>NC_135787.1:139107083-139762500 GCF_051106095.1 Pogona vitticeps | reverse complement strand
GTTGCAAGATTTTCTTCGTAATAATAAGTATGGTCATATACACCAATTTAGCCAATTGGTAAAAACACAGTGTTTAAGGAAAACCCTATTCAGTTGTTGACGAGGCATGTGAAACCCACATACATCAAAAGAGCATGCTAGCCTGCCTTCCCCACATCATAAAGTTGAACATGGAAACATGACTGCTCAGAGACAGGTGCTTTATCTGGGTATTCACATGATCCAGGTCCCCGATTCAGGGGCTTTTAAGCTCACTTGGAGGAGCACCTGGGCACAAAAGCCCCTCTCTCTCTTCAGATACTCATGTTTCCATTTTCAATGTGATGATGGGGACAATGGTTCATTGAAAGTGCTCCCCTCAATGCATATGGGCTCTGTACACATTCTGGGTGATTAAATAGGATTCATCTCTTTTGATCTGTCAATAGCACTTCATTGCCCTTTCCCACATAGATCCAGTGTGTGGTGGGCTCCTGGCAGGGTTCATGAGTGGCAGGCAAGTCAAGCAATGCACTGCAGCAAGCCACAGGGAGACAATCCCGTGCATGCCCCAACATCCCCATCTCCACTTGGTCACATGCTACAATCCTCAAAGAAGGCACACCTTAATTTTTGTAAGGGAGGGCTAGAGAAAGGAGAAAATGGGAGAGAGGCACACAATTTGTTTTTTCTACAACAATTTGTCTTCATGCTGAAGGAACCTTGTGGCACAGTGGTTAAACTGAAGTACTGCAGTCAAGACCTTAGTTTGATCTTAGCTCAAGGTTCAAGGCTCAAGGTTTGATCCTGGCTCAAGGTTGACTCACCCTTCCATCCTTTCAAGGTCAGTAAACTGAATATCCAGCTTGTGGGGGGGGGCAGGGGATGTGTAGCCTGCATAATTGTAAACCATCCAGAGAGTGCTTTAAGCACTACGAGGCAGTATATAAGCCGCACACTTTGCTTTGACTTTAAATATATTTGTGGAAAAGGTCTGAGGGCCAGAGGGGAGAGACAGCTGTCTCGAGGAATACAGGGATTCTTCTCTGTACAGAAAGAGACTGCCCAGAAAAGGACAATAACTACTGCATTTTCTGATGATAAGAGAATGGAAAAATAATAATAATGCTCATGATTCTCTGCTGACACTTGTCAGATGCTACTTCAGCAGTTCTGCTCTGATCAGAAACAATAACTAGTCAATTTGTATGGGGATCTTGGTTTCTGCTGTTTGCATTGTTTCTAGTATCACTAATGTTGGGAAACATGAGAATCATGAGATTGTTAGGACTCCTCAGAGACCAAGAAATCTGGCAATAGATAACTACAATCATACCAAATGGACAGAGGCATGAGCGGAGATGTTTCATTGTCCACAGACATAGCACTGATTTTAGTGTGCTTGTTTCACTAAAAATAAGACCTACCCCCAAAATAAGCCCTTGTTAATGGAAACTCCACCCTCCACCATTGTGCAACAACCAGAAGATGACATGATTATAAAATAAAACATCCCCTGAAAATAACCCCTAATGCATTTTTGGAGCAAAAATTAACCCTGCCTTGTTTTCGAGGAAACACAGTAGTGAGCAAGATGCCACTCACAAGCTGTCCACCCTCCACCCGCAAATGACCTAAAAGAACTGCCCCAACTCTAGTATCTTTAATAGGAGCTTCAGTGGCCTACTGATTGTCACTGTTAACCATGCTCTAGAGCCTGCACTGCTAACATTGTAAATATTCACAGATTTCACCATATAAAATGCAGTCTGCTATCCTGTGCATACTTACCTGGGAGTAAGCCCCACTGAACCCAGCAGGACTTACTTCTAAGTAAATATGCAGAGGAGTATGCTGATAGGTTATTAGATGAGGCTCATGCCCCTTACTTTGTGGAAGATTTTGAACTTCCTGCTTGTCCATGTTCCTCTTGCTTTAATCCTGCAAGAAGAGCATCTCTCGAACAGTGCTTATCCTGTTTGAGGAGGAAAAATACTATTAATACATTACACAGACCACCATCAAAAGAGATAAAGAGAAGTTAGTGTGTAGAAGTTACACTGCTGCTGACTGGCGATTATGGACATTAAGATGGATGTGTAGGGAAAGCGCAGTTAGCCTCAAAAAGAGAGTTTATTTACATGTCACGCCATTCTTTGTGGCCCTTCTGAAAGGGTTTTGGAAGAAAGGACAGGTTGTTTACCAATCACTGAAATTCTTGATGTTATCAGCTGTGCAGTTGTGCTATTCTGAACCCACACACAGCAAACTTTAGAAAATTCTAGAACTTTACCCAGGCAATTGGCAGTTGCACACTTGTCTCTAAAGGAATAGTCTTCCTGAGCACATACTCTAGGAGATAGGATGAATGCTCTCATGACTGTTCTCTCCTTTCTTACCACTGCCAAGAAGTCAATTACAGCTTAGAACACTACCAGAAGAACTTAAATCTGCAGGTAAGGAAACTGTCCTCTCTTGTAATTTCTCTGCCATCACATCATTGGGAAACTAGTAGGGTGTGCCTAAAGGATGCACCAGACCTTAGATAAAGGGACCCTGGAGTTCCCTCAAAGGAGTCATCTGGTGCTTTACAAACGGATTACATGATGCTTTAGCTATAACTGACAGCAATATCCTGTGGCCAACTGGCTATTTCTTAGCATAGGGTAATGGCGGACACTACTCAGTGAAGGACTGGGGAGACCTTCTTGATTTTAGATGGAGAGCCATAGCAGAGTGACAGTCTTATCATTCGGTTCTCCAGATCAGTGGGTAAAGATCATGGCAATAAGTTAAGTTTCCTAATGGGTCAAAAGAGGAAGTAGACAAAGTAGCTAGGGTTCCAAAGGCTTATGGTCCTGATGGAAGAAAACTGAAATCAGAGAGGAATGAGGGAAGGGAAAGCTTGACTAAAAACAAAACATGAAGCAATATTTTGGCAGCGTCGGCGGCACAGAAATCCTGGCCTGGCAGCGGATGGCGGCGGAGAAAGGCGGCGATTGGGGCAAGCTCCAGGAAAGTCTCCTATGGCGGTGGAGAAGCCACACAGCGGGGGAGAAAGGCGGCGCTTGCGACGAACCCTGGGAAAGTCTGTGGCCGCATCAGAGAAGCCCTGGCCCAGCAGCGGCGGCTGCAGCCCAGGAGGCCTCCTGGCAGCAGCAGGGGAGGTAAGGTGCTGCTTTTTAAAAACAGTTTTGGGTGGCTTTTGCTGGGTGGGATTGGGCTGGTTAGGTTTTTTTTTTAATTTGTTTTGTTTTTTGCAGGGCCAGGGTCTTGCAGTGTTTTATTTTTAATTTTTATTTTTTGTATTTTTTTTCTCCAGCCGGAACGGATTAATCGGTTTTCAATGCATTCCTATGGAAAATGGTGCTTCTACTTACGGAAGTTTCAATTTACAGCCACCATTCCGGAATGGATTAAGTTCGTAAGTAGAGGTACCACTGTACTTTAGAGAAGACCTTCCACTCTGGGGAGGAGCACCACTTCCTTTTAGAATTTTCCAAAGCCAGTGCAAAATGTTGTTCGTGTACCTGCCTGTTAAAAGGACTACACAGGTAGCACAGATAATTTTCCTTTCTTGAATGTTCCTCAAAGAGCAGTTGGCTTCTTAACTTCGTAACACATGCTTCCTGATCTCTAGTACCGCAAGCTATGACAGGCTTGCGCTCCTTTTGTATTTTTTTTTTTTTTTTTTTTTTTTTTTTTGCTTTTACAGCCCAGCTTCCAGTATTGTCATTGCTCCTGGAAAGCAGCTGGCCTAGTCCTTGGGTCTCTTTGGGTTTCTTCCTTTTAGTTCACAACGTATGGCTTCAAGATGTGTGGTTTGCATGAGGAAAAACACACGGTGGCAATGGTGGGGAGCACTTTCCAGCAGCTTAGGCAAGTGGGTTAACTATACCCTATGTGGAGAGCCTGTTCTTCACACTCAAACTGGGTTGAATTACTTTAATGTGCTGTATGGATGCAGGGCTGTCTTTAAAAATAACTCAGAAATTTCAATTAGTCCAAAATGTGGATGTAACAAGTATTGGTGGTTTGCTTAGGCAGTTGCAGTATCCGACATGAGCTGAACTGGATGCCAACGCACTAATTTAAAGTGTTGGTACTGGTGCTTAAAGCGCTGAACAGTTTGGGTCCAGATTACCTGGAGAGGCACCTGCCTGCCTTAATTTAACTCTGGAGACCATACTTGTGTGCTTGCCTATGTCAGCACTTAGGCTGGTTTGCACAGGAAATGGAGCCTCTTTAGTAAGAGTCCCACATGTATGAAATTCTGCTCTAACTGATGACCACTAAGCCCCATCATAACTGGTCTTCAAGTGGATTCTAAAATCATACTTGTCTTTCCTTACATGTTTTGGTGATAGAGTGTTCATGCTGTAACTTCAATTAAAAACAAACAACCCTTAAAAAAGCTTATTCACCCTTGCCTATAATTGTGTTAAAACTTTATTGTATATATAAATATATATGGCTTAATTTTGTTTTAATAATTAATTTTGCATTTACCATTGTTTTATTTTTTTTCTAATGATTTTTGCAGTATTTACTGTTCATCATCCTAATGTAGGAAAGGACATTTTAAAAATTTTCACATAAGTGAATACATTTCTATAAACTGGGCATGTCTCTTGAGTACACAGAAACAACACTTATGCCTGTTGATAACTCTGTTTTACTACCAACAGTATAGACAACAACACCGGACAGTCTGGTTTTACAGGGCTGGAAGGTGTATAAATAAATTTTGTATATAAATAAAACAAACACAGTTCTGTGTGTGTGTGTGTGTGTGTGTGCTTGAGAGAGATGCTCATTGATTTGAACATTTATACTCAGAAAAGGGCTGAGAAAGAATTTCTCACCTGTAAGTGGGTAATGAAGGAGAACCTTTGCCGTTGGAAAGGTTCACAGCCCTCCCACAAGCACTGCCCAGGATACACATCTTTTCCTCCATGCTCAGTTGCAGCGTGATAGAAAACCTGGGCTGGTGTTTGAAACCACCTGCAATATACAAGATGTTTTAACTCTGCTGGAAAAAGTCACATTATTTTGCTAATAGTTTTGTTGTCAAAGTGTAAGTCCATAATAAATTTAAATCCTGGAAAGCAAAAAGGATAGTTTATTAAGTGGCGAAATATTCAGACGTTTTGCTTATTTTCAAGAGTGCCTTCTTTTGACACAAAAGACAGGGCAATACTAACAGGTATTAGTATTATTGGATTCATACCCTTTTTAAGCCAGTTGTCACTGAAACCTCTAACAGCATCTATTACCCAAGGCCTTGTTAGACGCGTGTAAGCCTGACCACTGGTGTAAAGAGATGTTCAAATGGTACTGTAGAGCCTAGACAATCACATGAGAGTGAGAGTACATGCTAACCACAGGAAAAAGTACCCATCATATGATGGCTCTGTCACATTCAGGCTATACCTTACCGTTATGACTGATGCATCTTGAAAAGCTATCAGAATTATTTTTATTGCCCCCAAGCTTATCAAGCAGATGATGTATATGATGATGTAGAATACAGAGTGAGCTTACTATATGATACTGGGATGTATATGTAAACATAAACACATGCACCTGTATCTCAGACATTCTGGTAGTCCTAGAAGGATCTACACTTGAAAACATCTGCCAAAATTGCGTAGCAAATGGGAAATGATGATCAATGGAAGAATGAAAAGTGGTAGCCCATTTGGGCTCTTATGGTGAGACCTTCCAGCATCTTCTAGGTGCAGAATACCCAAAAATAGTTTACCATTCACTTATTCTTGGAGTGCTCTGGGACCATGTAGCTTTCTCAAGGCTACACAAGCTGGCTCTTTTCCAGGGAGGCACCGTGGGGAATCAAACCTCCAGCCTTAGGCACCACAGCAAGGTACCCAAATCACTGAGCTACTCAGCCAGCTAGAAAACCGATTAGTTTCCAAACTACAAATATACTGATGAAATCAAAATAGATGACTAAACAAGAAAAAAAGTAATCATAATTACAGTGGGCAATGTAATGAAAATGTGAACTCAATATATGAAGAAAGACTGGAGGTCTTTTTTTTTTTAAATAAAAAAAACCCCTCCAAGCAAGGAATTATTGAGAAAGGCATACTGGACTAAATTTCAGTTCTCTTCATGGGGTGGATTCAACCACTGAAATTGGAAAGGAGTAATATATCTCTCTCCTTTGTATGTTGCCTTCTTTGTATCCCAAAAAAGGTGTGATGGAAAATTGGGGAACCCTCTGGAGATAGTTTTTGAGTGGTGGCAAGGTTTACTAGCATAAGGAAAAAGGACAAAAGTTCTGTTACACTGGTGCTAAGACTGGCTTCAGATTGCTGCCTTTATATAAATTTATGATACAGCAATGTTTTTTTATAGTGTGTATTAATTCTGGTCACCCTATCTTAAAACAAATATTGTAGAACCAACCAAGTAAGGTACAGAAAAGGACATGGCATTAGGTACTACTTCCAAACGAAAAAAAAGCCAAAACATGTGAGAAACAGATCACTATAAGGAACAGGATTAACAATTTAACTAACTATGCATAGTTTAAGAGAATGTGGCTACAGGATATTTTGCCTGTTGTAACACATGTATACTGAACAGCCCAATGAAACCAATGCATAGAAGATTCAGGACAAACAGAAGAAAGTGCTTTGTTTAGCAGATTATTAAGTATAATTTATTTATAAAAACATGGGATGTCCATTGGCTTACGTGGCTTTAAAAAGAGAAATCAGCTGCAGGGACCAGAGCAGCAGGATAAAAGAAGCACTGCTCTTATTTATTGATTAGTATTTATTTAAAGTGTTTATGTACTGCTTCTTAGGCCATGAGGACCCCCAATGTGACTCATTGGAATAAAAATATAAAACCCTTCCTTAAAAACAGATCGATACCTCTAAAAGCACCTTTAAAATTAGATTTGCACATCAAAGTTCAGGGGAAATAGAACAATCTTGGCCGCCCACCAGAAGCTCAAAAGTGATGAAGCAAGTCTGAAATCCCATGCAATTGAATTTTTGTTTTATTATATAATTCTATGCTCTGTTATCAGGGAATTTCCCAAAGGCGCCTGGTTAGTCAATGTGGGTAAGCAGATAATAACCTATATTTGTATTTTTTATTTTATTTTATTAGATTTCTATCCCGCCCATCTAGACAGTCTACTCTGGGCGGCATATGGACCTTTGGTTTAATCTAGTTGGGATCCTCTTGGAAAGAAGAAAAGTCCACACAGTCATAGTCATTAGTGCAGGGGATGGTTCCTATGTTTGTAGCTATATGTTTTAAAAAACATAAAATCATGAAAAGAGTCAGCCCTATAAAATATTTAGTGTGGTGTCGACAACATTATGAACACCATCCTACATAAAACCACCAACAAAGATTTATGGAAACTTAAGTTTGTTCAAATGCAAACACTTACTTTCTACATGATTGCCAAAGACACATGAAATTCTGTCCAGGTTTTTTCACTTGTTCCGTGTGCGGACTTGGTACAGCATACACAGAAGGTTGCAAACTGACAGGTGGACCCTGGACTTGCATTGTTGGTACCGGTGTGACAGATGTGCTCTGTGGAAAATTTTAAAATAATGAGGACTAGCATTCATTTTTTTACATGATTATTTACTGAATACTGTAGTAATATGAACAACCTTGTAATGGCAAGTGGAAGCATTGTGTTCAATAGTTTGTTACTATGGACAAAAGGTGGTAGGCTGCACCCACTCTCTCTGAACATTAAAACATAAGGAATATTGGAGAACTATAGAGTGGTTCAGTTTCCCCAATATTCTGCAATTTTTCTGTTTTTATTTTTCAATTTCAACACAGAATTAGTCAAAATTTTCAGAAAGCTATGCAAATAGGAAACTATCTCTACAGAAATAGAGTAATTGGCTGATTTGACAAATTTGTATGAATTTGGCCATGTATTTTTTTTTTCCCAGACTGAACTGATCTGCAGAACCACCATAATATTTTGGCTTCCCCTTTCAATGCCTATAAGGAACAAGAAAAAAAGGGAGGTGGCTTGAATTAACAATTCTAAGATCTGATCAACATCTTCATTTTGTACATGCAACAAAATAAAACACAGATGTTAATAATTTAGTTTAATCACTTATCTTCACCTTTAAGGGATGGAAAAATCACCTGCTTCAGCCCTCCTGTATCACTTAAAAATTAAGATAAGAAAATCACATATTTGAAAGCTGTCCTACAGAGATTACTTCCAGAAGTGCAATATCAGTATATCAAGGGGAAAGTATTTTTCTCTCTCTCTTGTCTCTTGTCCTGGCTTCCAAAATCCATTTTCACTCTTAGTGAAAGATAGGATTCAAATATTATTTAAAAACAAACAAAACAAAACAGCCCCAAGCATGACACAGATCCTGAAATTACAGGAGAAAGGCACTTCATTGGTTTTTTTAAGTTGAAGATTGGCACATATCAACATTCTCCAAAGTAGCAGCAACATGTCCATTTACTCCACAGGCTGGGCTGGACCCAGCACAACTTAATTGCTGGTGCAGACTTCCGTATCCCTTCATGTTCATGAAAGCCACTTGCTCCTCACCCTAAAAGCTGTACAGAAGTTTCAGGAGCCTGATGAATGGGGTAGACTGGGGAACTGGGGGAGCCCTGAAAATTGTACTTGATGGCAAGTTGTACTGTGGAAATAAAGCACATCCTGCAGCATACATGTGGAAATAAAATCACAAAAATACGTCCAAAAGATGAAATCATTTGCCACACACATCCTGATTTACTATTCTAATCAGGAACATAGGAAGCTGAATTATACTAAATCATATTTTTGTCCACCTAGCCTAGTATTGCCAACGTTGATCTATTTTACCAATATTATTGAGTGGAAGCCAGATCTCCAGGGTTTCAGGCAGAATTCTTTCTTAGCCCTATGTGCAGATACCACATCATAAGTACAAAGCAGATTGCTTAGCTTCCAAATCAAATTAGCATGACAAAAGAACACAATGGGAAGAACATACGTATGTAAGACTGCAGTGTATCAATAATTTGTTTGTTTGTTTGTTCATACATACATACTCCCCTTTTATCCTCATGAGGATCTATATTTTGAACTTTTAGAAAATCATTATTTGTCACTTTTGGAAAAAAGGAAATACGTCAGATCATTCTTAAGAAAAAACACTGACAGATATGTATTCTTATCAATTGTTTTACAACAGCTTAAGATTTTTTAAAAAAGATGATACAAAACTTAATACATAGCTTTTTTGGGGGGGGGGAGGAGACTCTAGCCAACTATCAAAAGCAATTTTATAAAAGAAACAAATATAGAGGTATTTAAAATGCTAGTAAGTATGTATAATAAATCCGACCTCTGTCTGTAATTGTTCAAATCAAGCTGTAGACAGAGAACTTCACAATGTCTGGACTACATCACCTTGACTTAAATGACACACTAGGCTTGGTGGGATCCTACTGGAATGAAATTAACCACTACTAAGTTTAAGTAGTGTCCTGTCTGTGCCAAGTAGTGCTCAGAATTTTAAAAAATTACGTTGTTGCTGCAAAACTGCAAAAAGGTCAAGCTTAAGTAAGATGCACACGATCACATCACTCAGCTTTTGTTTACAACAGAGCAAGGCCTTGCAGAAGAAAGGGGCAAAAGGCCAACAGAATTTCTGTATCACTAGAAAGTCCTCCCCCAAGTTTATTTTACATAACCATAATAATTTGTGTGCACAGTACCAGGTAGATGTTTCCACTGATTTAGCCTTAACATACATGTACCGGGGGACAAATGCCATTCTATTGCAAAAGGAGACTCTATTGTCTCATTTCTGTTGGGAAACAGAGAATGTTCCACAGCTATTGACTACATCCCTTTAATAGCAGCTCTCATGATGGTGAGCCTCCTATCTGACTCTTCCATTGTGGCCTCTGCTGAAAATCAATGATGGAGGGAACCAATAAAATAATGGGAAAGAGCTAAATATGTTTGTACTTGCATACCAAGGTAAGAAATACTTAACTACTGTTCTTTCACACTGCTTGACCTGCAATTTTGAGGCCGTTAACAGGCTCAGATACATCTGCACAAGGTGAGACCAAACCTTGCTCTGCAAAGAGATGTAAGAACAAAGGGACAACAACAGAGGGAGCCCAGTTCCACATACTGCCATCTTACTTTCCACAGTATCTTAAACCTCTCTTCACATAAGATTCCAAGGCCCTCACCAGTAGTCAGATGATGTTATAGTTATTTTTCACTCTTTACTTAATAACTTTTCCAAGTTAAACTACTTACATTTAAGTTACTTCAAAAAAACACCCAAACTTCTAAATGGAGCTGCGAAGGGCACACAATGTTCCTACATCACTGCATCTGACTTGGCCCTTAAATCCAAATGATAATGGGATGCAAATGTTGACGAAGATGACCAACTGGCAGGCTTGCAAATATCTGGAACAGGTACGCCTCGAAGTAAAGCCATGGATGTTGCCATTGCCCTGGTGGAGTGAGCCTTTACATCAGTAGGCAGAGGCTTTCGGGCAAGCTGATAAGTGAAGCATATAGTCTGCACAATCCATCGTGAGATAGTTTGGGGGGGGGGACACACCTGTGTCCCTCTATGTGGTGAATGAGGTGAAACAAATAGCCTTTTAGACTTATGAAAAGAGGCAGTTCTCTTGGCATAAAAGGCGAGGGCCCTTCTCACATCTAGGAGATGGAGGGATCGCTCAACACCTGTTGATGGCAACAGGAAGAATGTAGGAAGGACAACAGGTTGGCGGATGTGGAAATCAGAAACGACCTTAGGAAGGAAAGATATGTCTGGATACAGTGTGACTTTATCTGGATGAAATTGAAGGAACAGAGGGTCTACACGCAAGGCCACCGGTTCTGACACCCTACAGGTGGATATGATGGCTATGAGAAACAACACTTTAAAAGAGAGCAAACGCTCAGAGGAAGTCGCAAGAGATTCAAAGGGCAGCAGTGACAAGTGCCGGAGGACAGTGTGTAATGACCACTGTGGCGTCAGAGAGGGCCTGGACGGATGGAGATTAGCCACATTCTGTAGAAACCGCTTCAACATGGGATGCCTGAATAACAAGGCAGCATCTGAGTCCTGTGGTTGGTAAGCCACAATAGTGGACATGTAGACCTTGATTGTAGATAATGAGAGATGGCAGTCAAAAAGATAAGAAAGCCCAACACTGCTCGGAGAATTGCAAGTCTGGAAGAAGGTTAAACTCCACCACATTGAGGACACTGGCCCTTCCGATACCATTCTCTCACAACCTCCAATACTTTCAGGACTGTTGGTATTGCAAGGCTCTCGGGCTCGACTTCATTGGCCCAAACAAGTTACAGTTTATGAGCCTCCTGTCTACTATGAATCGCAACCTAAACGGTATCAACATCGTTCGCATCCGTATTGACAGCATTATACCGAACATTACGTCGAACCCAAGAATTTTCGGTATGCATACTATTATCCTTCGGACTCTCCAGAGTCTCCCTCGCCTCCTCGATACCGTTCGAGAGAACGGTATCGGAAGGGCCAGTGTCCTCAATGTGGTGGAGTTTAACCTTCTTCTTCTGCAAAGGAACTGGATCAACAGGAACAGATATTGATCCACACTCACACATGGACACAGAGCAACCCAAAGATTTGGGACTCGAAAAGGCCGAATAAGGCAGTAGTCACCTCAGCTGAGGTGTCCGCCCATGATGGAGATTGAGCCAGCAAAGGAGAAGGTGATTCGACGGACAGTGCAGAATGGATTTGCAGTCGGTATTGAGATCAATAGGTTGTTGTATGGAAGGATGCTGTACCGGCGGTTGAGAGTCTACAGAAGACTTTTTAGATTTCTTTGGTTTGGTACCAATTGGTTTCGAAGTAGTTTTTGGTGTTGAGGTCGATTGTGACATCAATCTGGAGGACTTTGACTTAGGCAATTTTGGCTTAGATTTAGGAGTCGGTAACGGGGAATTAGTAACTGAAGAAACCGGTGGCGGTTGTGAAGCCTGAGTCCCATCCATCTTGGATGGTGGATGAAGAGATTGCTCCCACAAGAATGATTTATGACGGTGTTGACAGAGCTTGATGGCTTGTTTAGTTAAGTTTTTACAATAGGAGCAGGAGGCTGGCTGGTGCGATTCTACCAAAGAAAAAAAGACAAGAATCATGTCCGTCAGAAACAGGCAACTTATTAGTGCATGAAGTGCACCTCTTAAACAGTACTGTCAGGTCCATAAAAGGTGGAAAGGGAGGGTGAAGGGGGAAGAGATTACGAAAAAAGCGGTAAAACAACCAAAAATCACAAAGGAGTAATGAAAATAGTATTATAGAACAGTCTATTTCTAAATAAGAACAACATGATGTATTATGCCTCCTCAGGAAAAAGAACCAATCTGAGCGAACAGAGAGCTCAGAAGAAGATGAGACCTCAGTGGCGGCAAAAAAGGAACTGAGGTAATCACCATGGCAGGCGGACCACGTGTAATTGGGGGGGGGGGTGGTCCTAGCAAATGCATGTTCGAGCTCTAGAATATTCTGGAGACCTCTGTGCAAGTGCAGATTAAACCCTTTGGCGTGCATTCACAGAGACCACGAAGAAGTGTAAGATTAATAGAAAGAATTACAATTGCATTACAATAAGAGTGAAACTACTTATTAAATTAATAAGGAATTCATTACAAGTAATTCACTATTTCCAACCAGTTATGTCCAAGTTTTGTCTTAGATCCCCTCTGCGAATGTAGATAGAAGCAAGGCTGGCTCTTCCTGAAGCAGAGTGAGGCAGGTACTTTAGCCAAAGAAGCTTGCGAATGGTATAGCAATGCTGGGAGGATAGAGCTACACAGAATATATGGAGGTCCCTAACCAGGTCTACTGCCCTGAGGAGAATGCTATGCCACAAAAAGTAATAAAGTAAGATTCAACTGCTAGTCCAATGAACCTCTGTACATGAAAGCTGAGTGACATCTTGCCTTTTGCCTTAGGCAACACAATGTCTTGAGCTGACCCCGAATAAAGGTCTGTTCATAGCAAGTAATTTAATGAATTTCAATTTTATGACTTTTTTTTCAACACAAGGCATATGCAGTCAAAGCTGGATTGAGTCTGCAGCAACGATTTACACAATGCAATACTACTTACTGTCCCATCACTCTTTTTATCACCTGCTGCAGAGTTGAATTTGTCAAAAAACAAAACAAAACAAAAACAAACAAAAACAAAAGGAAGTCTAATATAGACCCAGTAACAAAACGTCTTGGTAGGCATTAACGACACATGTCTGCATGTGAATGAGCAATTACATTATAATTATGATGCAGTTAGGACCAAAGTGTATTGCAATTCCAAGTAAGCTCTTCAGTTTCTGAGATACTGAATCATACATGGGAACTGTCCTGAGTTCTCTCAATAAACCCATTTTGGAATGGATTATTACTCACATGCATACTTTGTAGCTTTTCTCCATCTACAATTTATCATTGCTCAGTACAAATTTAAACAGTACATCAGAAATATATACAGGATTCAAACCAATAACTGAAAATATATACATTTATCTCAACACAGATATTATTACCCATTAATGTATCAGCATTACAAATGTCCCCATTTGAATTCAAGATGGGGTGAAGCAGCTGATTATTTAGAATGCTTTCTGATAGCTCAGCAATAATAAAACCGCCAATAATATGATTATTCTTTCTCAAGAGACTGGAATTCCTCTTTCCCCCAATTCTTCATTTATTGTTTTGACAAAAGCTTCAAATATGGTGAAAAGTAAGGCACAGAGGAAGAAATCTCTGCAGCATCTTTGATTACTCAAACAACACAGTACTGTGTCAGAGAAAAAAAATCTTTTCATCACTGATCAGGAATTCTGGAAATGTGGTATTACATCAAATAAAAGAACAGAGAAGGGCAGTTTATTACAGCGATGAATTCGCATAACGATGTTTTTTTTTAGAAAATAATATGCACCGTATAACGATGTTTCCTATGGACGATTTTCGCTTAGCGAAGTTTGGGACCATGCTTCACATAACGAATGCAATTTTAGGTCCCCTGCTTCACTTAACGATGTTTCTTTTTTCACTTTAAAAAGTGTCTTAGAAGGGTCAAAAACGGTTCTAAATGCTTGGATTCGTTAGAGGACACCCTAAGTCGTGTGCAAACCTGATTTGGCTTTGATCTGACTTTTCGTTAATTTATGGTGTTTCACAAAACGATGTTTCACATAACGTTTTTTTTTAACCAATTAAAATTGTTATGCGAGGCACCACTGTATTATGTTTTGTTTTAATCAAATACTCCACAGCCCTTTCTCCCAACAATGACTAATTTCAAATCACACTCAACCTTTGTGTTGTTGGGAGCCAAAGGTTACGGCAGAGGCAGTAGAGAACTCAAGTTGTTGGGAAGAAGAGTAAGATGCAACATGGAAATACAGTAGTGCACAATTTACTGTATCTTATTAAATTAAATATAATTTCTTACAGATTAAACAAGAAAGTATAGTACAGTATTAAGAACACCCTTTCAGGAAAGCTAAAAGCAAAAGGAAAGAAAACTAAGAATCCAATCTGTTTCACTCAGCATCTCCTGATTACTTCACAAAATATTGTGTTTCCGCTTGCGTTAGTACACACATGCAAGGACTATCACTCAGTGAGATGCAAGCCCAAAATGGAACCAAAATTTTTAAAATAATACATGGTGAATAAAATGTGCTGTATTCCTGGCTGTAGCTAATGTGAAACCGGTTACTACAAACCTTTATACTTTCTATTTAATGAGACACAGAACAGCAGAATAATCACTGTGCTTCAAAAACAGACAAATCACTTGGGGCCCTTGACATACAGTTTAGTCTCCATCTCAGGTGCTCAATAAATGTAAAAATCTTGGGCACAATTTAGGCCATATTAGTGTCAACACAGACTCTGAAAGAAAGGGTTTCGAATGCATGAAGGGGACAGCCCTCTAACACTGCATGCACCAGCAACACTCATGACCTAGACTGTATAAGTCAGAAGGGGAATTCTTTTTTTGGTGAACGGTTTCCCATCTGGGTAAAGGACTCCTGGTCAGTCAGCATTCTGGTCTCTTGGTACCAGCTTCAGCACCCTACTAACAATGAAGATGCATCTTCAGACTCAGGCAATCATGTCTGAGCATTACTGGTGTATACAGAATCACTGAAGGGGAATGGAGCTAACCTCATGCATTCCTGGGAGCCTCTCTGTGCATTCAGAATGGAGAACTTGAAAAAGAATATTTTCGAAATAAGAATAAAAATTATTAAGTGTCACATTGAGGTCTTTGAGTGGCTTTAAATGAAAATAGTGGAAAGGAATCCAACAACCAAGATACTGGAACATAGTGATGTACAGTTTCTGAATGTGAGCTGAAAAGGATTGATTTCTCTCGCAGTTGTGAAAAATATCTATGAAATACTCAAAGAACTGTATGCTTGAAACTGTACACTTTGCTCTAAGAATTGAATTTTTACTAAAATACAAAGTGGAGAAAATTTTCTTCCTTGCGTAACAAATACACAATACGGGTTGCAAGATAAAGTCATCTTTGTTGCTTCCACAGAAATCTTATTTTTATTTTTAAAATTGCATTTCTGTGTTGCCTTTCTATTGGTGAAGGGATCCAAAAGTCCTCTTTAAAGGACACAATTTATTTTTTAAAAAACAACATATATACTTAGTAACCACAGCCCACTGATACATTTAAAATATGTTTTGTTTGGTAAAAACTCTTATAAACAAACAAGGATTGAAAATGTAAATTCTTTAAAAATATAAAAAGGCAAAAACTTATCTGGAAATCCAAGATTTTAGCCGTATAAAATATTTTTTATTAGGGATTTGACCCAACCCAAGATTTTACTATTAGCTATCCATCAACAGCTAGAGAAACAAGACAGTGTTTTAGCTTTTAGGAAATATATTTCAAACTTGTCTAAAAACTTCAAACTGGGTGATAAACTGAATACAATTTCCTATTAGATTATGGAATCATGACATCACAGATATGTTGCTTCAACTACTGAAAATTCAGGTACTGAGATAGCACATCACTGTCTTCTGCTATTACTCTGCAGGACACAAAACCCAGTCTAGACACAGTAAGTCAATGACAAGAGAAGGCTGTGGTCAATCTGGGGTAACAATTTTCAGACAGTAAAGTCTTCCTCCCCCTGATCACGTGTCCCCAGAAGGCTTCCCTAGGTCCAAAGGGATCCCTCTGGAACCTCAGAGCTTGAAGGGGAGGAATTACAGAGATTTTAATTACAGAGAAAAGGCTGCAGCTGATGACATCATGCCTTTACCTGCACCAACAGGATTCTGACTACTATCTCCTCTTCTCCGTAACTAAAAGCAACTTCCATTGTTCCAATCTATGTACAGTTTTTCTGTAACAATGAAGACTTTTAGTCCCCAAACAAACACATTGCTACAGTTCTACGGCTACTTCTTTCGGCAAAGTTTCTTTCATCTGGAAAAGATCTCCTGTCTTTTGCCCCCATCTTTCACACTCCTAAGCTTTCTAATGATTGCAGCTCATAGAAAAGGCGAGTTCCTCACAATCCTTCCTCCCATATACTTAATACAACCTTCTCACCTCAGAGGTTTGGCAAGATTTTGAGTTCTGAAAAAACAAACAAACAAACGACAGATGATTCAATGACTGTGTTATATGAAGGAAGCCAAGTCTAACTTGTTTTTGAGCAGCAGTCAGAGGAACAGACTTGTGATGTCATAATCATTTCATCCAATAGGAGAGTATTTTCATACTCTTTCCAGGATTGGAATACCCAGCCAACTTGAAGTACACTTTCAGAAAAACTGTTACCTGCAATGGCAATTCATATTCTTCTACCTATTAATAAAAACATTGGTCTAATTACTCAATTTTACACAGAAACTGAAAGTTCAGTCAAATCTTTATTGTTATTTTCAATTTTTTCCCCACAAGTCCTCCTCTCATAAGCAATAATCCAAAAGCATGCAAATACAAGAGGATTATGGGACATGGATGTAAGCAAGAAAAACACTGAAGTTCAGCCACTGTGTTCATGAACATGGCACTTGACTCCAATTCATGGACTGTCCACTCTTCCGTGGTATCTTTTTTTAAAGTAGTAGATAAAATTGAGATGCAGTAGATCTAAACATAAAATTATAATATTGCAAAAGTAAAGGGGAAAGAAAGAAAGAAAAAAGAAAAAAGGGGGAAGCAGAGAAAAACAAAAAAGAGCAAAATACAAATGTGTCTATACGTAGACTTGTATAAAATGTCTCTGAATATTAAAAAATATATCCATGTATAGTTGCCATCTGTACACCATATGCTGATAATGATATAAGGTCTTCTATCCACTGGATTATTGATGGCAGGCATCTATCTTTCTGATGTTGCAAAATCAGTCTGTTTGCAATGGGGTTTTTTTCCAGTTGTAAGAGCATGGAGAGTCCATCTATGCTGGCCAGTAGTTAACATCCAAGAAGCAGGTATATGATTTAAAGTACATAAGCATCAATAAAGATCAAATATTGGCCCAATACAAAATCAATGCAAGTAATAACTCCTTTCCAAAATGAGCTGACCATACATATGACTAGATGATGCATCAAGAGAACCACAGCACCAACATTTAAGATGATTTGCTCAGACCCTCCCTACAAAGACATTGTGGTATCCATTATGTTCTAAACATGACCTTTTGTTGGGTGAGTTGTAGCTTCACATCTATAGATATTTCAGGTATACCGGCGAGTGCTGTCTTCCACTGGTTAGGTAAAGTAACATGATCTATTTCCCTGCTGCATCCATCTCTGACTCTGTGTATCGTACTTATCAACTGACAGTAAATAGTTTTCTTTTCTTGGACTGTTCAATAAGCAATTCCAAAAGTGCAGGAGACTCTGAAAGTGCATTTGGAAATGTTGTCATTCAGCTGAAGCTGGCAGATCATAACTACTATGAAGTCAGCAAATGCCACAAATTTGTCATCCTGCCCAGTTAATCAGTCAAAGGTAAGAATTGCTCTGTCTGTTCACACACTCTATAAAATTGGCTTCTTTTGAATTTTTAAATCTGGATTACCACATAAAGTTAATTTAGCTTGTGATGATGGATTGAATAGGAACTGTCAGTACAACTTCTCTTACTGCAGAGAATAAAGGGGGATAGAGTCTCTTTTGGCATATGCCGACCCCAAGGCTATCTATTTGAAGAGAAGTTTCCAAAAGATGGATAATGTGACTGTGGAACATAGCTCCAATAATTAGTACCACTGAGCAGATATGTCTGATGATATAAACTAAGATCAAAGAAACCAACACCACCTTCAATAAAAGCAAATTGCATTATTTTCTTAGAAATTTGAGGTAGTGCAGAACCCATATACATTTCTAAAACACAGTATCAATTTTATGGAAGCACTCGCCAGGTATATGAAAGGGCACTGCACAAAGATCATATCATATTCATTTTGAGTATATTTATCTTGTTTCAAAAGGACAAATTTAAAGATGCCCATCTATCTAAATCCAAGGATCTCAGAAATCAAATTAGTTAGAGTCAATGAAAACATGCAAATGCTATTTTAGGTTGCATAAAGCCAGATTTCAGTTCAAAATCAGGAAAAAGTTCCTGTTAGAGCAGTACAACAATGGAACCACATACTTTGGGAGATGGCGAGTGTTCCTATGCTGAGGGATTTGAAGAGAAAACTGGACAACTATATGTCAATTATGCTTCATCTTGGATTCCTACATTGAGCAGGAGTTTAGAATTGATGGCTTTATAGGCCCTTTTCAACTCCATTATTCTACGGCACTGGTTCTTAACCTTGAGTTACTCGGGAGTTTTGGACTGCAACTCCCAGAAGCCTTCACCACCAACTGTGCTGGCTGGGGTTTCTGGGAGGTGTAGTTCAAAAACATCTGAGTAACAAAGGTTAAGAACCACTGTTCTACGGTTCAGATATAAACAACAAAGAGTAATTTTAAATTTGTGATAATTATTAATAAAGCCACAAATATTAAGATTTTGTGTAATGACACAGGCAAGAATGTCAAGATGTGAAATTATGAATGTTTAGGATAGAATAATCAAGTCACTGCAAAATAATCAAAACTGTAACCAGATGTGGATTTGATTTAAATCAAATTGATTTAAATTTTTCAAAATTGGATTTTTTTACCATTTAAGTTAAAAATATCATTGATTTTCATCCACCCTGCCCATAACTTACTGGCCCACTAAAAGAGAATGTTGAACACTGGTGGAGGGAGTTAGTGAGGGGAGATATGGGTATAAAATAACAGACAGAATTGCCCTGCTGACCTTTTAAGAACCTAACCCGGTTGGAATGTATCAGGGTTGTAATTACCTTTTGAAGTCTATTAGCTAATACCGCAGTTTGCATTTTGGCATCAACATACGTTAATGAAACAAGTTTAAAGTTTGTATATGAAATTTGATCTTTGCCTGTCTTGGGAATCACTGTGATATTGGCATAATCCAAGAAGGAAGATAAGGCCCTCTCTTCATCCATCTCATTGTGAACTTGATGCAATGTTGGAATTAAAAAGTCTAAAAAAGTTTTATACCGTTCAATAAGAAATCCATCTGGTCCTGGAGATTTACCGGTATTCATATTCATAATCAACATCTTTGTTTCATTTATAGACAAAGGCAAAGCAAGAAACTGTTGTCATAGCAAATCTAGGCAGGGTAGATCAAAGGGGGGGAAAGGGTTTCATATCCTGTTCAACAGGTTCTTTGCCTTTACTATATAAATATGAATATAGAATTGTTGATTTATTTCCCAAGGGCTGTATATACTTTGTATTCGCGAAGGCTTTCATGGCCGGGATCTAATGGTTGTTGTGGGTTTTTCGGGCTCTTTGGCCTTGTTCTGAAGGTTGTTCTTCCTAACGTTTCGCCAGTCTCTGTGGCCGGCATCTTCAAAAACCCACAACAACCATTGTATATACTTTGTTGTTTTCACCTTTGAGCAGCAGGATATAATTATTGCTCTTTGGTTGTCCAAGACAATATACCAGGATCTTGCCTGGTCTCTCACCACTTTCCTGATAAGAATGGCAGAAACACATTAAAGCATATGCTCTCTACTCTGAGAATATATATAATTCATAGTTAACATTTGTAAGTCCCACTAAAGATCAAGTATGGGAAATGCTGCAAACTGACTTGATTTATTTCTTACATTTTATTTATCTCTTAAATTTATATACTTCCCCATTAGTGGAATACATTTAGGTCTTTCAACTTATTTTTCAAAGTTATTTATTTCATTGAGCTTCTTCTTGTGGGAAACATAGGCAATGATTCTCCCCCTTACAAAGGTTTTACATACTTCCCACTCCATAACAAGAGTGTTAGTTGATCCTCTATTAATATTAAAGTATTCTGATAATTTATTCAATATTTGGGTTTTAAATATCTCATTACTGAGTAAGGAAACATTAAAATGTCAATTACTGGGTAGTCTAACCCAGTCATGAGACTGAAGGATTAATGATATGGGATCATGGTCACTGATGATTAAAATGTCTATACTGCACATTTTAATCTGAGGTAAGATGCTGAAACAAGAAAATAACCAAATTGGAAACAATTATGATGCACTGAAGAGACAACAAGTGTAATCCCTATCATTGGGGTGTAGGATACACAAAGGATCAAATGGACCTAATTCAGCCATATAGGCCCTAAGTGCAGTTCTCGTCAAAGAATAGTTTTTACATGGAGGTGTGCTTCCCATTTTCAGATACACATCCAATCTGAATGATCATTTAGTGTATCATAAAAATTCTCTCAAAACAAATACATACGTAATCATAATATTCATCAGATAGCTGAAACACTGATGGAATGTGTCTGGAGAAACAACATTTGGACCATAAACATTAATCACAAAAATAACAGAATTAGAGCGTTCCACAACCAAGATGAGAAAGTGACCATCTGTGACAGTGATAGCTTGTTGAAGTTGAAAACACACTTAAAAATCAGTATTCACCCTTTTTGTTCAATAAGATGCCTTATTGAACATAAACATCTCCTATTCAATCTTTAGCTAACGATTTTTAATCATTTCCATTTTAAAAAAAGCAAAAGCAAAGCATGCTGCTTATATACTGCCCATAGCACTTCAAGCACTCTCGGATTGGTTTGCAAGTTAATTATGCAGGCTAAACATTGCCCCCCCCCCCGCAAGTTGGGTACTCATTTTACCAACCTCGGAAGGTTAGAAGGCTGAGTTAACCTTGAGCTGGCTACCTGGGACTGAACTCAGGTCGTGAGCACAGTTTTGGCTGCAGTACAGCACTTTAACCACTGCACAATTTCTTGCAGAAAACCTATTATCAGTAAGTTCCTCCAACACAGATAAAACTTTTTGTGGGGTTGCAAACCCTTAACATTCCAAGGTAGTACATTAAACATAAGAACTGAAAAGACTACATCCACTTCATGCTACCCAGGCCCAAACTAAAAGCAAAATTGCACATCATGATACTTTACATTTTATATATTCATTACAGTGATGACACAGACTATATTTAAATGCATAACGTGTTTCCCCGAAAATAAGAAAGGGTCTTATATTAATTTTTGCTCCCCCAAAAAAACACATTAGGGCTTATTTTCAGGAGATGTTTTATTTTGTTCATGTACAACAATCTACATTTATTCAAAGAGAGTCATGTCATCTTTTGGTTGTTGCCCAATTGTGGAGGGTGGGGTTTCACTTAACCGCCATCTACCCATGGAGTCTATTTGTCGGCTTGTCTTTATTTGGTGGTATGAGAGATTGTCGGTGTTGATATCTCGATTGAGAGTCTTCGACAAATACAGAATTTGGAGCTGATTGTTTTTGGAGGAAAATGGCCCCTCGGTCATGGATTCTATAGAGGTTATCAATCCGCTTAGACATGGTATGGGAGGAAGCTGGTTTTGTCCAGAATCTCTGTGCAGTACTAAGGAGAGATGGCAACATCAATATGTGTACCGGAGTGGTTGTACTTTTAGAGATCAGCTCATATAGATGATTGGTTGGTTCTGTCAATGCGTCGGTGGATTTGCAGATCAAGGGCTTTAGCCATGTGCATCATAAGTTGGGCACAGGTCTGGAAATCCTCTGCTGGTGACGGCGGGTCAGTATCGACAATGTCCGACTCTGGAGAGGTAAGTAATACCAATGGAGTCGGTGGCTGAGATCCATGGTCAAAACCATTGAGGTTGCACCTGGAGTCAACGGACTGTTGATCGACTTCGGTGTCAAGAGGCTGAATTTCGTACTATTGTCGGTTAAGAGTTGAAAAGGATGGAGGCGGCATGTCCATGGACATCTGTCGATGTCGAGGATTGTCGACATCGAAATATGGTGGTTGAGCATTGACAGACCTCGATTGGTAGGGATGGACCTCAGTGTCGAGCTTGGTGTCGTAATGGTGCCGGGGTCGATAACTTGGATTTACCGGAGGACGGGAACTGTGTTGATGTAACGGAATGGAGCGTGTGTCCATGGACCAGGATGAATATCGAGGATTGTCAATATCAGAGCCTCTCTGTGATGTGGAACGCCTTCACCCACCAAGTTCTACCCGGACCACCCGCGCGACCCAGGAGGTGAGGCTGAGGAGCCTGACGCCGAGGGAGGCCCGGAGGGAGAAGACACGAAACCGGGCCTTCTTGGCGGTGGCTCCTCGCCTTTGGAACAATCTCCCACCTGAGATTCGCGCGGCCCCTACGCTGGGTACATTCAAAACTCAACTAAAAACATGGCTTTATGTCAAGGCCTTCCCTCCTGCCAGCACTTAATCTAATTTATTTTTCTCTTCCTTTATCTATTTATTATTTACGATTATTTATGATTTTTGTCATTTTCTGTTAATTTATTTTTAATTTATTTTATTATAATTGTATATATGTTCCTGTTAGCCGCTCAGAGTGGTATAGATTTACCAGATGAGCGGGATATAAATCAAATAAATAAATAAATAAATAAATAAATGTTTAAACGGAAGTCGCTGATGTGATGGCATAGCAGTAGAATAAACGGACGCTGGTGATGCTGAGCGTGAAGAGTGATTTCCATCAGCAATTGTAGTAGGAAAGTATTGGGAGGCTGGAGCTGCAAAAGCCTCATATGTGGATGAAATCTGCTTGACCGTCCAAGGTTTTTTTGATACCAAGTGGGGAGGAAGTTGAGGTATAGGCACCTCTTGGTGATGTGGCCGCTTCGACACCAATAGTTGTTCAGAGGTAGGCCGGCTACTAGGTAGTATTATTGAACTGGGTAAAACACCTGGGCGACTAGTCAGTCCAGTTTGTCGAGCAGAGCACTGATCAGGGCAAATGGCAACCCGATGTGCATGCTGAGCGTGGATATGAACCACACACGATGAAGCGAACTATCGAGTTTGTTGATGTTGATGGTTCTGGTTAGGGATTGGTGGGCGATCTGAGGGCACTGAATATGGAACGGTGTTGAGCTGTTCAGGGAATCCTCGGGCGATGGAATAACCGAAGGATTGCTGGAAGGAATGGAAGGTTGTGGACTGGGAGGACGTTAGTTGGTCGACTCTATCATCCCATTCTGGAAACTGAGAACAGGATTGATGGGACGGAAGTCTGTCATCATCTGAGGGAGATCCGATTGAAATTGATTCAGAGAGTTGTTGTTGTGGTGGGATGTCTGTAGGCTTAGCTCGTTTAAGAGGAACAGGCTCCGGAGCTGGAGCAGCTTCAGTAGGTCCCTGACGTTTAGAAGTTGCTTTTGAAGTCGAGGACTTCAGTATTGAGGGTTTCGATGTGTGTGTCTTAAGATCTTAAGACGATGCAGATGGAGAATCAGAATGAGCTGGTGTAGCCGATGGACGTTGTTTTGATGATTCAGTAATGGCTTTTTCCCTTGCTTTGGTTTGGGAAGTGGCCCTACAGGGAGGTTGGGCCATTTGTACTGGTTGTAAGGATTGTTCCCAAAGTCGGAGTTTTAGCCTCGAGAGGCGAGATCTAAGACCTCCATGCTTAAAATTTTTGCAGTGGGTACAGGAGGAAGTTTGATGTTGTTCTCCCAAACAGAAAAGGCAGTTAGCATGTCCGTCAGAAAGTGGGATCTTATTATCACAGACAACGCAGTGCTAAAACGGGCCCAAAGGGGCCATGAATAGGAAAAAATAATTGAGAAGAAAAACTGATGATTGAAGGGGTGGGGTGCTGCGGCCAGAGGCCGAGCGAGGGGAAAGGAAAAAATCTCTGATGATAATGGCTTGATCTAATAGTTTAAAAGAAAGAAAGATTGATAACAGGAAGGAATCAAGACTAAGCTCTCTTTTACTCACAGAAGCAGAACTATGAGGCTCTCAACGCAGCGGTTGAAATAAACTGAAAGGGGATGCTTGATGCTAAGGTACTTATATGAGTGGGGAGGGGCATATTCTAATGTGTTTATTGCTACCACAGAAGCTCTAGAATCTTCAGATGATACTCCGTGCAGGTGTGAATCACCCAGGGTATGATTCACAGAGAACACGAAGAAGAAATAAATCTTTCAGATTAACTGTGTGCACTCAAATACATACCTGTGCAACTGGAAGGTACTAGATTATCTGGAGTTTCTATTTGATGAGATGTTACATGATGCTCAGACAGCATAAGCAGACTCCTAGTCCTCTAAAGTAGCCATTTCCATATCAATCTGCTGAACTTGGATCCTGATCAAATTGACTGAGTCTTGCAACTGTCGGATTGAAACACTGTTTTCTGATTAACAGAAAGCTGTTGTAGTTGTACAGATTGTTGTTTTAGCTGCTCAGTTTGTTGTTGCAGTTGGGCAGTCTTTGTTTTCAGTAAAGTAATTCCCCCCCTCCCCAAGCCTGAGCTTTGGCTGGAGAAGCTTTGGCATCTTTCCTCCGGCTCATAGATGCAAAGTTATGCACTAACTGCAGGCAGAGAACAGCTTTTTTTTTCTTTTTCTTTAAAAAAGCAAAAAATAACCAAGATAGTATAATAAAGCTGATTACCAGAGACCCAGCAGAGCTGGGAGCAGCAGAGATTCAAATCAAAGCATTACAAGCCACAAAAGTTGGAGTGGCAAGGGGTAACTGAGATCACATTGCCATCTTAGCCAGAAGTCTCCCGTGGAATTTTTTTTCTTCCAATATGTGATCAAAGATGTTTGACCCTATACGTCTAATGAAATATTCAGTGGCACATGCCGTCTACGAACAATGCTGATGATGACTCTGTGCCTCATAGTGCTTTCTCATTCTACCTATCTCCTTACGTATAATATTCTATTTAGTAGTTTTTAAACTTTATGCATTTAGGGAACACAGACAATATTGATTTGCCTCCAGGTCTGCCACAAAAGCACTGCTTGTTTTAGAGGATATTAGGGCAAACTGCTATGGCTCTCACTATATGCAAACCGAGAGTGGAGAAACATACTCCATTATCTTGTATAGGCATAACTGGTAGCAGTGGTCAAGTGATCTTTGAGGAAGGACTGAACTGACTGAACTCAGTGAAAGTTAAATTAAATCTAAGGGGCAGAGACAGATATATTAAAATGACTTCAAAGTTCTGCTCTAAAATTCATGTTTTTGCAGAACAAGCATGCACACTAACCTTCTAGTATCAGTAAAACAGATAGCTTGTTTTTATGGAACTCATGGAATACAGCATAAAATCTCACATGAAATGCAAAACTGTACCTTAGGAAAAAAAATACGATTTAGATTTCAGACTTTCCATACATATTTTAAAAATAACTGAAGTCTAAAGGTATAATACTAATATTCATGTTTGGATATTTCTCACAGAACGGTGTAGGACTTGCCTATAGGGACTATGCAATGGATTTACTGCAAACACCAAAAGAACTTTCCATAAGCAAAGGATGGTTTAGCCAAAACAATGTATTTTGAAGAGGTGAAATAAATGTCAGTTAGCATAATCAAAGTTGAGGTCTGTACACACTGCAGAACTTAGGAAGTTAAAGTTAGAAGGTATAACACAGGGAGTAAAGGCTGACTCATATGTACTCTGCAGATGATTCTGGGGTTATATGCAATGGCATCTTTTGGATCCTATGGATTAGCCCCTGAGTCCAACAAAAAGTATGACAAATTAAATATAGTACACAATTCTTGTAATTTCTTACACCTAACCTTGCACTTCAGCCATTTTCCCAATGTCTTTGTGTTTTCTAGAAAACTTTGAAATCAGATTAATTTTCTTATACAATTTGCAGACAGTCATGATTCTGTTTTAGAAGTGCCTGATATTGCTGT
This sequence comes from Pogona vitticeps, assembly GCF_051106095.1. Lineage (NCBI taxonomy): Eukaryota > Metazoa > Chordata > Lepidosauria > Squamata > Agamidae > Pogona > Pogona vitticeps. The sequence continues at coordinate 139,736,147 of NC_135787.1, read as the reverse complement.
TCCCCCCCCCACAAATAAACTTTTGATAAACATCTGAATAATTCAAGGTTTATACAGCACAGTTTGAAAACTGCCAGTTCTGCTTAGTAATTGCTAGATAAGTGTTCCTTTACTGAAGTGTTCAGGGATTTTAATCATGATGGATGCTACAGATTATTGCAAAATTTAGCTAGAAAACATGACAAAAATATCAGAATTAACTCTGAATAACATAAACAGAATATGTATTCCCGAAGGCTTTCATGGCCAGCATCCAATGGTTGTTGTAAGCTTTTTGGGCTGTTTGGCCGTGTTCTGGAGGTTTTTCTTCCTAATGTTTCGCCATCTTCAGAGGATGCTGGCCACAAAGACCGGCGAAACATTATGAAGACAAACCTCCAGAACATGGCCAAACAGTCCGAAAAACCTACAACCATAAACAGAATACATTAAGAAATACAAACATTGTTTCTTCCCCCATTCCTTTATCTCCACATTGCTTTGTACATTTGAACATTTTAAAATTATAACATTACTAAAGGTAGAATGCCTTTATATGATTTGTGCAACCCTCAATATAAATTGCATAATTTTTCAGTGACACACAAATAAACAAATCTTCAAAGAATGAAGGGAAGCAAAATACTTAAAGCTAGAAAGTAAACTTTAAGCACGTATCATAACATATAAGATATTCTGAAGAACAAAAAGGTAACATCTAGCCAACATGTTCTCACCAAAATCAAGACTTCAAGACTTAACATATTCTTAAATCTCACTGAAATTGATGGGACATAAAAGACAAAAAATTTGGCTGGCTCAACTGCACTCACCGTTGTTTTATTTATTTATTTTATTAGATTCATACACTGCCCATCTAGACAGATGGATTTAATTAACTTATTTTCCCTTTTAAAAGGAAAGGAAAGCATATATACTGTATTTTTCCGTGTATAAAACAACATTTTTTCCTTAAATAATTAGACGAAAAATTGAGGGTCGGTTTATACCTGGAAGGCAGCCGCTTTTCGCTGCCTTTTGCAAAGCCATGGGGCTTAACAAAAAGGAAGGGAAGGCTCCCTTCGGGTAAAGCAGTCATGAAAGGGCTGCATGATCACAGCCCTTTGATCCTGAAGCCCTTCCACAGCTGCATTACCCACTTCCTAAACTCTCAGGGCTCGATACTGTCCCCCATGCTGTTTAACATCTACATGAAAGCGTGGGAGAGGTCATCAGGAGGTTTGGGCTGAGGAGTCAGCAGTATGCTGATGACACTCAGCTCTACCTCTCATTTTCCACCAACCCAGAAGAGGCGGTTTCTGTGCTGAACTCATGTCTGGACCAGATAATGGACTGGATGAGGGTTAATAAATTGAAACTCAATCCAGACACGACGGAAGTGCTGTTAGTGGGTGCTTTGCTGGACAGGTTGGAGAGCCATTTCCCTGCCCTGAATAGAGTTACACTCCCCCTAAGGGACAGGGTCCGCAGCCTGGGGATGCTCCTGGACCCCAGTCTAACTCTGGAAGCCCAGGTGGACTCGGTGGCCAGGGGCGCCTTCCTCCAGCTGCGGAAACTATACCAGCTATGGCCCTACCTGGACGAGCGGAGTCTCATGACAGTTACACATGCACTGGTAACATCCCGTATAGATTATTGCAATGTGCTCTACGTGGGGCTGCCTTTGAAGATGGTCCAGTGACTGCAACTGGTCCAAAATCGAGTGGCGCGGCTGGTGAGTGGTGTGGCCGCCAGGGAACATATCAAGCCGATTCTGTATAAGTTACATTGGCTACCAGTTGCTGCCCGGGCCCAATTCAAACTGCCTGTTTTGACATATAAAGCCCTAAACGGCTTGGGCCTTGGATACCTGAAGGACCGCCTCCTTCCATATGAGCCTACCCAGCAGTTAAGATCTAGCCAGGAAGCCCTTTTGAAAGAGCTGTCCCTTAAGGAGGTAAGAGGGACAGCTTGTAGGCAAAGGGCCTTTTCAGTACCTGCCCCCAGACTATGGAATGCTCTCCCGACTGAGATTCATCTGGCGCCGATGCTGATGACATTTCAGTGCCAGGTCAAAACCTTCCTGTTCCAGAAGGCTTTTAATTGAAATAACATCAACTTTGGGTCCTGATGGCAATTTTTAGATTGTATTTTAATTGTGTTTTAATTGTTTTATCTTTTATTGTATTTTAATTGTTTTTTAATTGTGAGCCGCCCAGAGAGCTTTGGGTAGAGTGGGCGGCATATAAGTTGAATGAATGAATGAATGAATGAATGAATGAATGAATGAATGAATGAATGAATGAATGAATGAATGAATGAATGAACGAACGAACGAACGAACAAATAAATCAGCCATGAAAGGGCTTCAGGATCAGAGGGCTGCGATCGTGCAAACCTTTCAAGACTGCATTATCCACTTCCTAAGCCCTGCAGGGTTTAGGAAGTGGATAAAGCAGCCATAAAAGGGCTTCAGGATCAAAGGGCTGCTATCGTACAGCCCTTTCATTGCTGCTTTACCCAAAAGGAGCCTTCCCTTCCTTTTTGCTAAGCCCTGTGGCTTCACAAAAGGCAAGGAAAAGCAGCGGTCAAAGGGAAGGAAGGGGAAAGCAGGGGTCAAATTTTCTAATTGGTTAGAAAAGCGGGGTTGTCTTATAAACAGAAAAATACGGTGTGGCTTTCAGCTCTGCTCTCACCTGTCCGTCACAGCTGGGCAGGGGAACCTCAGCCAATGAGAGGACAGAGGGTGGCAGAAGTGGGAGTAGCTGGGTTATATAAGGTGTGTGATGTGTGAGAGGGATCAGATCAGTTTGGAAGATGAGTGACTAGAGAGATTGATAGAGAGTGAGAAAGAGCCTGTCAGTGAGGGAAAAGTCTGTGTGAGCTAGTGTCTGAGAAACAGTGATTGACTAATTGGTTTTATACCTGTCATTCACTCTTTTATTTTTGTACAATCAATAAACACTTTATTTGTTTTGAAGGAAACACTTGTCCTTTTTGATTTTAAGGATAGGTTGGTGGCAGCAGTTTTGGTGAGAGGTAGTGACCACTCTTGGAGGCCTGGATGGGTATAGGCTTGAGAGTGGCCCGCTACATACGGCAATTAAAGAAACTGAAAGAAACTACACTGCTCCTTCAAAGTATTCAACATTTATATATAACAGCTAGTTTTCCACAATTCCTAAATCTTCCCTAATTTTGCTGGACCTCTATTCTGACCATGGCCTCAAATTCCCCCTTTTTCCACTTCTTGTTTACCCCATTACACATTCTAAATATGAGTTTTTCTCAAGAATCAAATCTTCTACCAGATTTTGAAATGACTGCATATCACTGCTTGAAATCCCATTGCTCACTGCAGTAAGTTGCACCTAGAGTAGGCCCACAGAATCAGACAGGATTTGGTGAATCAACTCTTCTGTAAGTTCCATTGATTCAAGTGGACCTATTTTAGTTGTGACATAATTTAGCATAGTAGATAGCAACTACAGTAGGCCCATTTGAATCAATGGAACATAGAGGTGTTGATACATCAAATCCCCACTGAGTCAATCGGCGCACTCTAATGCAACTCAACAGGATTTCAGCCACTCTCTACATTTTTTTAAAGTCCATACATCCCACGGCAAGAAAAATTCTAACAGATTACGAACATTTGTAGACTATACCCTCTGTGTTATGTGAAATGTATTTTCTACAGATTATTCCTTCATTGTGAAGCAGGAAGGAAAAACAAAAGTCTCAGAATTGCAATATTTCTTCAGTACTGTGCCAATAAAATGAACATCTAAGAGAAAAGCCAACATTTTCCTGTGATAAATGTGAACCTACTGTCGTACGTAATTTTGTCACGTTTCTTATGACTATTAAAAGTTCACAATTTAAGCAATATTAACATCACATTCACAGCTTTAAGTGATACACCAAGTAATTCTCTAACAATCAGACATGTAGTAGGAGAAAACAGTACATATTAAAACTGATCAACAGATGCACAATTACTTCTGAAAAAGAACTGTCTTTATATATTTAATATTGGAATATCTAGCCTGTATCAATAAACTTGCATTTTCTGAAATAATTTTTACAAAGAAAAATAAATCAAAATATCTCTTAGTTACATGTTTCCTGTTTTTTTTTCATACAAAATTCCACAATGCCTATGTAAAGTACATACAGTATGCTACGCAAAGAAGACAACAATTGCAAATGGAAACATTAAGATGTAACATCTAGCCCTGAATGTGACACATTCAGGACCAAATCTCTCATAAATTGTTAAATGCAAGTAAGTATCCTCCGGTTTTGAGAATAAGATAGCAGTTAAAGTAAATACATTGCCTTATCTTCTATGTAGTCAAATTACATCTTGATATAGTGTCATTTTTTTCAATCAATGCAACTGTAGTCTATTGCTCAAACACAGAACAAACAATATCACAAAGAAGCTTTTATAGCATTTCAAAATCAACATGTAGAATAATGCAAAAGCTGAATATTTACAGCTCTATATAAACACTTTAAATAAAATTTAGTAGCCAATATAAGTAAATAAGATAGCACTGAACCTACCTGTGTCACCATACTTTGCATGTATGGTGTCGGATGCTGTTGCTGTTGTTGCTGCTGCTGCTTTTGCTGAGCAGCACTTTCTATTGCTACTTTTGCTACAGTACTTGGATCTGCTCCAGCTGGCACAGCAACCATAGTTGCACTGCAGCCAGCCTTGTTAGGGTCACTGATTGTAACAATTCTAACTCCTACTTTATTTGGGATTCCTGGAACAGTTTCCCTATCATTATCCTCTGCTGGCCTCTTTACAGTTTTGCATTCTGCGGTGCCATTCGTTGACCGAACGTCAGATGACAGGGTGGCCAGGGACCCACGAGGTCCTGAGTGCGAAACTGCTATGATTTGATGCCCCTGTATAACAGAGGCAGTTGACTGTGGCGAGACAACTACACTTGGGCGTTGCTGAGGCACATCTGAATTCAAACTTGAAGCTAGAGGTCCATTGGGTACATCCGCATTGGTACCACTATGTTGAGGGGGTAACAGTTTTGAAGCCTCTTGTGAACTGCTTACAACAGATGTAGTACCCAAACCTAATACAGGCCCATTGGAAAATCTTTCTCCTTGATCACCTTTGGCAGCATCTTGTTGTGTGGCATCTAAATTCCCTTGTTCTGCTGGAGAAATTTCACCATTTCCTACATGATTGGAAGTTTTGTGATTTGGAATGTTTTTGCTTAAATGGGAACCATCACCTTTTTCAAAGTCACAGATTCCATTAACGAGGGGCTTCCTCAAATCACTTTTAATTTCCTGCATGTCTGGTTGTTCAAAGTTCTGCTTTCCAAGAGCTCCGTTCTCACCAAAGTCTAATGATGGTCCATTACTGACCTGCGAGAACTGATTGGCCTCATTCTGAGTTTTCCCTGAGTTAGCTGGAGGTAGACTGGAATCATGCTTTCTTCCATTTAGAAGACTTCCCACCTGCATTTCAGTTTCCTTTGCATCGCCATTGCTGGTGTTTGCAGCTCCCCTTCGACAAGAAGGGTTCTCCATGACCTCAATTTTGCGTTCATGAATATGTAAACCTGTTGCCTCCTTTGCCTCTTCTTCCTTTTGGCAAATAATTTTATCTCCTTTGAATGGGGGAGCAGTAGCAGAACATGTTGATTGTCCCGCTAGAGGTGCCTGGGTTGGTGGAAGCGCTTGCACCTGAAGCCCAACTCCTCCTTGTGTCCCACTCATGGTAATTCCAGCTGGAGCAATGATCTGAGCGGCATTTCCCTGACTTACAGTTGCAGTAGCAAAACTAGTATTTGGCACAACTGTTATGGTAACTTGATTGCCAGAAGTCCCTTGGAAAATGGTTGCTGGACTATTTGAGATCAACTGGCCTGGCAATATTTGTAAATTAGAAATGGGAACTGTTTGTACTGTTCCTTGAGGCTGGATTGCACTCTGGACCAACTGAACATTTTGCTGTCCAACTAACAGTGGCTGAGCTGAAGATTGCCCTTGAACTCCAAAACTGGTTGCCTGGTTGTTAGCCATCTGATAAACCACCTGAGGGCTCGGAGCTCTGGCATTATTTGGAGGAGGAATCTGTGGTGCTGGGAGAATAAGTTTGCCACCCGGAGTTGAAGGGCCTCGTTTTGGAAGCAACAGCTGCTTGATGAGACTGGATTCACTAGAGGGTGGTTGGCCTACTCCAGGGTTACTTGGCTGGGACTGAACTTGCATCTGTATTTGTTGCTGCTGTTGGACTTGTATCTGGGGCTGGGATGGTGCTGGTGAATGCTGCTGTTGTTGCTGCCTCTTTACGGAAAGCATCTGGCTTACAGTGGGAGGGGGGCCTTGTGTTGGAGAGGGGAGAGATGGAGATGATATTACTGTAGGAACTTGGTTATTTGAAATTGGTCCAGGAGATGGGGAGGATGTTGGAGTTAGGCTTGGCTGCCCACCCAACTGGACAGGCTGACCAGCTGGGAGTGAAGCTGGATTTGTAAGAACAATTTGGTGGATGGCTGGTGCGTATGTCGGACCTTGCTGAGCTGGTTGGCTTACAATCACAACACTTTGCTGAGGTGGTGGAGGTGGCTGCTGTGGCTGCTGCTGAGACTGTTGCATGGGTTGTTGTACCACTGTTGTGGGAACTTGCTGAGAAGGCAAAGGCTTTGGTGCAATGTTCTGAAACCCTACCCTAGATGTTGGTGGATTTTGGACACCAGCAATTGTAACCACTTGGCCAGCTGCAACTTGGAAACTCTGAACTGTAGTAGCAGAAACTATGTTGGATGCTGAAGTTGTGACATACTGCTGAGGTGCTATGATGACTGTGTCTTGCTGCTGGTTACCAGCTGTGGACTGCTGAGATGATGATTGTACTGGCTGTGATGATGTGGTAATGAGCTGCTGACCCTGGGAGACTGATGAAGTGCATGCTGGTATATTCTGTACTCTGCCAAATATATGACCCTGAGGGACAGCTTGTTGAATTACTGTAACAGGAGTGCCTGAGGGTATTTGTCCGGGTACCACTGCATGTAAAGGGGATTGCTGAATTACAGGTTGATGAAGCAAAGTCTGAGAGCTGACAACAGTAACAGATGGTTGTGGTCCTGCACTACTAGGATTTTGATTTGACGTTTGTACCCCACCTCCTACAGCAATAGTTACAGGAACTGTAGACTGGGGGACAGTGCTTTGTATTACTGTAGCCTTTACTACTTCACAAGAGATTGGAGCTTTATTCTGTATGACAGTCATAGGAGCATTTTGTTGGTGGTGACTGTGAACTGAAGGGTTTTGCGGTATCCTGGAAACAGTCTGCACCACTGTAGGTGCGCCCTGAATGGGAAAGGACATTTGTGTTGCAGTTACAGTTGAGGACTGATTGGTGACAGATGTCCTCTGGAAATGGTTTCCTGCACTTGGCGAACCATGTAGGAGTCCTGTTTACCAAAACAAACAAACAAACAAGCTGAAAGTAGGAGCATTATAATTAATTGCAAATAACATTTCAAGTAGAATTGTTATTTATAGAAATGGATAACTCAGTTGTTGAATTATCCTTCAAGAAACCTTTGATCATACATTTTGTTGCTGCTGTTGGAGAGAGTTTCTCAGGCAAATATCTTTAACTGAAACACTGTTCATGCCTTTCTCACCCACATCTTATTTATTTAAGGACCATAACTGCTATGACTGATCCCAAGTGAATATCCTGCTATGACTGATCCCAAGAGAATATCCATTCAGATAATTAAGCAGTGGTTTTATGACATCATTGGCAGCTTGTATCTTATAAAATGAAAGATAGGGCTTTATGTATATTAGATGGCAAAATCAGTTAACTAACACTGAATTCAGGAGAAGTTAAATATAATTTAAAAAAGAAAACACCAAACAAAGCAGTTTTCAAACCTAATGAAATACTGGCTGAAATCCTGTTGCTTTGTTATACACGCAGAAGGAAAATGTCATGGCATTCAGACATTTCTAGCCTGCAGTTAATGAGTTGCTGCTGGGATTCTTAGGGGTATACACACCTACTGTTTAGACACACACCCAAAAATCCAGAGGGACTCATTACCTATTAGTTAGAAGTGACTGAATGTCATGCTATTTTCCTTCTGGATGTATAACAAAGCACCAGGCTTTCAGCCCCTGCATTTAACTACACTGATTGTTAGGACCAGGACCAGCTCCCAGAAAGATGTATCTATAGGCCAAGTCACACCTAGGTCAGTGATGGAGAACATTTTTGAGTCTGAGTGCTCAAACTGCAGCACAAAACCAACAACTGTCCTCCAGCCGCACAACCTCCAGCGCCTGCCCGGGACACTCCCTGCTCTGCTTCCGGCTGCAATCCTTAAAGGCGCAGGGGGCAGGAGCCGGATGTTTCCATGCCTGGCATCCGGGTGTGTGTGTCCGTGTTTGTGGTGGCGGCAGCTGTTGCCATCTTGGCTTTCCCTCCCTTCCCAAGAGTTCTTCCTGAAATCCAGGATCGGAGGATGGGTAAGTATTTCTTGATGGTGACTTATAGCTCATGTGCCCATAGATAGGGCTCTGTGTGCCAGCTGTGGCATGCGTGCCATAGGTTTGCTATTGCTGCCTTAGGCCATCATGTTTAAAGCAAAGCACACTCCAACCTTTGCCACTGGGGCAACATTGTAAGGGTTACCTGGAGTCTGAACTTCTTGTCTGCTATGAATATTATGGAAGGGAAAAGACCAAACTTAACTTCATTCATCAGCCAGGGGAAACAACACTCCAGGGAGCGTGTTTCTCATTTTCTTTACCCTGTGAGAAATATTTCTGCTCCAATGTTGCTTTTCTCTTTCCTATCCCCAAACCTTCCTCCCTCAAGTTCTATCATGTGTATTAGATCGGAGAGGGACTGTCTTGTCCAAAATGCCTACCAGTTATCAACAAAGTGATGAAAATGCTACATGTTAGTCTGTAGAAGCATATCAGACAAAACAAACAAACAAACAAAAAAGACAAAAACAAAAACATCAGAGCATTTTAAATATTAGTTGTTATATTTCAATGTAAGCTTTCATGGATCAAGCCTTTAAGGTGCCTCAATATTTTTGTTTTATTTTTATTTTATTTTTTGTTCTTTGTTTTTATTTTTGAGACTAGTGTTACTGTAATATTTGTATCTCATCCTTTAAAAATGTGCCGTGAATAAGCTGTCTTCTCTTACTTCCATGTAGAGTGCATTGTTTTCATTACTATACATCATGTGTGACAACATATGCCTATCTTGCACCCAACATCTACCTGCCTAACAAGTCCAGAAAGGATGGGTTGTTTACATGTAACTGTACTTCTTCAGGTGGTCATCTGTGAATTCACTTATAAAGGTCTTGCACCTATGCAGAGACAAACTGCGAACATTCCAAAAGTGATTAACTTCTGGTGGAAACCCTGTCTTCACCTCCAACACCCCCATGCTCTAATGCATCTCAGTGATGTCACCTCAGTTCTGAGTTTGCCACAAAAATGGCAGCAGAAATCAAACAGCAAGTTGCTGTGTTGTGAGTTCACAACCTGAAGAACCACAATAACCTGTAAACAACCTGTTCTTCTTTATGGTCTCTGTGACTCATACATGCAAGTGACAGAGTAGCTCACTTACAGCAGACAGGTTACTGTCAATTGAACATCAACATCAACTGAATACTGAAGAAGGAACTGCTCTTTTGAAGGTAGCATTGATGCATAAATGTCAAATTTATAATGTGAAAAGAATATAAACAACAAGTGACCATTTTGCTCCCTCACAAATGTCCAATAGAGGAATTCGTCAAAGAAACACTGTAGATACAGCTGTTGCTCTAGTGAAATAGCAAGCTTTGCTAACTGGTAAGTGAAGCTGGTAGCAGTCACAACCCACCTGGCAATTCTTTCAAAGGACACATAGATAATCGTTGTTTAGGGCCTGAGTAGCAAACAAATAAATGCTGAGTTCTTTGAGAATCAGGGGCCCTCTGCGTATAAAAAAATCAATGCTCTCCTGACATCTACAGTGTGGAAGATCAAATCCAAATGAAAAGTTGGAGACAAATATAAAATACAGTGGGGCCTTGACTTACGAATGGCCCTAGATGCGAACATTTCGGGTTACAAACCTGATCTCATCGCAAGTAGTACACCCTACTTGCGAATGCAGATCGGGTTACGAAGCCAAAAAGGCAGGGAGAAAGGGCGGGAAGTTCGAATTTCCTGCCCTTCCTCCCTGCCTTTCGAGCTTTCAAAAGGCTTCCTCCGACATCAGAGGAAGCCTTTTGAAACCTCCAAAGCCAAAAAGGCAGGGAGAAAGGGCAGGAAATTCGAATTTCCCGCCCTTTCTCCCTGCCTTTTTGGCTTCGGAGCCACCGAAGCTAACCCAGCACCGGGAGGCTAGAGCTGGTTGGGTGCTTGGCCGCTCGCCCCCGGCCGCGTGGAGGCAGCGGAGCACCAGCAGGCTTCGGACTGGCAAGTCCTTTTTTAAAAAAAACTTTCTGTATGGGTTTTGGAGGGTGGGTTTGGACTGGGGGGTTATGTTTCTGTGGTTTGTGTGTGTGTGTGCGCGCGTGTGTGTGTGTTTTGCAGTCCCAACGTGCGACTTGATCTTTTTATTTTTATTTTGGTATTTTTTTGAAATGCTGGAACGGATTAATTCCGTTCCCATGCATTTCAATGGGAAATGGTACTTCGACTTATGAACTTTCCGAGGTATGAACATCCTTCCAGAATGGATTAAGTTCGTAAGAAATAACTTTAGGCAGGAAGGAAACATCAGGTCTTAAAGCCACCTGAACTATGTGAAATATCAAGTACTGTAAGAGCATTCCACTTGAGGGGTCCATAACTCTCCTCACTTCTTAGTGAAAGAAACAGTTACCAGAAAGGCCATCTCCAGGGTAACTACATGGAGGTTATATGAGGCCACTGGTTCAAAAGGCCACAACGTTACCTTGGGTTTTGCAGAAAGTCTAGCGCAGGGGTCTCAAATACACGGCCCATGGGCCATTTGTGGCCCGCCGGACGATAGTTTGTGGCCCCCGCCTTGCCTGCCCCCCCCGAAGCACCCACACGTCCTCTGCTGTCAAGAGTTAAAAAAAGCCTTGCTTCACTCATCAGCTCTCCCCCAAGACAGCGCCTCTTGCACCCTCCGGCCGGAACTGCAGCCTGCCAGCCAGCCCGCCTGTCTGTATGTTGTGCCCTCCTCCCCCCGGCTATGCGGTCGCCAGCGCTCCCTCCCTTCTCCACTTCTTCGTCCTGCTGGTGGTGGTGGTGCTAGTGGTAGTGAAGAAGGAGCCAGAGGGGGTCGTGGCCAGTGACGAGGGCTCACATGCCCCTCCTTCTCCTCCTCGGAGCCCCAGCCAGGCTAAGGAAACTCCTGGGCAGCTTCCTTGGGCTCTTGCTCCGCCTCACCCAGACTCTGTCTCCAGCAGCCCCCAGGTAAATTGAGTTTGAGACCCCTGGTCTAGCATCTTTTAAAATTTTTATAATACTTTCACCAATGAATGAGCAAATAATGATGGTTGTAATAAGTTAACTTGCCTTAAACTTTTCTATACAAAAACATAAATTGTTAGGGAAGGAGACTTTCTCTTCTTCTGACCATAATTCACAGACACATCCCATTTTCCTTATACAGTAAGACATACTAAGGATGAAGACTTACAGGACACTCCTATTTCCTTAACTGAATCTGATAAGATCAATGCAAACTGATTCTCCAAGCTGTTAAATGATGGGACGTTAGGTCTAGATAAAAAAACTCTGACTCCACTGTCTGGAAAGTAGTCCAAGACCTACTGGGATTCTGAATAAACCTCTGTAAGACTGATGCAGAAGAGCAGCAATCCATGGTTGCCAGCGCTACCACTGGGTTATATTACTCTGGAATTATCCATATATAGTTTTGATATTAATTCTGTGTAAACAGAAAAATCAAAGAAGGTCCTTGTACCCCAAAAGGAAAAACCCTCCACTGATTCCGTCCCTGCTCTGTTGAACTCCCTGAAATGTTCTGAAATGAGATGCGTGCACTACCCCTGGGTGGCCCCACTGACATACTAGCTGAGAAAAGGCTGTACCTCAGAGTTCCCATTTGGGCTAATCCTGTTTCTGTCTACTTACAGAATTTTCTAGAGTATTCATGGTCCCTACCACATTAACTGCTGTTGGTAGAATATGCTGCTAAATTATACAGTGGGGTCTTGACTTAAGAACCTAATCCGTATTGGAAGGCGGTTCTCAAGTCAAAAAGTCTGTAAGTCAAGTCTCCATTGACCTACAGTGCATTGAAAACCGATTAATCCTGTAACAGGCTGTTTTTGTTCCATTTTGGTTTTTTTTCTGGTCTGTAAGTCAAATCTCAGTCTGCAAGTCAAACCTAAATTTTGCGGCCAGAGAAGTCTGTAACTCAAAAAGTCTGTAAGTCAAGCCGTCTGTAAGTCAAGGGTCCACTGTAGAATGATTAGATTGGAAAGGGCCTATAAGGCCATCAAATCCAACCTCCTGCTGAATGCAGGAATCCAAATCAAAGAAGATCTAACAGATGGTTGTACAGTGTTGGAGCACTCACCACCTCCCAAGGCAATTGGTTCCATCGTCATACTGCTCTAACAATTAAGAGGTTTTTCCTGATATTCAGCTGAAATCTAGCTTCCTGTAACTTGAGGTCATTAATATGTGTTCTGCACACCGGGATGATCAAGAATAGATCCTACCACTCATCTGCATGACTACCTTTGAAGTATTTGAAAAGTGCTATCATTTCTCCCCCTCAGTCTTCTTTTCTCAAGGCAAAACCTGCCTGGTTCTTTCAGTCTTTCCTCATATGGCTTAGTTTTGAGTTCCCTGATCATCCTTGTTTCAGCTATTCTCTGCATTTTTGTAGTTTGTTAGCATCCTTCTTAAGAAGTGGTGTCCGAAATTGGACACAGTACTCAAGATGAAGCCTAACCAGTGCTGAATGGGGGGGGAGGGGAGACTAGTATTTTATGGTATTTGGAGACTATACTTCTGTTAATGTAGCCTAAAATAGCATTTGACTTTTTTGCAGCCAGATCTCACTGTGGGCTCATATTCAGTTTGTGATCTACAATTCCAAGATCCTTCTCACTTGCAGTATTACTGAACCAAGTATCCTCCATTTTGCAATTGTGAATTTGACTTTTTATACCTTGGCATCGAAATTTGCACTTCTCCTTAAATTTCATTCTGTTATTCTCAGCCCAGTGCTCAGGTCTATCAAGATCTTGAATTTTGTTTCTGTCTTCAAAGGTATTAGCTATTCCACCCAATTTTGTGGCATCCACAAATTTGATAAGTATTCCCTGCATTTCCTCATCCAAGTCCTTAAAAATGTTGAAGAGCACTGGGCCACTTGTTACTTTCTTCCATTTTGGGAAGGAGCCCTTGATAAATACTTTCTGAGTACAATTCTTTAACCATGTGTTCACCTGACAGTTGCTCTATCCAGCCCATATGTAGTTAGCTTGCTAATCAGAATATCATGAGGCACTTTGTTAAAGTCAATATATATATTACATCTACAGCATTCTCGCTGTCTATCAGGGAAGTTACTCAATCACAAAATGAGGTAAGCTTAGCCTGGCCAGATTTGCTCTTGACAAATCCATGTTGGCTTCTAGTTATTGCTGCATTGTTTTCGAGGTGCCTGTAGAGTGGCTGCTTTATAATCTGCTGCAAAATTTTCACTGGGATTGATATCAGGCTGACTGGTCCATGGTTTCCACATTCCTCCTTTTTGCCCTTTATGAAGACAGGGACAAGATTAGCCCTCCTCCAATTATTGAGCACTGTCCCCATCCTCTATAATTTCAAGAAAATAATAGACAGTGGTTCTGAGAGTTCTTCAGCCAGTTCCTTCAATACTCCTGGATGCAGTTCATCTGGCCCTGGAGATCTGAACTTGTTCAAAATAATACATTGACTGTTTTTTAAAATCAATCTCAGGTTGCATTCCCGTTCCCTCCACTTGTACTTCACATTTGCCTCAAGGATTATAGACTGTCTTTTGGGAAAAGACCTGGCTAAAGCAGGAATGGAGTACTTCTGCCTTTTCTTGTAATCTGTTTTCATTTTCCCATCCCCACTGAACCACTGTTTCTTTTCTTTGTCTTTTCCTATGCAGGTACCTAAAGTATGCTTTCTGTTGCTTTTAGTGTCTCTTGCTAACCTCAGCTTTATCAGGTTTTGCCTTCCTAAAGCAATCTCTGCAATTCTTTGCTATTGTGGCCTGACCTTTCTTCCAGTTCCTATATGTGTCTTTTTTGTTTGTTTGTTTTCAGGTCCTCTCTGAGTTTTTGGGAAGCCATATTGGTCTTTTTTCCATCTTCCACCTTTTTTTCTTATTGGAATTGCAATTGTGCATTTATAATTTCCTTTTATTTAGAAAAGACTACCCATATTGGATTCCTTTTCCTGTTAGGATCTCGTGTCATGGGACCTTGCCTATAACTGTTCTGAGTTTATGAAAATTGGCTTTACTAAAATCAAGTGTATATGCATGGCTACGCTCTGCTTTTGTTTCCTTTAAAATCAATAACTCAAGTAGAACATGGTCACTTTCCCCCAGAGTTCCTCTTGCTGCAACTTCTTACACCAAGTGATCTCTATTGGTTAGTGTCAAGTCAAGGATAGCTACAGAGAAGCTATGGGCTATGCCGTGCAGGGACACCCAAGACAGACAGGTCATAGTGGAGAGTTCTGACTAAACGCGATCTACCTGGAGCAGGAACTGGCAAGCCACTCCAGTACCTTTGCCAAGAAAACTCCATGGACAGAAACAAAAGGCTAAAAGATATGACGCTGGAAGATGAGCCCCTCAGGTCAGAAGGCATCCAGCATGCTACTGAGGAAGAGCTGAGGACAAGGACAAGTAGCTCCAGAGCTAATGAAGTGGTTGGGCCAAAGCCGAAAGGCTGCGGATGCGCCTGGAAGTGAAAGGAAAGTCTGATGCTGCAAAGAAAAATACTGCATAGGAACCTGGAATAGAGGAAGTAGAGCAGTGGTGAGCTTGAGCTCTGATGACGTGAGAGTCCAGGTAGGCACCAATGTAGTCAACACTTTGGGAGGGTTGGAGTAGAGATTTGGAGAGGTTTACCTTGAGCTTGAGATCCACCAAAGAGTGAACTGAGCACCCCGTTTGGCTTTGTGGTATGAGTTTGCCACAATGAGCAATCGTCCATGTAGGGGGAAACTGTGATGTGACAGAGGTGAAGGTATGCAGTGACTAGGGCAAGGCACTTGCAGCGACTGGGGCAAGGCAGTGACTGGGGCAAGGCACTTCATAAAGACTCTGAGTGAGGTGGAGAGGTCAAAGGGGAGGGCCTTGAATTGGAATATGGTATTGTGAAAAGTAAATCGAAGGTACCTGCAGTGGTGAGGGTGGCTAGAATTATGAAAATAGGTGTTTTGTAGGTCAATCATGATGAACTAGTCACCCTTGTGGAGAAGTGGTATTATATTGTCCAGAATGACCATCTGGAAATGTCTGGGCTGGATGTAGTAGCTGAGGTCCCTAGATCTAGTATGGGGCAGAGTCCATCATCCTTTTTGGGAACTGTGAAGTACCATGAATAGAAGCCATTATCTTGGTTGCCTGTTGGTACTCTTTGGATAGCATGCTTTCGTAGTAGCAATGAAATTTCCTCCTCCAAGGCAGGGGATAGTGCAGTATGTTTCAATTGGCCCGCAGGTGGAAGCTTGGCAAATTCTATGTGGTAGCCATAATGGATGATACCTAGGACTAATGAGTCGTTGGTGATACATGTCCACGCTGGGAGAAAAGGTGCTAGTTGGGAGCATGCAGATGGGGGTTGGTGGTAGATCTGGGGGATGATCAAGTCAAAAATGCTGTTTAGGCTTCCTCTCCAATCAACTGGAGCACTGCCTGGAGACCTGTGGCCAGTAAAATTGAGAAGTCATGGAAGGAGGTTTAGATCATGATCTGTCAACAGTGGGTGGCACCACTGAGTACGAGGATACCTGTGTTATTGCTGGGTTGAGTAAGAGCATGCTGTTTTGTGGATCCTGTGCAGATATTCATAACCTTGTCAGTTTTGTCATTGAACAAGCTGATGCCATCAAATGGCAATGAGTTGATGACATGTGTTGAGGTAGAAGAACAGAGTTGGTATCAAGCGGAGTAGAAGGTGGTACCCTGCGTGTTGTCATGACTTGCACCAAAAGAGACCTGACCGGAGAGTGTGGTGTTTGGGCAAGTTATCTGCGCCAGCTCCAAGATCGAAGATGCACAAGATCTCTTCAAGGCCAATCGGTGTTTGGACCCAAGAAAGGAGTGGGGAAATACAGACCTCTTGAGTGAGGGCTTGATTGGCTTCGATGGTGGGGCTGGACCTGGTCACAGTCCCAGAGAAGAATGCGGGTGGAACCAGTATGGAGTTGGAGATGGCAATGGTGATGGAGAATCCAAAGGATATGCGTACACATAGTAGACTCTCTTAAGTTCTTCATAGTAGTAAGTAAATGGTTCATGATATGGGCTGGAATGCTTGTACTGTCGATGGGGCCATCTGTAATCTTTGTAGGAATCATCAGGGTAGCCGGGTCAAGTTGACATGGAATTGGCCTGGGGGCATGATAGGTATCTGAGAATACATGGCGGTCAGAAAGGTGGTGTGTCTTTGAGGTATGCTTTTGAGACGATGGTGAGTCATGCATGGTGGAGGCCGAGTCCAAAAGCAAAATGGTCGTGGCTGCCCAGTGGATGCAGGGATGTTATGGGAGAGGCCGGGCTGGTAAAGGCAACAGCCAAAGTTTGGCCCCAGTCAGGAGACTGACTCAAAACAGGAGACTGAAGTTGACCTGAAAGTGATATGGATGGTATATCGACTTCTGATGCCAAGTTGAGGTCAGCAGTAGTATCGGGGATGGATGTCTATTGGGGTTGACTGAGGGTTTGGGCTTTTGCTTTGTCTCAGACGAACACTTGGACTTCTTCAGATACAAAGATCTGAGAGGCTTATCAACATGTGTTTTCTGTTTAAGGGAAGCTAAATCTCAGGCTTAATTTGGGGCAGCCGTCAATGTTGATGTTAAAGATTTTGATTTTGGCAAGGCCTTGCCTGATGTTTTCAAACAGGATTGTCCCAGATTCGGTGTCAATGGTGGGGCTCCAACTGAAGAAGAAGTGACCATCCTTGGAATCCTTGAGTGTAGCGTTCCCCATTTATTAGGTCAATGGTTTATGTTTTGTTAGGTAATGGTTCATGCATATTCATGTTGCTGAGAGGTGGAGCCGAGAGAGATGCTGTAAGAGGCGGACTCACTAAGAGTAACAGAGTCAGTACAAGTGTAGTGTGAGAGAAGGGGATAGAGTGTGGAGTTTGAGGAATTCTGAGGTGTGATTCGAGTTAGGAGTGTATTATCAGACAGAAGATTGTTGTTAATAATAAATTGATTTAAAGAAGACATCCATGAATCACTATCAATAACTGTAATCAATAAACAAAAAAGTTATATTTAAAAGATCTTGAAGTGTGGACCTGAATCTTCCTGAAGCAATGGTGATTTAGTGATCACCTGGTGGCAGCAGTGTAAAAGAGGGGATTGTTTGCCTTCATGTGCTCTGAGGCTTGACGGTCAAGCAAGGGGCATGAGGCTGGACAGCACAATTGGTGTCCAGCGTCGGGAAACGAAGGAATCCAGTGAAGCCTGAGTTTGGATACGAAGAAATCCAGTCAAGCCTGAGTTTGGACTCGAAGAAATCCAGTCAAACCTGATTTTAAAAAGAATTTTTCTTGAGTCAAGGGTACCTTTTAGACAGAGGTTTGTGGCAAGGAAGTTGGGTTCCTCACTAGAGCTTTTGGGAAAAGCTTAGTGGTGGGGGCTTCTGAACCCAGATCTGAGGGGTCTGAGAAAGGTAACGACTCTGAAGGAAATTTTTCCTGTTTTACCCCACGATCTGAGGACCAGTGGGCTAGCTTAAGGCTCAAGACTCTAAGAATTTAGAGAGCGCTTGTGAAAAAGCAGAAGCCAGGGGTCAGAGCGGATCTGAGGGAGGAGAAGAAAAGACTTTTGCTTGAAATAGAATTATTTTAGTGACTGGAAGTAAGAGAAGAAAGACAGGTCTTTTAAAAATCAGTAAACACTCTGTACTAATCATCCCAGAAGTAAATATGTCACCCAAAGGTATCAAAAGGGGGAATTCTGAGGTGTGATTAAAGTTAGGAGTGTATTATCAGATAGAAGATTGTTGTTAATAATAAATTGACTTAAAGAAGACATCCATGAATCACTATCAATAACTGCAATCAATAAACAAAAGTTCTATTTAAAAGACCTTGAAGTGTGGACCTGAATCTTCCTGAAGTAATGGTGATTTAGTGATCACCTGGTAGCAGCAGTGTAAAAGAGGGGATTGTTTGCCTTCGTGTGTTCTGAAGCTTGACGGTCAAGCAAGGGCACGAGGGGCGAACGCCACATTGAGGTAGGATCCATGCTCGTGGACGCTTTGGTATCAGATTGGTTTAAGGCAACACTCCCATAGGAAGGATCTTAGACGTTGGAGACTGAGCTTGAGTGCTGGCTTAGTAAAGCTTTTGCACTCCTGACATGATTGGGTCTGATGTTGTTCCCCTAAACAAAAAAAGGCAGTGATTATGGCTGTCTGAGAGGGTGATCTTGTTCGCACAGGAGGTGCACCATTTGAAAGGACCCTCAGGGGCCATATAATGATGGAGAAGCGGGAAGGAAAAGAGGAATAGGGGAACACAGAGAGGGAAGTTGCTGTCTGTGAACATCCAGAAAGGAGATGGGGGGGGGGAACAGCCTCATGAGAGGCAGAAATAAGCAAAGTGCAGCTCTAGCATCAAGAGGAGTCCAACCTCAGTGATAGAAAAAAGGAACTGAAGGACTCTCTGGATGGGCGGAGCATGTGCTCCAAGGGAAAATGTCCTAGTGGGCGTGCAACTAAAAGCTCTAGAAAATTCCAAGGAGTCCTGCACAGATGCAGCCTTAACCCATTCGTGTGCATTCAGTGACCACGAAGAAGAACAGAAGAGCCTGCCGATGAGAAGGTTGTCTGGACGAGTCCACCAGTCGAGCTGGGAGGCTAGCTCTGGTGTCACCGGTAACAGGGTCGACGGAAGGTCTGTGAGCGGATTGAACAGGGAAAGAAACCATGCCTGCAGGGATCGTATATTGAGCCTGGCGTGTTGGACGACAGCCGTCGTCGATGCCATGAGCCCCAGGAGGTGTTGGGCGTGATGTGCCGAAACGGAGTGATGTTTGAAAAAGGCGGACAGCCTTTCGAATTTTCCTGATCCTGTCTAGAGGCAGGAAAGCTCTTGCACGGAGGAACTTGGCTGTTTGTTTTGGGGTCAAGTGTGACTTTTCGAGGTTGATCTTGAGACTGAGACTGCGGAGTGTATGGAGGGTTACATCCTGTGCTTTTATGGCACTGTGGTACGATGTCGCCACTATCAACCAGTCGTTGATGTAGGGATGTTTACTCCCTGCAGTCTGAGGAAGGCAGCTACCGGCACCATACACTTGGTGAAAGTCCATGGGGCGGTGGAGAGCCCGAACGGGAGGGCGCGAAATTGGAAGGCAGTGCCAGTGAAATGAAACCGGAGGAATTTTTGGTGGTCCGGGTGAATGGATATGTGGAAATAGGCGTCCTGCAGGTCAATAATTATGAACTAGTCTCCCTGGGAAAGCAAAGGGATAATAGAGTCCAGTGTAAGCATGCGGAATTTGCAGGGAAATGTGAAACTGTTGAGATGGGTAAGATCAAGGATGGGGCGGAGGCCTCCATCTTTCTTAGGAACAGTAAAGTATTTTGAGTAGAAACCGTTGAGGGAGTCCAAAGTAGGGAAAAAATGGCATGTTTTTGGAGAAGTTTGGTGACCTCGTCCTGCAAAGCAGAAGAGTAGGAGGTGTATCGAATGAACCCCAACGGAGGTAGTTTGGAGAACTCTATGAGGTAGCCAGAAGCTATAATGGATAGAACCCATTTGTCTGAGGTAATAATCGCCAACGATGGAAAAATGGAGCCAGTCTGGTACAGTTCACTGTGCAGAGAGGGATATCAGACAAGGGAGGCATAGGTAGTTGTCAGTATTGCTTACCCTTTTGTTGTCCTTTTCGAAAGGACTGGCATTGGCGAGGCAGGGTTTGAGGTCGGTATGATGCCATCAGAGGTTGAGGGGCAGGTAGGGATTTGTCAGCTTGATGGGGGCGATATTGTCTATAAGGTTGGAACCTTTGATTTTGATATTGTTTAGGATGATACTGGCCCGAACGGTAGAAGGGCCATTGATAGACGGAAGACGGCTGGGCAGAATAAGAGTGTGCAGTCTTACACTTCTTATGGAAGTCTTCCATGGCGTCATCAGTTGTGGAGTTGAACAGGCCAGCACCATCAAAAGGCAAGTCCTCAATTCTCGACTTGGTGTCATCAGAGATTGTGGAAATAGAGGTGACTAGAGTTTTAGAAGCGGCCTCAGCGGAGTGTCGCGCCGCAATCCTCTGATACTTGGCGAGAGAAACAGCCTGTGAATGGATGTTGATGAGGTCGGATCTCATGGGTTCAGGAGATGATTCAATGAAAGGAAGGACTTGATTCCAAAGATGATGCTGAAAAGCGCCCATAAAGGTAAAGGTAAAGGTTCCCCTTGACAATTTTTGTCCAGTCGTGTCCGACTCTAGGGGCGGCGGTTTAGCCCACAGCACCACCGCGCCCATAGTTGCTTGATAACTGATGCTTCTGAGTAAGAAGACTTGCAGAGAGTAAATTCGTTTGGCCATTGTGTCGACTTTCCTGCCGTCCTTATTGGCAAGGGTAGGTTTGGACTTAGCCTGAGATCGAGCTTGACTAGACTCGACAATGATAGAATTAGGCACTGGATGTTTGTTGAGGAATTCAGCATCGGCACCATGGGACCTATAGAGGCCATTGGTGCGGCGAGAGATCTGCATGATTGAAGGGGTTTTTCCCCAAGTGTCCTTGATAAGTTGAAGGATAGACTTGTTAAAGGGGAGACTCAAAGGAACGGGACGCTCCTGGTTAATGTCATCGAACACCGGGTCGGCATCAGCGGACGGGGGTTGTTCAGTGTCGAGATTTAGGGCTTGTGCCATCTGAAAGATGAGGGTTGAATAGGAGAAGTCATCTGAGGAGGATGAAGCATGGCTGCCCCTCGTATCTGGGACTGAGAGTGTTGTGTCTCCGAAGATGCAGGGGAGCCTGGAGACAAAGGGTAGTCCGATGGGCCAAAGCCTTCCATCGGGGGAGCTTGAAGCCCTTGGGGTGGCAAGTCTTCGAAAGGGCCCTGAGATGTTACTGGGTCCGGCATCGAGGGTGCAGGATGCACTGGTAGGTACTTGTCTTGCATCTGCTTCGATGGGACGAGGGGGCGAATGGGTGGAGCCGAAACTGCCAGGGCCGAGACAGTCGCACGGAGGCAGCTTGAGTCCACAAAGGGAATGGCATGGGGGAGTTCCGGCGTCGTTTTTGGCCGTTTAGCCTGCTCAGGCTGGAACCTCTCATACCAGGATTGCCACATGAAGGGGTCAAAATGATATGGTACCATTGGAAAAAGGCATAAATCGCCTTGCGATGGGACCGACCTCGGTGGAGAGAGGTGCTTTCGTTTCTCCGTTGTCTTCCATGGAGGCGAAGGGGGAACCTCCAGATCGGATGCCGAGCTTTCAGCTGCCCGCCCTGAGTCAGGGTTGGAATGGGCTGAGGTTGGGCTGGACTGTGGCGCAGCTGCGTTGAGGCCAATGCTCAGGGTTTGGGGCGGCATCGTGGGGGGGGCAATATCATGGGCATCATCTCTGTCCGAGGCTAAATCAGGGGCTTCCCTGGACGATTCCTTGAGGATAGGGGAAGGCAGAGAAGGCTGAGGGGGCTCCACTCTGGGAAGTTTGTCCTTTCTGGGCCTCTTAGGGGCAGGTTTAGGTTTTCTCTTCAAGCTGGGATCGTGAGCTCGAGACTTCTGAGAAGAGGGCAGCTTGTGCTTACCAGACGATTTTGCTTTTTCAGCAGTGTCCTTAACTGGTAGCACGGAGGTTGAATCAGAGGTAGGCTGGCCCGCTGGAAGTCTATCGACTGAAAGGGCAGGAGATCTAGCCGCTTCTGAAGACAAAGTAGGAGGATTCATGGCTGTTTGCCAAAGGTAAGACCGAAGTTTTTGGAGCCTCTGTTTAAGTGCCCGCTTTGTTAAATTTTTACAAGCAGGGCACGAATGGGTAGGATGTTCCTCACCCAAACAAAAAAGGCACTGGTTATGACCGTCAGAAAGTGCAATTTTATTTGCACAGGTCGTACACCTTTTAAAAGGAGACGGTGAGGCCATAAGCAAAGAACTAGGGAAGGGGGGGAAGGGGAGAAAAGGGAAAAAGGGATAAAAAAGACTGCGGGGAGCCGATTAGGCAAACAAAAGATGCGGAGGATCACTAAGTAGGTAATTAAAACAAACAAAAGCTCAAAGGAGCTAGAAAAATAGCCAAAAGGCAACTAGCGAAGCGCTCAATCTTTCCTGAGAACCGTTCAGCCCGGCGGAAAAAAGGAACTGGGGAAGATGGTGGGTGGGAGGAGCATATACCTCGTGAAGGATCACACCATAAAATTGTTACTTTTAGCTCTAGAATCTTCCAAGAGAGTCAGCGCAGGCGCAGACAATACCCATATGTGTGCATTTACAGAGGCCACGAAAAAGAATAATCTTTTGTTTCTGGAAAAAATCCCAGAGTGAATAATAGTCGATGGGGACTTGAAGCTTTTAGAAAAAAAGGAAATCAGATTGAGAAACAGAGACTGAAATCCTGTGATTGCTGTTTAGCTTGGACTTTCTCCCTAGATTGTGTAGGACTCTGATAATAGAATTCTGTTAATTTTCTGGATAAGAAGAAATGAGCTTTTAGAAGCATGGAAACCAGACTGGAAAACAACATTGTGGTACCAGACTTCGTAACAGCATTGGTCTGGGAGAGATAACGTTGGTCGAGGGTTGACTGTGGAGCTAGGAAAACCAGGACTGGAGTTCTTGACTGAATATTTAGTAATAGAAGGAACATACGATGGACTATAAGGACACCTACTGGAGAGACTGAAACCCAGTGATTGCTGTTTAGCTTGGACTTTTTCAATGGACTTCGTGGGACTCTGATAATATAACTTTGTTAGGTTTCTGGAAAAGAAGGAATATTTTTACCATGGTTGTATTTTAAACTGCTAGGCTAAAAGTTGATTTACATACTATAACATCTGTGTAAAGATTGGAGAAAGATTCTAGGGGAGGTTTTTAATTGTGGGTTTGGTTTGTTGATAAAATAGTGGAAACTTCTGAAAGAATAGGTGGTATATTTGAGGATTGGTCACTTTGGTGAAGGATATAGTATTATTTACACAAACCCCATTCATTGAAAAGATCGAAATGGCCTCCAGAAAACTAAAGCACCAAATGCTGGATACCTTTTTTGCCCAGTCTCAAAGTTTGGGAAAATTAGTGGCACAAGAATCAGGCAAAGAATAGCAGACTACCATGCAAAATATAATAACAGCAGGATTTCAGCAAGTAAATGAACGTCTTAGCCAAATAGTAGATGAGATGAAAGAGATGACACCCCCCGTTTCCCCTCTTCCTCCTCCTCCTGCTGGGGGTGGGGTCATCTTATACGGCCGGTCGCCTTGTGCGCCGGCAAATACGGTATATAAATGGCTTCAGTCTCCACATAGTGTTGGAGTAACATAGATTTAAACTAAGATGTAACTGTAACTTGAAAGCTGGAGGGTAATCAAATTGTAATAAAAGCAGAAAAATGATTTGTTATTGTAACACAAATAGATTGGATGATTGTATACTTTGTATTCTCCTACCCCCCTAACCCTTCCCCCTTCCCCCTACTTCCTTTTACCTTTTGTATTTCCCACCTTATTCTTAGTTGATAAACAATAAATAAAAGAGTAAAAGATGGTCAAATAATAAATAAATACTGGAATACTCCAGATATCTCTCTGCACATGCGCAAAGGCGTTATGTGCAGGTCAGAGACCACAAAGAACAGTACTGTGTAGGGAAGTACAGTGTGTTTGAACCTGAGACTTCATGCCGTAGCACTATTTGTGCACCAACCTGAACACTACACTACTTTATACAGTGGTGCCTCGCTAGGCAGTTGCCCCACATGACAGTTTTTTCGCTAGACATTGACTTTTTGTGATCGATATAGCAATTCCCAAAACAGTGATTCCTATGGGGGAATTTCGCTGGACAATGTTTGGTCCCTGCTTCGCAAACCGATTTTCGCTAGACAACGATTTTGACAGCTCCCTCCGCACTCGCAAAATGGGTGTTTTCGGGATCTAAGCTTTGCAAGACAGCTATTTAAACAGCTGATCGGCGGTTCACAAAGTGGCTTTCCTATGGCCAATCTTAGCTAGACAATGACAATTCTTCCCCATTGGAACACATTAAACAGGTTTCAATGCATTCCAATGGGGAAATGCTTTTCACTAGAAAAAAATTTCGCTAAACAGCAATTTCAATGGAATGGATTATCATCGTCTAGCAAGGCACCACTGTACTACAGTATTATCACAGCCAACATTTTGCACTCTTGTAGTTTAAAGGAATGCACAACTCGTAGACAATACGCAATGTTCACAACATATGAATACCTGCTGGTGAAGAAGATGGGGCTACCTCAGGAACAGCATCAACCCGGAGAACAGGGGTTGAAGGTTGTTGTTGATAGTACATCTGAATAGGGAGTGGTATAGCCCTCCTTTTTACTCCTACCACATGAATATGCGCCTGCCCATTATTATTTGGATCCTCTACTCTCTTCACTGAGTGGTTTGGAAATACAGTTCTGTCAAACACAAGCAAAGATTGAAATTATTCGCATTGGTAATATGATAACAGATTTTGCTACTATTTTCACTTAACTTTTGCCATTAAAAAACTTGCTATGTCAGCAAGTATGTTTCTTAAAAACTGTGGCAAGCTATGTCCATCACAAATATTTCTCCAAGCAATTGCTGGGCATTTCATTTTCTGTCGAGAGTGAGGATTTAAAAAGTGGTGATTATTTCAGTGCTTCCCACTACCTTTGCTAAGAAGATAGTAACTCTCCACTTTGTGGAATCAGCTCATGTTTCAGCACCAAGAAAGAGAAGGCATTGGCAACAGAAGTGACATGGAGGACCAGGCTGCAGAGCAAATGGAAGGGAAAGAAAGGAGCAAGATGGGAAAGTGCTGAAAGCATAATAATACTGTTAGCCCATAAAAGTTATTTAGTTACGTATAACTGAAACACAAAACAGGGCAAGAGCTAATTTCAGCCCACTAAGATCCAGCAGTCACCCCAGTGCAATGGCATTCTGGGTGACTTTCTTACAGACAAGACTAGATTCAAAGGAAGCACAGCAAGACTGTTGGTTGAAGGTTAAAAGCTCTAGTTTCAAAAGATAAAACAGAAATCCATATTGAATGTTTACTTAACCTTTGTTTCTCCCTTACAAACAACTGCTGCCTCTAATATAAAATTTATTGATAAATGATATTCTAAGAACAGTTTCCCCTGAAGTATGGCAATCAATACAACCTGCAAAACATTACACAATCCCACGATGTGGTTTATTTGAGGAACGATTTCATCTTACCGAAGACATTTATAAAATCCAGTTGATGTCAGGATTCCACCTCGCGCAAGTTTACTGCAGGTGGAGAGATATTCAGAATACATTTCAGCTCGGGAAATTGAGCAATCTGAATTCACCTCAAAATGGGCATTCAACCTAAGGGAAGCAACAGATAAATAGGTAAGTACACACGGCACAAACAAAAGTGCCTTTCTGGTAGCTGTCTAGGAGCAATATTCTCAAACTTTTGAAGGAAATGCACTTCTAGTATGCCTATTCATACAAAATCTTCATTCACTGTTCCAGATATAGCTTCAGACAAGCCACCTGTATATGTGGCTATGTGTGCTGCACCACATTTAAAAAAATAATATTCAGTGCTTGAAAATAATTAAGTAAAAATAACTAGCTCCTTGTAATTAATAGCTTTTTGTGCAATGGCATATCACTGGAGTTTATAGTCTGGGCTGTAACTTTTAAATTAATGTTTAAGTTATGGGTGTGCGGACTCAAAAAATGATGGTGGAGAAATACCAGATGGTTCAAGTACTTCTTTGTGCTGCGCTGCTGGTGTCAAGGCAATTTATTTTATTTTATTTTATTTATTTGATTTATATCCCGCCCATCTGATAAATCTATACCACTCTGAGCGGCTAACAACAACATAAATACAATTATAGCAACATAAATTCAATGATGGATCAGCAGGGGTGAGTCTTCTATCAGAGGCCAGTAACTTCTAACATCCACATATTTT
The DNA here is from genome assembly GCF_051106095.1 of Pogona vitticeps. NCBI lineage: Eukaryota > Metazoa > Chordata > Lepidosauria > Squamata > Agamidae > Pogona > Pogona vitticeps. The sequence continues at coordinate 139,709,754 of NC_135787.1, read as the reverse complement.
AATGACTATTCTAGTTACTCCTCCAAAATGGGGAAGAAAATTTTGTTGTTGTTTATTAAATTGTAACTATAATGGTTGCTAACTACAGGAAGAAACAATCTTGGAATTATTACAGTAAATACCTACTTCTTAGCAATAACTATCCAAGTATATGCTGTATATGCTTTCAGCATGATTATGAGACTTATATTCAAAGTTAATCATTAATACAACTCAGAGTGGTTATATGTTGATCTTATGCAAAGTATGGCATTAAGACAGCATTCATTCACCTTTCTAAGTAAAAGATATTTTGAAAAAACTGACCATACCTAGAAAAAGTACAGAATATTCAATACTGCGAAAATCTAGTTGATGCTTAGACACACATTTATAGATATATTTAAGCATGTGACAATAGTTCAGCAGGTGAAAGCAGCAAAATAATCCATAGCCCTCTTAAGACAAAGGCAAGACCAACCCCATATTTTGCTGTGAAAATATATTTAAATCTTCTGAATACTGTACTGAAGAACTTTAAATACAAAACAGTCTGAATTAGCCTTTTTTTAAAAAAAACTGGCTTAGAAAGTATAAAGAAAAATCTTCAAAAAACAGAATTTTAATCTCTGCTAACTATTCATACCAAAGTTAAAGAAAAGGAAAAATATTGTATGAAGAATCTTCTACCAAGCAACAAATAATAAATGAGTTCACATATTTATGTTTTTGATATTATTACACCGCCAATCTTTACAAATAAATAAAGTAACAGCCAACCACTATTCATAAGGCAACTGAAATGCTGTAACAGAATTAGTTGCTTACCATTGGCATGCAAATTTTTCACTGTCTATTTCTACTATTCCTGGTGGTGGTGCAACATGTTGTGGTGCTCTTGATGCTAGAGGACATAAAAAGTTAAGATTAAAAATTTAATCAATTTTTAATAAAATCTCCAGTTTTCATCCCCTGCCTCAAACATAACTATTCATAAATATATGAAGTATTATAGTTTCAGTCCTTGAGATCACAGATGTTAACTAGCAGGCAATGGGTCTAGTAAATCAAGTTTGCTTTAATGATTTATAAGTCCTATCATAACGAATGGAAATTCCAGATATATGAATATAGTTAATTCTTTTTTATTATTGCTTATTTTGAGGAGTTTTACATTGATGTACAGGTGTGTGTGTGAATGCACTCTGTTGTAGAACACAATATAAATATTATGATTACTATTAATCCCATATTCTTTTTTTTTAATTAAGGGCCCATTTCCACCTAATACAGAACAGGCAGTGCAGAGTTCAGTAAAACTCTTCTGCTCTTGCCTCTTTTTGGTTCAATGTATATATTTGTGTACTACAACTTTGACCATGCTCACTCCCCTGCATATTCATTATTAATAAGCATTATTAATAAGCATACAATAACTAGTACAAGTCACTGTTAAAATTACCTCACAATCTGCCTTGGATATAGACTATGCTGATGTATGCAAACATGGCTACCTGACTCAGTGATACAACCTCTGCAGGAATACTATCATTCTCTAAAGAAAAAAAATATTTTTACAGCCCATGTGAATTTAAAGCACATGCCCAAATATTCCAATATATATAAGGGTGTACCTAGTTATACCTAGTTATATGTCAGTTTATATAGCAGGCAGGCAGAATATATAAAAAGGAATCTGCTGTGCAAATGAAATACTAACCTGGGGTAACAGGTGCATGTGTCTGTGACGGAACCTGCTCCACTGCCTGTGGCCTAACTTCTGATAGTATTTGGTGGCTGGTATTTTGATGTTCAACAAGTTTTACAGCACTGAGTGCATCAGGTCCAAACATCTGGATGTCCATTGAGACCAGACATACTAATGTATCTGAAATGGTAAGATCATTCAGCATGACTATAATGTAATGACAATTTATGAAGATCCATTATTTATCTACGTAAAAAGATAGTTTCATATTTTAACTGTTTCTCATTTATACAAAATATATAACAAAACATATACAGTGGTGCCCCGCTTGACGACTACTCCGCTTGACGAGGAAATTGCTTAATGATGAGTTTTTTGCGATTGCTATAGCGATCGTAAAACGATAATTCAATGGGGCTTTTTTGCTTCACAACTATCAGTTCCCTGCTTCAGGAACCAATATTTTGCTTAACGACGATCTAAAAACAGCTGGTCGGCAGTTCGCAAAATGGCCCCCTGTTGTTTTGCTGACCTATTTTCGCTTTACAGGCATTGGAAAATGACCACCCTATAGAGGATCTTCGCAGGACGATCAGGTATTTCCCCCATTGGAATGCACTGCCCCGTGTCAATGTTTTTTGTTTTTTTTGCTTGACGACGATTTCACTGTACAGCGATTTTGCTGGAACACATTATTGTCGTCAAGCGGGCCACCACTGTATAATAAAATATACTATGTTTACAATGAAGAATCCGGATACTCATTTTGATCTTTCCCTCCTCTTTTTTTTTTAATAAATGAAGAAGATTCTAGATAACATACCATCATATAACTGAACGCAAGATTAACATAAATTAATAATACAATATTGTGTCTAATATAGAATCCAGTACTTTGTATAAACTGTTAAGAAATTTAAGCTGTTGTTTACTACAGTAGTAACTTCTCCCACACCACAGTACTGCAACTTGGATTCTATCCACTTTTTAAAAAATCCCACTAGTGGGCAGAACAGACTAGGGATGATCAGCAGTTTTACATAACTTATTTGACTTTCATTATACAAAGAATCTGAACTTCATAGATGGAGAATATGGGCTTCATTGGAGCAGTATATGGAGAACAGTTATTGCTATAACTTTTCATTTATATAGCAGTCACTTTTTAGAAAAGATACTTATAAGGCAGATCACTATACAGTGGTGCCTCGCTAGACAGTTACCCCGCATGACAGTTTTTTCGCTAGACATTGACTTTTTGTGATCGCTATAGCAACTCGCAAAACAATGATTCCTATGGGGGAATTTCACTGGACAATGTTTGGTCCCTGCTTCGCAAACCAATTTTCACTAGACAACGATTTTGACAGCTCCCTTCGTGCTAGCAAAACGGGTGTTTTCGGGACCTAAGCTTCACAAGACAGCTATTTAAACAGCTGATCGGCGGTTCACAAAGCGGCTTGCCTATGGCCGATCTTCGCTAGACAACGACATTCTTCCCCATTGGAACGCATTAAACAGGTTTCAATGCATTCCAATGGAGAAATATTTTTCAAATATTTTATTTGTCTAGTGAGGCACCAATGTGAGAGAGATGGTAGTTGGCCCAAGCCACAGCACAAGGAGTTCAGGGTATTAACAAAAACATGAATAATATGCAACTCCAACACCTTAAATTTACACTCCAGGGTGCACTGGCTTTCTTTGCTGGAATGCAAATGTGTGCTGTCTGCATATATACAGCATATATATCTATATATTATGCACAACTTATAGAGACAACTATATCTGATAGATACAACAGCCAGCCAGCCAAATATAAAGATCTGTATATGCCTGTAATCTCACTGTGTAGCTATACAGGTGTAATTTAACATTATACATGTGGTAGCTAAAACAGCACAAAGGCGGAAGCACTATCCATGAAGTGTTTTCAATGATGTATTGTGCAATCAGTCACAAAGGGAACTGCTCAGCCAGTTGCATAATCAAATTGTGCCCTCTGTGTTGCCTGGCTGTTAACACCTGGCAAAGCAATACTTGTATAACTTTTGCTACCTGTCTCTCTGAGAAACTCATAGGTTATATACAGTGTTTGAAATTGTAAGGGTGTGATCCAGGATTGCTTACTGGTGGTTTGAGGCCAGTTCTTACCAGTAATCTCCACAGACATGGTGACTGGCAGGAAGGTCTCACAGGAGGTTTGCTGATGGTTTTTGCAAGACACTCTGCATTTGCTAACGGATAATTTGAAGATGTTGGATGGAAACTTACCACGAAAGAAATGTGTCACTCACTGTTAGATATATAATTCTGATGGACAATATGTTCTTTTGAATAAGAAATGGCTCTTTTTTGTTAGAATTAGCAACGGTAAGAGGATATCCACATATTATTCTTCAAAAATAATTTTAACAATCTTTGTAGAAGTAATTTTCCTTAATGTTACAAATGTATTTGATTCTAAGACTCAAGCTGTATAGACTAATTCCTCCCTAGCAAAATCCTGTTTGTGTAACTGTACCACATAATCTTGATCAGCTGCCAGAAGCATTCAACTTAAGATAATTATAAGTATCCCATCCCCTCCTTTTTGGTTCTGAGGCTTCTAGGCCACCCTTTTATCCCGGGAAAGCCTTTGGGAGCCTCAGAATGGTGAGTGTGTGTGGAGGGGAACCTTTAATAGTAAAACATTGCTGCTAGGTCACCACTGGCAGTCCTGATCACAGCAGCAGCCATCTGGCAGTGATTTTTTACTTGGCAAGAAATAATGCTTAACAATGTACCACCCATGTCCCTGCTAATATTCTGCTGGACCCTCTCCAGTATTTTTCAAAAAAATTCTTACTTACCTATACTTTTGTCAACTTTAGCTATCTTTGTACAGGCTACCTCTCCCATTTCAGTGAGCATATAGAGCACTTCCAGAGCAGATATGACAAGAAGCACATCAGGCAAAGTGAGATGGCAGATGATTTCTTTGTAGGATTCTTGATCTACATATTCACAGATTAAGACACCATTGTCCTCAGCTTTACAAAGATTACCCAAGATTTCCATGCCTTAAAAAAAACCACAAGAGCTTTTTAGAAACAAAAATATTTTCTAATTATTTAGAGTAGAAGTTGTAACTACTTAAGAGCTTACCCCTCATTTTTAAGAATCTATCTCTTGACATTAAACATTTCGTAACAGTGTGAAACATTAGATGAGTTGTTTTGAAATCAACAGGGTCCAAAAGAAGCTGAGAAAGAAAGAGATGCACATTAACTTTATTTAAAATGTGTGGAATTATAAATGACTGGTTGTACAATAACATTTATAGTCAAACAATATTAGGACATTTTCAGATTCAATACATCAACTATTCAAATACTACCTAACAAGTGCAATATAATTCCAGTGCTGTGTAAGATATATCTATTCTTTATTTGACATACATTGGGGTTTTTGTTACTGAATTGAATGTCCTTTGTGCAGTTTTAAAAATTGGATTTCAATGGGATTTCAGTTATTTAAATGGAACATAGCACCAAGAAGATGTGCATAGTACTGCAGCATATAGAGAGAAACCTGCATGCACTCAGCTGGATGTAAACCCCACCAAATGCAGCGGGATTTACTTTAAACTCCTCCTCAGGACAATCTATGGTCCTCCAAATGTCTCTGACTCACTGCCAGGGCTCCCAACAACCTGTGGAGTTGGGAACTTCAGTCTACAGCAACTGAAGCCAACCTAGTCAATGGTAAGGCATGATGGAAGTAGTTCATCTGCTTCTGGAGAGCTGAAGGTTCCTCAGTTCTCTACAAGGTACTTCACTGCTGGTTAAATGCATGATTTGGAGTAATCTCCTTGGTTCATGGGTTGATCTCCCAGGGTAGTACGCATAGGATTACAATGTAGACACAGCAGTTCCCAAATTAGAAGAAATTATTTTTTATTTTATCATGAGTTAGTTGTAATTTTAGTTGTAATTCTCAAATATTATCACAAACTATTCTACAATGTTTGCAGGCAGGTACATGTTTTCACTGCATTCAATTATACTATGCTGCAAGATTTGCAATTAATTTGCAGATGCTTTAAAAACCGCCACTGACAATTCATGGCTTTTAATTCTAATGATACATGTAGCTTGTTTTTAATGCTAAAAATTCATCCACTTTGCTATATCCTTTGAGAATCATCACCTCAGGGTATTGTCTTCTATGAAATAGTTGTCTAAAAAAAGTACATTTGAAGTATGTAAATCTAATGCTTTAATATGATTTCAGGCAAATGACAATACTATTCTATTATACAGACACACACAGATGCAAATACATACACATGCCAACTTTCACCTAGGTGGCTAACAATAAACAGATCATTACATTTTTTAAACAATGTAAAACAATATAAAAATATGCTTTTTAAAAATATTCAAAACTATTGTGCAAAACTGAAGGAAGCCTTAACAAAATCACTTATACTCATGTGAAAGAAAGAGCTAAGCCTCTTTTGTGCAAAACTAGGGTGCGTAACACAACTACGGGAAGCAGTGGAAGATAGGAGGGCCTGGCGTGCTCTGGTCCATGGGGTCACGAAGAGTCGGACACGACTAAACGAACGAGGGTGCGTAATATCTAAAATCTCAGGCTAGCTTTCAAGCCTTGAAAGATGCTTCATTAGACTGGGAATTGCAATTTGCTGGGAGGGGAACAGTATTCTGTTTCTGCCTCCTCTCAAGCTCAGCAATGATAGCATGGTGAAAAAACTTGCAGAAAAGCTAGCCTATTTGTGAGATTTCAGTGGTCTAATCAAACTATCACCCACCTGTGTTTTTACAATGTATGTTATTTCCTTTTAAATTTCCTTTTAACCCATAATATTTAAATTCATTCCACCTTTCGAATTTAAGCTATTTAATTCACAAGAATTTGTATTTGTTCCTTACCTCTGCAGCAATGTTTCCTAAAGTGTCAAGTCCCAACTGTCTTAAAGAAATAAAATGACTGTGAGCTGAGAGTAACAAGAAACGAAGACAAGTTCGATTAGCTGCCAACAGTTTAACATTTCCCTCCTCAAAGGAAAGATTTCTCAGGATCACTGCAATCTGGAGAACCCGCTGTCCTTCAATATCATTAATGCCCAACTTGCGTGGTGGATGAAACAAAGATTCCCATATCCGATCTTCTGATGTTGTATCTATAAAAGATACAATATCTTTAATAGTTCACTTTATCTTTAATAATTCACTTTAATAGTTAGTTCTTCCTCTAGACAGACCAGATGTGGCCTAATGGTAATGCAAAACTACTCACCTTGTGATTTGTTTCTGTCAGCAATGAGGTCACGTACTTCATTATCTTCAACAATATCCTTCCAAAACTGAACAAAAAAGAACAAAAAAAAAAGAAAAAAGAATGTTTTAAATTTGAAATTTCCTTCAGCAAGATAACTTTCTTTGAAAAATCCAATTGGTAATAATGGAAGAAAAGGATGCCACTGAGTACATTATCATAGACATGAGGCACAATAAAATAACAACATGGTAATAAAATTACACTGTATTCAGATACATGGCAATGAACACCTAATTCAAAATACTTCTTTTCTTTCTTCAGTTGAATAGCTATGGAGAAGACCAGCAGGTGGACAATGACAGAATTCTGCATTCCCAAGAGTCTGCCACTTACTGCACTCCTCTAGTGCATAAAGATCTCCCAATTTTTTTTTGCAGCCAGATGTTGGCATCTTTGGTTTCATGCATTCCATTTATTCTCTTTAAATCTTCATGGTTAGTGCTATAAAACTCTTCAAAATCAATCCAACCACTAATTCAAAAGAATGTCCTTTAAAAAATACAAAGGACCACCGTATATGCCAAATTCAACCCATATTTCATTTCTTCTAAAACACTTCTGCTTGCTCCTCTAATTTCTATACTTCTGCTGGTGAATAAAACTTGCACTATACATTTCATGACAAAAAAATACCCAATTTTTCTGTGTATAAAACAACACTTTTTCCTAAAATAATTAGAGGAAAAATTGAGGGTCGTTTTATACATGGAAGGCAGCAGCAGGAGGTGATAGCCTTCTTGTGATTGGGTGACGGCAGCAGCAATCAATGGGCAGCAAGAGGCGGCCAAGCCCGGCTGCTTCATTGCCTCAGTCTCCGCCTTCTGCTGCTGCCGCCTCTGCCACTGGTTGCCGGCTCAGTGATCATGCAGCCCTTTGATCCCCACTTCTCCCTTCCTTTTGCTAAGCCCCAGGTTTAGGAAGTGGTGGGGAAGGCAGCAATCAAATTTTCTAATTTGGGGTTGGAAAAAGGGAGGTCGTCTTATACATCGGGTCGTCTTATAAATGGAAAAAATATGGTAGTCTTCATTTTCACTAGGCTGGAGAGGGAACAGTGAAAGGTACAAAAATAACTATTAAGGTACTGTTTAATATGAAAACTGAAGAAGAGCATAGGGAATAATCAACCTCCTGCAAGCATATTTTGTCTACTGCTCATCAAAAGTACATTAGCAAAAAGTCAGCCCTCCAAAATAAATGCTAAATACTCCTGTTTAAACAGAATGCTATATACATGAGTAAGCAAGATAAACTATACTAGTTAACATTAAAGTAAACAAAAATCAGGATTCCCACTATATAGATATTTTCAGAAGCAACAGTTACCAAATGGTATCTTTCAAGATGTTCAATCTTGCAACTATGTTGTTACTACATACAGTATAGCACTTAAAAATAGATTATGGAATACATCCAAATTTCTTTTTTAAAAAGACAAACAAGGGAAACCTCCAGACACACTACAGCTACTCTGTTTCTGCTAAGAATAAATCCTGAGTCATTACTGGAACTATCTTCTCTCAAACACAGTTATTTCAACAATTGCCACTGGTCAGACAAATATTTTGATATGCCCATCCAGATTTGTGACCTTCTTAATATAACTATTAATGATACAGGACATAATCTGGCCTCATGTATGTGCCAAGGGATCCCATAAGGCATAGCCATGTTTCCCTTTTTACTTACCCAAGCAAAAGTATGTTGGACTCCAAATACCAGGCCATTAGGGCTATTGATATATTTCTGTCCATTTCAGTACACCCTTACCATATTTGATTTTCAAGAGGGGGGCAGTAAGGGTTGGAGAGGGGACAGAGCGAAGGGGGAGGGCTAGCTGGGGGTATGGGATGCATGTATCAATTCCTATTCTAAACAATATGTGGAACAATTTTAATGATGTGACATGCTTGCATTGCACAGAGCCAGTCAGGGCACAGAGCCAGTCAGAGGTCCCTTGTCAGAGTTCCACCTTTGGGATGCCACAACAGCTCCCCCAACCAGTGCTAGTACAGTTCTTCCCCAACAGGATCCAGAGATGCCACATACCGATACTTCCTCATCCCAGGTATGTCATTCCCTAGTAGGCAGCCCTGGCAGCGGTTCTCAATGAGAGTCTGGATCGGCAATGACTTTGTACAGCTGCCAACACTCTTTTTCAAAAGAAACTGAGCCTACTGTGTTCCCATCTGCAGTAGTTCCCCAACATGTCAGATTATTAAAGATATCCTCTCACCATAGATGAGAGGTATCATACACTAGACTCAGTTGCATAAAGATGATGATGTCATAAGCAACAGTGGCTTTTTTTCCCTTTCAGAAATTAAACATTTCCTACTTCTGTTATGAGACTCCCTTGGCTGCCATGTAATCTTTATCAGTACCAGGGAATTATGACACAGAAGAAGGAAGTCTTTAATTTCTAAAATTGCTGCTGAAAGAAAATCATCCCAGAGGCAGTTATTTTTGGTATTTGAGTTATTCCTCCTTTAATCTCATGGCTCCCACAGCTTCCTGATGAAGAAATGGATTACATATAGGAGCTTTGTGATGGAAGTAGGAAATGATTTCTTTCTGAAAAATCACTGCAGTTGATGCTACATACCATCAATTTTGCAGGGCATAGTTGCGCAAACAGGATTTTTTAGCCAAAAATGGCAGCCTGCCCAAGAGATTTGGCAAATTATAATACACATAAAGCTGTTCCTAGTGCTTTAAGAAATGTCCAATGATGACAAATTTGACCTCAATTCCATAGAGGCACTAGTAACCACTTAGTTTAATTCATCTCTGCCAATGAAGCTGTCAGAATCTCTGTATGCAACAAGTTACATTTTAAATTGAGTTTAATTATTCTTAGTTAAGTAAAGCCTGGTTCCAGGTATTTTCACCATATAACCATATATAATTCCATTAAGAAATGCTACTTGTCTCCATTGATCTTCTTGTTACAAAAGAAAAACTAACTAATAATGTTTACATATGTTCACAAAATGGGCATAACATATCAGGTTTTCTTACTCATGTGTTAACAGAGCAGTTCATGTCCTCTAGTGGGAAATCATCTGGGGGCTCAATATTTAGTAAAATAACAACTCTGTGTGTGAAATATGACTTTTGAAGTCTGTTATTGTATAGGAGAATCAAAAGCTTTTGATCACAAATACAGATCAAGATAAGGCACACAAGAAAGATGCACCTTATACATACTGAAGAATGAAATACCTGACATACATGTAAAGAGGTAACAAATTGTAAGTGAAGTTAAAGAGGTGTCCTTTTCTAAACTTGTACCCCCTTTGAATCTGACTGCTGAGCATTTTTATTCCAAATGCAGACCTAAGTTCCAATTCAAGTCTATACTCTCTATATTACCTCTCCTGCTCATCTATGGGGGACAGCTTTCTATTATTTCCCCACTGCATATTTTTCCTGAAAAATCTGAATGATCTCTATTCCATTCCATTTCCAGGTATTCTTTTCTTGGTTTCCTTAGTTGTGTTAAGCTAAAATGAACTGTTGAACAGTAAGGTTCTCTCATAAACAAAGTATTATTGACAATTTGTTTTCAAACCATATGTTTAAAAATTACCTTAACAAAATCTCTATCCGTTTTCTCCTTCCATTCTTCACCAAACACAGTAGAAAATGAACCTAAAGCTATGAGTTAAAAAGCATTAAAGTTACAATTTTAAAATGTCTATAAAGAGCTTTCACAATACTACTGTTATTGGAAAACATCAAAGTAAGTTTCTGGTACTGGGACAAACCAATCTAATTCAGTTGCAACATATACTGCTTTACTATAAAACTAATATTACTGTTCATTTGAAAGTTATTTTAAACGGTGTGTTCTGCCTCATATAGGAGATCACAGATTACAATGCAGACTGGAGAAGATTATTTTCTTTTCAAAATAGATAAGTAGCCCATTAATGGAATACAATTCAAAAGCTATGTGAATTGGATTACTTTTAACAGGAACGTCAGAAAATATGCTATTAATTCTGAAGAACAAGAGAAAAGCTTCATACACAACAGGCCAAATGAAAAAGAAAAAACAAAAACCCAATAAGATAACCTCTGCTGAGAAACAAACTCTATGATATGACAATTCAAATACAGTGGTGCCTCGCATAACGATTTTAATTGGTTCAAAAAAAAAACGTTATGTGAAACATCATTATGCGAAACACCATTTTCCATAGGAATGCATTGGAAACCGGTTAATCCGTTCCAACAGGCACGGATTGCCGTCCTTAAGCGAAAAAACCCATAGGAAACATCGTTAAACGATACAATGTTTCCTCCATTGTAATGTATTGAAGCTGACTCAATACATTTCAATGGCTTTGCGAAGTCAATTTTTGCAAAATTAAGTGTGTCATAAAAGGGTCAAAAATGGTTTTAAATGCTTGGATTAGCTTCTGCACCCTCTAAAACGGATGCAAAAGTTAATTTGGCTTTGATCTGACTTTTCGTTAATTTATGGTGAATTTTTCCCCCCAACTTTTGACAGCTGTCAAAATCTGACAGCTCCATTATTTCCTATGGGGGAAGAATAAATTCACAAAAAATTAACGAAGACTCAGCAACTGTTCTAAATGCTTGGGTTCATTAGAGGACCCCCTAAGTCGTGTGCAAACCTGATTTGGCTTTGATCTGAACTTTCGTTAATTTATGGTGATTGTTTTCTCCCCCATAGGAAAGCATGGAGCTGTCAGATTTTGACAGGTCCATTGGTTCCTATGGGCCGAAAAAAAAATTCACCATAAATTAACGAAAAGTCAGATCAAAGCCAAATCAGGTTTGCACATGACTTAGGGGGTCCTCTAACGAATCCAAGCATTTAGGGCCGTTTTGACCCTTCTAAGACACTTTTTAAATTGAAAAAAGAAACATCGTTAAGTGAAGCAGGGGACCTAAAATCGCATTCGTTATGCGAAGCATGGTCCCAAACTTCGCTAAGCGAAAATCGCCCATAGGAAACATCGTTATACGGTGCATATTATTTTCTAAAAAAACACATCGTTATGCGAATTCATCGCTAAACGAGGCAATCGTTAAGCGAGGCACCACTGTATTATACTTAAAACATTATGTATTTAACTTTTAAGATAGTTTGCTTCATTGCATAACCTTGTTTTTCTGCTTTCTTGATCTGAATTTTGCATTTTAATTTTCAAAAGTGCAGAACTGTCTTGAAATAAATAATGATGACTGGAAAAGATACAAAGGAGGTAATGGGCAATATGCTGTATAGGAAAAAGGACTTTAACTTAAGTTAAATAAGGAGGGGAAATACATCTCCGGGACACAATCTGATTCTAGAGTGAATGGATATGAATGAATAGAACATTAAAGTGGAAGTCATCACACAGCTAAAATGTCAGGTTTTTGAGATACGTGATTTTTAAGAACTGGAGAGTTCTTATATATAACTTCTGAAGACATTGATAACTTTGATAATGACAAAAAGAACTCTTAACTTAGTATCTACTCTGCACAATACATGTCTGCAAATGATGGGCCAATATGACACATGTTTTTAGGCAGATGTGATAAAAGTGTCTCTCCCATGGTCTCTTTTCTGGAGTGAGTATAATGTTGTCTAAGTACTCTGAATAAGATACTTTCCTAGAAACCAAACATAATGCACGGGACATTTCTTATGTTTTCAGCCAGAAAGCAGGTAATTCCAAACTCTCAGATTTCATCTGGCTATCTTTCAAGGATAAAATTTAATCATTTTGCATTGTTATCTGAGACCTAATAGCTATATTATTCTATAAAATTCTAAATGTATTTCTTCAAAAGTACTTTTCAGTTGATTCACAGATTACAAAATTAATTCATTGTTCCCAGATTTCATGAGTTTAACCAAAATTTGTACACAATTCACAATCAATAGATCCAGGGATAAAGTAACATATGTTTTGTTATAATAACAGATGCTCAGAATATTCATATTAGCATGAAATTCAGAACATCACAGGGTGGATAAAAATCAATGATTTTTTAAAAATCTAATTGATTTAAATCATGATTTTTAAAATTTAAATAATCAAAAACCTAATTTGAAAAAAAATTAAATTATGTCTTAAATCAATTTGATTTAAATAAAATTCACTCTGGAACATCATGAAGGAAATGAAAATGGGACAGTTCTACATGATGTAATTTTCATGGTCGAATTAGAATTTAAAGATTCCCAGCTGAGCAGTGCTGGAGAGAAGAACTGGACTAAACATGGGATCATGTTACTGAGATGACAAAATCTTGTCAAAATTGCCTTTGGCTTTAATTAGATGGGCACAAAATGAACCATGAAGCAAAAATAAAATAAAATAAAAAATGAATCAGACCATTTCATGGTTCATTTGGGGGCACTTTAGGGAAACGTGCCTGCCCAGAAGGAAATGAAATGCTGAACTATTGTCGGCATTGGAGATTTGTACACTCTGTGGTTCATGCAATTTGGGACTTCCAGGAGCAGTAAAATGGCCTTTACATGAGTTAGAGATGTCAAACTCCTCCTACCCCCTCCAAGTTTGGTAAATATTGGATTTGGGACATCCACATTATAGCCAGTTCCCCCAGAAAAGTGTTCTTTAGTCAGCACTAAAGCCAGCTCCCAGAAGTCCCAAATTGCACAAATCACAAAATGGTCCTTTTCATTGGAAAATTAGTGAAAGTGAATGATTTGTGATTAGCAGTGAACCCTGAACTTTCACTGTTTTTCCAGTTTGTGCCCACCTCCATTTTTAATAATATCAGTGATTTGCAACATCAGTAGGACTCTCCCACTAAGTATCCATTATAGAACATGCTTGTAGATTGTTTTTTTTTATATATATTTAAGCCACTGGTATTTTTTGCTGCAGCCCAAATTCTGCCTTTCATCCTTCCAAGGTCGGTAAATTGAGAACCCAACTTGCTAGGCGTGGGGATGTCGGATGTGTAGCCTACATTATTAAATTGTAAACCACCTAGAGAGTGCTTTAAGTGCTATGAGGTGGTATATAAAGGTGGTATATAAGCAGCACAATTTTTAAACCATATACTGTAGCATGTAACCAACTTTTCCTGTGTATCTTTTTCTTAATAACACAGTGTTAATTTGCACATAACAATTTGAAAAAGATGGAAAATATCATGCTGAGGAATATTAGGAAAGGAATTGAAATGAAAACACCCCCTAAAATAACATCTTCATATAAAACCAATGATGTAGTCACATCTGGGGTGGGGAGTTGTATAGGTGTAAAAGGTGTAAAAAGGGGAAGCAAAAATGAGCAGTTTGCTTGTAAGAAAAGACATTTGATATTATTTAGGTTAGCGGGGGAAATGGGGTTTGGTACCATTTACATTAAGGAGGAAGAATTGCCAAACAGAAGCTATGGCAAAGTTTATAAAACTATATATGTTAAAGAGAAACCAGATAAAGAGTGTTTTCTTTCCCTCGTACTAGAACCGCAAATTAAACTGACTGAACACATAGTGGTGATCACTAAGTCTCATAGAGTTCAGTAGGGCTTCTTTCCAGGAAACTACATATAGGATTGCAGCCTGAATTGCTTTAATGTAAGATTGCTATATATGTGGCTATGAACAGCATTAGACTAACCAGTCTACTATCTACAGTACTTCAATGAATAACGAGTTGCTGAGAGGATATTCAGCAAGGAAGATTGTTGTCTTTGTGCTATATTGTAAGCTCTCCTGAACTATCTACATACCCAGTATTAGAAACATGGTATCAGACTAGATCAGTGCTGCCCAATTTGGGGGTCCTGACCCCACAAGGGGTTTGCAAAGTGTTTTCTGGAGGGTTGCAAATCACCTTATATGTGTTGTAATCTTTGTTTAATACAGTAAGACTCTCTTATCCACTGTCTGAAAATATTTAAAATATTAGAAGAAAAAAATCCAGAAAAAACCATTTTCACACCTAGAACCAGCCACTAGAGGGAGCCAGAGACAGTTACTAATACTTTTTAGTGAAGAATATATAACATGGGATATCATGCCCTCTAATGGCCAGTGTTGAAAGTGCATGTGACAATTTTTTTCAGTTTACTCCCCCTTTTTATCATGTTATATATAACGTTCTCTATTATCCATGGTTTTCAGTATCCATGGGAGGGGGGGGCTTGGAATCAATCATCAGCAGATATTGGGGGCCTACAGTAATTTCTTCCTTCACCTTTCAAAGCAGGATATTGAAGTTAGCATGTACGTGTATCTATGAAAAACAGGCCCACTGGGGAAAAAAAGAAGCATATACTTTCTAAGAAGGGATGACTAACACATTAAAAATGCCTTTTTACTTGGCTATTTTAAAAGGGGATTACAACTTGAAAAATGTTGGGAACCACTGGACTGGATGAATGCTTGCTCTGATGCAAGGACAGGAGATAGAAATGGCGATAGCATGCAGGAACAAAAGAGAAATGGCAAGGGATCACTAATATATGGCAGTACATTTAGCCTTTAAAGCATACTCAAATTATAAACTTACTGTCATCAAATACCCCAGCATTAGCAAGTAATAAAGTGATGATTTTGGGGTCCTTTTCAAGTTGCATAACATGTTTGCTTTCATTTGACAGAAGAGTACACACATTAATAGCGAAGTCCACTTCATTTGGGAGTCCAGATAATAGAGAGAGCACCAATTTATTATAGTCATTTGGCGAATTAAAGTCCATAGATAGCCCATAACTTTGTCGAAGGAAATCTATTTATAAAAACAAAAATACACTATTAATAGTAATATATCTATAGACTTTTAGGAACAATTATTCCCAAGATTTCTAAAACAAATAATACTACTATTAATTATTTTGTCAAAATTTACCTGACACACTGTGCTGCTGGTAATTATAAGAAGATGGAATTGCACCTATAGGAAGTTGTGGCTTTGGATTGCCT
Organism: Pogona vitticeps; assembly: GCF_051106095.1. NCBI lineage: Eukaryota > Metazoa > Chordata > Lepidosauria > Squamata > Agamidae > Pogona > Pogona vitticeps. Next base: position 139,693,790 of record NC_135787.1, on the reverse strand, counting down.
GGTTGTACCTCATCATCATCCTCTCCAAAATGATGTACTTTCTCATACTTTTCCAGATAACTGAAATGAAAAGCAACAATTTTCTAACTATGTAGAATACCATGTTGTATTAAAATGCCAAAGAAATAATAAATGTCTTTACTTTAGAAGCTTATTAACAAAACCTTTAATTCAAAACTTCGAAACAGTGATTTCCAACCTTGGGAAACCAGGTATTCTTGTACTGCAACTCCCAGAAACCCCACCCAGAATAGCTAATGATGAAGGCTTCTGGGAACTGCAGTTGGAAACTGCTTCAGAAGACTGAATTAACAGAGCTTACAAGACCAGTAGATCTGAGTTGAAAGACTACAGTCATATTAAGAAAAACAGGTTCTATAAAAGTGTTTTCCATAGATCGTAATATATGTTGCATTAAAATTTTGTTGCATTACAGTCACTGTGATTCTAAACGTTTTCGTACAAAACTGCTACATGCATCACAATTCTCATAATAGCTGTAACAAATATACCTAGAAAAGAGGGCAAAAGTAGACCACAACTTTTACAGAAGGTGATACCTGTACGATAAATTTAAATGTCACCATTCAAACTCAATGAGATTATTTATGGACTTGAACATTTTATTAAGAGTTAATTATCTCCATATTTGCTGAAACCAATCTTTGATTTCACTGCAAGCAATTAAAGTTAAAAATCTAAAAGCAGAAGTACGATCAGTGCCCAAATGTTGATGTAAAATATTTTTAAAAATCACCATACTTTTATTTAGTCAACACAAAATGAAGCCTGGATTCAAATGGTCATTGAAATCACTGATCGGGTCACCAAGAAGACAAGACCAACATACATTACCCTTTCTACCTTCTTCTTGAATCCATTTCTGCTATCTTTCTATCCCCAATCTGCCAAAATGCCCAAACTAGTTACTACTGCTCAGTTTGTAAATGAAATTGAAACTAGGAGATTACTTTGGAAGTTAAAAACCCATAAAGCTTACACAATCTAAACAGCAGATCATGGTTTGAAGAAAGGAAGAACTGAAGGAGAAAATTACAGGAAGTAAAGGAAAGGAGGAGGAAGCATGAACTGGAGCAGTGTACAAGGGTAAAACACTTTCCCAAACTTTCAAGCTGTGGGAATTAGAGCATGAGAACATACTGGATGGATGGACCACTCTCCAGAGGTTAAGGTAGAAATGAAAGTCTTCCCAAGTTAATGGACTTTCAGTGGCTGAAATCCTGTTGCGCCACATGTGCAACAGCACTAACATCATAATCAGTGGCCAACTGTTGCTGATTACAGCAATTTTGGAGTGCATTTGACTCAAAAACAGTGCAATGAAGTCATATTCATGCCAAAATTGCCATTCGTTTTGAAACTGCATCCAGATATCTGTTCAGGATTTAAGAAGCATCTGTGTAGAGATGCATGGCATTCACATACTTACAATACTTTAGCCCAAACCTCTGGATGAGATTTGAGACAAACAAATAGAACACAGTATGTCTTCACACAGCATGTAATTAAAGTATGGAATTCTTGTACCTCTCTTCCAAAAGCAGATGCAACAAACATGGGTGGCTTTAAAGGGATACTGTAGACAAGTTTATGAAAACTGCTAATAGGTCCAGAAGGATCAACAGTATGGCCACCCTTTCCCCTATTCCCCCCCCCCCCATATGCCATTCATCAAAGTGAACAAGCTGTTCCTTTCCCAAACCAAGATAGGAAAACAATTTGAAACAGATTCAAATAATAATTTCATGCAAGTGCTGAAGCTCCACTCTTGCTCAAAAACTACAGATTAAGTAGTCAGTGAAATTATTTAAAACTGAAGACTCTAACTCTTATTACCCCCAACTGCAGTGTAATTATCATCTTCTTTATGATAAACAGAAATAATTTCTCCCTCAAAGCCCAGTCCTCACCAATGGTAACAACCAGGAAAAGCAATGGTCTGATAAGCAGGTAGCTCTAGCACAGGGGTCAGGGAACTGTTTTACCTTTTACCCCACCCCCATCCCCAAAATTTATATACACCGACATTCCCCCCTTGATTCGAAAGGAAGGAAATCATACATTATTTGAATTTAAAATATTATTGAATCTACATGGGCTGTGTACCGAACTAGCAAGATGCACCAAATTTGATAAAGATGTGCACTATTTTTGCTGGAACACATGGCACTCCAGCCATGGTGTGGTATAGGCAGTAGTAAGGTGCCCAATGTGCCTAGCAAGTTGCATTCAATTTTTGCTAGCTCACAGAGGATTTAATCATCATCAGTGGCTGCCAGAGTGGTGCTAGCAATGACATACTTGCTACAGACAGCCAACACAGAATTGGGGGGGGGCTTTCCCTATCACTTTAGCACTCTGCTCATTACCCCCAGGATTTTAACGTTTACCCAATTTGGGGTAATTTACCCCTGTTCCCCAACCACTGCCCTAGCATGTCGAAAGAAGTCTAACCTAAGTGGTGGCTAAAAGGAACTGAGAGGACTTCAGATAGACAGAGCATGCGCTCCACGGGGGAATGTCCCACTAATCACGTCTTTAAGCTCTAGAAACTTCTGAGAGGTCCAGCACAGCATAGTACAACCCAACTGTGTGCAGTCATAGAGACCACAAAGAAGAAGCAATGGTCTGATGAGCAGGTAGTATGCTTCAATCCTCCCAAGACATTCCCTTTAGCTTCTTACAACATGAAGGGGGGGAAAAACCTGTGCGAAAACAAGTCTTAAGGTACCCTGGCCCAAGGCCATTTGTTTGTTTCAGTTATTTGTATACTACCTGATTAGTGCAAAGCACTCCTGTTGTCAGTTAACAATAATATACTAGACCCAATACATCTCCCTCGTCAAACAAATCTCATAAATCATCCTGCTGAGGATATTAGTGTTAACTAAGGATAATATCACTCCAATAATTACAACAAACCCATCTTTTTACATAAACAGAGATGGGGCAGAATATCCCACCCATTTTTGTACTGCCAAGTTACACAGACAAGCCCAGGTCTGTGACCTGAGTTCAGATGGTGGTGTTAAATTGTCCCAGAAGTTGCACTGCACATAAAAGATATTTAAGTGTAGCGTGATTGCAGAAATGATCCACACCCAGTAAAATTCCTGTGGAAGACATCATTGCCAACGTGGAATCAGCATTATAGCAGAAGAAATAAGAGGTGAAGTGACAAGGATCCTACGAAAAGCAAAAAACCCCAAAAGCAACATAACAAGAAAGGACAGAAATGCTATCAAGTCCCTAAACTCAGATCCGGACATCATCATTCTGCCAGCAGACAAAGGCAACACCACAGTAATCATGGAAACAGAAGAATACAAGAACAAAATCAGGGAACTTCTAGACCCCACCACCTACAGCTGCCTAGAGTGGTCTTTTAGATCAGATGGGCGGGGTATAAATCAAATAAATAAATAAATACAGAAAACTGAAATGGGACCCAACCAACAAATTCACAAAACAAACAAACATGCTGATCAAGAGTTCCTCCCTGCACCCCAACGTCCTTCAATGAACCTTCAAGACAGAAGCTCTCCCACCAAAACTATACGGACTCCCCAAAATCCACAAAGACTCAATGCCACTCAGGCCCATTGTAAGTGCATCAGCTCCCCGACATATGAATTAGCAAAATACCTAGCCACCCTCCTACAGACTCACATTGGACAAACCTCATCCTACATCAAAGACTCAGGACATTTCATAAGCAAGATCAGCACCCTAAAACTCAAGCCCAGCGACAGACTGATTAGCTTTGACGTAGTATCCCTATTCACCAAGTTACCGATAAAGGACACTCTGACACTCCTACGGCAGATCTTTCCAGAAAACATCAAGGCCCTTTTCCAACACTGCCTAATGACCAGCTACTTTCAGTGGGATAACGAGTTCTATGAACAGACAGATGGAGTGGCCATGGAGAGCCCCCTCAGCCCGGTTATAGCAAACTTCTACATGGAACATTTCGAAAAACAGGCCCTGGCTTTGGCACCCTTCACACCCATAGTCTGGTTCCGATACATGAATGATACCTTTGCAATTTGGAACCACGGTGAAGAAAAACTGGAAGAATTTCTAAACCATCTTAACAGCATCCACCCAAATATACAATTCACCATGGACAAAGAAATAGAGGGCCAACTCCCGTTCCTAGATGTCATGGTCATAAGCAAAACTTACTTATTAGAACACAAGGTCTACAGAAAACCCACCCACACAGACCGGTACCTACACAAAAACTCCAACCACCGCCCACGACAGAAAAGAGGCATAATCAAAACACTGATAGACCATGGAAATCGGAACTGTGAAGCTCAATTTCTCAGCACCGAAATCAACAATCTGAATTGGGCCCTACAGGCGAATGGCTATTCCAAGAATTAAATCAAAAGAGCAATCAAACCAAGAAAACAACACCAAACTGAAGAGGAAAAACAGCCACCCAGAAAAATAAATAAATTCCGCCATACATCAAAGGGGTCACGGACCGCAACAGTATTCAGACCCACCACAAAAATACAATAAATGTTACAGTCAACAAAGGACAAAAGGGACCCCCTCACCACTGCAGGAGTATACCGGATACCTTGCAGTTGTGGACAGGTATATATTGGAACCACAAAACGCAGCATTCACACCAGAATCAAAGAACATGAGAGACACTGCAGACTAAAACAACCGGAAAAATCAGGAGTAGCTGAACATGACATAAAACAAGCTGGAAATGAAATTCTATTTCAAACTACTGAAGTACTGGACAACACCAGCAATCGTTATGTTAGACTGCACAGGGAAGCCATTGAAATCTATAAACACCAGCAGAGCTTCAATAAAGAGAAGAAAGTCTAAAACTTAACAAAGCCGGGCTCCCAGCACTGAAAAACACAGCTTGCAAAAGGTCAAAGAACTCTACTCAGCCACAAGGACCAGGGATCATTGAATAAAAAAGACCAGCTAAAGACACCCATCAATCACAGTGACAGATAATCTCTCCCCCTCATCACAACAATACATCCACAACAAAAACACATTGATCACCATCATCACCCTATCACCTGAAAATGATAAAAGCTGTTCCCACAGCTATAAATACTCAACAATCCAACAAACAGCAACAGAGCATGGACAGACTTCTTACTCCAGTCCTCTGAAGATGCCGGCCAAAGAGCCCGAAAAACCCACAACAACCATCAGATCCTGGCCGTGAAAGCCTTCGAGAATACATTGATCCCAATGTTCTTCCCAACTCCCACCAGAGTTGAGAATAGTTTTATTCTTTACTTTTAGGAAGGGGGTGAAGACACATCTTTTTTAACTGGCCTATGAAACTGCTTAACACATTTTCTCTGTGTGTGTGCTGTGATGCTGGGATGATAACCACTACCCTAACCTTTGCACTAAGTTTAGGACTGTTGCTTAACTCTGTGAACGACTCCTCCTGCATTATCCCTATCACCAGCCCAAGCAAACAGTCACTGTTCCCTCTTACACTAACATTTCAACTCTGCCACAACTTGAGAGTAAACCGTGATTGCCGAGGCCACCACGGTGCAATCAGAATGGCATTGGTGTGAACTTGAAGAATTTTGATTAAGGTCCTCTGAATTAGTGGTATGAGCCTCGTGAATTAGTGGTATGAATTAGTGGTAAGAGCCTCGTGGCGCAGTGGTTAAACCGCTGTACTGCAGCCAAAACTATGCTCACAACCTGGGGTTCAATCCCAGGTAGCCGGCTCAAGGTTGACTCAGTCTTCTATCCTTCCAAGGTCAGTAAAATGAGTACCCAGCTCGCTGGCAGGGCAATGTGTAGCCTGCATAATTAACTTGTAAACCACCCAGAGAGTGCTTGAAGTGCTATGGGGCGGTATATAAGCAGCATGCTTTGCTTTGCTTTTGCTTTATGGGAGGAAATAGGTAAAGGAGACAGTCCATCCATTCCACCATGAAGGCATCTCCGAGTGACGCTTTGTCCATTCCTGCTCAGGAACAGAACATGTTGCATTAGTTGTTGAGATGAGTTGCAAATGTCCACTCTTAGAAATCCCCATCTGTTGCAAATCATCATAAACACAGCTTGGTCCAGCTGCCTCTCGTGCATGGATATTCAGTCGACTAAGGGCATCCACCACTTTGTTATCTCCTGTGGATACATGAATGGCTATAGGAAATACTTGATGTAGATAGCACCACTCGCATAGATGAACTGCTAGGTACAGGAGTGACATTGAGCATGTGCCCTCTTGTTTGTTGATATAATACATGGTTGTGGTGTTGTCGGTGACCACTTGAACGGCCAGCTATCAGAGGGCAAAATGCATGAAAAGCTTTGATTACAGCCCACATCTCTAGATGGTTTATATGTAATTGACTCTCTTTCTTGGACCAGAGAGCATGAATATTGAGAGGGCCACAATGAGCTCCCCATCCGGTGGGGCTTGCGTCCGTTGTGACTTGAACTGTGAGTTGTAACGGATGGATCGGACGACCCATTAAAAGATTTGGAATGAACGTCCACCATTTCAACTGTTTTGTCAATTCCAAAGTGACTTGGAGGCGTTTTGATGGGTTGTCTGTCACAGCGTCGAATAGGGACAAATACCAAGCCTGTAAGGCCTGCAGTTTTAGTCTCACATGAGGGAGAACGGATGTAGTTGATGCCATCAAGCCCAAAAGATGTTGAGTGTGGTGAGGAGATACTTTGGCATACAGACGAAAGGGATGAATGCCACATTTCATTTTGTTGATGTGCTCTCATGGGTTGCTTTTCTCAGAGCACCGAGAGCGCTTGCTCCGAACCTGGTTGAAGCATTAGCCCAGGAGAAATGTGAGAGCTCTCCTCCATGCTGACTTGGAAGAGTTCCGTGGAGCGGGTTCCTACAAGAACCTGCCCACTTCGTGGGAATTGCACTGCCCGGAGCGTAGCTCCAGGGGGCGTGAGAGAGGACAGAGAGGATGAGTGACTGATGGAAGTGGGGGGATGTAAGCGAGGCAGCGCTCATGGCTGAAGGGAGAGGCGCACACCAAGATGAGGGAGAGGAAAGGCTCACCCATCTGAGAGGTGAGCAGATCCCCCATGGGGAAGCGACGCCTTGACTGGGGGGGGGAGTTCCATTTGGGCGGCTGGCAGCTCTTTCCAACCCAACTCGCCCGGCAAACAGCAGCAGATGCTGCTCCCACCCCATGGCCCCCCGGCAGAGACGGGGCCAGTGACGCTCCTCAAAGGGGCGGCTGTGGCGCTGCTGGATCCAGAGTCGCTCTGCTTCCTTCATGCCAGCCGCCTGAATGGACCGTCGGTGAGGGAAGTGGTCCTCCGGTGGCAGGGGATGCTTCCCCTACGGGAGGAGGAGGAGGCGAGGACTGCCGGGCAGAGCCGCCATGAGTGACGGAGCAAGGGTGGGAGCGAGGCTTCAATGGGAGGCCCCAGAAGGCGAGCCACACTCAGGGGTGGTGGCAGTGGGGAAGCCATCCTCCTGGAACCTCGGAGGTTCCGCAAACAAGCAGCAGCGCCCTGTGCAGCCCGTCCCAGCCCACCTTTCCTGCTCGGGAAGAGTCAGCCAGGCAGGAAGCAGCAGGATCGCGCTCCCACTCCCGCCTGCCTGCTCGTCCTGGGTGGGGTGGCACTGGGCTGTTGGCACTTTCCAGGCAAACTGCCATGCGTTGGCTTCACCACAGGGAAGGGGCGCTGCTCTCCTGCAAGGGGTTCTAGGGGAATGGCTAGGACATTGTTACCAACTATTAGCACAAGCAAGCACGACACACCCCTACACAAGCGCGACACGCCGCCCTGGTGCATGCAAGGGGGACGAAGATCCATGTCAATGGCCCAGTTCCGGCAAGCCCACGGACTGGCACTGGGCCGCGGACCGGGGGTTGATGACCCCTGCGCTTGATGACAATCGGTTCCCTGCTTCGGGAACCGATTTTTCGCTTTACGACGATCAAAACAGCTGATCATTGGGTTTCAAAATGGCCGCCTGCTGTTTCAAAATGGCTCCCCGCTGTGTTTCCTCACTTTACAGGCACCGGAAAATGGCTGCCCTATGGAGGATCTTCGCTTTACGATGAGGTATTTTGCCCATTGGAACGCATTGAGCTGTTTTTAATGCATTTCAATGGGCTTTTTACGTTCACTTGATGACGATTTCGTTCTACAGCGATTTTGCTGAAACGGATTATTGTCGTCAAGCGGGGAAGCACTGTACTCAGAAGTGATTTATTACTCCCTTCTTCTGGGGGCATCCTGGGACTGTGAAGCTTGTCCAAGGCCACACAGGCTCACTCTACTCATGGGAGGCACCATGAGGAATCAAACTCCCAACCTACCTAACTCACTGAGCTATCTAGCCAGCTATCAGATCTCAGATATATTTTTTGTATAATTCTGTGCACCACATAAAGTGCCAAAATTAAAACTTAATGTTGGGGTTAAATATTTAGCAGCCTTTTTAGTATGATGAAAGAATTCCTGTAAAAAGAATTTATTCTATGACAGAACCAACCAACCATTTATTCCTATGACAGAACTGTTCCTATCACACAACAGCTACCAATGGCCCCATACTGGCACTCAGTCTCACCAAACAGAGAAAGAAAGGCCCAGCCTAGCCATAATGCACTCTAAAGGAGGCCTTTCTCCTGCAACTACGCAGCACTGTGACAGCAGGTGCAGAGATCAAGAAGCCATTCACCATTAATTTGGGACCCTCAAAGAGGTTGAGTGAGGAGGGGGGTTTCCCAATGAAGGGATAAAAGGCAGGCAAGTGGTCAGGAAACTTGAAAAGGATGAGGTAGAGTGGGTGGATGCTGAGGATTGAGAGGTAAGGAAGAACAACATTAGGCAGAGCTGGAACAGAGGTTATACCTTCTCTGATTTTCCTAAGTACTTTGGACCCAAGATAGTCCTGGCCTACATCCACACAGAGGCCCAATCTATATCAACACAGAAAAGAAGGTGCAGTAGGAAGCACCAGGTGTGGTGCCTTTGTTGTGCAGATAACTAAGGAACCACTCTCTTTTTGAAGGCTTGAGGCAGGAGGCTGAGACACAGCTGCAGGTGTGGGAACATGGATGTGGGAGGGCATGAGTAACTACCAAAAGACTCTAAAATGTTAAACAAAACTAAATAGTAGATGACTTGTGCTATGCTAAGCAGCAGGATCTGCTGTGGAATAAAGGAGAAATTTGCCGCACAATTTATTTATTTATTTCATTTATTACATAGGTTTTGATACTTCTGACAATGCTGGGCACTACTCTAAGCAGTTAACATACAGAGTAAAAAAAAAAACACCCAATAGTAAGTAACATATCACTAACTGTGCTTATAAATGACATTTATGCCTATCCCCTCTCATGAGAAGAGGACTTCATGGAAAAGATCCTGATGTTGGGAAAGTGTGAGGGCAAGAGGAGAAGAGGACGAGATGGCTGGACGTCATTGAAGCTTCCAACATTAAATTGACCAAACTCCAGGAGCCGGTGGAAGACAGGAGGGCCTGGCATGCTCTGGCCCATGGGATCTCGAAGAGTCGGATGCACCTTAACAGCTAAACAACAACAAATGTCTATTCCCCAGAGACCTTTTGATATACTTCCTACCCACAGAGGACACGGGTTTGTTTGTTTTTCACAATTCCCTATCACCCTCTTAAGAGTGAACAGCCAGAGTGTTGCTATGAGCAAGTATATGAAGACCAAAATCCTGTGGTTTAAAGTAGTAAATTGCACTACAGTGGCCCACTGAATCAATGGGGATTTGCTGGGTCAACCCCTCTGTAAGTTCCATTGATTCAATGGACCTACACTAGTGCAATTTGCTGTGTCTTCTCATTAGAGGATCAAAATTCCATACCATCTTAAGCCAAAATAGCTCTAAAGTCTAATTTAAGAGCTACAGAAAAAACAACCTACAATCATTCAGTTTTGTGCTTGTAGAAATTTGCTTCACAGTACATCAAAGCAACTAAGAGCGTGCAAATTATAAAATGCTTTTCTATAAATCTAATGCGTCAGTTCTCAGAATGACCGACAACAGCATCTTCATTTTTCATATATTGTAATAAAAACAACAAAATAGCTCTGTGTTAACTTTATGGACTTTCAGTCACTTCTTCAGATGCATGGCAGGCATTTAAACAAGGGGAAGGGGACAGAAGATGAAATGAAAGTGGTCATAGGTTTAATCGAGTACCATGGAACAGTACAGTGGACCCTCTACTTAAGGAATTAATCCGTATTGGAATGGTGGCTGCAAGTCGAAAAGTCTGTAAGTCGAATCTCCATTGACCTACAATGCACTGAAAACCGATTAATCCCATAACCAGTGGTTTTTATTCTATTTTTATTCCATTTTGGTTTTTTTCTGGTCTGTAAGTCGATTCTCTGGCTGCAAGTCGAATCTAAATTTTGCAGCCAGAGAAGTCTGTAACTCGAAAAGTCTGTAAGTCGAGCCATCTGTAAGTCGAGGGTCCACTGTATGGCCCACAGCTGGATGGGCTTATATGCATAGTGTGAATGTAGAACAAATAAAAACAGAACAGAGCAGTTTGGGTAGTAATACATGCAAATCAGCATGAATGAGATAATAAATATATCCTGTTTTCCTGAAAATAAGCCCTACTATGATTTTTCAGGATGCTTGTAATATAAGCTCTATGCCCAAAATGAGCCCCAGTAAACTGAAACCCTGCTGTCCACCATTGTGCAACAACCAGAAGATAACATGTCTCTATTTGAATAAATGTAGATTGCCGTACATGAACAATCCCCTGAATATAAGCCCTAATGCGTTTTTGGAGCAAAAATTAATATGACCCTATTTTATTTTCCAGGAAAGACGGTACATAATATTATAAAAAGACAAAAGAGATAGAGTTGAACCTCTTGCTATATATTTGTTCAAATGTTTCATTCTGGAAGTTGTCTTTAAAGTTATTTCATTCAAGAATGGAAATGCTGAAGTTAGAGACAGAGTGTCTTGGGAGAATGAAGTATTATTCCACTGGTTCCTGATTGTTGGTATTTCTAGGATAAGTTTTGTATTTGTTTATTCTTATGAGTAAAGACTGGTCCCTTTGTCCACTGTAAAATGTTCATGAAACTGCTGTGGTACAACAGTGGAAGATAAGCAGATGTACTAATTCCTGATGCTGTGTCTGTGTAGCTAAGGAGGTAAGGTTGGCATCTGTGTCTGCAGCACAACCTGGATCCTGGGCCAACCTCTCTGTTCCAAGGTCTGTTGTTACTAAGTGAGTATTCTTTTCAAGTTAGGTGATTGCTTGTATACAATCACAGACCTTCTAATCAAAGAGACAAAGCAAGTTCTATAGTCCAAAATGACAATGCATGTGAATTGTTTTAAATGAGAACTGTAAGTTACATGTTTTCTTATAATATTCAGAACTCCTTAATCTTCAGTAGAATCAAAATCTAACTGAGAACTAAGTTACAATCAATTGTGTTCTCTTGTTATTTGTTCTCTTGTTATGTTTGCATCTGGGTACTAGTTTAGTCCTGCTGATCTGGTTTTTGTTTGTTTGTTCTCCTTTTTTGCACTTCATCAGGAAGATATCACAGTCCGAGAAATGTCTGTGTCTCTGTCTTATGGGCCCAAGGAGATTGAATTGTAAAGGTTCCCCTTGACATTTAGTCCTGTCGTGTCCGACTCTAGGGGGCGGTGCTCATCCCCGTCTCCAAGCTATAGAGTCAGCATTTGTCCATAGACAGTTTCCTTGGTCACATGGCCAGCATGACTAGACACGGAATGTCGCTACCTTCCCACCAGGGTGGTACCTATTTATCTACACACATTTACATGCTTTTGAACTGCTAGGTTGGCAGGAGCTGGGACAAGCGATGGGAGCTCACTCCATCACGTGGATTCGATCTTACGACTACTGGTCTTCTGACCTTGCAGCACAGAGGCTTCTGTGGTTTAACCCGTAGCGCTACCACGTCCATGTTGTACTTCATGCCAAAACTGTAGACAATACTTCATAGTGTGCTCTGGGTAGATCAGAAGGCATGTAAATATGAGTAACTGTCCATTAGTTTCCAGTATATGATAAAGCTTATCTGTTCACTGTGTAGCTGCACAGTTATGTCTAAAAATGGATCTTGTGCATTGATTGCTCCAGGCTAAAGGTGATAATGGGGTGAAAGATAAAGTATTTCTGCTAGCACCCCATTTGAGCATCACTCTCGAGTCCAGAAAAGACAATACAGTATCCATAAACCGATGGTGGAGAAGAAGCTTCTTGGGACAGAAGCTGTCATTCTAAGACAACCATGAAGACGTTGGCACACTGTGGGACCATGTGTGTGTCCACAGCAGTGCTACTAATCTGCAGATATATATTTCCACAAATGCCAAAGCAATTGCCAGTCAGAACAAAGCTGCAGAATATGGTAGCAAGATGCAGAGTTTAGTGGTTCACATCATCTGGGATGCTTTTCCTAGTTGCCTGAAGGTCCACTTCTGTGGATCTTGGTATACAAAGGTTGCAGCATCCATGGTGGCCAAAATTGTGTTTTCTGGCAAACACTGCATGGGTGCAATTTCCTCGAGAAATCTGCAGCATCCTTATACAATTCAGAGCATTGGTGGCATATGGTCTGAGTATTGAGCCCATATTTCCAGAAATCCTGACTGCGATGGTACCAAACCCAAGCCATTGAACAGCTAGGATTACCTGGAGAACCAGTGTAGTATAGCAGATAGAATGTCAGACCAGTACTCAGGAGATCTGGGTTCAAACCCCTGCTCAGCAATGGAAACTTACTGGGGGCAGGGTGGGAAGCAATGGTAAAACATTCCTTGAACATCTCACATACTTCAAAATCCCTATTGGGGTGACATAAATTAAAACCAACTTGACCTCTGTATCAATAGAAGATGTTTAGTCAAGCTCTCAAGGTGCAAGATTAGGTCTTGCATGTCTATGCAGAATTCTCCTCATTTATTTAAAGTAATCTTCATTAGATCTGAGGACAAGCATCTATCTGAAGTGGTTACTAAAGAATTGTCTTTTGGCCTCCCAAGTGAAGTCCAGCTTGTTTATGATTACAACAACTGCTGCTTTGTCAGGTTCTTTAGTTATTATGTGCTAAATGTTTCTCAGGCTGTGGATGGCATCACATTCCATGCAGCTCAGAATATGAGATAAATAATGTTGCCTGTTGATTATTTTAGCTTGCATTCAGTGATTGGACATCTCTATGTAAAAATCCAATGAAACTGAATTAAATTTCAATTTCTGTCCTTCCCACCACTGTATATAATTCTGTGAAATGGGTCTGAAAAAATGAGCTGCAGTCCACTACAATTTATGCCAATTAACGTGTTAGCATTAAAAGTGACACAGGAGGCTGCTGTTTTTGCTGCAACAGACTAACATAGCTACTTTATTTGGGGGAAAACATATTGAAATAAAATTTGAAAACACAAAGGATTTATTAGGATGAATCTACACTAGCAGTACTGTTGGCTCCAGAATACAAGTGTAACAAATCAAAATCATTGTGCATCTACTTAATGTAATGTTTAAGATATGGTTTGGATGAGAAGCAGCCAAAAGAAATACACAGCTATACTGCTAGATGAACTGCTTAGCTGGAAACATATCTTGGCTCATATTAATACTGTTCTAAAAGGAAGAAAAAGTGTTGTATTTAGCATATAGAAGAGCAGAAGCAGCAACTCTAAAATTAATCACAAACTGTCTCTGTTATCCCTTTTACAATGTTTTCTTGCAATATTCAGAACTGCTTAATCTTTGAGAGAATCAAAATCTAACTGATAATGTCTGTTTGAAAGTAAATCCCAACAGTCTACCACAGCTCCAGTAGTAAAACCATAACAGGTATCATAAATACAGTATTGATTTGATAGAAGGTTGCAATTCTCATAGTATCAAATTAAAGACTAAGAAATTGACACAGTATTCTAGGCACCAGGACTCTGCAGTCATTGGTTAATGTAATCTGGTCTCACTATTGCTAATTACAACCATAAAAGAGCAGAATGGATCAACAGCATCTGTATCAATATCACTTGGTGGCAAAATTTTGGAACAGCCCCAGTGCTTGAAACCAACCACTCACAAAAAGCCATGTGTCTGTAATAAATTTCCAAGGAAGTGTGAATAAGGTTGCAACCTCAGTTGCAACAGTGAGAGGAAGAAGCAAAATGGTTTGGCTGGCCAATAAGATCTTTAAAGAAACAAGCACTTTTAAAAACCTGTATAATCCATTATATTGAAGGAATTCATGCTATTTAAGTAACTGGTTCTTCTGAGGGTGAACTTGGATATCTTTTTTAACTTCACTTAAATTTTAAAATAAAATAAATTTCTGCATTGTTCTTGAGTATCAGTACTGGGGAAGCAGGTCTGGGGATACTCTTCTACCATTCTCTTATTAATCTTATTAATCCTACAAATGATTATGTTTACTATATCTTGCCTGTGAATTTTCATATAACATTGTCACTGTAACAGTAATGGGAATGGGCAGCAGAACTATAAGCACCCGTTTTTGAAGGAGTAGGGAAAGCTCATCCCCACTCCACTCCCAAAAATATATAACAGTCTAATTTTTTTCAAAATTAAAAGTGACTGGAAGTCAATCCTGGTTTTTTTTGTTCTTTGTTTTAAACTATCAGAAAAGCAAGACCTGTACGATAATAAGGCCCTATAGAAGAGAACCCTTGCTCAAAGAATAGCACGTCTTTTTTCTTTCCAAGTATTTTCCATATGAATCCTGCATGATCCCCACCCCTGTTTTAAAGGAAACAGTCCACAAGGGAAACTCCTAGGCCTTTCATAAAAGCAAGAACATTTTTGGAAAAAATGGAAATTTTATATCGCTGGTCATGGCTTCATTAGAGATCTCTGGAAGGAAAGCAAACGTTCGCATTCTCCAGAACTCTTCACTGAATGAAGGTAATTGTTGTAAGCCGCCCAGAGAACTTTGGGTAGAGTGGGGGGCATATAAGTTAAATAAATAAATAAATAAATAAATAAATAAATAAATAAATAAATAAATAAATAAATAAATAAAAATAGAGTTCTGTCTTAATTGGGTCAGAGTGTGTAAACGTAATCGAGAAGACTAACAAAGTATTATTTCTTTCACTTCTAATGAAAGCAAAGAAACAAGAAGTCTAGTTCCTTTACGAACTACAAATAAAACAATAAAACTGATAAATGAAAAATAAAATAGTACAAGATTAGTTCTGTAATTTCAGAGAATTTGCCATTTTTTGCTGGCTTACATGTAACACTGCACAATACTAACCAAACATTCAGAGGAACAACATGAAATTAACAACATTCAACGCAAGGGGAAAAACAAATTGCTTGGGGTTTTTTTCTGTTAAACAATTCATAATATTTTTTAAAATAAAAAAGCACTGTATGTTCTTTAGTCTCCATCAGCATGAATAAGTAAAAGAGATATGTACTGCTGAGAAAAGGCTGCTCTCTGCTGGAAAACGTGCAGAACTGTTACATCATGTACTTTTCAAGAGCACAATTTTCTAATGCAAAAGGGAAAGCATAACATACAAAATACATACAAACTGATTTTCCAATTAGTATGATTCCTTAGACACAGCTGTCAAGAAAAGAAATGTGCTTCTTTGAACCACATTTGTAAATGAATGTCATGTTTTTGATTGCTCACGTAAATGAATTAGCCAGATGTAGCAAAGGAGAGGCAACGCTTTCATCACAACTCCTTCTATCACTCACAATCGCAAACCACCTTTTATTATAACTTCCTATGCAGGAAAACAAACTTATTTTTGAAAGTATGGCAGAAGAGAAGAGTTTTGCCCTATTTCTAAACTCCATCATCAAGCTGTGGGACTGAGTTAGCCTTCTACTGGGGTACAGGCTAACAGTCCTACTGTTAAATGATTTTAAAAGCTGCAAATCAGATATTAAGATTTTAATTAACTTTATACAGATGAGGAGGAATATTTTCATATATTTTATCTCTGCTAGGTAAGACTGCAGGTATTTTTGTGCATTTGGGGACCTTCTGTAAAAAATTACAGAAATGGATTCTGCACAAAAAACATATTTTGTGAAAACACCCTTGAAATTTCTACTCAAATTTCAAGGATGTTTTCACCCTTGATTATCAGATAATTTGATAATACTACTGCTGATAATCAATCGATGCTGGCCTTTCCCAGCTCATGCAACACTGAAAGCCTCCAAGCAATTGGCATGTCTTTCATGAGGTATCCTGATTAGTTCATATGTCCTTTTTGATTAAAGATAAGAGAACTGGCAAATATTTCTTAAAATCCTTACTACTCTGTTTCCCCCGAAAATAAGACCTAAACTGTACATAACCTCTAGTATGATTTTTCAGGATGCTCATAATATAAGCCCTACCCCCAAAATAAGCCCCATTTGTGAAACCCCACCTTCCACCATTGTGCTGCAACCAGAAGATGACATGACTGTATTTAAATAAATGTAGATTGTTGTACATGAAAAGAAATAAAACATCCCCTGAAAATAAGTCCTAATGCGTTTTTTGGAACAAAAATTAATATAAGACCCTGTCTTATTTTCAGGGAAACACGGTAGGAAATAGGTTGTTGGCTTTTTTGTTTGCTTGTTTGTTTTTGTGTGTGTGGTTTTTTTTGGGGGGTCTTTCGCTCTTAAATACATACCTTTCAAAACCTTGGAAAGGAACAGAGCAATACTATTTAGCACGTCTTAAGCTCTTCAATGTGTTGTTGTTGTTGTTGTTGTTGTTGTTGTTGTTGTTGTTGTTGTTGTTGTTGTTGTTGTTGTTGTTGTTGTTGTTGTTGTTGTTGTTGTTGTTGCTATTATTATTATTCAAAAACTCCAGGCACTGTCAAAATTATAAAAAACATTGACTGCTATTATATAACAGATACAGTGGTGCCTGTATCTGAATGGGACAGGGAAAGCCACTGGAACACATTAAACATCGTTTAATGCGTTCCAAAAGGCTCCTTTACTCACCGTTCAGCGAGGTTTCCTATGGCCGGCAGCCATTTTCGCGCCCTCGTTAAGCGAGGGGAGGGCGCGAAAACGCTGTGCGCGGCCATTACGGAGCTTTTTTGTCCGCCGAACAGCTGATTGTCGGGCTTCGTTTTGCGAAGATCGGTAAGCGAAACGCTTACCGACCTTCGTAAAGCGATTTTCGCCCTATCTAAACGACGTTGAGTGATCGCATTAGCGATCCAAAAAAACAGACCGCTATGCGATTTCGGCATTATACGGTGCGCTCGTTAAGCGAGGCACCACTGTATAAGTTTTAACCAAAAAACCTAAGTATCTGTTAAATAAATCAGTATGTATGCTGTTCCTAATATGGCTGTTTTTTGTAGCTCCAATGGTGTGATTTCTGAGACCTGCAACTGCTTATAGTACTGTGTGAAATTTCTTCATATTGTTCCCAAAGCCCCAATGACTATGGGGATCACTGAAGTGTTTCTTCCAGAGTTGAGATGTTTCGATTGCCAGGTCTCTCTACTTTGTTAGCTTTTCCAATTCTTTATTTCCAACTCTGGCATCCCCTGGAACTGCAATGTTAATGACCCAGACATTTCTTCGTTCTATTATTACTACTAAAGGGACGTGGTGGCGCTGCGGGCTAAACCGCAGAAGCCTGTGCTGCAGGGTCAGAAGACCAAGCAGTCGTAAGATCGAATCCACATGACGGAGTGAGCTCCCGTTGCTTGTCCCAGCTCCCGCCAACCTAGCGGTTCTAAAGCATGCAAATGCAAGTAGATAAATAGGGACCACCTCGGTGGGAAGGTAACAGCGTTCTGTGTCTAAGTCGCACTGGCCATGTGACCACGGAAGATTGTCTTCGGACAAACGCTGGCTCTATGGCTTGGAAACGGGGATGAGCACCGCCCCCCAGAGTCGAACACGACTGGACAAAAATTGTCAAGGGGAACCTTTATTATTACTACTATGTCTGGTGTTCTGTCCATTTGGATTCAGAAATCCCACAAGATCTTGACTTATTTATTTTCTGACACCTTCTCTATCTGATGTTCCCATGGCTTTCTAGAGGTCAGCAAGTTATATTTTTGGCATAATGACCAGTGCACCAACTTTGCCACTCTTTCATGTCTAACTTTGTAATCTGTTTGTACAGTCTTTGGACATTCACAGATGAGGTGTGACACAGTTTCATTTTTTCTTGGCAGAGTCAACATTTGCTGTTAGCACTAACTTCTTGGAACTTAGCTTTCATCACGTTGGTTTGGAGTGCTTGTTTTTGTATAGCAAAAATCAGGCCTTCAGTTTCCTTCTTAATGGTCCCCAGTTTTAGCCATGCCCGTGTTGAATTATGGTCATGCTTTCTATCAATATTTTTCAGTTGTTGTCCATGTAGTGGTTTATGTTCCCAGCTGTTTAATTTCTTTTCAAATTGTTGTTTCTTATATTGAGCCTTTGTTTCTGTTCACAAAATATTCTCCATTTTCACTGGTTTTAGTAATTTTTCTCTGCTTCAACTGATATAATCATTTGGGCTTCTTTTTTCCTCCTCTGCTGCCTCCTGTATTTGTAGTAATCCACGGCCTCAGATTTTTGTGTGGTAAATATAATCTATCCACATCACTTTTTGGATGTAGTGCATGAGGCATGTTCATTAGTTTCTGTGTTTTTCAATCCAATTCTTCTAGTTCATTTTGAGACTAATCTATTATTCCAGCTGGGTATCTGATTTCTAGAATGGTCCATGTGTTTATGGCTTTGATTCTATCTCCCCCATTTAAATTTGATTTTAAGTTTCTATTTCTGTCAGTTCTTTTTTGTGTGTTAATGATGTTGTCTGTTTCTAGTATTCCAAGGTATTTATAATTTTCATCACTTGAGAGTGATTTTTTAATATTGCCATTTTAAAAATCTATCCCATCTAGTTTTTGGATCTTGCCACAGTGTATAGACAGAGCTGCACATTTGTCAATTCCAAATTTCATTAAAATGGCTTTCCATTTTTTTCTTGAGGAGCTTCTAAATGTTTTTACTAATCCCAAACATTTTTAGGCAGGTGTTAATCTAGCTGTGTGGGAATGAGTCAAATGCCTTTCTATAGTCTACACACGCCATGTAAAGGTTTGTTTTTCATCTTTTTGCATTCTTCAGGATCATTTTATCAGTTTTATCTTTTGTGCCTCTTGACTTTTTAAAGTTCTCTTTCTGTTCAATTGGATATAGGGAATTTTCAGTTAAGTATTTATATATAGATCTTGCAAGTACTCCTGAGAGGAGCTTGAACATTGTTGGAAGGCATGTAATTGGTCGATAATTACTGGGTTCATTGCCCCTTTGATGCTCTTTTATTATCAGAAATGTGCAGCCTGCTGTCATCCAGTCTTCAGTTGTAGAATTTTGAAGGAAGTGGTTAAATTGCACTGCTATACATTGGAGACTTGTTAGATGCTTTAACCAAAATCTGTGCAGCTCATCTGGACCAGGTGCACACCAATTTTTCACATCCTTTACTTGCCTCTTAATCATTTCAGTTATTACAATATCATCCATCTGTTTTCCTTGAGTTTCTTTACAAATGTCTTTAATCCACGAGGCATTTTTGTTATGTCCAGTTGGGCTTTCCCATATTTCTTTTCAAAATTTTAGAGCATCATCTTTACATGGGCCTAATTTCTTTTGCTCTGCATTTTCTCCTAGTGATGTGTAAAATAATCGTTGGTTATTTCAAAACTGCGTGTTTTCTCTATATTGTTTCAAGTGTCCATCATCTCTTTCTATTTTCTTTGCTGTAGCTGTTACCCACTGCTTTAATTCTTCTGTCATTTCAACAATCGTTTTCCTTTCTAGGTCATATACAGTGGTGTTCCGCATGACAATGGTAATCCGTTCCACAGAAAGAGTATAACAATTGGGTAGAAGGTTTCCTAGCTCTGACCAATATTTCCTTAATACCGGGGGAATCCTCCAGACCATCAGGTAGAGCAACTCCAGGTCGGGATGACAGATCTTACCTCCATTCCTGAATTAGGAGGAATGGCTGGGGAGGTAGTCTCAGAAACTAGGAGGCGACGGTTTTGAGGGTGGTGAACCATGGTGGCCAAGGCCACCATGGAGCTATCAAGATGGCATTGGCTTGCAACTGACAGATTCTGATGATCATTCGCTGAATGAGCAGAATGGGAGGGAAAAGATAGAGGAGAACATTGTCCCAGCTCATCATGAAGGCATCGCCCAAAAAATCCATGCCTCTCCCTGCCCGAGAGAAATACCTGCTGCATTCTGAACTGGCCCAGGTGGCAAATATGTTGATGGCTGGCGTTCCCCACCAACTGCAGATATGGGAGAATACAAAGTCATCAAGAACCCACTCGTAAGTTTGAGTGTTAAGACAGCTCAGACGATCAGCCACATTGTTGTCCTCTGTAGATACATGAACAGCGACTGGAAAAATATGGTGATCGTAACACCATTCCCAAAGGCGGATCGCTAAATACAGAAGAGTCAAAGAGTGGGTGCCCCCCTGTTTGTTGATGTAATACAAGGTGGTCAAGTTGTCTGTGGCCACCTATACTCCATGACCAACCATGAAAGGACAGAAAGCGCAAAAAGCCTTGATAACTGCCAATCTCTCTAGATGGTTGATGTGTAGCGACTTCTCCGCACTGGACCATAGGGTGTGGATCTTGTGAGTGCCACAGTGTGCGCCGCAGCCTGTTCGGCTGGTGTCTGTTGTGATTTGGACCATCAGTTGGGGGGACCTGAAATGTCGGCCAACTACAAGGTGAGGCACGAACATCCACCACGTCAGTTGACTTGCTAGCTCTGGAGTCACACGTAGGCCTTTGGCAGGGTTGTCCCACAGAGGATCGAAATGGGACAGGTACCACACCTGTAGAAAGCGCATCTTCAACTGAGCGTGGGGAAGAACAGACGTGGTTGAAGCCATGAAACCTAAGAGATGCGGTGTGTGGTGAGCAGAAACCTTGGCATATGGGCGAAATGGATGAATAGCTCAACTTAGTTTGTGATTCCTTTCGGCAGGAAGGAATACCCTGGCTCTTATGGAATCGAGGTGAGCCTCAATATAGTCCATTGTCTGAGACGGTTGGAGATGGGACTTTGCAAAGTTGACCTGTAGGCCTAGATCTGCCAGAGTCTGGAGGGCAAAGTTGGAATCTTCTTGTGCCTTGCTGTATGAGCCAGTGACAATCAACCAATTGTCTATATACGGAAAAACCATGATGTCGTGTAGACGAAGGTAAGCTGCTATAAGGGCCAAAGACTTTGTGAAGGTTCTTGGGGTGGTGGCAAGCCTGAATGGTAGGGCACATAATTGGTAAGCTGACCCCATGAAGAAGAAGCGGAGATATTTGCGATGACGCTGGTGGATGGAAATATGAAAGTGAGCGTCCTGTAAATCTATAACAACAAACCGATCACCTGGAGAGAGAATGAAATGACAGATTCTAGGGTGACCATTCGGAAACATCTTGGATGAAGGTAAGTATTGAGGAGTCTGAGATCTAGGGTAGATTGGAGACCGCCTGTGAAATAGCGGGAATAGAAGCTGTCTAGAACCTCCTAAGAAAGAACGTGTTAAATAGCATGCTTCTGGAGAAGAACAGAAACTTCATTCTCTTTCGCAGGTCAGTAAGCTGTGAGTTTGAGGTGGCCGATAAGAGGAAGATCTGTGAACTCCAAGAGGTAACCATAACATATGATGGCAAGCACCCAGGTGTCTTTGGTGATGGTAGACAACTTGTCGAAGAAAGGGGCTAGCCGGGGATGATGGGAGAGGTTGAACGAATGGTTCAGAATAGGACAGTCAAATATATTGTTTATTTTTCATTGCAGGATGATGGAAGGTTTGGTGATGTTGACCGGAAAGTAGTGGTAGAAGAAGCTGGAGGAGGATTAGACCTCTCCTGAGCAGGAGGTCTGTAAGGGTGATAGGCCTGATGGGAGGATTGCTGATAAGACTGCTGGGTATTGAAAGATCTGTGCCACTGGTATTGTAGTTGCTGGACAGAATAAGAGTGAGCAGTCTTCCAGATCTTATGTAAATTGTCCATCACCTCATCTGTCTTCTCATTAAACAGGCCAACACCATCAAACGGAAGGTCTTCAATGCGGGACCTAGCATCGTCTGTAATTCCCGCTGAACGCAGCCAAGCGTGCCTCCTGAGGGCAATAGCCAATGTCATGGCCTTAGATGCTGCATCAGCTGTGTGACGGGATGCTAAACACTGCTGTTTAGCCAACGTGGTCACCTCCATGTGAGCACTGATGACACTGGCCCTAGTTTCCTCAGGAGCAGCTTGGAGAACTGGTAAAACCTTGTTCCACAACTGCCTCTGATAAGCTCCCATAGCTGCCTGATAGTTTGAAACTCTCATGACAAATGAGGCCAGAGAGTAGAGCTGGCGGTCCAAGACATCCAGTTTTCAACCTTCCCTGTTGGTGGGTGTGACCTTTGAATGGTTTCCAGTCCGTGATTAATTAGACTGTACTATGATGGAATTTTGTGTGGAATGTTTAGCAAGGTAAGTAGTGTCACTGCCATGCGTTCTATAATGATTTTCAACACGCCTAGAGTTCTGAAGAGATGTAGACAGTTGATTCTATGATTTTTTTATGAGGTCCAACATCACTGGAATGAAGGCCAAACTCAACTGGGGGGGATTTATCTTGGTTTATGTCGTAGAAGACAAGGTCCTGCTTGGGAGGAGGAGGTTGCTCTATATCAAACTCTAAGGATTTTGTCATATGGACAATTAACTGTGAGTACAATGTAAAGTCTTCAGATGGCGATGGGGGATGAAAATGAAGCAACATCTGAATCAAGAGTTGGCAGATTTGAAGGAGATTCCCTTGAAGCTTCTGAAGGTGGATCTTGTTCAGAGACCGACAATACCAAAAAAACCCTAATAACAGAAAGAGGTGGAGAAGGCAAGTGGCGATGACCCCTCGATATAGAGGCTGGAGCTCGGGGAATTGGTGCAGAAATGTCTATTTCAGGTGGATGAGAACTTTTAGAAGATGCACCCTGATGAGAAGACTGAGCATGAGATGCTCTTGGGTGCAATACCGAGGATGACGGTACTGATGGGACATGAGAACACTTTGATGGATGTGGCCCCTGTTGAGAAACGTCTTGCTGAGATAAGTGACGTTTAGAAGCAGGCTTTGATGGTGAAGGCTTGAGCTGATAATAAGCTTGATGTCGATGCCGAGGAGGTGAGGGCGATGGGGAGGATCCAGAAGAAGAGGCATAGACATCATACATTCTTTTGGACCTTACATAACCACAGGTGCCATAGTAGGGATGAAGGTTGTCCCCATGGTATTGACTTCATTGACCCCTTCATTCAACCTCTACATAAAGAGGCTCCTCATAATCCGAGAATGCCTGACATTGAGACAGACGAGGAAGAAATATAACCTCCCGATGCTGAGGATACGGTCGGGCTAGAGAGATATGTCAATTTTTTGCCAGCCGTTTCGTGGAGGAGACTGCTGCAACACCTCCGAGTTCGACAGTTGTATTACTGTTGCCCGCCCGATTGACATAGGGCTCGAATGGGCCAAGGCCAGGCTGGAGATCATATCAGCCTCAGAATGGTCATGAGTGGGAGGCAGGCTTGGTATCGATACCGAAGCTTGAGCCTGAGGTGGTGGTACAGCATCACCCGCTTCAGAAAGAGTCTGGATCTGGCAACTCCCTGGATGATTCCTTGAGTATCAGCGACGGATGGGAAATTTGAATTGGAGGGAGTTCCCAAGGTTGAGTAGATTTCAAAGACTGTTTAGCCGCCTTCTGCTTAACCACCTCTTTCTTTTTCTTAGGATCCCTTACCAATGGTGATTTTGATATCAAGACCGACGTTGATGCCGAAGACTTTTTTGGTTTAGGCATCTTCAAAGAAGCCCTCAGAGAAGGGGTAGCAGGAGCCGATGAAGCAGTGGGTTCAGGATGAGGAGTAGGACGAGAAGGAGTCAAGGTAGGCTCCATTGCTGCTGTGCTTGAGGGTGTTAGCAATTTCTCCTATAAATATGAACGAAGCCGCTGTAGGCTTGGTCAAGTTTTTACACTCCAGACAGGAGTGAGTCTGGTGCCTCTCCTCTAAACAAAATAAGCAGTGGTCATGGCCATCCGTGAAGGGGATCTTATTGGCACATGACATACAGCACTTAAAGGGGCCTGACGAGGCCATAAAAATTGGTGGGAACAGGAAAAGGGGGGGGGAAGGGGGGAAAGGGAAGAACTCACAAGAAAACAATGATTGCCAGTGCAAGTCAGAAGCCAAAAAAGACAAGAAGTTGAAAAAAATCACAATATTTATTTATTTATTTATTTATTTATTGAATTTATATCCCGCCTATCTGGACTATAAGTCCACTCTAGGCGGCTTCCAACATATAATAAGGATAAAATACAATTAAAAAACATATGCATAAACATAAGTAATAATTACAATCACAACAGACAAAAAGGAATATAAGGAAAATTAGAAAAGGTCTGTAAGCCAAAATCAGAAACGGTAATCAGTCCAAAGGTCGGAGTAATCCAGAAATCACAAATGGTAGCCAATCCAAAATCCAACAATCGTAATTATATACCAATTCAGTCCAAAGGTCAAAGTACTCCAGAAATCACAAACGGTAGTCAGTAAACCAGACCAGAATCAAAAACCCGTAAGATATGAGAACAACTCAAAACAGCTCTAGATGTTGCGAAAGAGTCCGATCTCAGCAGCGGCAAAAAAGAACTACGGGTGTGCAGGGCATACACGCCATGGGGGAACATCCTACTAAACACGTTTTTAAGCTCTAGAATATTCCGAGGAGTCCTGCGCAGGCACAGTCTAACCCATTTGTGTGCATTCACAGAGGCCATGAAAAAAGAACTAGCAAAATCAAATGTAATAATAACAAGTAAATCCTCACCTTAAAAATCATTAAAATGAAACTTATGCAGAGTTGAATAAAAAGAATAGCATAACTCGGAATATTTCTATGTTAACAAACTGCAGGCTGCATTTATTAGCAGATATGATTGTCAGTGAATTAATTAAATTACAACACAGTGGCTGAAATCCTGTTGGCATAACTATGCAGCCATAAACAGAAATCACACACTCAGTCCATGACATTAATCTTTAATTGAATGCAATTCACTTGAATTAAATGGAATTGATGTACAGTGGCACCTCGCTTTACGATTGCCCCGCATTACGATGAAACCGCATTACGACGATCTTTTTGCGATCGCAATTGCGATCACAAAACGATGGTCTGAATGGGTTTTTTTCACTTTGCGATGATCGGTTCCCTGCTTCAGGAACCGATTCTTCGCAAAATGACGATTTTCCTCCAGCTGATCGGTGGCTTCAAAATGGCCGCCGGGTAAATAAAATGGCTCCCCGCTGTTGGCCGCCCTATGGAGGATCTTCGCTGGATGGTGAGTTTCCAGCCCATTGGAACACATTGAAGGGGTTTCAATGTGTTTAATTGGGCTTTTTATTTTCACATTACAACGTTTTTGTTCTACAAAGATTTCGCTGGAACGAATTAACATCATAATGCGAGGCACCACTGTAGTAAATTAATTTTTAATTTATTAATTAATTACACCAACAGGATTCCAGCCAATTTTTGCTTGAAATGCACAAAATTTCCATTGCAAGATGAAATGGAAAACTATTCTGTTACTATCACTACAAAACACAGAGGAAAAGGTAAGATAAAAAGCACTACCTCTCTTAACAGCATATAAGCTGAAAGCTACATAGGTTTTTATTCCTGAGACCTGTCTGGGTGATAATCTGTTTGCAGAAGAGGGCATCATTTACATTCCCACCTCCTTGTTGTTATCCCCCAGTATCCTCAACAAAGGTGATCAAGAGAACTGGAAACTCAGGAGGATAGTGTGGGTCATGACACAAGTTTCTGCAATTGGAGAAGTGATGTCCAGGAAAAACTATGCACTAACAAACACCTCTTTCAACATATGCAAGATACACTTTGATTCAAGCCAATATGCCCATATTTTGAAACATCAGTGACAACAAATCTGTAAGCACAGTAATGCTTTTCCTTAGAAATAAAAATTCTTCCATACAGAAACCAGCCCATATATAACAACTCTATAGAACAGAAACTTATCATATACAGTGGTGCCTCGCACAACGGGTGCCTCACACAACGATGAATTCACACAACGATGCCTTTTTCTGTTAAATTTGCCGCCTCACACAGCGATGTTTCCTATGGGGGATTTTCACACAACGATGTCTCTTTTTCGCTCCTGTAAAAGTGTCTTACAATGTTTGGAAGCCGTTTTAAATGATTGCAATGGTTAGCCCACCTCCTGAAACCTATGCAAACTGATTTTGGTGTTGTTCTGACACTTCGTTAATTTATGGTAATTTTTTGTTTTCTCCATTGAAAACAATTGAATGGTCTGTCTAATGGTTTCCAATGGAGAAAACAAAAAATCATCATAAATTAACGAAGTGTCAGAACAACACCAAAATCAGTTTGCATAGGGTTCAGGAGGTGGGCTAACCAGTGCAAGCATTTAAAACAGCTTCCAAACATTGTAAGACACTTTTACAGGAGCAAAAAGGGAGATCGGGAAGAGCTTTAAAAGGCAAACGGAGATCAAAGAGCCCTTTCCCGATCTCCCTTTTCGCTCCTGTAAAAGTGTCTTACAATGTTTGGAAACTGTTTTAAATGTTTGCAATGGTTAGCCCACCTCCTGAAACCTATGTAAACTGATTTTGGTGTTGTTCTGACACTTCGTTAATTTATGGTAATTTTTTGAATTTTCTCCATTGGAAACCATTAGACAGACCATTCAATTGTTTTCAATGGAGAAAATTCAAAAAATTACCATAAATTAACGAAGTGTCAGAACAACACCAAAATCAGTTTGCATAGGTTTCAGGAGGTGGGCTAACCATTGCAAGCATTTAAAACAGCTTCCAAACATTGTAAGACACTTTTACAGGAGCGAAAAAGGACTTTGCAAAGCCTTTGAAATGTATTGAGTCGGCTTCAATACATTCCAATGGAGGAAACATTGTTTCACACAGCGATGTTTCCTATGGGGATTTTCACTCAGCGATGGCAATCCGTTCCAATTGGAACGGATTAACCGGTTTTCAATGCATTCCTATGGGAAATGGTGTTTCACAGAACGATGTTTCACACAACGTTGATTTTTTTGGAACCAATTAACATCGTTGTGTGAGGCAGCACTGTATCAACAAATTATTGTTTTGCTCATGATATTGTGACATTTGTGTACTATACTATAGCACTGCTTTACAAATTGCAAGAGATAAATTTTTGGTTTCATATAGTCTCAGTAGTCAGTCATTTGCCTGCAGAGCTGTCTTCTTTCATCCCTTTTCAATATACAGTACCACCACAGTTCTTTCCTACTATATCTCTATAGTACCAATAGTCTTGCCAGCTTTACACTTCCCAGTCTTCTTGTTGTAGCTCTGCTTGCTGTAGCTCAACTGCCTGTTTAGACCAGGATGACTGCTAGCAATTTTCTCAATGTTCTATTCCTATTCTGAAATTATTCTCATTGCAACCACTTTACTTATGTCTATAATGACCAACTAACTACACCAAGATATGCCATAATTCTTCATACAGTACCATTTCAATAATACTTGTATAGAAGTTTCCATTTTATAAATGACAAGTCATAGAGGAAGGGTACACACACATGAGTACATTAACAAGTAACACAAGTCAACCAAAAATTTATACTGATGCAGGACAACATTTCTACCCGGCTAGATAGATGAGAGGTTTAGGTATCTGGCTGTGAAGTCAGAAGTTGGGAGCCTGATTCCCAACTGTGACTCCTGGGACAAGAGCCAGCCTGTGCAGTCTTAGGCAAGCTGCACAACCCCAGGGCATCATCAGAAGGGAATGGTAAACCATTTGTATATATTCTCTACCTTGACAAACCTGCAAAGGATCAACGTATGTTGGAATCAACTTGACAGCATGCCATACATACTTATTTTGGCTCTAAGTATTAGAAATTAATACCAAGGCTACTCTTACAAGCACTGACGGATTCTTCAACCGTTACTATAGTAATGTAGACCAATTATATGAGTACTTATTTATTAGATTTATATATTGCCCCATTAATGCACTGCTCTTGTGTAAGAAATATTTCTATACACGTGTCTATCACTGAATTCAGCAGAATGTGTTTTGAAGTTTACAGTTGATTACTACATGAACATACACTATACATTATTTAAAATAATATATATTTTTTCAAATACAGTGGACCCTCGACTTACAGACTTTTCGAGTTACAGACTTCTCTGGCCGCAAAATTTAGATTCGACTTGCAGCCGGAGAATCGACTTACAGACCAGAAAAAACCCAAAATGGAACAAAAATAGAATAAAAACTGCCAGTTATGAGATTAATTGGTTTTCAATGCATTGTAGGTCAATGGAGATTCGACCTACAGACTTTTTGATTTGCAGCCACCATTTCAATACGGATTAATTCCGTAAGTAGAGGGTCCACTGTAGTCACATTTCTTTTTGCTTTTAATTTACAATGGACTGGATCCAACACTGGACTTCACCCACACAACAACTTGCGCTTTTAATTTAGCTTTCTTTTAATAATACATAAGAAGAGAGGGGCTCAGTCTCCTCTTCCTGGTGCAGTTCACTAAGTATCCTTAAAATCTGCTGGTGTGGTAAGGGCTCAGAACCCTTTACAGCATATTTTAAGTGCTGAAGACAACTGGCAGGAAAGAGGTGGAAAAAATCCTGAAATCTCACTCTGGGGGAAAAGAGAAGATGCAAATCCAATAAATAAATAAAGCACAACATAACCCGGAAATAAGTAGCCCATATCAAAACACAATATTGCATAATGTTTGTATGGGATTTAAGTACTGTAAACACACACAATCGCGTTGTTGCTGCTTTAAAAAAAGAGAGAGAGAGAGATGCAAACCAACTAAAACCTCTGTTACCTCGAGAAGATTAACAATTGCATAGTTCTTCAAGTCCATATGTTAATAATGATAACCCTGTCTATGGCTGCTTCAAGGTAAATATGGTATGGCATATTTGTGGTTGTTTAGTCGCTAAGTCGTGTCCGACTTTTCGTGACCCCATGGACCAGAGCACGTCAGGCCCTCCTGTCTTCCACTGTCTCCTGGAAGTTGGTCAAATTCATGTTGGTAGCTCTGATGACATTGTGCAACCATCTTGTCCTCTATCGTCCCCTTCTCTTGCCTTCACACTTTCCAACATCAGGGGCTTTTCCAGAGTATCTTCTCTTCTCAAGAGATGGCCAAAATATTGGAGCCACAGCTTCAGGCTCTGTCCTTCCAGTGAGCACTCAGGGTGTATTTCCTTTAGAATGGATAGGTTTGTTCTCCTTGCAGTCCAGGGGACTCGCAACAGTCTCCTCCAGCACCACAATTCAAAAGCATCAATTCTTCAGCAACCAATAAACCAATACTTTACGCTCCAGTTCTCACCTCCATACATCGCTACTGGAAAAACCATAGCTTTGACTATCGAACGTTATCGGCAAAGTGATGTCTCTGCTTTTTTTTAAGATGCTGTCTAGGTTTGTCATTGCTTTCCTCCCAAGAAGCAGGTGTCTTTTAAATTTCGTGGCTGCTGTCACCATCTGCAGTGATCATGGAGCCCAAGAAAGTAAAATCTGTCACTGCCTCCATATAGTCCACTTCTATTTGCCAGGAGGTGATGAGACCAATGGCCATAATCTTACTTTTTCTGATGTTAAGCTTCAGACCATTTTTTGTGCTTTCCTCTTTCACCCTCTTTAAGAGATTCTTTAATTCCTCCTCACTTTCTGCCATCAGAATGGTACCATCTGCATATCGGAGGTTGTTGATATACAGCCTTATCGTACTCCTTGCCCAATTGTGAACCAATCAGTGGCTCCATATTCAGTTCTAACTGTTGCTTCCTGTCCCACATACATATTTTTCAGGAGATAGACAAGGTGGTCAGACATTCCCATTTCTTTAAGAACTTGCCATAGTTTGCTGTGATCCACACAGTCAAAGGCTTCTGCATAGTCAATGAAGCAGAAGTAGATGTTGTTCTGGAACTCTCTGGCTTTCTCCATAAACCAGCGCATGTTAGCAATTTGGTCTCTAGTTCTTCTGCCCCTTCGAAATCCAGCTTGTACTTCTGGGAGTTCTCGGTCCACATAACGCTGAAGCCTACCTTGGGGGATTTTGATCATAACCTTGCTAGTGTGTGAAATGAGTGCAATTGTACGGTAGTTGGAGCATTCTTTGGCACTGGCCTTCTTTGGGATTGGGATGTAAACTGATCTTTTCCAATCCTCTGGCCACTGCTGAGTTTTCCAAACCAGCGTGATCTCTTAAGATTTTAAATAGTTCGACTGGAATGCTATCACCTCCACTGGCCTTGTTGTTAGCCGTCCTTTCTAAGGCCCACTTGACTTCACTTTCCAGGATGTCTGGCTCCAGGTCAGCAACCACACTATCTGGGTTTTCCGGGACATCCAGTTCTTTCTGGTATAGTTCCTCTGTGTATTCTTGCCACCTCTTCTTGATGTCTTCTGCTTCTGTAAGGTTCCTACCATTTTTGTCCTTTATCATGTCCATCTTTGCACAAAATGTTCCTTTAATATCTCCAATTTTCTTGAACAGATCTCTGGTTTTTCCCTTTCTATTATTTTCCTCTATATCTTTGCACTCTTCATTTAAGAAGGCCCTCTTCTCTCTCCTTGTTATTCTCTGGAAGTCAGCATTCAATTTTCTGTAGCTTTCCCTATCTCCCTTGCATTTTGTTTCCCTTCTCTTCTCTTCTATTTGTAAGGCCTCATTGGACAGCTACTTTGCTTTCTTGCATTTCCTTTCTTTGGTATGATTTTGTTGCTGCCTCCTGTGCAATGTTACGAGCCTCCATCCATAGTTCTTCAGGCACACTGTCCACCAAATCTAGCTCCTTAAATCTGTTCTTCAATTCCAGTCTGTATTCATAAGGGATTTGGTTTAGATTATACCTGACTAACCCAGTGGTTTTTCCTACTTTCTTCAGTTTAAGCTTGAATTTTCCTATAAGAAGCTGATGTATAGAGCTTCTCCATCTTTGGCTGCAGAGAACATAATCAATCTGATTTCGGTATTGCCCATCTGGTGATATCCATGTGTAGAGTCGCCTCTTGTGTTGTTGGAAAAGAGTGTTTGTGATGACCAGCTTGTTCTCTTGACAAAACTCCATTAGCCTTTGCCCTGAATTGTCTGAATTGAATTCGCCCATTCTTGTCCATTTTAGTTCATTGATGCCCAGGATGTCAATGTGTATTATTGCCATCTCCTGTTTGACCACATCCAGCTTACCTAGGTTCATAGATCTTACATTCCAGGTTCCTATGCAATATTTTTCTTTGCAGCATCGGACTTTCCTTTCACTTCCATGCACGTCTGCAGCTGAACGTCCTTTCGGCTTTGGCCCAACCACTTCATTAGTTCTGGCGCTACTTGTACTTGTCCTCTGCTCTTCCTCAGTAGCATGTTGGACGCCTTCCGACCTGAGGGTCTCATCTTCCAGTGTGATATCCTTTAGCTTTTTGTTTCTGTCCATGAAGTTTTCTTGCCAAAGATACTGGAGTGGTTTGCCAGTTCCTGGTCCAGGTGGATCGTGCTTAGTCAGAACTCTTCATTATGACCTGTCTATCTTGGGTGTCCCTGCATGGCATAGCCCATAGCTTCTCTAAATTAGTCAAGCCTCTTTGCCACAACAAGGCAGCAATCCGTGAATGGCATATTAAGCATGGCCAATTCCTTTTCAATATTAGCAAAATGCCTACAAAACATAAATAAGTCTGGAAACAAGGTGGGGCTTGGGAAGAGTACCAACTCTCCTAAGTCCCTATCTCATTCAGCTTGCATCGCCCGGCATACCTTTATTCCATTGTCCGTTCCCAATTCTTGCCCCTATCTACGTCCTGTCCCTTCATTCAGAAAACTTTCAAATATAAAACTGACACATTAGGAACATCAGTGGTATATCTGACAGTTTTCTGCATATAGCACTGTTCTCTTGGTTTCTGCTTCTCCCACCTTGTCTAGGTCTCTTAGCATATTGTGTCCAAGAATTCCTTCTTGTTAACCTGTTTCCATCATCTGTCATCCTCTATGTCTTTCAATCCTCTTCCATTCTGTCCTCAGTATTCTCTGTCCTGCTCATCTAAGGTCTGCATTGTCTTCAGGCCTAAAACAGAGCTAGAGTTTTGTAATCTTGCCCTTTGGCGTAAGTAAAAGAAAATTATTGAACTACAGGTCATCGCTTAACTCACCTCTGTTGAAGTTTTTTCATGTAGTTACTTCTGGCAAAGACATTTTATGAATGCAAAATAACCGTGAAATAGTGCATAAGTTCAGATAGAAAATCCTTTCATTTATATAATATAAAGACAAGTTCCTTGTAAATGCAATTACAATGGTCTTCTGTTTGAGTTAAAACGCTTAAAATAATATCCTATGCATAGTTATTCAGAAGTAAGTTTGCATGTGTCAAAAGGGGCTTACTCCCAAGTACATGTGCCTAAAATTATAACACTAAAAGCATGCACTTATTAACACCTTTGGAGTTCTTTTGACTTGAGTAACACTGTCCCTTTCCGTTACTGTATTTGGATCAATAAGATGAATTACTATGACAGCTTAACAAACAGCTTAATTTTAGTAAGCCACTTGATTGTCTATATGTGCTAAGGCGTATTTAGCTCCTGACAGTTATTCCTAAATGGTGGTCCTTAAAGTAAGTCATTCTCATGTTAATGTGGCCTGCATCTAATCTAATTATGATTGCCCTATAAATGTTTAAAATATAAATTAAATATAGAAAGCCACAGGTTGCCACAAAATTATCACCTTTTTATATGTCCATTATATTGTTTGCTTCTTTGAAGCTACAATATATACCTTTTGTCCTGCTGTATGTAAACACTATATTTAGAAAGCAAAAAACCAAACAAATCTCGTATGTTTCTTATAAAACAAGAATAGCAACAACAGCAATGAACTATGGTGATTAATAACACAAAGTAATATTGGCTTTCACTTCTATGGTGTCCCTAAGTTCAATAAGTTTCCTTTCTTTCACTATTCTGCGCTGCTATGAGGAAAAATATGTTTTTGTACTTGGGGACACTGCTACAAATTGAATGATATTCATCCCTTAATAATTAATGCAGCTTCTATTGAGATTGGCTCAAAGGCTCTTCCTTGTCCTGGACAATTTAAATGGGAATACCACAAAAAAGAACCTGCCCCTATATTTGTGGTTACATATAAATGGAGGAGTGATATAGAGGTCCCAGGCTATGAAAAGGCTGTACATCAGTATAAATGGAACTGGAAAATCTGGATGAACAAGTTCCCAAGACAACAGAATACTAGGAGAGAAAATAACCCAACATACTCCTAGTGCACACCTGCTCAGTACTGAGCAACGATCTGTGTGAGAGTTAATGTCTTACATCTGTTGCCTTTATGTTAAAGTAGCTAATCTGTATCACTTACAAATTCCTCATTCATAATAAAGTTTACTTATTATAGTGCTAGAAATAAGGTTTCTCTAGACTACTGAGGGGTAAATTTTCAAATCAACTTGTAGAATGAAGTTAAACACACATTAACAAAGCACTGTACATGCTCATACTGTACATATATCAAAATTTTCATACATACACATGTAGTACTGCCCTTAATTCTCAGCTTAGCTTTCAATGCATTAATTTCAAACAGTGGGTACAAAAATGTAGAGAACAGTTTTTCTAATACAAGATAGAGAACAGTTTTTAAAATTGTGACTTAAATCTGAACTTCAAAGGAAAATGCAAGTTCCACCAGCTCATTAGTAAGTCATTATTAAGCATAACATTTTTGTCTTTCTGTAGAGATTTTTTCTCTTATCAGTTTCTAGTTATTAAAATGAAACAGTTTTGAAAGGAAGGATCTGTTTTTTTCATTTCAAAAATACCTTTCTTTCTCAAAATACTTCCAAACAAACACAATTCCCTTTTCTGTGCAGATATATAATTATGTCTTCATTAGTTCTGAATAGCATTATAGAAGGAATCGCTCAATATCCTGGCAACATAGGCATGACGTGTAAGTCTAATAAGATACAGTTTATACAATTTTTTTAGAGATAGCAATATTAAAAAGCAAATAAACATTAGACGTTAATATGTTTCTGAACACAAGAAAAACAATGCATTTTGTTAATATACCTTCTGCAGTAAAGATGTTTTATAAGAGAATCTCAAAAGACATGTGATTTGTGCACAGGGACACTCACTGCTTATGTGACCATCTACAATGCTTTAAAACAAAAGGCAGCAACTATTTTAAAAGTATTTATATTTACTCTATCCCAAGGAAAGTGAATAAAAGAATTTTCATAGCAAAGAAGGAAAACTGGGCCGCATTATAATATACAAGCTAGCCTTTACTAAACTCTGTTAAAGTCCTATTAATTTCAACAAGAGATATTTCACAGATATTCAGATCTCCAACTGATATCAGATATATCTGAAAAATACTTAACTTGGTTTGGATTACACTCACCATCAAAGATGAGGCAATTGAATTATCTCTTTTGCTGTAATTAGACAAAGAAGAAAATATGAACGTGCAAAATGAGAAAAGTCATTTTATTTACAAATTACACCACTGATGAAGAATACGTGAACCATATTGCTAAAGCTGGAATTGATTCTAAAACTAGAAATCTTTTTTTTAAAATACATATAGCAGATGGGCATCATGACTAACTCAACAATAATAAACTGTTCTATAGTATAAGGATATATGATGGTAAATATTTTTTGTTGTAGTGGTACTAAATATGTACATGCTTTACATTCAAATGAGAAACTAAGAGGAAGAATTTTCTGATTGCCTGTCCATCAATTTCATAGAATCAAATGACTGGAAGGGTTTGGTAGGCCTCCCAGTCTAGTTCTCTTTCCACACAGAAAAATCTACATTGTAATTGTAGTTCTTCAAGTGGATTCACACCCTGGGTGATCCGTGCCTGTGTGGAGCCTCATCGGAAAGTTCTAGAGCTTCTGTGGTAGCAAAACAACAACAACAAAACAAAACATTAGAACAAGGCCCCTCCCCCCTTGTATAAGTACCTTGGGGCCAAGCATCCCCTTTCAGTTGTGTCAACTGCTGCTACATTAAGCAGAATGGTGTGACAGTGAGGACGACGGGCGGGATGTGCGAATCAATGAGGTCCACTTGAAGAACTAAAATTACAGGTGGGTAACTTGGCCGTTCTTCTTTGTGGTCTCTGTGAGTCACACCCTGGGTGACTAAAAAGCTGTCTTACCCAGAGGCAGGGTGTCACGCCAGGGTAGAGGCTAGAACAGCACGTCCAAAGCCCACATCAAACTTTTGCCGGAGATCCAGTCTATAATGCCAGATGAAAGTGGACAGTTGTGTCCAGGTGGCAGAGACGCAGATGTCTGGAAGAGGTATGCTGCGTAGGAATGCCGTAGAGGTTGCTACTGCTCTGGTGGAGTGAGCGTGAATCACCTTTGGGACTGGTTTGCGTGCCAGCTGATACGCGAGGTAAATGGTTGAAGCAACCCATCTAGATATAGTTTGAGATGTCACCTGGCGACCTTTAGTAGGTGGTTGGTGACTTATGAAAAGTCAAGGTGGACACCTGAAAGGTTGGGTGTGTTGGACGTAAAAGGCAAGGGCTTGCCAAACATCTAAAAAGTATGGGGGATTCTTTGTTGAGTTGTGGATGGTGACGGGAAGAAGGAAGGAAGGATAAACAGCTGAGAGAGATGGAATTGAGATACGACTTTGGGGAGGAAAGAAATATCCATGGATAGTTTGACTCTGTCTGGAAAAAACTGTAAATAAGGATAGTTGTGACGTAAGGCCGCTAAATCACTAGCTCATTGAGCTCAGGTGATGGTGATGAGGAAATCTGTTTTAGAGATAAGTAGATGTAAATCAGTTGACAATAATGGTTCAAAAGGAGCTTTAGTAAGTTGTTGCAGTACTAGTGTTAGTGACTATTGCGGGGAAGGTGGGCGGGTATCTGGGTAGATATGAGATAGACCCTTAAGAAAATGTTTCAATATTGGATGCTTGAAGAAATCAGCTGCTGGAGAATTAGTGGGCTGATAAGAAACTATAGCGGAGAGGTAAACTCTCAAGGAAGAGAGGGAAAGGCCGCTAGGCTTGAAATGAAGCAAAAAATGTAGAACAGTAGCAAGCGACGGGTGATAGAAGGCAACTATGGGTTGCTCGAAAGAACAGAGTGTTGAGGACTGGGAATAGAAGATGTTAATCGGTTGACTCTATCTTCCCATTCCAGTGATTGGGAGCAGGGTTGATGAGAGGGGATTCCGCCATCGTCAGAAGGTGAACCAATAGAGATTAATTCAGTGGTTTGTTGAGGCTGCGGAGAAATGACTGCAGCTTTAGATTTATGCTGTTTAGGTCTTTTAGGTGAAGAAGGCTCCGGAACCGAAGTTACTTTGGTGGCATTTGACGTTTAGTGGAGGGCTTCGATATCGAGAATTTCTGTATTAAGTGCTTCGATTTATGGGTTTTTGAAGTTTTAGATGAAGTGGACAGAGCATCAGAGTGGGATGGCATGGTTGATGGACATTGTTTTGAGGCTTCAGAAAGAGTCTTCTCCATTGCTTTGGTTTGTGAGGTGGCCTTACAAGGAGGTTGGGCCATTTTGGTTGGTTGAAGGGATTGTTCCGAAAGACGGAGTTTTAATCCAGATAAGCGAGAACGGAGGACTCCATGCTTGAAGTTCTTACAATGTTGGCAGAAGGACGTCTGGTGTGCCTATCCCAAGCAGAAAAAAACACTTGGCGTGGCCATCGGAGAGTGGTATTTTGTTATTACAGACCATGCAGTGTTTAAACAGGCCCAAAGGGGCCATGAATAGGAGAAAATAATTTGAGGAGAAAAAACGATTATGGGGGGGGGGTGCTGTGGCCAGAGGCCAAGCGAAGTAGAAAAGAAAAAAAACCTCTGATAATAAACTTGATCTAAAAGTTTTAAAGAAAAAGATTGATAACAGGAATGAATCAAGAATAAACTCTTTTACTCACGGAAGCAGAACTATGAGGCTCTCAACACAGTGGTTGAAAGAAACTGAAAGGGGAGCCTTGGAGCCAAGGTACTTATACAAGGGGGGAGGGGCCTTATTCTAATGTGTTTTTTGCTACCGCAGAAGCTCTAGAACTTTCCAATGAGGCTCTGCGCAGGCGTGGGTCACCCAGGATGTGATTCACAGAGGCCACGAAAAAGAACCAGAAGTTCTTACTAACAGCCTAACCTATGGATTGAATAGTCTTCCTTCTTTCTTTACTAGCTGAAGGTTGTCAAGGTTCCTCTGATGGGCTGCAACTTTGGACCACTGGTGAAGAAGTCACAACACTTTTTTTAAAAAAGAAAAAAGCCCAAGCCTCAGTCAGCTCACAGGAATTTCCAGCATCTTCAGCAGCTCCCAAATGAGTTGATTCCTCATCAGTCCTCAACATTTTTTCTGTCACATCATGAGATGCTGGCAGGAGGACGTCTGGTGTGAAGTCACCCAAACAGAATTTTAGGTTGTACCCTTGAGTGGACAGAACACTGTATGTCTTAGTAAAAGACACAAAAATCAGAATTCTAAACCCTGATAAAGGAGAATCTATTGCCTTCCAAGGTAATCTGTTCCTTTGTTAAATAATTTATACCATCAAGAGTTCCTTCTAGGGTGAAATCCAAGACTGGTCCCATCTAGAGTAGTCTCGAAGAAATCAATGCAACCTGTCCGTTGTAACTAACAAATCATTTTTGTTTCTCATATTCATTAGAACTCTTTCTTTGTCTATTTCAATCAACCATTTCACCTTCTACGCACCACAGCTGCACTACCCCAAGAACTCAGCTTGTAATTTAGTACAATTCTAGATCATTCTCACATATAGTGCAGTCAGGCCAATTGTTATACAATCTGTATCTGCACATATGATTTTACCTAATTAAATACAGAACATTATAATTCTATCCCAATCAAAATTGATTTAGCCAGTCCTGTCCTTGTTCTCTGTCTTATCAATATTATCTTGAATCTTGTTTCTAAAGCTTCTACCCCTACAATTTGATGCCATATGTAAATTTGATTAGCACTCCTTCTATTTAGTCCAAATCACTAAAAAGGTTCAAGGCTGAGAGAAAAATACTAGTGCAAACAACTTGTCATATCTCTCCAGCTTACTGCCAGTGAACCCCTCCGAGTAGAATTCATTGACCAGCTACAAATTTACTTAACCTTAGTACTGTGCAGCCTACATTTTTACATCCTACCTACAAGAATATTGTGGAGGCCCTTGCCAAAGGCCTAGCTAATATCAAGATACATGATGTCCAAATTATCTCAGACTAGTGACACTATGAAGTAAGATTAAGTCAGCCTTACCCAATTTCTGAAGAAATTTTAAAAAGTCCAATAATATTAAAAATAATAGAAGTAAATCAAAGTTCACTGACAAGACAGTATACCAATTTGTTCATAAACTGTGGTTTCAACAAACTAGCACATACCACATTTGGATTTACTAAACCAGTTTGTTATTCAACATGAACAGAAGTTTTAAACATTCACCATGGGAGGCATGTGAGCTATATACCAGCAGATAATGAAACTGGTCAATGAGTTGAAAAAAAGTCAACTCATGAAAAAATCTATTTAAAAGACAAAGAATAATGGATTAACATGCCAATGTTGTTGGTATACACAGAATCTAAGAAATATAAGTAGAACAGTTTTCCACACAGAAACACTATGGGTAGACTGTTATTGTGCAAGAACACACATTACAAAGTGCAGAACACACATTCTACTTGCACACCATCCAAAGTCTTATGGGTGATCTTGACGCAGGAGCCCAGACAGGCGGGGTACAAATAAAATAAATATTCTTGTATTGATAGAATAAATGCATATTGAAACTGCAATGAAGAGGTAATACAGTGGTGCCTCGACTTACGAACTTAATCAGTTCTGGAAGATGGGCGTTAAGTCGAAATGGTCATAAATTGAAGCACCATTTCCCATTGAAATGCACTGAAATGCAGTTAATCCATTCCAGCTGAAGAAAAAAAAATCACACACAAAAAAATCACTGCAAGCCTCATTGGAAACACAATCCCTTCCGGCCAAAAGGGGGGGGGGAGCAAGCAGAGCATGCAATACAGATGGAAATGGGGGAAAAGCAATGCAAAAAGCAAGCGAAGCATGCAAGACAGATTGGAAATGGGGAAAGAACAATGTAAAAAGCAAGTGAAGAATGCAAGACAGATCAGAAATGGGGAAAAAACAAAGCACCAACAAAGAAACCCCCAAGACCCATTGGAAATGGGGGAAAACACTCCAAAAAGCAACCAAACCCCCCAAGACCCATCAGAAAGGGAGGGCAAAAAACCAACAAACAAACCTCCCAAGATGCATCAGAAATGGGAATAAACACTCCAAAAACCAACCAAACCCCCTCCAAGACCCATCACAGCACAGAAACATAACCTCCCCAGCCCAAAACCATGCTGCAAAAATACCCAGAATAGTTTTTAAAAAGCAGAAAACAGCACCTTACCTTACAGGCAGCCTTCTCCGATCGCACACTCTCTAACTGCTGGGGCAAAAGAGCTACAAAGAAGCAGCCTCGTTGCCACCTACAGTTAGAAATTTGAATTTCTTTTTTCCCTGCCTTTTTCTGTTCGTAAGTGGAAGCTCCAGTCACAAGAAGCAAAATTTTGCGGCCAAAGCTGGTCGTAACTCGAAATGGTCATAAGTAGGGATGTTCGTAAATCGAGGCACCACTGTATCTTACATATGAAAAATGAGTGTGAGTGTCCTTAGTAAGGGAGTACACAATGACAGATTACCCTCAGCAGCATAACTCTAAACATTGCCCAGATTTTGATTCAGAATACAAATACTGTAAAATGCTTGGGAATAGTAGCAATAGTGCGAACATATTTAACACATATTCAATATATATTTAAAAGTTGCACAAAATATCCAAAGTGATCACATTGAATTTCAAAAGAGGAAATATGACAAAAATAATGGGATTATTTGAAAGAAAACTGAAAGGGATTGTCAGGAAGGTAAAATCTCTTTTAAAAGCTTGAATGTTCTTAAAACCACTATGAAGACAGCTAAGTTAAAATATACACCCAACTACAGGAAAGTTGCAAATAAATCCAGAATGATGCCAATGCAATCAACAAGCAGAACCTAGGAAGCTTAAAAGCTAAAAGGGTATCCAAATTCTATCCTAATGAGAATGAAATGGTTTATAAGGTCTGGCAAAACATGCACATTCACAGTAAGTAAAACTAAGCCCCTCTCACAAAAAAAAAATTTCTGGCACACACCGCTAAAGCATTAACATTTCTGTGGAAACCGGGAAGGTTGTTAGACTATCTGACAAATAAAAAGTACAGTGGGCCCTCTATTTACGAACTTAATCCATTCTGGAAGGAGGTTTGTAAATCAAAAAGTTCATAAATAGGACCAATTTTTTTCCATAGGAATGCATTAAAAACCCATTAATCCGTTCCAGCTGAAGGAAAAAAAAATACCCCTAAAAATAAAAAGAACACAGCATGCCAGGTCGGAAGGCACTGGGGTTTAAAAAAAAACATCCAAATACAGTACAGTAACAGAGCAAGACCAGAAGGCGCTGGGGTGCAAAACAAAAACAAACCCTAAAATAAACATCAGAGCAAGTCCCGCATTGGGACTGCAAACAAACAAAAAAATCACAAGAAAAGAAAAAGAGCAGAAACATAACCCCCCACCCCAAAGCCACCTTGTAAAAGCCACCCAGAAGAGTTTTTAAAAAGCAGCGCCCTACCTTGCTAGTCCAAAGCCTCCTCCGATGGCACTCACTCACTACCCCCCCCGGCTGCAGCCAAGGCGGCGGCAAGCAACCAGAGCGACGCCGCAACTCCAGAGGACAAAGGGAGCATTTTTTCTTTCAGAGCAAGAGCAAGCCTGCAGAGGCAGCAAGGTGTCCCCTCTGTGCCTTCTTGGGGCCGACCTCCTGCTCTTGCATCTCCGGCAGTGGCAGTGGTGGTGGCGGCATCCCTTTCCTGGAGGCGGAGTGCTTCTCTTTTTGCTCCCCCTCGCCGCTTCCACGTTCCACGGCAATGCTGGCAGCAAAGGTGAAGGAGGGGAATCCCGAGGAAGGAAAGGGCAAGGAGGGGGAGCGGAGACGTCGTGGCAGAGCCGGAGGGAAGAGCTGAGGAAGAGGGGCGTCGGAGGTGTGGGCAGGGAGACGAAGACTCTGGACAGGGCTGGCTCTCCCGCACGGCGTGGTAGGTGGGCAAAGTTCGGGATGGAGCCGTCCGGCGAAGCAGCCAAGAGGGAAACCTGCCCGAGCTCTCCCCGGGGCAGCGCCAAAGGAAAGCTCTCCTCCATCTCCCCCCCCCATTATACGGGCTCTGGCCCAGGAAGGTGGAAGGTGGCCTCAGGTTCGCCCGCACGCCCCCACTGCCGGCCCCTTAGCTCAAACCCACTGCAGCAGTGCTGGAAGCCCAGGAGGCTGAGCCTCCCCCTTCCAAACCGTTGGGGCGAAAGAGCTACAAAGAAGCAGCCTCTTCGCCACCAACAGTTTGAATTTCCCGCCATTTCCCCCCTGCTGTTTTTTTTTCCGTTCGTAACTAGAACTCAATTCGGAAGCTGAGGGAATATTTTTCCATTGGAGCGGTTCGTAAATAGGAATGTTCGTAAATAGGGCTGTTCGTAAGTCGAGGGCCCACTGTAACAGAAGGAGAATGAGAGATGCAGAGAAGCATATGAATTCTTTGCATTGGTTTTCCCCGAGGAAGACACTAGATAGATAACTGCACACGAATCACATTTTTCAATCAGACAACTGAATTTTTTTTTTATAAAATATATGCCTCTTCTCATTAAAATCAGACACCTTACTGAAGGACTAGACTCCAGTCAATAAAAGATATGTACCATATTAACCTTCTTTTGAAAAACAAAAAACTGATATGAAGAAATTTAACTCACAGATAGATAATTTTGGGTGGGTTGCTCTAGCCATTAGAGGGGTGAGCAATTCATTTCTATAGGGGGCCACATGAAAAATCTGAACTGTGTGTGTGGGCCGAACCAACTTTACTTAAAAATAAAATGAAACAGTGATATTATGCTTGTTTTTATTTTAATACTAAATATGTTTTTTGCGGTATGTTAAAGATAAGCAACTGATCAACTTTAGGCAAAAAGCTATAAATGTTTTTTATGTTCAACTTGTTCAGTGAGAGAAATCCAGTCTGTCTTGGGCTTGAACACCGGACTGGAGTGATGACTGGTGGGCCGGACAGGAGCGGCTCACGGGCCATATGTGGCCCTCGGGCCTCACTTTGCTCAGGTCTGCATTACAACCTACCAATGAGCCATATATTCCTCTCATTGTTGCTGCCAAATCAGCTGCGATACTGCCTTCTGTTAAAAAGGGAATGAGTTGGGTTTTCACTACTGAATTTCTCTGGGACAGTGAAAAAGTTAATGAAGGAGCCATTTCAAAAACAAGTGGCATACATGATTCTTCTGTATTGCCTACCACTGTTCCAAATGTAATACTACACCAATTCAAGTCACTATGTTTTTATTTAATATACTTCTGTGATGAACCAAATTGCTATATATTACTAAACTTAATTATCAGAGCATTCTCCTTCAAAGATGCATAGAGGAGTACATAGAAGGTTATCCTTTCTGCATGTGAAGTACTTTAGATATCCTTTCAAGTACTCAAGGTATTTTAAAATTTGTGAACTATGAGCCCAATTATGCTGTAAACTTACTTATGAACTATGGTCCTAGCATTATTGTATGTATATGTTGCTTAATACAGTAAATCACAACTAGAGTAGACCCAATGAATCACTGGGGATTTTGTGAAATAACTCATGTAAGTTCAATTGATTCAATGAGTCTTCTCTAGTTGCAACAGGACTAGCCACTGTGGTATACAATCTTGAATACAAACTCAACTATGCAAGGGCACACACATACAATGGGCAAAATCCTGCCCATGTAACATGGACTGGGCACTAGAAAAATTTAATTCAAAGTAACAGAAAGCTTTCTTTTGCCCATTATTACATGACCCCCATCTGAAAAATAGTCATTCTGTATTAGTTCATGAACATTGTATATATTTCATTTTGTTTTTTCTTAAAAATCAAACTATTCTGCTATACTATACAAAAGATAGGTTATAACCAGGTTTCTGAATAATATCACATAAAATAAAAACACAAACAGATAGAAAAGATCACCAAAAGACCTCAGTATGGATCAACCAATGCACAT
This sequence comes from Pogona vitticeps, assembly GCF_051106095.1. Taxonomy (NCBI): domain Eukaryota; kingdom Metazoa; phylum Chordata; class Lepidosauria; order Squamata; family Agamidae; genus Pogona; species Pogona vitticeps. The sequence continues at coordinate 139,650,308 of NC_135787.1, read as the reverse complement.
GAATGGGTAACAATTACATTTACATTCAAAAGATATCATGAAGCTCAATGAGTTTCAGCACCAACTTGATGTGTACAGTAACCAGGAAAGAGATCCAATATAACTCAGGAATCAGAGTTCACTCCCCAGAAAAATTCATTAGCAACTGACTAGGAACAAGATAGAGTTTGGGGTTAGCACATAATTTACGGAATTTTCTGGCACAAACTGAGGTGATAACCACTGGCTTTGATGGGTTTAAAAGGTACTGTAAAATATCAGAGGGCATACTTCTAGCGATGGCTGCTTAATGTGACCAAGATAACAGTTTTCTGAATATCAAGACTGGAGAAAGGGAGAACAAAGGAGGACCATTGTCTTCATGTCCTGGATATCGGTTTCCTGGGAGCATTTCACAGATCATGTCACCAGACTTCTGTCTGATCCAGCAGACTTTTTTCTTATGTAACCAAGTGCCAGCAGAATCCACTTAGATCAGTGGTTCCCAACCTTGGGTCCCCAGATGTTCTTGGACTAAAATTCCCAGAAACCTGCACCACTAGCTGTGCTGGCCAGGATTTCTGGGAATTGTAGCCCAAGAACATCTGGGGACCCAAGATTGGGAATCACTGATTTATATGAACAGTATGAAGTATCTAGAAATTAATTTTGACCTATAAACACTTGGCAATGCTTTGCATGTCTAAAAATGATGATGTGTTTCAGTTTTGTTCAAATCCTGCAGAAAACGGCCCAAGGTGTTCCAGTACAGTCAAAACGGTTTTGCAGCAAGATGACATCAAAACTGGTTCTTTGTTTTGAATTTATTATTTATATTACTTATTTAAAATATTTACACCCCACTTTTCTCCTTAATAGTTAACCCAATTAACTGTTCAGATACATGGAAACAAGCAGCTGGAAGGGTCTATAATACAACATAAGGTTGCATCCAAAACAAATCATGAAAGTTCTTATAGCTAGAAAATGCCAAGGTACAAAGGAATGTACTATCACAAAGCACTATACAAAAGGCTTCTCAGGATCCATCATACTAACCCACTATTTCTTGATGTTATGTTAGAAACATGCAGTATGTACTGTAGCATTAAGATCCCAGTTGGTTTGATAGACGATTTTGAAAAAGTTTATATATCTGTGTTGTTTTATTTATCAGTGTATAAAAGTAGTCCGTGGTATTTTGAAGATATTGTGCATATGCCCATGTTCATTTAATACAACCTATATACACCTTCTCCACAAGAAATCCACTAATATTATTTAAAATGCCTTCAAAATTCTCAGAAAGTAGTAAGAAAGAAGCCTATGTTGGTTCAAAGAAGATATAAAGAGAATAATTAGATGAGACAATGAGCTTTAAGCTTAGAGTAGAAATGAAGCGGATGTTTGTGTAATGCTTTCATGAGGAAGACAGCCTTAAAAGAAAGGACTTCCACAATAGCAAACAACAGTATTAAAGGCAAGCTGGTGTCCAAGAAACCATCCAGGCCTCTGTAGATTGGTTCAGTCTACCTCTCCAGACTTACATGTATCCAGGGACGTGCCCAACACTAATTAACGACAACAGGTAAGTAGAGATAAGTATGTTTGAGAATCATGTTTCCTCTGCCATTTTGGACCCTTACTATACCTTGCTTCCCCGAAAATAAGCCCTAGTATGATTTTTCAGGATGCTCATAATATAACTGGGGACGTGGTGGCGCTGCGGGCTAAACCGCAGAAGCCTGTGCTGCAGGGTCAGAAGACCAAGCAGTCGTAAGATCGAATCCACGCGAAGGAGTGAGCTCCCGTCGCTTGTCCCAGCTCCCGCCAACCTAGCGGTTCGAAAGCATGCAAATGCGAGTAGATAAATAGGGACCACTTCGGTGGGAAGGTAACAGTGTTCCGTGTCTAAGTCGCACTGGCCATGTGACCATGGAAGATTGTCTTCGGACAAACGCTGGCTCTATGGCTTGGAAACGGGGATGAGCACCGGCCCCTAGAGTCGAACACGACTGGACAAAAATTGTCAAGGGGAACCTTTACCTTTACCATAATATAAGCCCTGCCCCCAAAATAAGCCCCAGTTAAGTGAAACCCCACCCTCTATCATTGTGCAACATTGTACAGCAACCAGAAGATGACATGATTATAATAAAACATCCCCTGAAAATAAGCCCTAATGTATTTTTTGGAGCAAAAATTAATATAAAACCCTTATTTTCAGGGAAACAGGGTATTGTGGGAAGAGTAGAATTTCTGAACTTTGCAAGACTTCCTAATATTCTTGTTGTTGTTTAGTTGTTAAGTCGTGTCCGACTTTTCGTGACCCCATGGACCAGAGCATGCCAGGCCCTCCTGTCCTCCACGGCCTCCCAGAGTTTGGTCAAATTCATGTTGGTAGCTTCGATGAAACTGTCCAACATCTCGTCTTCTCTCGTCACCTTCTCCTCTTGCCTTCACACTTTCCCAACATCAGGGGCTTTTCCAGGGAGTCTTCTCTCCTCATGAGATGGCCAAAGTATTGGAGCCACAGCTTCAGGATCTGTCCTTCCAGTGAGCACTCAGGGTTGATTTCCTTTAAAATTGATAAGTTTGTTCTTGCAGACCAAGGGACTCTCAAGAGTTTCCTCCAGCACCACAATTAAAAAGCATCAATTCTTTGGTGGTCAGCTCTCTTTATGGTCCAGCTCTCAATTCCATACATCGCTACCAGAAAAAACATAGCTTTGACTATGTGGACCTTTGTTGACAAGGTGATGTCTCTGCTTTTTAAGATGTTGTCTCGGCTTGTCATCGCTTTCCTCCCAAGAAGCAGGGGTCTTTTAATTTTGTGGCTGCTGTCCCCATCTGCAGTGATCATGGAGCCCAAGAAAGTAAAATCTGTATTTCCTTTAGAATGGATAGGTTTGTTCTCCTTGCAGTCCAGGGGACTTGCAACAGTCTCCTCCAGCACCACAATTCAAAAGCATCAATTCTTTGATGGTCAGCTCTCTTTATGGTCCAGCTCTCACTTCCATACATCGCTACCGGAAAAACCATAGCTTTGACTATGTGGACCTTTGTTGGTAAGGTGATGTCTCTGCTTTTTAAGATGTTGTCTCGGCTTGTCATTGCTTTCCTCCCAAGAAGCAGGGGTCTTTTAATTTTGTGGCTGCTGTCACCATCTGCAGTGATCATGGAGCCCAAGAAAGTAAAATCTGTATTTCCTTTAGAATGGATAGGTTTGTTCTCCTTGCAGTCCAGGGGACTTGCAACAGTCTCCTCCAGCACCACAATTCAAAAGCATCAATTCTTCAGCAATCAATAAACCAATACTTTACGGTCCAGCTCTCACTTCCATATATCACTACTGGAAAAACCATAGCATTGACTATGTGGACCTGTGTCGGCAAGGTGATGTGTCTGCTTTTTAAGATGCTGTTGAGGTTTGTCATCGCTTTCCTCCCAAGAAGCAGGTGTCTTTTAATTTCGTGGATGCTGTCATCTTCTGCAGTGATCATGGAGCCCTAGAAAGTAAAATATGTCACTGCCTCCATATTTTCCCATTTGATTTGCCAGGAGGTGATGGGATCAGTGGCCATGAACTTACTTTTTCTGATGTTGAGCTTCAGACCATTTTTTGTGTTCTCCTCTTTCACCCTCATTAAGAGGTTCTTTAATTCCTCCTCACTTTCTGCCATCACAGTAGTATCATCTGCATATTGGAGGTTGTTGATATTTCTTCCGGCAATCTTAAATCCAGCTTGGGATTCATCCAGCCCATCCTTTCGCATGATGTATTCTGTGTACAAGTTAAATAAGCAGGGGGACAATATACAGCCTCGTTGTTCTCCTTGCCCAATTTTGAACCAATCAGTTGTTCCATATCCAGTTCTGACTGTCCCACGTATAAATTTCTCAGGAGATGGATAAGGTGGTCAGGCACTCCCATTTCTTTAAGAACTTGCCATAGTTTGCTGTGGTCCACACAGTCAAAGGCTTTTGCGTAGTCAATGAAGCAGAAGTAGATGTTGTTCTGGAACTCTCTGGCTTTCTTCATAATCCAGTGCATGTTAGCAATTTGGTCTCTAGTTCCTCTGCCCCTTCGAAATCCAGCTTGTACTTCTGGGAGTTTTTGGTCTACATACTGCTAAAACCTACCTTGGAGGATTTTGAGCATAACCTTGCTAGCATGTGAAATGAATGCAATTGTACAATAGTTGGAGCATTCTTTGGCACTGGCCTTCTTTGGGATTGGGATGTAGACTGATCTTTTCCAATCTTCTGGCCACTGCTGAGTTTTCCAAACCTGCTGGCATATTGCGTGTAGCACCTTAACAGCGTGATCTTTTAAGATTTTAAATAGTTCGACTGGAATGCCATCACCTCCACTGGCCTTGTTGTTAGCTGTCCTTCCCAAGGCCCACTTGACTTCACTCTCCAGGATGTCTGGCTCCAGGTCAGCAACCACATTATCTGGGTAGTCTGGGACATCCAGTTCTTTCTGGTATAATTCCTCTGTATATTCTTGCCACCTCTTCTTGATGTCTTCTGCTTCTGTAAGGTTCCTACCATTTTTGTCCTTTATCATGTCCATCTTTGCACAAAATGTTCCTTTCCAATTTTCTTGAACAGATCTCTGGTATTTCCCTTTCTATTATCTTCCTCTATTTCTTTGCATTGTTCATTTAAGAAGGGCCTTCTTGTCTCTCCTTGCTATTCTTTGAAATTCTGCATTCAATTTTCTGTAACTTTCCCTATCTCTCTTGCATTTTGTTTCCCTAATATCCTACCTGTTGTATCTACTTGAGACTAAAGTGGCAAGAGAAGTCAAAATGATACGATTTATAGAAGGGAATACAAGAAACACATGCAGATACATTTTATGGCCTAGTATTTAATGAATTAGAAGTTTCAGTATATGGAAAATGTATCCACCTTCTGCCTCCTTCCAACCCCAACACCTATTTTGGTTGGTCCACACAGTCATTTCCCCCAGAAATATTGGTAAGTACTTAATAAACCAAGCCTTTTGAACAAGCTTCCTCAGTTATAAGTTGGCTAAATTACTTGGCTGGTATATGTTCATAGGAGAGGTTGATTTAGGATCAGCACTCTATCCTTTTGTCAGTCCTTCTTATGAATGAAAAGCAGGCTAGTAAATAAATCTGGAGGGTAGAAGTACAAGAAGTTGACAGAGAATGCACACCTCCTCTAGCAGTCTGTCTGCTGCATAAGAAAGAAGGATTTTTTCCTTTTCCCAACCAACACGAGAGATGGAGATCTCTGTTTAATTTTGTCACCTTGTTGCTTTTCTCTGATGGGCATGTAGAAAAGGGTTTTGCTTCCTATACAGCAGGCAAAGAAGCCAAGTAAGCTGGTGGAGGAGAATCAGATCACTGTGTTCCTATTTCATTAGCCACCTGTACTGTTGTGCTGACTAAAGAGGAAGGGGCTTTGTTTTGGAGCAATAAAGCCAAGCAACATGGCAAAGGAGGAACAGAGTGATCCCTTCATCCTTCCCACATCTACTTGCTTACCTGGACAGAATTCCATGCAATACACTGTACAGAATTCTTGGTTGCCTATGGTAACCAGGTGAGTAATTAAATAAAGGTTTTACTAAACCTGCTGTCCCAAAACTGCTTGATCTTCCCTGAGAATTGTAGGTTCAATCAGTTTAATTTACTGAAATAACAATGCAGGTCAATATGAAACATGTACATATAATTGCCTAACCCATATGTAATTACAAATACGTATGCTGTCAACATGACTGATCCAAACTTACTATGTCCTTCTTCCTCAAATAAGAAAGGACAAAAGGTAAATGCTTCTGATCCTGGTTAGCAGTAAACTAGTTTGTTGACTCACATAAACATGGCAAAGGGTGACTGGCTTAAACCACAGTTTGATAACAAAGCAAGATTTAAGTACAACTTGCAGTAGTCATTTGTTATTCCAACAATCAGGTATTCTAACAGAAATGTTTAATAACAAAAAAAAGTGCTTTTATTTAATATTCTTGCTAATTATTGTTTTGCTTTACCAAAATATCAACATTTATTTCCATTGAAGCCACTATTAATTAATCTGTATCCATCAACTATAGTAAGAATTTCAGCATACAACCCAAATCACTTTTTGTACAACCTGGAAAGTTTATAAAATAACTTGGGGCGAGGAGGGACATATACTTACAGAAATAGGTGATAAAAGGTGATAAAAATAAAGATGGCATAAAAATTTTTGTTTTCAAATTTGGAAATAATTTTTTTGTTTGGAATACTTGACAACCTCTCTTTTCATAATCTCAAGGTGGTCAATAACAATATCAGTTCTGCAAACAGCTTTTAAGGTCTGTTCTCACATATGTTGTGTATGATCAGTCTAATCTCCTCCCACTCGTACAGTCACTTACCATTTATTATCACAAGCATTATCTCCTTCATTCCTGTTTCTAATCAGACATGTACAGCACAATATTGTAGAAGATAGCTGCAAGTTGGCTCTTAGTAGATTCTGAGGGGCTACAGAACTTTGCGGTAATGCCAGGAAAAGACAGCATGCATACACAGCCACTACAAAGGGTCCTCCATCTCTCTAATAAGAAACAGCAGCAGCTACAACAGTAGCAATCAGAAAGAAACAAAAAATGAGCAAAAAATCTGAAAAAGGTTACCTACTTGTAACCATAGTTCTTCGAGTGGTCCTCTGTGAAGGCATCACTAAAGCAGAATAGCAATGTTATCAACGACTCCTGCTTGCCACCCAGATATCATACCCATGTCAATAAGTAAACAAAGTTAATTAAATATTAAATGATAGCATAATATCAAATTTCACAAATTGATTAGAAACCTAGTATGCATCACACCTCTTCAGTGCATCAGTTCTGAACTAATCATTCACCCCTGAAATATATGTATTTGACTGCCTTTGCCTAAAGCTTCTCACACATTTGTTGGCAAAATGAAGGATCACTGTATGCAAGATTAACTTTCTTTCATTCCTTTTAGAATTACTATCCATAAACTTAATGCTGTCCTTGTTTCTCAACTATCATTTTGTCTCCCATATCTTCTCTAAGAGTTTCTCTGTCTCCCACACTTGTTATGGGCATTATTCCATTTCCCATTCAAAACAAAAAAGCTTCTTTTATAACTTTTCACACAATATACCAAACGTTCCATCTATTTCCTTACTCATTATGAAAAAATCCCAAAATACAGCCATATGTGCTAGTATTCAAATAAATGCTTTCCAATAATTTCAATATGACTCATTTCATACAAAGACACTTGAATCTTTCCACACATTCATCCACGGAACTATGAAAACCTGACCAGCAGTTCTCTTCATTTGCATGTATCTTGCCATTAGATTTTGGCCCAATTTTCCAATTCTAATCTGTGTTTTCTCTCATCAATATTTCAACCTTGAAAGTTGTGGAGGCACAAATGAAAAACGGTATAGCATATGACTAAAAAGCATGTTGAAGTTTCTTTATCCTTTTCACACTTAGTTGAAGAACACATGAATGACACTCGGTTTCCCAACATTTCCTGCAACCATCTCTAAATACCTACCACAAATGAAGAAGGAACAACAACATTTACTTGAGACAGAGACAGTATTCACTGTTTTTAAAGGATAGTGTAGTTCATGACGCCTTTATTGTGTTGCAAAGCATATTCTCCCATGCAAAGCATATGCTCCTAAGCCTAGTTCTGAGGACAAATGGCCTTGTATTAAATAAAGACAACAGGATCCTGCATACTTCCAGGAGTATATAATAACAGATCTTAACATAATACCAGATCATGCCAGCTGTACTGCAACCACTTAGGAAGGAGATGACATCAAAGAAAGTGTTAAAATGTATCCAGTTTTGAGCAACCAGAGGGTGGGGGTAGATGGGGATCATGTCTATATCCATCTTACTCTGTCTTCCACCTTAAAGTGGGAAACTGAGGTGGAGGGGAAACCTGAGGGAGTTTTAATTTTTCTGTCACAAACTGAGTTGTTCCAACAGCATGGATGAAAATGTATTCAGCCCTTTTCTGAAATGACTGGAAATTTCTATTAAATTTCTAACAATTTTTTTAAAAGTACACCGTTTTCCCGAAAATAAGACCTAACCTGAAAATAAGCCCTAATATGATTTTTCAGGATGCTCGCAATATAAGCCCTACCCCAAAAATAAGCCCTAGTTAAGTGAAACCCCACCCTCCACCATTGTGTAGCAACCAGAAGATGACATGACTATAAAATAAAACATCCCCCGAAAATAAGCCCTAATGCATTTTTGGAGCAAAACTTAATATAAGACCCTGTCTTATTTTCGGGGAAACATGGTATTCTAACCCACAGTTCCTAGATGTAACCACATATCTAGAATTGGGTGCAGGATCAACCTAACTCAACAATCCACCATTTATATAAAAATGGAACAGTTATGGTTGGAAGGAAGAATTTTGTGAAGTCACAGAATTAAAGTCCCAATGTACTTGCCAGAATTTGGGCCTTAACAATAAAATACAGACCTGGGAATATGGAACAAGTTTAGAAATAAAAATCTTTGGCTTTGGATGGAAAATGCTGAGACCACATTATAAAATTTGCATTATGGTAATGCTTTAATCCAGCATAAAGTGACCTAGGAGTAAGCTCACTGACATCTGAGTAGGCACTTCTATCAAACTATATTTATTTTAACAGGTTACACAAAAATTAGGTGGAAAATGAAGATTTTATAGGAGAATGAAATTCATTCTCCAAGACCTTTAAAATTCCACACCAACTGCAAAGAGTGCACACACTTCATAACCACTGGCACAAAATATTGCCAAAATCCTACTAATATTTACATTAGGTTTGTGTAACTTGCTGAAGCCAGCTCTGGCTAAATGATAAGGTATCAGAGCATGTCCCAGCCTCTTCATGCACCAAACTCCACAACCCAGGTGAAATCTGGCAACTTATCAATTAGCTCCCATTAGCCACAGCAAGTTATACAAATCTTAGGCAAATTCTGAGAATTTTGGTTTATTGGTAACTCCCACCTGGCTTCTCCTATAACTGGACAAAACCGAAATTAACTATAAACATAGCAGAATGGAAAAGTTTAGTGTCACAAATAAATTGAAGCTCCTTCTTTATTTATCTGCTAACCAGCCAGAGTATGAAAGCAAGATTTGAAGTTGGCATACAGTTCTAAAAAAGACAGAGCCCAGATTCAGACCATCCTGTTAAGTTTTTTATTACTTCAGGTATTTCTGGTTATAGGAAGAATCAAGGGGCAGCTACTGGATAACATGCACCAGTATGTGAACCACTACCAATAAGCTCAGCAATCTGCAGTATTCTTTCTCATTCTTTCTCTTAAGGTTACCTATACCCTGAAAAAACACTGGTCAGTCAACTTTTTAATGAAGAAATATTACATAACTTTCAATTGCCATGAAGTGACTTAGTAACATGTGTTTGAATATCCTGATCAAACAATAATAATTTACCATTACTAATCATAATTAGATTTGTAAAATATTTCCAGCAAAACAACTAATCATAAAAGAACATAGTAACAGTCCTGCTGGATCAGGATAAGGGCCCATCTAGTCCAGCTTCCTGTATCTCACAGCGGCCCCACCAGATGCCTCCGGGAGCACACGAGACAATTAGATACCTGTCTCCTGATAACCCTCCCCTGCATCTGGCATAATCAAGTACAGAATGTCTCAAAAATAAAATACACATCAAGTAAAGCTCAAGTGTAGAATTTCAGTTTCATCCTAAACAAATTTAGTTCAAAAAAGTTTTCCAGTAATTTCCTTCTAAGTAACAATGTGTGATATCTACAGAAAGCAACTGCCACATACAACACCCCTCAAATAGTATGAGAATGTCTATACTATACAGAAAAAATATAACATATGTAGAATCAATAGGGTAGCAGCCATGCTGTGACACATAGATGTTATACCACAGACATGACAACAGAGCTCATTTATTCAGAATTAACAAAATAATGAAATGAGCTTTAGCACTACAGTGGGGTCTTGACTTGAGAACTTAATCCGTATTGGAAGGCGGTTCTCAAGTCAAAAAGTTCTCAAGTCAAATCTGCATTTCCCATAGGAATGCATTGAAAACCATTTGATCCGTATCTGCTCTTTTCCGTCCATAGAAACTAATGGGAAGCTGCTATTCCGCCTTCGACCACTAGAGGGAGATATTTTGTTTCTTTTTTTTCTTAGGTCAAGAAAGGTTCAGGGAAGGCAGGGAAAATACAGTCCAGGCAGTACCAGGCAGTCTGAAGTCTCCCAATCCACTCTCTAAACGCTGGGAGGAGTGAGGAAGCAGACAGGCACCCTTTTCACTGCCCAACAATTAACTGAAAGTTCACATTTTGCACTTTCCCTGCCTCCCACGTGGTTTTTTTTCTGTTCTTAACTCAAATCTAAGTACTTAAGTCAAGTCAATATTTTCCTATGAGAGTGGTTCTTAAGTCAAAATGTTCTTAACTCAAGTCGTTCTTAAGTCAAGACCCCACTGTAGTCAGTTTCCAAAATGGCGGAGTCTACACTTTGAACAGATATATCAGTAAATATTTTACCATGAAGGGATATAAATTGCATCAGTATAATTCCATGTCATTATACTATGCATATATTAATGCAGGGATTCTCAACCAGTGGGCCACATCAACCCAAGGAGCATATCAGAATTCGAGAGGAGGACTATGTAGTTTCACTAAGTATGTTTTACATAAAAATATTATTTTTATTCAGAAAATGGGGGGGGGGACACAATTATACCTAATGTTTTACTAGTACACACCTTACTGCAATGTCCTATGACTCACAATAATATATCTATTATCTTTTTATCTTCCCTTATTTCCAAATTACACTGTAAATAGTGTGTGTGGACAGTGCCTTTAAGAATAATTACAGAAAAATAAATGTAGGTCTAATTAATTTTTTAAAATTTAACACATGTTCAATTGCTTCGAATTTAGACATATTTCACATTTTGAATAAAATTATTATCAGAGGCAAGTTTGAAGCAGATACGTAAGATTTTTACATTTGTCAAAAAGGAGAACAGGTTAAAAAGAGGTTAAGAAACTCTGATCTCAAGTAAGACACCTGGCCAATTTTAGTTCTGCAGTGACTCACAACAGCACTTAGATGTTTCTTGAAAAATGCATGCATAATTCATGAATTATTATCACTATTATCATCACTTTTATCATTTGTTCCTCCTTGCAATTTGTTTTCATTTGCAATAAATATTTATTGTTAGACCTTAATAATCCTCTCAATTAACAGATCATAATCTCTGAAGGAACTTTAGGACTAGCCACTTCTATTCTTACACAGGAAATTGCACAATCTGCATTACAGAAACACAAACAAACTCCTTTGCTGCTCTTTCTACTAGATTATAGAAATTCTGTAAATCTTTTATTTATTTAAATATTTTACCCTGCCATTCTCCTTAAAAAGGACCCAAGGTGGCTAACATTATTAAAAGACAATATTTAAAACCTAAAAATAGCAATCAAACAAATATTTAAATAGAATTAAACAAAGATTGTATTAAAAACACTAAATAAACCCCATACTAAAAATATATTTAAAAACAACAAGGAAAAACCTTTAATTAATAAGCTCTTTTCAGATCACCAAACACTAAGGGAAAGTCTGCCTGGAGAGAAAGGTCTTTATCTGCTGGCAGAAGGACAGCAAAGATGGGGGCCAGCCTGGCTTCCCTTGGGAGGGAGTTCCAGAACAACAACCTAATTCCCATCATTGGGAACAGCATATAGGGATCACAAATGTTAAAATCCAAGAACATTTAGCAATTTCAGACTAGGAACCCCTGTTCTAGGTATTTTTTTACTAAAAATTCTATCACCAACCACCATTATTTATGCAACTGATGGAAGTTACAATCAACAGCATGTAAAGGTCACATTCCTAAGGAAAGCCACCTTACTGAATGAGAATCAATTCAATTTGATGAAATACTTTCAGCAGCAGCAAAAGCTCCCAATTTTATCTCATGATCGTCATCTTAGAACTGAAGAGCTAGAAGGGACCCTATGGATCACTGAGTCCAGCCTTTGTCAAGGAGTCATAGTGGGGAATGAAACCCCCAAGCTCTGGTCCTGCAGTCAAGATTCCTAAACCTATCTCTATCTCCATCACTACCTATAAATGACAATATTTTTCCTATCAAAAAGAGATTTAAAAAACTCAACAAGTGTATTAAACGAAAATATTTTCTAAGGAAATGGAATCAAAATGACATGTAATAGGACAGGATCGATAATTAACCAACAATGAGCAAGAAAAAGTAATATGATTTGACTGACTTCCAGTTTACAACCAAAGATTTCACCTAAGAAGTTCTACAAGACAACATTCCTTATTTCCAGGCTGAATTACTGAGAAATGCATCCTACATAATTGTACTCCATGAGCCTATGCATATCTACCAAACAGCAAGATTCATTATCTGGAATCCTGTGGTACAGTTATGCAAATAGCACAACTTTTAAGTGTAAATTGCCATAAATCAATAAATCTCCATAGAATTATCTGTCGCATACTGAGCCATGCAACTTTACATGCAACAGATAATGTCTTCGTAACTTGTGGCAATTTCATCTAAATGTTACTATGCAACAGGAGTTCAGTCAGTGAATTCAGCAGCTCTCACTCTTAGACAAGTACACACAGAATTTGAACTGTAGTTTTGCTTTAGTTACTACATTATCAGTTGTTCTATATAAATCTTTATTAGTCAATATGGATAACCTTCTCATCAAAGTTCTTCTGACATTCTAAAATCTCAAGACACTTAAAAGTCTTGCCAAAAATACAATCTAAGGGGGGGGGGGGATAAGGATGAGATTTACCATTAACCATATGACAACTTCAATTCAAAACCTTTCATAAGAAGTTATATAAGAAATAAAGTTTTTGCTTAGGTTTTATGGCTCTTTATAGCTTGAGTATCTACCATGGGATATTGTTGACTATATCAATAGCAGAAGGGAAGGTGGACAAAGCCCCCAATCCAATTAATCTGTATCTTTAAGTGAATGCAAATGACATAATACAGATAATACTTTTACTGCAGACATGAAGTCACAGGTGTAAGGAGGTTGCACTTATATATACTACACACTCTAATTTCTGTGACATTGGTCTATTTTGCACATAACACTAAATCATCTAATAATATGAGAATGACACTCATCAAGCCTTGGACTTGCACATGTTTTCGTTGCCTCTGAAATGCTGTGAAGATAATGGAAGACTGGATCTACATTTTAAACAAGAGTTTCCTATTATTTCCTATTATGGAGAACTGTGGTCAGTACTACAAACTGTTAATAAACCATTAATATCCTATCTTACCTGAACAAACCACATCTTACAACTAACCAATCTGTACTGTGGCCCTATTATCCAACTTTGGATGGGGCAAAGAATGCTAAGTCTGTAAGGCAAACACTTCATATCTGCTTATAGCTCTGCCAGAGATGGTGACAGAACAAATTGCACCTAAGCATGTTCCTATGCTTGAAACCATAGCTTACAGTGATGTGAAAGAGTTTTACAGCTCTCCAAGTAAAAACCACAATCCACTCAAAAATACATAATTAAAAGTAGAAAAATGAAACACTTCATTATGTCATTCTTAAGAATATATAATTTAAATATTTGCATACAGTGACTGCCTTACAATATACATACCTTGTGAAGAAGTATTCAGTAATATTTTGCTTCTACATGTATATGCAAATAGAGAACTTGCCTTGAAACTACCGCAGTTCTTCAACTTAAATTTTCTATATTTTCACACTTTTAAATTTATAGAAACTGCTAGTATACTAATAGCCACAAAGCACATCAAAGAGTACATACAGTATTAATTTTCAGTTCTTTTACTAACAATCTTGCTTGACTTTTATTTCTCTCCTACGATCCTGTATTGAAAGTAAACTGTACTCAAGACATTGCCAGGACTGTTCTTCATATTTTTGATCTCCAGATTCAAATTAATGTTTTATCACAAAATGTGTATATGGGTGAAATGCCTTGAACCCTCCATCACCTTAACTCACCATGCTCCATTACTGCTGGCACTTTTCTTCCAACAGAAGTCTGATACAGACAGCAAGCCAGGCTAGGAAGAAAAATGTAATGCAATGAAGTATAGCAAGGTAAGACCCATGTGCTGCTGGTGGTATGTGTTTGTTAACTCCCTCACTCACACAAACATTTTGTTCTAAAAATTTGGCTCCCCCCTTCCCACTTTAGGCATAAAAACAATCATGATTAAACAAACATGGTTGACCCTATGACATTCAGTTTGTGCCTAAATAATACTGTTCAGATTTGTGAAATAATTAAGCAATGCGCTTTCAAAACATCAGTGCAGCATAATCGTAAACCAAAATGTATTTATTACTTATAATGAAATCTGCATTATGAACCAACACTCCTTTAAAAATGAGCAAGACACAACACTATACTTTAGCTTCCTCATACCGTCTTTCCCCGAAAATAAGACAGAGTCTGATATTAATTTTTGCTCCAAAAATGCATTAGGACTTATTTTCAGGAGATTTTTTTTTTCATGTACAACAATCTACATTTATTCAAATACAGTCATGTCATCTTCTTCTTGTTGCTGCACAATGGAGGATGGTGGGCTTTCACTTCACTGGGGTTTTGGGGGGTAGGGCTTATATTATGAGCGTCCTGAAAAATCATACTAGGACTTATTTTCAGGTTAGGTCTTATTTTCGAGGAAACGGTATTTGTTTCAAGTGATCTGAATTTTGTGCATTACATGACAATGGCATTCTCAACAAAGTTAATGAAGCTTAATGTGTACCAGAGACATGTTAAAAGTTACGTGTTAATTCCATTCTTTCATTGCACAATATATCCTACTGATTACTTCAAACTACATTTACTTCTGAAGATGTTATAATGTGTATGTCTATGTACAAGCACTGCCAGTGAAGAAAAGGAATAAGAATAAGATCATTTCTTTATAAATGCAATAAAATATTGATCTCATTGAGAAAAACTAGGAGTCTGAGAAGCTTCTCCTAAAGGGTCACAATTATTCTTGATGACAAATTCAAAAACTTGTCCTTATCTCCCCATCAGCTTAGAATCCAAATCAGAAGTGGACAGTTGTGACTCCCTAGATGTTATAGAAGTACAATTTTCATCTATGCTAGCTAGCATAGACAATGAGGGATTATAGGAGTATAGTTATCTGGAAGACCACTTCCCCACCCTGAATCTAGAGTAACCCAAATATTTATTTTATTAATTTATTTATTCAATTATACCCTACCCATCTAGACTAAAGTCTACTCCGGGCGGTTAACAATAATACATAAAAGTAAAAACAATATGATCAAATAAAGACAACAGTAATAATATAATTCAAGATGGCAAAAGTAATTAGGTGATGACAGGAGGAAAAGCCTGCCTAAAGAACCAAGTGTTAAGTTTGCTCTTAAAAGCACCCAGCGAGGGAGGCAGACAGATCTCTGTGGGCAGACAGTTCCAGAGGCGAGGGGCCACTGACGAGAAGGCCCGGTTTATTGTTCTTTCTCTCTGGGTCTTCCTCGGCGTTAGGCCCCCTCAGCCACCCATCTTGGCTAGAATGAGTGTTTTGGGTAGATCTAGGTGGGAAGAGGTGTTCCGCTAGATATCAAAGTCCTAAACCGTTTAGGGCTTTATATGTCATCATTTACACTTTGAAATCAATGCGGAAACGAATGAGCAGCCACTGCAAGGCAGCCAGAGTGGGTCTGACCGCCGCATTCTGCACCATTTGAAGCTTCTGCATCAATCTCAAAGGTAGCTCTAAGTAGAGCGCATTACAGTAGTCTAACCTCGAGATTACAAGGGCATGGACCAGAGTGGTGAGCGCCCCAACATCAAGATAGGGACGCAGCAGGGCAATCCGCCAGAGATAGAAATAAGCGGAGCAGACCACTGGCACTACATGGGTTTCCATGGTGAGTGCTGAACCCAGATGGACCCCCAAGCTGCGAACCTCACTGTTCACGGTGAGAGTCACTCTACCAAAAGAGAGGGAGTTTCCCAAACCACTGATGGAGGGGCCACCCACCCTCAGGACCTGTCTTGTCCACATTCAGCCTCAGTTCTCCTGCATCCATTGCAGTACAGCCTCCAGGCAGCACCGAAGGGACGGAACACATCCACTGTTGTTGGGGAAAAGGAGATGCAGAGCTGGGTGTCATCAGCATACTGATGACCACGAAGCCCCACACCCCCTAATGACCCCACCCAGTGGCCTCATATAGATATTAAACAGCATTGGGGAGATAATGAAGCCCTGCAGAACCCCACAATTGAGACCACAGGGCCAATACACTCTCCCCAAGCTGTAATCTCTGAGGATGGTCTTCCAAGAAGGACCAGAGCCAGGCAAGCGCCAGACCACCCATTCCCAACGTGGAGAGCCTCCCCAGCAGGATACCATCGTCAATGGTATTGAAGGCGGCTGAGATATCGAGGAGGACCAACAGAGATATTTTGACCCTGTCGGCTTCCCTCAACAGGTCATCAAACAGGGCGACCAATGCCATTCCCATGCCGTGGTGCAGCCTGAAGCCCGACTGGAATGGATCCAGGGCATTGGATTCATCCAAAAGGACCTGAAACTGATCAGACACCACCCTCTCTACCTCTTTGCTAAGGAAGGAAACATTGGTGATGGACCTACAGTTGCCAATGTCATCCACCACTAAACTTGGTTTCTTCCTGATGGGCCTGATGAGGGTCTCCTTGAGGGCAAGGGGAACCTTGTCCTCGTTGAGAGACCCATTAATTATTGCACTGGCCCATTCAGCTGTTACAGGCCTGGCTGCTTTGATTAGCCAGGCCAGGCAAGGGTCAAGGGAGGTGGTGGCAGCACGATGGTGATCAAGTACTCACAAATACTGAACAGAAGCAAAATGAGGAAATAAGGGGAGGAAAAAGAGAATAAAAGTTGCTATTTTCCAAAAATATGAAATGTTTTGATAACACCATCTGTAAGACATACAACATGCAACTGTACAAGATCAAATGGCACCGATTATTAGCAGCAGTTATAACTACATTACTGTATTACATGAGAAAGCATGATCAAAAGTATTTGAATACAATGCTAGTGGCATAGAAATATCTATAAATATTATCACTGTGTATCATCTGTAGCATTACATTTCTACCATCTTTGTCCATACAGCAAAAGTATTATAATGTATTTTCTTTAACCATTATACATTTATTGCTGAGCACCAAACTGTCACTCATACTCAGCAGTGTATTACCATTGACAATTACTAGTGCCATCAATCCTACTTAGATGTACCGATTGCAAACATTTTTCTATAAAGGAGTTAAACAGACACAGAGAATATATTAAATACACCAAACAGCAAATGGAAATGGGTCTTCTTCAACTAGAAGTCCCTATTTCTCAAAATACTTTGCTAGTGATGTTCATGGCAGTTACCAAAAGAGAAGTGGTAGGTGAGAAGAAAAGAGATGAGGCAAGGAAAAAGTAAACTTTGAAGAAATATTAATAAATAAATATTGTATTAGCAGCAGAAAGGAAGAATTCATGGGAGAATGCCCACCCACAGATATTTCACCAAAACCATCAGAAGACTCTCTAGAGCAGGGGAGGGTGGACTTCAGGGCTCTACTACTTTTGGGATCTTCTCTAGAATTTCAAAAAACAACTAATTACAGTAAGGTGTCAAATACTGCTTGTAGTGGGACTCTGAATTTGTTTTCAGTGTTCCTATTCTGCTTTCTATTCTTTTACACACACACACACACACACACACACACACACACACACACACACACAAACATTTTTGTTTTCGCCAAGCTTGCTCAGTTTCACTACAGAAGTGTGGAGACTTTTCCATATGGACATTAGCAATCAACTGGTTTGGGTTTTTTATTTTCCCCCCAAATCTCTCCTAGGCAAAGATAAGATACATGTGCAGGCCAATGGAGTGGAATACACTTAATGAACTTGTATGGGATGGGGGAACTGGGTTGCTCAGAACTTCTGATGAATGAACTCTCATCTGCATGTTGTGTGACAATGCCCCCAGTTACTACAACAAAAGACTAGCTTCTATTTCTTGTTTTTTCTAATCTTGCTATAGATTCCTGAAGTTTCCACTGGACAAATACGTGGCAACTTTTACCATATCATTAAAACGCCTCCATATTTTCTGAATAGAGACTTCAGGAGCTGACGTGAGACCTGCATCACTATCACAACCATTAGACAGAAAGTTAATTAAAATCAAAATATTTACCACTTTTCAATTACAGTAAACACCATAACAATGTGTGGCTATAACCCATTTTGTGTGGCTATTTGCATCAGATAGGACCCACTTCAGAATCAGATCCACCTTTGTATATTGGTAGCTACTTTGGCAAGGCATTTCATAGTTCCCACCTATCCAAATATACTTTCCTAATTGAATGTTATCCTAGATTTCTCTGCCTTATCTGCTATTATCCCAGGACCATATTCTTACTATTATGTTGTTTGTCAACTACTATAATGCAATATAAATTTGTACTTATTGCCATATGGACAAAGTACTGTAAAGACATTTTTTAACATGGAGAACTGTATGTCAGGATGTAGAACAAACCAGCCACTTTGTACTGTGGCCTTGATATGGGTACTGGGGGGGGGGAGCAATTATGTCGTATAGATGTTCCACACAGAATAATTTGGGGGAGGAGAAAACCTGGCCACTTGTATCTCCAATACAAGGCTAACCAAGATGCCTCAAGCCAGGAGCTGTAGTGTTTCAGTTTCTCCTTAGGTAATTTTTTTTCATCAAGCATTATAAGCCATTTAGCTTTGTCTCAACCATCTCTCTTAAGATTCTGCACTGGTTCATGTGTTTATTTCTGTCTGAGATTAATTTTCTTTCAGGGCAGGACCAAAGACGGCTTACAAAATGAATTAAAACCGTGCAATTAGTTGTATGCAGTTATGCATCATGTAGTGCAATGAATGCAGTAATATACACAGAAGACAAGCCTGTCAAGGGGAGATGTAATGCAATTAGTGTAGCACAATCTTGGTCCAAAATTATTTAGTTTATTTTTATATATATATAATTAATCATATAGTGTTATACTTTATATGCACTTGCTTAATTTTTTTAAAAATCCAAAAAATGAATATTAATACAATCATTTTGTATATCAAAACACATTGACAAGTAATAAATAGTACAGTGAATGAAGTAACAAACTAGAACATGGGAGAACTGGGTTCAAATCCCTGGAAACTCACTGGGGGCAGCACTGGTGAAGCACCTCCTTAAATATTTCACAAACCCAGTTAATAATAATAATAATAATAATAATAATAATAATAATAATAATAATAATAATAATAATAATAATAATAATAATAATAATAATAATAATAATAATAATAATAATAATAATAATAATAATAATAATAATAATAAAGTGCTGTCAAGTCAATTCTGACTTATGGTAACCCTTTTCATGTTTTGCCAGTAGAGAATATTCAGAAGTGATTTACCATTCTCTTTTTTGGGGGGGCACCCTGAGACAGTGCAGTTTCTCATGGCCACACAGACGGGTTTTTTCCAAAAGTATGAAGTTACTTGAGAGCACATAACACACTATTAGTTGTCACAGTGCATGGTCTAGTTCTGTCATCTGTTCTATAGTCCAGATAAACAGACAAATCTCAGGTGGATAATTTCAGTTACAAAATCTCCTTCAGCAAAATGCCAGACAAAATTCTGTACTGGTATAGCAGACAACTGGGATACAAAATTGGCTTAACACCACTAGCATAGCTGTACGCATAACCTTCCATAGGAGTGATTGAACAACAGCAACTAGGAACAGTACTTTCCAAGTAAACTAAGGGTAGCAACAATGTAACCCAAAAGCATAGTCTATCAATTCAAGAAAATAAACACCAAGCACACTAGTCCAAACACAAAGTTGCTAGCACAATTTTGCCTATACAGTATACAATATTCCTAACACCAGCCAGCAAGACATTAAAAAATTGCAGTTTAAAATGTATAACTAATGAATCAAAGCCAGATAAGCACACTTCTGTGGACTCTTATTCCCACCTGAAGCGCCAGAAACAGAGCTATGCATGAATAAATTACAACTTTTTACAGGTGAACCTAAATAATCATTGGATTAAAACACACACACACATATAACATCTTTAATTGTGACAACCCTCACACTTTTATTCCAAGAAAAAAATGAGCAAAAAACAGCTAACAAAAAAATAACAAAAACATACTTCTTATTCACATACAAGCTCATTGTCTTCCTTTGAAATATTTCATTAACCATGTAAAATATCCATGGGGAAATATTTGGCATTGACTTTATTAATATAACTCAGTAAAGATTAAACATCTAACCTGCAGTACAGTCCACAGGAATTATATTAACTACTGCTGTGGGCACTCGTATCACTCATATGACAAGTAAAATCCATGGCATTTTGATTTTTGACTGCTCACTGCAAACCCACAAATCATAAAACTGCCACTTCTCTCATGCAACTCAAAACAATACATTCAAATTATGACTTTGTTTAACTTAAGAGGCAGAACAAAATTCCTTATGACTGAGTAGAACTGCTCAATAGTTTAGTGGTTTAGGTATGGAGTTTGATTCCCCACTGTGTCTCCTTGACAAGGGCTGGACCCGATGATCCATAGGGTCCCTTCTAGCTCTGCAGTTCTAGAATGATGATGGTGTTTAAGATTATGATTACTGAAAGGAGAAAAACTTGGGAGACTTCAACATACAATTTTAAATAAAACTGAATCCTATTACCTTGCAGGGATAATACAACTGTCGGGCAAAAACACTGGTCACAGTAACACACAAGTATGAAAAAAATGGAAGAAAAGAAAGTTGCCCATATATAGTGTAGAAATGCAGCAAACAAATGTTCAAATTTCAGATAAATGTTTGCTTCAGTAGCCTTCAAATTTTCAACATGCTACAAAACTAAAAGCATGTATATAGAATTGATAGTGCATGTACACACACACACACACACACACACACACACACACACACACACACACACAAGCATATCCACCATAAACACCAGTGTTACCATGCTGGTTTGCAATATTATGCTGGCACTTTTATTGTCTTCATCCTAGGCATCTGCCAATGAGTCATTTCAAAAACCAATGTTTACAATTAATACAACACAATTAAACTATGTAAATTCAGAGCCATGTTGCCATATACTGGCAAAGCTTAAAATTACTCATTTTAAGACTACCAGTTTTTGTCATATAAGGGCACAATTCTGGGTACAATAAACACTGCCATCTCAGTGGCCTATTTGCTACAAAATCATGGCTAGATACGTGAATCACCTGTGCTGACACACCTCAGCAGTGAAGGAAACAAAAAAAGGGTGCTGTTGGAGGCACTTCAGGAGAGATGCGCAAATACCTCAAATCCTACTTCTGGCCTATAGACTGGCACAGTTACCAGAAAAAAATAACTACACCTATTCTCACCTCAGTTAAAACATGCCCAATGAACTCAAACGAAAGCCAAAGCACACCACCTCTTCCATTTTAACTCAAACACCTCTGCAACAGAACACAAGATTCCAAATTACTCTGCATTAAATCATAGCACATCCACACAAATGCATAAACATCTGTCAGAGAACCCATAACTTAATCACACATGTATAAAGCTGTATCTCCCTTGTTTCATGTTTTGCAACCTTAGAATAGGAATTCTGGTAACGGGAACTTTGAAAAAAGAGCACTTTGCTCAAATCACCACAACCCAACACAAATTCATTTCTAATCCCGTAATACTGCTGTGAATTTATGCTGGTGTAAATGTAATGGTATAAATTACAGCAGCAAATTGCTGATAATTAAGGAGTTGCCACTTGCATTCCTCACCCTGTGCCTGTCATATGACTACGAATGCAAGTGGCAATATTTTAATTGGAAACAGGTCCCTGCAGCAATTTATCAACAGCATGATTTTGGCCTAAAATTCCTTTTAAGCACTCTGCATTAGGATTCCATGTGAACAGGAACCTTGACTTTTACTCTTCTGAGTGGGGATACAAAAACAAACCACATACACACAGGGTTGTAGAAATGAGGGTTGTAGATTCATGATTCAAATAATGGCTCCAACATCTTTCACAAGGAAAGACTACATATGAATGTTGCTTTTTGTCTAAAATGAGTGAACAACAAAAATCTGAGAATGCATACTATTATGCAGAACCATTGTACCTGATTGATACCAGGGCCTCTACTCCAACAACTATTTCTGTTAGCCAAAGAAACACTCATGATCAATTGTGTCCTGCAGGAATAGATCACACACATGGAATACATGCACACACAATTCCTCTGCAACTTTCTACAAGGAGAGTGGAATATGCTTTCAGTGATTAGATTCTCTCCAACAGGTGGAGAGACACTGGGACAGGGACACTGGAAGAGTCTCTCAAGCACTTGCTCACACTTCCTACCAAGAACCAATGGTCAGACATGGTTTCTGATGCTGACTGTCACTCACTCCTGTCATCTAAACAATTTGTAAAGTAACCATACAAGTTGTAGCAAAGACAACAATAATAAAAACAGTGGCATCTTAAAAACTAATCAATGTACCGTGGCATAAGATTTTAAAAGCTTATGTTTTAAATGTGTTGGTTTTTCTATACTGATTTTTCCTGCTTTTGCCTGTCTTTCAGCTTTCCAGAAAGAGTCTTCTGACAGCTGCAGAGGCTAGGATGTTTCCTATTCCTAGTGCCACAAAGACAAGACTACTATCAACTTTTACATCTTCAGCAGTTCTTCTGTGGAAATGCTAACCTTCATGTTCTAGTTGGGCTCTTTCCTGCAGCCTCAAGGGCTGTCTGACAGACACTTCCATAAGACACATCATCATGGTCAGCATATCAATGGAACAAATGGCTATTCTTCTGTAGGTCATGCAACACAAACAAGATATAGGTACCTTATTGAAGCAAAAAGATCTGCAACGCTACTGATTTGTCCTGCTTCCACAACATTCCATTAATGATAGTGTTCCATTCACTTTGTCATAAGTGCTATTTTGTGTTGCTAGGAGTTGGCAGAGATAGACGTGTTCCCTGTATGTAACTTGTTTCAGACTTCAGGTAGCCTCAGCTGGGATAATGACTGTGGGGGAAGGGTGCAGGATTTTCCTGTTTGTAATGTCCACCATATCTCTGCCTTTCTAACCACCTTCTAATGAGATAAATGGACAGTTTCCCAACATCCCAAGAGCTTCCCAGCTACCTGTGCTGTCTGTTCCACTTTCCAGCCAGCAACTCAGCACAGAAGTTTTTTTAAAGTGCAGTTGTTCAATCCCTTGTTTCTTTTTCCCTTCTTTCCTCTTTCTTGCCTTCATATGGGCTTCCTCTACCATGGATCTTAAACATTTGTATCAGGGAGGTCTATGGGACTGCTGCCAAAGCCTTCTTCCAGAAAGTGATTTTGGTGGTCCTGTTGTACTGTCCATTCTTCCTTCTCTTCCTCTGCACTATGGAGTCATAAATATGATTACTAGCACACACACCCTGTACAATATTGTAAGGAGGTCCATGACCTTCTATATTAGATTTCCTTGGGGCTCTGAATTGCTGCCTCTCCTTGCTCATGGCTGCTGAAGACTGTTTGGCCCCTGCTATGTATGTGGTCACATGAAGCAACTTCATGGAAGCACTTTCCTACCACCACACAGGGACTAACTCAGTCTCTACACAGCTAACATAGGGGTGTCATCACTGTAGGCATTTTCAGTTGTGCACTACAGGACAAAGGTGGTGCTGCTGATAAGAGTTACCAACCTTATGTGGATTACTTTTTTATCTCATATGCAATCATGGCTACCATATGCTGACATTACACCTATGTTCAGCTGGCTGCCAGGTCACCAAGATAATGGTTTGCCTGGCAGAGCCAATTCTGTCAGAAGATAAAATGAACCAAACAATGGCATGCAAGAACTGTTGTTTTAACATTAAAAGCAAACACCTGAAGGAGATTTTTATTTTAAAATGACACCACCTTAATTACTGAACAACAGATTTTAAAATAAGGAAAAAAAAACCCACAGACACTGTTGAAATATTGGCTCTCACAACTGTTGCCGAAACAAGCTTTTTAAAAGACACAACAGACTTCCTCAACAAACTTGACTCTATTCAAGAACTTCCACAGGAAACCATCTCAACATCTGTAGAAGTAGAAAGATTATATATAAACATCCCGATGATAACTGGCTACAGGACATCATGAGCACTATTTCTGACACAGAGGAATAGTATTCATCTCAGAATGTTCATAGTTCACCTTTACATGCTATTTCAAAATGATGCAACACCTTCAAATTAGGGCATCACAGTGGACACAGGCAATGTAACATCTCCTTAGCTGAATGGCAACATCTACTTAGCTGAATGTGATCTATGTTTTCTGATTAGCTTGCAGTTAATCCCACTTGCATCTGTCAATTACAGTTGTAACACGCTCTGTATTTGGATGGAGAGCATAACAAACCATTTAAAAAAAATTAACCAGAACACTACCAAGACATTATCTTCTACAGCTCACAGGCAACTTCAGGCTCATATGGTCTGCACCACACTTTCTGATGACTGTCCACAAAACGAAATCAGAAGACCACCAGAAAACAACTGAAAACATCTATCTTTAGCCCATCAACTATCATCCACAGCATGCTATCTATGTGAGGGGTGGGGAACATGCTCTCCTCCATATGTTGTTGGGATGCAACTCTTACCAGCCCCAGTCAGCATAGTCAACAGTAAGAGATGACAGCAATTACAGTCCAGGACATTTAGAAAGCCAGAAGTCCTCCCGATCTTCAATTAAGCTGTAACATATCTGTACAGACCTGAATGACCTTGAGAAATACCTGGAAGATCTTAACCAAGTATCTTTTTTTATTCTCAAATATCACAATAAAATGGTCAACAAAAATTCTAAAGGTCAGCATCATCGTGTGCAAACAGTTTCTACAAAACAAACCACATAAGAAACATAATAACACTGTGCTTACTATTCTGCACAAGTCAAGTTAAAGGTACTGCAGCAAAACATACATTATATAAAAGCCATCCTTTGAGAGTGGGATACTTCGGCAGAATTAGCAGATGAAACACTCATGACGGCCTACTTCTTCCCTTCCCCATATACCATATATCTGAAAAAAAATTCTGCCTGTCTGAGGGGTACAAGAAAGAAGGGATGGATATAAATACTGTATAAATTAAGACAAGGAGCTGGTACAGCCACCTGTGCAGCCTTGGGCAGTCAGCATGGTCTTAGAGCACCACCTGAAGGAGGAACTGGTAAACCGCTTCTGAAAATGTTATACCTAGAAAACCATGAGGGTCGCCATTAAGTCAGAATCAACTTGACAGCAGGTAACTGTATGAAGTAAGACTAGAAAGACAACAATGTGACCCCCTTTTACATTAACTGTCTTGCTTAAAACACTCAGTTCAATGCACAAGTGAGCAGGAGGTTTAATCTGGGTTTCCCACATATAAATCCAACTTGCTCTTCTAAACATCTCACCTCATAGGCTATATTACTTATCCAATGTAAATAATATCAAGCTGTATTACTGTTTTTTAACTTTTAGTATATTTTAAATGTTTTTTCAAGTCTAGCATTCACAAAACATTTTGATCAGTATATAAGCACCAGAGACAACTTTAAAGGAATATTTTACTTGCACTTCACAACAGAGGTTATCTTAGATCCTATATTTCTTTCTATTGACTTCACCTTTTCCTTTTGACACCTACAGTTTCTTCCTTTTGACACTCACAGTTGCTCCTCCCTGGTCAATTGCTTGTACCTCCCTTGGGAAGTCTACATCAATTGCAAACGGAAGCCCTCTATTTCTGTTTCAGTTCGAATAGCTTCAATACCAATTTATGCTTGAATCATCATTACGTACTTACAATATAATTGTAAAGACCTGCATATACATAAATACCAATGAACATCACTAATATCTGCTTATAAAGGTCTACAGAGGGATCAAATGCCAATGTACTTCAAAGAAGCATTTTCTTGGCAGTTCCTACATTCTTTAGTGACTGTAAAACAAAATCAAGTGTGATGTAAAAAAGGAACCTCAACAAAAGACAGTATGGCAAGTGTTCCAGCCACTTACTTGAATCTTCTCTCATATGCTGATCTTACTAGTTTGGCTGGATTAGCAGCAATCACCATGGGGATTGGTACAGTCCCCTTGTGGCTTGTAGGTGTTAAGCATACTGATTCAGTACACCTGGAGCTTGCAAAACCCTCCAACTGAAAAGAACTTTCAAAGATGTTCAGATCAGTGACAAGAAAAAAAATGCAAGGAATGCCTCAAACAACTGCTGAAATTAGTTGCAACCACCAAATCTGTAATTATGAACCAATGTTTATCAATTAGCACACATCATGAGCAAATGTCGCAGACATATACACCTACAGAAAGCAAAGCCATTACCAAGAAAGCCACTGTTTACAAAGTAGTGAAGACCTGTTCTGTGAAAGGCAACAATATCACATGGTACATTAATATGATATACTAGCAAAATTTAATATAGGCTGATCATATCATGAATGTAGAATCATCAAATATAAATAACAATTGCATATATTGCATGTTTATTTACCTGGAATTATTACAAAATATGAAAACCAAGGATTCTTTCAAATTCTTTTTACTTTTTTTCAAAAACATTCCTAGATCAACTTCATCAATAAATTCCAAAGCAGTTACTTTCCTTGCTCTTTACAACTTATTTACACAATCATTCGTAAACAACATTCCTTTCTACAAATATTTTAGCAAATAACAATAAAATTAATGTGATTACTATATTCCAAACATTTACTCATGTTTCTGACTAAACATATTCCAAATAACTCAATGTTTTTGTGGATTGGGATGCAAGAATTTAGAAGACAGCATATTTGTAATTTTTACAGATACTCAGAACATGACATCTAGGTATTTGCTAGATATTTGAAGAGTACATAACAAAAACTCAGTAAACACACCGAGTATACAATCTATTCCTGGTCCAACAAATGGTCGAATTAAGGATACTGTAATCACTGAAATCATAAAACACCTATATTTTATGCAAAAGCAATGCAAACTAGATTTCCAAACACCTCTATTGGAGCTGAGAGGATATGAAATGGGCATCAAGAATACAAAAAAGGTATAATCAAAGCATACTTGCATCCCACTGTTTTACTGTACATGCTTAGTCAAAAGAACATTCCAATGAATTTAATAGGGTTTACTTCCAGAAAATGGGCTATAGGATTACAGCTCCAGTGGAACTTAACTCCATGCTGGACTTTTGACCACAGTGTCATTTGAAACTGAAGTAAAATATTATATCTCAAGAAAAGCATGTGGTGTGTTCCTGGATTACCTGTATCTTTATTAAAACATTTTCCAGTGCTTAGTATGTACAAAATGCCCCAAACATCTGTTAATTTTATCATACCAGACCCTCTCTATAAGTAAATGCATGAATTATTACAAGTACACATGCATACTTCTGTTATTACAGCCTAATTTTAACAAAAAGCTAATTCGCTACCACAAAAAAATACAACAACTTCATATTCCAATTGATTTTGCTTAAGGATTTTGAGACTTCCTTGTAACTCAATAGCCACTTCTGCACTGTTGCTGTGAACTCTACAGCTTCAAACTAGAAGTCAAACTAGGACAACCAATAGAAAGTGCACCTGTGCAAATACATACTCTAATTCAAAGAGTTAAACTCTAACAGATCATCTTTAAAATCATTAAAATTTCCCTACTCTGAAATAGGAGAAAGCTTATCTAAACTGAGAGAAAAAGTAAAATAGTCACACCTTATATCTATTTTATGTATCAACAAATTAAAGACAGGGGCGGGGAAGATATACCTAAAATTCACAAACAGATTGCCTGACACAAGCAATGGAAGCACATCTATAAATACAGTATAAGATAATTATCATTTATAGATATAGTTTCATTATTTTAAAAAAATATAGAGGCACATTGCCAATATTACAATTAAAACATTTTAAAAAACCTAGATTCTCCATATACAAAAGACAATGATGAATTAGGATTATGAGAGACTATCAAAAAACAAGAATAAAAATTTGAAACTGTTTTAAAAATGCAGACACCCCACACATGTATATACAACCATGATATACCCTGAGCAACAACTGTACTCTGCAAGGTATTGCTAAATGTACCATTTATTTTTTATTGTATGCTATTCAAAATAAATATCTCAAATCTAAAAAGATATAAGCCTGTCTCATTGCTACAAAATTAAGTGAAGTTTCTAAAACTACATTACCTTTCTTTAGTATACTCAGCCTTACTATACCAGTTGTAAATAATCAATACTAAGCTTCTTATAGAACACTAAGCACCTGGCAATATCATGCTGATAAAAATAAAATATAAAACAATCTAGAAATATCACAGCCAAAAATAAAACGAATGCCTACTTCAAAGATACAATAAGATATCATAATGCATTTCGTATAAATAAGAATATTGCTTTTTTAAAAAATTAAAAAGCCCTAAAATGCTAGCTCGTGTTCAATGGTGCTGCTGTAAGACCCCTTATCAACACTTACCGCAAGTAATACTGTTTTAAAGCGAAGGCAGCGTTAGAACAACTTCTGGGAAAGTTAAACTCTTCTACAATTTCTCCCCATTGATTCTTCTCAGATACCTGTCAAAAACAACACACGAAGATGCACAAAAGCGCACATACACACAGGGAACACACAACGCCGTTGCTCGCCACCACCAGAAAGGCTGCCATGGAACAAACAAATACGATAAAAATACAGATTTCCTCCGATTGGATCTGTGATCTCGATTTCTCCCTGACAGTCCCCGGCGATACGATATCGCTCCTCCCCTTGAATTTTACCACATTTATTTTTCCTGGGGAGTGAGAAAGCGAAGGGGGTTTAATTCTGTGCGGCGAGAGGTTTGTTTTTGTCCTCCCCGCCTGGACAATAACCAATCGGGAGTCCCTCTGTCGCCTGCTTTTAAATCCTCCCGCGGCCCGTTAAAACCCAAAGAAGTTGAAAATGAGCCAAGAAAAGTCTGGAGCAGGGCCGCCCCCGCCGGCCGGGGGTGCCGGGGCCCCGTCCCGCGGAGTCTCCCCTTCCGCCCGCTCCACAGACACAGAGAGGCCTTTCTTTTGAGGCCTACATTTCTGTCCCTAGCCTTGAAGCCTAAAGATGGCTATTTGATTACACACCGTCTTGGCTGCCCCTTTTGTTATTCCTCTCCGGAAAGGGCTCGGAGGGCAGCGCCGGGTCCCCCCCACGGCCGCGAGGATCATTTCCTAGCCCATGCTCCGTGCCGATTATCGATGTTAAACATGCCCGCTAATTTTGAGTTGCACTAAAACTGCACTCAGAGTCTCTCTCTCTCCCTCTCAGTGCGCGAGAGAGGCACCCTCACAGGAGCGGCAACCACAAGCGGAAGAAACTGCCTCACACACCACCTTTCCCACTCTCTTCCCAGGGAAAGGAGCCCACAATCTGGGGGGCCGGTGGGGTGGGGGCCCCCCCCGGGGGGAAAGCCATCCGCGACACCCTCCGGCTCCCCCCCCCCTTTCCAGCTCTTCACCAACAAGGCCAAGGCACCAACCTGCCTTGCCTGCTTCCCTCTTCCACTTCCCCCCCCTTGCCAATCCGGCTCGAAAAAGGACGGTTGCTGGGGCCCCCGCCGACCGCCTTCGCCCCCCGAGGGTCAGCGGAGAGTTTCGGGAAGAGGTTAGCGGGAGGGAAAGCCGAATTAAAACTTCCACTCACCTTCCCAAATCCGCCTAAAGTGGTGACTCGGGTGTAGAGAGCGTGAAGATCCAGCTCTCTCCCACCCACTACGGGGATCTTCTTGAAAGGAGACCTGCCAAAAGAGAGAGGCACACACAAACAACTTGTCAACTCGGCCCCCCTGTTCTCCCCTCGCAGGGGGCCGCCTCGTCCTTCAGGGAAGGGGCTGGAAGTTAAAATCGGTCGGTTTGAACAGCCTCCCCCCGCCGCCACCTTCCATCTCCCCATTTTCCTCACCCTCTGCTGTGGTGAAACTGCCGCAGCTCGTCCAAGAACGCGAGTCCCTTTCTCCGATGGTCTGGTTGGTTTTTACCGGTCGAATTTGCCATATTTTTGGTTCAGATTTGTAAAAGGTTGGGGTTTTGTCTCCTTTCGGGGGAAAGAGAAAAAAAATCCAATAGAAAAACAACAACAATCCGCGGCTCCTCCTTGCCTTTAAGAGACCCAGGTTCCTGTGCTCGGCCGGGGATCAGCCATGGAGAGGGGCTTTTTTAAAAAAAAGAAAGAAAAGAAAAGAAAGACGGAAAAGTTTAAAAGGAATAAGGGAACCCGGAGAGAGTGACAACACACAAGGAGGGAGAGGGGCACCTCTCGGCAATTCTCGCTGCCGCCGCCGCTGCCGCCTGCCTCTCTCAGCACCACAAACCCAACCGATCCAGCCTGCACATGAGACTCAACATGGTGCTGCTGGATCACACAATGAATTGGGTTAGTGTTGTGGTAGGGTGGGGGTTGGGGAGGCTGGAGTGAGGTACTGACAGTGTGTGTGTGTATTACAGACGCGGATCCATGAAATCTCCCCTCTCCCCTCGCTCGCGCTCGCGCTCTCTCTCTCACACACACACACACTGTACGGCGGCGGCGGCGGCGGCGGTGGCGGCGGCAGCGGGATTCACTTCTCCTCTCTCAGACAAAAAGATCTGAGGCCGCCGTGCGGCTGCCTGGGCGAGAGCGCAACACAGCGAACTCCAGAGGCCGGCCGAGGCACTGCAAAAGGCAGCTCCGAAATGGCAAAAGCCAGCATTGCCAGCAAGCAGTTCCTGGCGGGGAACAATAGGCTTCTCTCGCCGCTAAGGGCTCATCTGCAATGTGCCGCAAACTTCACACACAAAGCCGGGCGGAAAGAGAGAGAAGGCGGCGCGGGGGGGGGGGGCAGAACGGCTACTACCGGTTGTTCCAGGGTTAGGGGCAGAGGAAATGTTCCGTTTTCTCCAAACTTTAGAGGGAGGAGAGAGATGAAGTACTTTCCACGTTTAGTGATAAAAGAACCAGGGGAGGGGCAGCTAGGTGGTTTGAATAAACATATGGAGGGAAGATGTTTACAGAAAATGCAACAAATGATTTTAATGGATTTGGAATTTAAAATCTTTCATCATCAAACCTTAAGAGATCTTGGCTTTTTACACATATACAGACGTTCAGAGATCATGAACGTCTATATATGTGACATTCTGATATTTATTTTCAAGTATTACATTATAGGAGATCTGTAGTAATTTTATGAGGGTTCCTAACCCCTGATATTTGGGCTGATCTAGAAAAAGATGTTTCGAAGTTTCATGATGCAAATAAGTTCAGGTCAGTAAAAATACAAATATTTTTATTAAAATTATTAATTTAACTAGAAAATATTTATTTCTTAGTGTGAAGATCTGTAAGTTATGTAACCTGTTGGCAAAACCAGGAAGCCTTCCTATTTGAAATCCAGCATACATACTTTATGCACTACTACTTGGTCTTGGGAAACCAGTTTCCTTCAAGCCTCAGCCCAGCTGCAATGTGGAGTGAGGGAATACAGTACTGGGCTTCCTTACAGGGGTGTTGTGGGGGAAATTATGTTAAACACTCTAAATATATGTAATACTCTGTAACTGGTATACATCAGGCAACTTTAACTATCAAGACTGAATGTACAGTATTTGCTCAGGAAATGCATGGTACAGTCATACTTGACTGTGGTTTCCACCAGATTTAGTAGAGATTTTGAAATAAAAGCTGGTTGTGATGGTTTTACCAGTTTCACACCCCCAGTGAGTTTCTATGACTGCACAGTAATTCAAACCCAGGTCTAAATTAATATTTAGGATTTCTTAATCCAAAGTACGGCCTATAAACCTTTAAAATTTCTTAAAGGCAAGGGTGGTTTTATTAATCCAGACTATTGTAAATATAGTTACCTGAGACTCAAAATTATGTGGTGAAATAAGCCCTGAAAGATGAGTGTGTGCACACAAAACAGCAATGTCTGGAGACTCAAAGGTTGTGAAATGTGAGCCTGGCAGAGAGAAAAGGGTATATATTATAAAATATGGAACACAGTGATGTCTCTATACCCTGTATATTTTATAAGACAAATTCGCGCTCTAACTCCTAAACACAAGTTTATCTAAGGGGGTTTTTTATGCTGCTTTGTAGTGCTGCTGTATGCAAGCACATGTTCAAGGTGCATGCTTATGATAATTCCTGGTAATATATTTAAACACACCATTCAAGTGTGGTTTACATAGTTAAGTAAATAAGCATTTATTTCTTAAAGTAACCAATGCACTGGTTTACATGACCAACAGCCACTTTCCTGACCTTACAATCCTATAATACTTCCAGTGAGATTCAGTAGGTCTCTTATTTCAGCATAGATAAGTACTGTATAGTATTGTATCATAACTGATAGCCCTGGAAAGAATAAAAAAATGTCATCAGCATAATACTGACTTGCAGTCAGAATTTTAAACTTGTATCATTCCTGAACTCAAAAGAGGATGTTGTACTTTTGTTCCCACAGGGCAACAGACAACATCACTCATCTACATTACAAGAGTTCTCAAGTTGCAGAGAAAATGGCTGGTCAAAAACCAAAAACCAAAAACCTTTTCTTGGACATTCAAATTAATGCATATTTCTTAATCATGGCTCTTTCCTGTTGAAGTACACCATGGGATTAGGCCCATAAAATAAATTGCATTCTATATCAGCGCCTGCAAAAATTGTTACTGACATTTTTGTACATTAATGTAGGACAGCCCTTGTCCTTCACTTAGAATAAATAGGATTCTGGGTGAATATTTGGGTGTGGGGGCAAAGGGCATCTTTCTCTCACATGCACTGAACTGGAAGTGCCCCATTTCCTTGTACTGTACTATCAATTTGAATACCTCATAACTAAAGTTAGCAGTTTTGCTTAAAAAATCATTTGCACATTATGCTCTTGCAGTAAGCCTGTGAAGGAAATCTATATTTTTTTCATAACATAGCATGTACTAAATTACCTCAGGAAATTAAAAGTTTAAGATAGTCTTCAGGTAGATAGTTTCAACTTCAATACCCAAAGAGAAAGATATTAAGATGCTCTCCAAATGATATTTATTGTGTTTGGGATTATTTCTCATCATTGAAATGTCTCTACCCTAAAGTTTTATGGGTAAATTATTCCGTGAGAAGTTAACAAACGTCACCCACAAAACATACTTAATTCGAGTAACTGCAGCTATATTCTTAGGCGAAAGATTGTTTTTTAAAAAACAGTTACTTTCAAGTGAATAGTAGCCGCAGAGATATTCAAACTAAACGCCACTCGCAAGAATTTTCACAGTGCCTCATGGGAGCACAAGACTTAATCATCCTCCACGCAGAAGGGAGACTTGTAAACAGTCCTCGAATGACTCAAAAACTAGGGGTCTCCCTCTAACAAGTATTTGGCAGAGGTGAGTCAGCTTCCTCGTTTCAGCTTGTATGGATGTGAGTATGTGCGCGCGCCCGCGCGCTGTGCTAGCGGGAGCTGCCGAGGCAAGGATAGTCACATTGCGTAGCACGGCTCCAGTCTTTCATTCTTAAGCCAAGCACTGGCGCATCCGTAACTGGCCCTTACGTAACTGTCAGCTGGGGATTCCCTGGAGGGGGTCATTTTTATACCACCGCTACACACCGACCCCAGAAGCCGCTTCGCCGCGCTCGCCTGGGTACAGACCGAGCTGGCGGCGGCGGCGACGACGCCAGCACCAAGGGCCGCTTAGCTAGCTCTTCACAAAATGGCGGCGCCCACAGAAAGAGCAGCCCCATTTTGTGCCCGCGGAGCTGTCAGCGGAGACGGGCTCGGCTTAAGGGGGCAGGGGAGCAGAAGGTGGCGGCAGCCAGTTCATGTTACGAGCGGCGGAGGGAGGGAGGGAGGAAGGGAAGGAGGAGGAGAAGGACTTCGCCGCTCTCTCGCCCGGCCCTCTCAGACGAAACTTTAGGACGGGTAAGGCGGGGTGGCAAAGATGACTGAAGCGGGTGGAGCCAAAAGGCAGCTCGCGGCCGCACGCAGCCCTGGGAGCGCGCAGCTACGGGCGCTACCGAGCCTCCCATACGACTTCTTATTGCTTTTGGCCCTTTCAGATTGGCTGCTCTTTTCTTCGTCGTCGTCGTCTTTTCTTTCTTCTCCCCCCCCCCCACCTTCACCGCTCGGATTTTTCGCTTAGCAACCCGGCAGAAACTCGCCGGCCTCGCGATCGTTCGCCTCCTCCCCTTCCGCCGCGACGTCGGTCTCCACCCCGTTGGGGGACTTGGCTGCCGGTCACAACACTGGGATGAAAAAAGAGGTTTTTTTTTTCTTTCCCTGCTTCCAGCTCGCTTTTTCTGCCTCTTGGCAGCTGGCACAGATTCTTTTTCAACTGCCTGGGTTTATGTAACTTTTCTTCTCGCAAATGTTTTTATTTTTTTTGTGTGTGTGCTCTTTTCATCAGCTTCTTTTTTCTTTTTCGGAAGGATGGGCAGCGCCAGACTAGTGTATCATTAATTTGCTTCTCGTTTGGCCGTTAATCGTGTTTTGTTTCATTTTTATTGTTCATTACTGAATGTATCGCTTTATTAAACTGATGATCTTCAAGTTGGTGGCAAGCTTGCAAGGTACAACATCTATGTAAGAATCTCAGTCTTGGTCTTCGGTTACTTTTTTTCAGATGTGTTTTTCTCTCTCTCTGGTTAAAAAAATTATAAAAACCATTGGGATTTTAAAAAACAGACTGTGAATGTTTATTTAAATTGTAAGCTTATTTCGTTCCCATGGAAGGTCGGAATAATTTTGAAAAGAATTAGAAATGAATGGAGACTGTACCAGTGTCGTATGTTTCTGTCGAAATGTTTCGAAATGCATTGTGTTTAATTCGGAAAAACAAAATGTCTTCATTCAAAATGTCTTGATAAAGCTTTTTAGTTGCCACAGAATTAATGCATGTGTTGGAGTGGAATATATTAACCTATCTTACATCATGGAAAAGGAAGACATATTTGATTTAGTACAAATATTTTAGCAAAACAAAAGCTGAAGTGTAACATTACCTAATAGTATTCTTAAATTTGTGTCAGTTTTAAGATTTATTATCTGAATACAGGTACTGTGGTTTTGCCAGAGATTATTTCCAGTATAATTGAAAAGGTAGTTAGGAAACAAAATCACTGTAGAATTTCCTTAGTTTTAAACCATGTACACAGGTCACTATTCTATTAATGCATCCCCTGCTCTTTTCTGCTTGCTAACATTTTTTATGCAATGCCTGTTGTCCTTTTATAGCGCCTGGGTCTCTTCTGAGAAATGGTCTGTTAACAGCTAGCTTTCTGGTGTATTGTCTCATTGTTTTTACATAAAGAGAGTCTTCATTATTGTAAATAAAATTTCAAGCTTACTAATGTTTAGCTTCAGCCTGCTTATATTTTACTTAGACATAAATCCCTTTCTCTTTATTGGGGCTTCCTATAGGTAAGTATACAGAGAAACTATGGCGTTTTTAAGGAGCCATTTGCCTTTAGCAGTATAGCAGACTGTAATTTGTTAAACTGATATGTTAAACAATAAATATTGGTGCTTATTGTTCTGTAGCATGATTTTAATTCAGCAAGGTAGTAAAGTATTAAGTTATAGAATGTCTTGACTATAGGAAAGCACACAATAATTGATGTTTTCCCTTCCTTTGTAAAAGCTTACAAAAGCTATATTCAGGGAGCTGGACTGCAGCCCCCTGCATGCTTAGTGAAGAGGCAAATTGAAATGAGCTTGGCAGACACACATGCACCTCATTCCTGCGTACAGGAAGCTAAATTCTACTGAGTTTGAAGTCAGTGAGCTGTTCGTCTTTTGCTCAGAGATCATTCCAATCTTGAATCAGACCAAAACATGTGTTAAAATATGGCAAAAGTTTCTAGCCTTTACTAGTTCTGTAAAAAATGAATAGGTACAATGGTATGGGTGGTTACCCTCAGCCTTCACTTTTTAAATGTCTGTGATATGTAAACCAAGAATACTACCAATGTTTGAAAGGTTCATTTTGATTCTATAAGGGCTGAGCATAAAGATCTGTTGCTTTTTGAAGCTTGGCATATGATTTATGAGAGACTTGAAAGTTGTTCATTAATTTTCATTGCAACAAGGCATCCTAAAATTGCTTATCCTGGGTAATTAATCTGTAGTCACTGACCTTTTAGCCA
Organism: Pogona vitticeps; assembly: GCF_051106095.1. Lineage (NCBI taxonomy): Eukaryota > Metazoa > Chordata > Lepidosauria > Squamata > Agamidae > Pogona > Pogona vitticeps. The sequence goes on along the minus strand of NC_135787.1, from coordinate 139,613,818 downwards.
GGCTTTTTGTATGTGAAGGTATTTACATATGAAACACTCTTTGGTAAGACTTGCTCCTTTAAAAACAAAAAACAAGTATTGCTGTGTGCCAGATATGTCTTCCCTTCTGCTTAAATTTCAAATTAATATGTGATATATGGTGATAATTGATGCAAATAATGTTTGTATTCCATCCAGTCTGTTAGGCTTGCTCTCTACAGTATGATTCAAAAGATGCTTATGCAAGAGTAAATCTCACTGAGCTCATTGGAATCTACTTCCAAGGAATTGCCTTAACCTAAAAAATCATTGTCCTTGTAATCTACATATCACTTACATTTTATCCAACCAGATACTTGAAGTAGGCTAAGTTACAAGTCATTTTATGACTCACAATTTAAATTGAGGGAATCCTGAGCTGTGTGTTGCTGTGGTACTGTTGGAGCTCTCTGTTTATAGAAAGGGAGTAGGAGTATAAAAATCTTCAAAGAAAATAAACTGCAACAGACTGTGTATTGGATAAATTGCTCCAGATATCTCACAGTACCTCATGTCTAGTTAAGCTAGATCTAGTATTAAAGGATTGTATGATATCATAGATACATACATGGCATTAGTTGCTGACAGCACTTGTAGCTCTCTGTTTATGAAGATGAATTGTTTTTTAAACATTGAATTTTCAACCACAGTCAAGACTTTTTTGGGCTCAAGCTGAAGACTGGAGGGGAAAAGGTTTCATGGCTTTTCAAGTATGCAACAGATTTAAAACATTTCATCTAAAGTTACAGTGTTCATTTCAAGTATGAATTGCTACAAATTTAAATTCTCAGATTTACCTGCTATGTAGATTAAAGTCTTTGTTCAGTAATACTGGCAATGGAATAAGTAGTTACTTAGGCTGCATATTTTATGTGCTTACTAAAGAGTATTTCTGAGTTAAAACTGTACATACCTTTGGCCTATATCCAGTTACTAGTCATGGGTAAAGTAGACCCACTGAATCAATAAAGTTTACATGTGTTGACTTATCATTCAATTGTTTCAGTGGTGTACTCTAGTTGATACTAATAATTACATTTAGGCCCACATATTCATAAAATTACAAATTACTGCAGATGTACTAAAATAGTTATCTTTGTGATTATTTAAATGAAAGACCTATTTGATCATTTCTCATGTATGAATATTAATACTGCATCTGCTAATCAGTGGCATTCGATGTTCTCCTCATGAAAACAAAGTGCTTTTGTCTGTACAATAACTAAAATCTTGCTTCATCCTATCAGTCACTGAAATCTGATTTTGTTTGCTGCTTTATAAGTGGTGGGTTTTTTTTGTTTTGTGTGTGTGTGTGTGTGTGTGTGTGTGTTTAGTGAAAGTCAGACAAGGCAAAGGCAGGCTGAAACATAACAAAAGCTTTCTGGAAAGGAAAAAAAAATTGTCCAGCAATCCCTATACCAGTGGAACCTCTGCTTACGAACGTCCCTAGCTACGAATGATCCAAGTTATGAACAGCTCTGTTTGCAAAAGTTTGCCTCTACTCACAAACGGAGCTTCAAGATACGAATGAAAAAAACCTTTCCTGCCCTTTTTTTTACCTAAGTTCATCTTGGGTCAGAAGAAGAAGAAAAAAATAAAAAATACTCCCCCTAGTGGTAGAGTACAGATTAACTGGCTTTGCATTAGTTCCTATGGGAACTAATGCCTCTACGTGTGAACGGCGCCTCTAGATAAGAACAAAAAACAACCACAATGGATTAAATGGTTTTCAGTGCATTCCTGTGGGAAAATTTGCTTATACTTACGAAAGTTTCAACTAACAAACATTTTCTGGGACGGATTAAGTTCGTAAGTAGAAGTTCCACTGTATTCTTACACTTCACAAGCTTCTAGAAACCATGGAAAGTATATGTAATGCAGAGAGAGGGGGGGAGAGATGAAAGATTTGGTTATAATGAAATGTATAAATAGTTCATTTATAACTTACTAGTGGTGTGTGTGTGTGTGTGACTGTCCATGTATGTACACATATTGTTTCCTGTCATAAAGGTTGGCAGTCTAATAGAGTTCCGTCAAGAGAACAAGCTGTTCATCATTCTTTTCCAACAACACAAGAGGTGACTCTACACATGGACATCACCAAATGGGCAATACTGAAATCAGATTGAGTATATTCTCTGCAGCCAAAGATGGAGAAGCTCTATACAGTCAGCGAAAACAAGACCTGGAGCTGATTGTGGCTCTGATCACCACCTTATTATAGCAAAATTCAAGCTTAAACTGAAGAAAGTAGGAAAAACCACTGAGCTAGTCAGGTATAATCTAAACCAAATCCCTTACGAATACAGAGTGGAAGTGAAGAACAGATTTAAGGAACTAGATTTAGAGGACAGAGTGCCTGAAGAACTATGGAAGGAGACTCGTAACATTGTACAGGAGGCAGCAACAAAAAAACATCCCAAAGGAAAGGAAATGCAAGAAAGCAAAGTGGTTGTCCAGTGAGGCCTTACAAAGAGACAAGAGGGCCTTCTTAAAGGAACAGTGCAAAGATATGGAGTTAATAGAAAGGGGGAAACCAGAGATCTGTTCAAGAAAATTGGAGATATTAAAGGAACATTTTGTGCAAAGATGGACATGATAAAGGACAAAAATGGTAGGAACCTAACAGAAGCAGAAGACATCAGGAAGAGGTGGCAAGAATACACAGAGGAATTATACCGGAAAGATTTGGATGTCCCGGACAACCTAGATAGTGTGGTTATTGACCTTGAGCCAGACATCCTGGAGAGTGAAGTCAAGTGGGCCTTAGAAAGCACGGATAACAACAAGGCCAGTGGAGGTGATGGCACACCAGCTGAACTACAGTGGTGCCTCAATTTACGAACTTAATCTGTAACTGAATGGTGTGCGTAAGTCGAAAAGTTCATAAATCGAATCAGCATTTCCCATAGGAATCCACTGAAAACCAATTAATCCATTCTGGCTGTATTTTTTTTCGTATGTAAAGGCGCCGTTTGTAAGTTGAAGCATTCGTTCCCATAGGAACGAATGCAAAAGCAGTTAATCTGTCCTCTATCACTAGGGGGAGAAACTTTTTTTAACCTAAGATGGCCTAAGGTCAAAAAATCGGTACCTTTAAAACCAAGCAGCTTTAAACCAAACCAAGCACCTTTTAAACCAATTTTTAAATTTTAAAATAACAGTACCAGGCAGTCCAAAGTCCATTTCCCGCTTTTTCCGCTTTTGTTTTGTTTTGTTCGTAAGTCGTAGCTCCATTTGCAAGTTGAAGCAAATTTTATGAATGGAGGTGTTCGTAAGTTGAATTATTCGTATGTTAGGGGCATTCGTAAGTCGAGGCACCGCTGTATTTAAAATCTTAAAAGATGGTGCTGTTAAGGTACTACATGCAATATGCTTGCAAGTTTGGTAAACTCAGCATTGCCAGAGGATTGGAAAAGATCAGTCTACATCCCAATCCCAAAGAAGGGCAGTGCCAATGAATGCTCCAGCTACCGTACAGTTGCACTCATTTCAAACGCTAGCAAGGTTATGTTCAAAGTCCTACAAGGCAGGCTTCAGCAGTATGTGAGTTCCAGAAAAACATCTACTTCTGCTTCATTGACTACGGAGAAGCCTTTGACTGTGTGGACCATAGCAAACTATGGCAAGTTCTTAAAGAAATGGGAGTACCTGACCACCTTATCTGTCTACTGAGGAATCTATATGTGGGACAGGAAGCGACAGAACTGGATATGGAACAACTGATTGGTTGATATTGTCTCCCTGGTTGCAGTATTTAACTTAGATGCAGAATACATCATGCGAAAGGTTGGCCTGGAGGAATCCCAAACCAGAATTAAGATTGCCAGAAGAAATATCAACAACCTCAGATATGCAGATGATACCACTCTGATGGCAGAAAGTGAGGAGGAATTAAAGAACCTCTTAATAAGGGTGAAAGAGGAGAGCGCAAAAAAGGGTTTAAATCTCAACATCAAAAAAACTAAGATCAGGGCCACTGGTCCCATCACCTCCTGGCAAATAGAAGGGGAAGATATGGAGGCAGTGACAGATTTTACTTTCTTGGGCTCCGTGATCACTGCAGATGGGGACAGCAGCTTCTTGGGAGGAAAGCGATGACAAGCCGAGACAACATCTTAAAAAGCAGAGACATCACCTTGCCAACAAAGGTCCACATAGTCAAAGCTATGGTTTTTCCGGTAGCAGTGTATGGAAGTGAGAGCTGGACCATAAAGAGAGCTGACCACCAAAGAATTGATGCTTTTGAATTGTGGTGCTGGAGGAAACTCTTGAGAGTCCCTTGGGCTGCAAGAACAAACATATCCATTTTAAAGGAAATCAACCTTGAGTGCTCACTGGAAGGACAGATCCTGAAGCTGAGGCTTCAATACTTTGACCATCTCATGAGAAGAGAAAACTCCCTGGGAAAGACCCTGATGGTGGGAAAGAGTGAAGGCAAGAGGAGAAGGGACAACAGAGGACAAGATGGTTGTACAGGGTCATCGAAGAAACCAACATGAATTTGACCCAACTCCGGGAGGTAGTGGAAGACAGGAGGGCCTGGCGTGCTCTGGTCCATGGGGTCACAAAGAGTCGGACATGACTTAACAACTAAACAACAACAACACCTGGGTATCTATTGTGATTCCTGCTAGTTGGGGACTATAATATTTTGTCCCTCTGCGGGGGAGAAAGATGGGGTAGAAATTAAATAAATTAATAATTCCCATTTATCTAAATCTTGAAGTTTTTTACTTGACATTAAAGAAGTAAATAAGGTCTGTAATCTTGTCATAAACTAGCGACTTTACTTTCATGTTTTTAATCAGAAATTCATCAGACTGAACTCTTTATGTTAACGAAATCTTAATTCTCTACTGTTCTTCAGGTTGGGCTGGTAGGTTTTTTTATGTGGAAAAAATCAGAGTGTATAACTACAATAAGAGAAGAGTTCTCTAACCATTATAGTTTGTACAAGGTGAAGCTAATACAGTACCTTTACTTTTACATTATTCACTCATAAGGTTTTAGTGACCAGTTGAATTAAACTTCATTTCTCTCTCTCTGATACCCCAAATTGCTGTTCTTTATGAAGATAATGCCCTATGTAGTGTCAAGGGTTCATAGAACTGTGGAAATAAATCACTGAGTAAGAAACATTAACTGTACAGCAGTGGTTCCCAGCCTTGGGTAATCCAGGCATTTTTGGACTGCAACTCCTGGAAACTCCAGCCAGCACAGATGGTGGTGAAGACTTCTGGGAGTTGCAGTCCAAGAACACCTTGATTACCGAAGGTTGGGAACCATAGGGAGAAAGCATTGGTAAAAGTGCTATAGTTGGGAGCTACATTTTGTTGAATAGAAAAATATGTTCTCTATCCAGTTAGGTTCATAATACTCACGTCATTGAATGTTTAGCTGTCAGTTGTCCCTCCAATTTTGTGGCTCTTTCAATTTTTTCTTCACTATAGAGTCTTATTTTATTTCTTACCATGCCACCTCTTGTTGATGTGCTATTACTGTCCTTCTCGTGGTGGCTTTGCTTTCTTCAAAACAGTCAATTCCAACTGCCATGGAACTGTTTATGTCAAAAATTCCATTTTCCTTATCCCTCATATAGCAAGATACCATCTTCCAGACCTCCTTTTTGCTCTTCTTATAGTTACCAAGCTTGATTTATACAAACTTGAATATACACATTACATTGTATAAATGGACCGTTAAAGCTAATTCTGACCTTGATCACTGAAGGGATGGTAAAGATGGGTGCTCCATAGGGTCAGATAGTGTGTAGTGTTTCCAAAAAGCTACACCAGGCAAACTGTCCAGTCTTACAATGGAATGAGATACAGTGGGGTCTTGACTTGAGAATTTAATCTGTATTGGAAGGCGGTTCTCAAGTCAAAAAGTTCTCAGGTCAAATCTGCATTTCCCATAGGAATGCATTGAAAACCATTTGATCCGTATCTGCTCTTTTCCGTCCATAGAAACTAATGGGAAGCTGCTATTCTGCCTTCGACCACTAGAGGGGGATATTTTGTTTCTTTTTTTCTTAGGTCAAGAAAGGTTCAGGGAAGGCAGGGAAAAGACAGTCCAGGCAGTCCAGTACCAGGCAGTCCGAAGACTGTCTCCCAATCCACTCTCTAAACGCTGGGAGGAGTGAGGAAGCAGACAGGTACCCTTTTCACTGGCCAACAGTTAACTGAAAGTTCACATTTTGCACTTTCCCTGCCTCCCACGTGGGTTTTTTTCAGTTCTTAACTCAAATCTAAGTACTTAAGTCAAGTCAATATTTTCTTATGAGAGTGGTTCTTAAGTCAAAATGTTCTTAACTCGAGCCGTTCTTAAGTCAAGACCCCACTGTATATAACTCGCACTCTGTTAGGCATTTTCTTGGAGGAAAGTGAGTAATGAGTAGAGAGTTCTTCATATAAAAGGAATTAATGTGCCTTGAAAGCAGACCTGGTTAGAAACAAGTGTAATTTGAACAAATATGAAATAGGATTTGGTGTAAGGTGACCCTGCTTTTATAACATATTGCAGTGTTTCTGCAATCTGAAATTCGTTGTCCTTGAAGGAGTTGAAATGACAGAAGCTTGTTTTACTTGTCAGCTATCCTCCAGTAGTATCAGAAAGTCCTATGTGTTGGAAAATTAATTCCTCCCTCTTGCCTTTGTAGTTTTAGTTTGAAGGCACCTAGCAGATATGAGTCTTTGTATTACAAATGTTTTATAGATTCTAATGTTCTTCTGTTGAATCTACAGTTTGTAAACTGTAGATTCATTACCTTAGTACATGCGCTCGTAATTTCTAGATTAGACTACTGTAACGCGCTCTACGTGGGACTTCCTTTGAAGCTGATGCGGTATACTTACAATGACAATAAATTATATTATTATTATTAAACTTCAAGTGGTGCAGAATGTGGCGGCCATACTCCTTACTGGAGTGAGAAAATGCCAACATATCTCTCCTACTCTGGCCATGCTGCACTGGCTGCTCATCTGTTCCCGCATTGACTTCAAAGTGTTAATGCTTACATATAAATCCCTAAACGGTTTAGGACCTCGATACTTGGTGGAATGCTTACTCCCAACTAGTTCTACCCGTGTCACCCGCGTGAGCCAGGAGGTGAAGCTGAGGAGCCTGACGCCGAGGGAGGCCCGGAAGGAAAGAACTAGAAACCGGGCTTTCTCGGCGGTGGCTCCTCGCCTCTGGAATAACCTACCTCCCGAGATTCGCGCTGCACTCTCGCTGAGTACTTTTAAGAACCAACTAAAAACGTGGATGTATAGGCAGGCCTTCCCTTCCAGTTAATTCCTGTCTTCTTTCCTTTTTTATTCTTTTTCTCATTATTTGATTTATTTTATATTTTTCCCATCGCAGAATCATTTAATTAATTAATTGTTATAAATTTTTCTTGAAGTTGTTATCCTTTATGTTGTAAGCCGCCTAGAGTGGTCGAAATGACTAGATAGGCGGGGTATAAATACAATAAATAAATAAATAAATAAATAAATAAAATAAGAATATAGAGGTAATTCTTGGCCTGCTTCTAGTGAGAACGGCCTGTGGAACTTCATGTGATTTGCATATGTTTACAATAGAGTTATCAATACATGGCATTAAAAGAAGTGCACACCATGTACATGTCTGCCTTAGGATAACGTTTAAACCTTTTTTATTGTTTCTTTCCAATAAAAGAAAGAAACCTATATTATTCAGTTACACAGGTTGGCCATAAAAGGGCAGAAAGAGCTGACTTGCAAAACTACATTTTGTAAGATTAAAAAAACCAAAGTTCTTCCTTGTGACCAGCTTGTTATTTTGACAGAAGCTAAAATACAATAAACAGCAAGAAAACAGCATTGTTGCAGTGACTTTGTCAATTCAAGAAACTGCCGTCTGTGAAGCAGTTCACAGTAAGGTATTTCAGGTTGCATAATTGGAATTCGACTGACAGAATAATGCAGTTTCTTTGTCCAAAGCCAGAATTCCTTCAAGTAATGTAGCTTGTTATAAACCCTTTCATTTAAACTGTTGAAAAATCCCATAGGTTATCTTCCTAAGCCCCTTATCAGTATTAACACTCTGAGTAAGAATTATTCAGATACAATAAATATATATTCTAGTAATTGTTTTCATTTGTACAGCTATGCATGAAGAGTTTAAGATTATTATTATTTTATTTCCATGTGAAACTATCTTTGTTTAAGACTTGCATGAGGACTCAGTCCATACTCTTGAAGTAAAGAAAATATGGCATGTTCAAAATATTTTAGCAGGATGGTCTTTTCAGCTGTATGCCACTTCACTTGCCTAATAGGACAGATTTGTCTGCCTCTAACTGAAATGGGTGAGAGGCCAAGGTTTTAAATCTAAACTATGATTAGTTCCTTTTTTTTTTCAGTCAACAGGCTTTGTTTACTTGTAATCCTTAAAAGGTTCATAGCACCACTGTGTTCATATCACCACGTAACTGAGCCCCCAAGGGAACTTTCTCCCTGGGAAGTAGGTATAGGACTGGATACCCTCCTTTGTGTTTAAGAAAATAGAATGATAACCGTTGACAGAATATCAGTATTGTTTATTGGCATCTGTTGGCCTCTGCTCAAATGCGATGTGTCCCTCCTTAAAACATTATCTCAAATTTATGTTAATCTAGCTTTCTGCCTGCCAGAATATCAGAGTATGCTGGAAAAATGCCTTGAAGCTGTAATTGTACACTGATAGTAAATAAATATGTAATTATATGCCACAAGTAAATTCTGACTTAGGAGACCCTTTTCAGAATTATCCATGTAGAAAACACATAGAAGTCGTTTACTATTCCCTTCTTCTGGCAGCACCCTGGACCCATGCAGTTTGCTCAAGACCATACAGGCTGGCTCTTTGGAATGCACAATGGGGAATTGAACTCCCAGCCTCTGACTCTCCAATTGACTGAGCTATCCAATTAGAAAGAAAAGGGCACATAGAACTTTGCATATTGTAATAGTAGGTTTCCCCCTTGCAAGCACTGCTAGTTTATATTGTCTCCTCTATAAAGAGACTGGAGATGTCCTCTTTAGGGATACTTAGTAATGCGGTAGTATGTGTGTGACTTGTCTGATAACTGAAGCATTGAATTACGAATCCAGGAGGGGGAATGCCTCCTTTTATGTCATCATATAAATGTTTTATACTATAAAGCAATATAAATATTTATTTACAGTTTTTTTTGCTAGTTCTGATTTAGTCATATCATGGATGAAAGCTAGTAGGAAGGCCTTGTTATGCTATGTTGCTGCTCCTGGCTGCCTCACCCCCTCTCAACATCAACCACCTGGCCTAGGGGGAGAGAGAGCTTGAGAGAGAGCTTTCAGGCCGGAGCTGCTCCTGGGACCGCACCAGACCATCGTGCCTACACCCAGAAGGAGCCAAAGACCATCTGCCGGCCATTAAGAGCCTCGTGGCACAGTGGTTAAAACGCCGTACTGCAGCTAAAACTGTGCTCACGACCTGGGGTTCAAATCCCAGGTAGCCGGCTCAAGGTTGACTCAGCCTTCCATCCTTCCGAGGTCGGTAAAATGAGTACCCAGCTTGCTGGGGGGGCAATGTGTAGCCTGTATAATTAAAATTGTAAACCGCCCGGAGAGTGCTTGTAGCGCTATGGGGCGGTATATAAGTCAATAAATAAATAAATAAATGTGGAAATGCTGATAATCTGTCCTCAGCCAGGAAGGGTGGGAGTTGTGATATGGATTCATAACCTTGGAAACAGGCGGGAGATGTTTGTTTCTGCCTGTTAGGCTTTTATTAATTCCTAGAATGAAGCAGGAGGTCTTTGTAAAACCTACACCAAAACTGATGAAGTAATCTTTTGTCTATGAAGGCTTGTGCCACAGTAAGATAGTTTGTGTGAGGTGTGGCAGGGCATTTAATTGTAAGACTCTACTATTTAACATGTCCATAGTCACAAAGAAGACAGCATGAATAATATTACTAGCAATTTGAACATTAGGTATTTGTTGGGATTTGTCCCTCAGATCTCATTCAGACCTTTTCTCATTTTTTTAGATGAGGTAAAGCAAGGCCAGGCCAAGCTCTCAGATAAATTATTTATCTGCAAAGATTTCCACAGAAATTGTGGAAACCAAAATAACAGTTTTCAGATATGTTTTCTTCAGCTTATTTGGGTTAAGAATTTTCACATAAGATACTACAGAGATAGCATAAGGATAAAGAAGGCCATCTACAAAAGTAACATTTGTGATCTTGTATAAGTACTTCTAGTAGGCCACCCATCTCTCTTCCACCCCCGGCTGCAACCACACTGGCAAACAGTACAGGATTTGTTGCATAAGTAGAACCATGAATTTGAACTGTTTAAAACTGATCACACAGTGCAAAAGCCAATCAGCCTGGTCCTATTTGCTTCCACTGTGTTTTTCTCTCCTGCCACTGGGTGCTTCTACTTGTTTAAAGCTGGTGTTTTCAGTTGATCTTTCCTCCATGTGATCAGTTGTTTCGTTCTCCAAAAAGGCAGGAGGTGGTATTCTGGTGACATACTAAGGGGGTGGTATTCTGGTGACATACTAAGCTGGGCATGATGTTTTGGATAGCAGAAACACTCATCCTTGCCATCTCCCAACTTGACATAAAGTATTTAACATGAACGCCCAATTTTAGCACTAGAGCTCCTTGTCACAGCATTGATACATTAGTATAGTGCTAGATCACTTCTGTATGGACAAAAAGAAAAAATTGATATGAAGTAGAAAAAAATGACAAATTGCAGCAGACTACTGTGTTTCCATAGTATGTGAGTACTGTACAGTGGTGCCTCGCTTAACGAGCGCTTCGTTTAATGAATTTGCTTAGCGATGACTTTCAGAGCGTTTTTGTGCTGCGTTTAACGATGGTCCCTATGGGCGATTTTCGCTTAGCAATGTTGGGACCATGCTTCGCATAATGATTAGATTTTTGGGTCCTCTGTTTCGCTTAACGATGGTTTAAACAGCCTCATGTTTGCTGTTTTTTAAATGTTATAAAGTTAAAGTTTACTGTTTAAAATGTTTGAAATCATAAAGTGCACTTAATAAACCCTTTGTTAACCAAATTTGACTTTGTTCTGACTCTTTTTTAATTTGTTGTTGAATTTTTTCCCCCATTGAGATGCGTTGAATAGGTTTCAATGCATTTCAATTGGGAAACTGCGTTTCACTTAGCGATGTTTCCTATGGCGATTTTCGCTTAAGGACGGCAATTTGTTCCTATTGGAACCGATTATCCAGTTTTCAGTGCATTTCAATGGGAAACCGTGTTTCGCTTAGCGATGTTTTCACTTAGCGATGAATTTTTTGGAACCAATTAAAATCGTAAAGTGGGGCACCACTGTATATGTTTTTACATTATAGAGAACTTTGCAGAATTGGCCCTTTTCCCTAACACCGTGTAACACTTTAAACAGCTCATCTGCTTTACAATGAATCATAAAAAGAGAGCTGGGGGTGAGATCAGAGGAAGGGGAAGCTGTGGCTCAGATCAAACTGAATCAGATTAACAAGCCACTGTGGGCACTGGCACCGAAACAATCCATGGTCTCACCTAATCCAAATAGAGGCATGAAATGCATTGTGAATCAAGCCGCACTAGTGAAGGCAGTGACCGACATCAGTCTTTTGCTTGCTTCCCCGTGGGGAAAAAGATGTGTAGGATTGTTCTTAGCAAATTTAGATAAGAAGGCCAAGAGAATGATTGAAACAGGGACAGTATTATCGTAGAGCTATACTCTTTCATCCAGTAAAATAATTGAAAGATTTATTGTTATAGTGCTTTTTTTGTTATTATCTTCACATTTTTATACCTTAAGAACATAAGCTCTATTGGATCAGGCCAAGGACCCATTTAGTCCAGCTTCCTATATCTCATAGTGGCCGAACCAGGTGTCTCTGAGAAACACAAGACAACTAGATACCTGTCTCCTGATAACCCGCCCCCCCCCCTGCATCTGGCATTTTGAAGGACCTTCCTTCTAAGCCTGGAGATTATACATCCCCATCATAGCTGCGATAGACTTCCTCCAGGAATCTGTCCAATCCCCTTTTAAAGGCATCTAGGCCAGATGCCATCGCCACATCCTGTGGCAAGGAGTTCCACAGACTAACAACACACTGAGTAAATAAATATTTTCTTATGTCTGTTCATCACTCAATTTGAGTGGATGTCCCCTGGTTCTGATATTGCGTGAGAGGGAAAAGAGCTTCCCTCTATCCACTTTATCCATCTCCTACATAACTTTATACGTCTGAAGCATGTCTCCCCCAGGCACTTTTTCTCTAAAGAGCCCCAAACACTGTAGCCTTTCCTCATAAGAAAGGTGCCTTTGTTAGAAACAGGCATCTTAATTAATAGTGTACAAAAGTTATGAAAAAAACCGCATATATAAAATATGAGCAGTGCCATTATCATTCATCATGCCTCATTCCAGAGGAGGTCCAGACTCGGAAGTCACTGATTTAGTCTGAGTTTAAGAAAAAAATTCCCAGGATTCTTTATTCTTATTGTAGAACCAGTATGTAGAATCCACCTAAAATCTCTCTCTGTTAAAAATGAGACTACAGTATTGCTGCTGTGATCTTAATAAATGTACAGTGCAGTGGTATCACCTTTGCCAGTGGCCATATTAATATCTGGAAAATGTTGCTTAAAAGAGGGAAAAGATTGTATATGATCAGGGTTCGCAGTCATTTGCATAAAAGCTTTGTTCTCAACATTTGTTACCCTTGGATAAGAGTGATCCTGTCTGCAGATTGTACAATGGACAAATGTGTAGAATTAGACCTAATTACTGCATTTTACTTTAATTTTTAGTTGACACACATATAGATGACTCCCTAAAAGACTGCTGCTAAGTAGAACTCCTCCCCCCCCCCCCCGGCAATTTGTTTGGCTTATTCACTGGCAGGATTTTAAAAGTCATTAAAAACCTGGTTATTTAGAAAGGCTTTCGAAAATGTCAAAAATGTGAACTCAGCTGAGCTTAACTAGCCTATCTGATCAAGTCTGCTATCTTAAATTTCTTAAATGCTTTAAATGTTTTGAACCTTTTATCCTAATATATTTTATGCTTTGTGTTTACATTTTGTTGCTGTAGCCACCTTAGACTTAAGACCAGTTACTTTTATGTAACGGGGCAGAATTACATTAGGATCCAATGGTATATTACTACCTATCATTAATAACCCCGATCCCTGTGAGCCAAAGAAAGTCAGACTTTGAAATTGGATTAAAATACAGATTCAGGGCTTATATTCTTAATATTATTTATTTAGCAAATGAACATAGTTTTACTCTTGCATGATGTGACTTCATTGCATTCTTATCATGATATCATACTTTAATTAGTGTTCCTGGAAATTCCCTTCTTATGTTCTCTTATGGCATCAGTCATATTTTAGTGTTCACTTCAGTACATAGTTAGAGCTTTCTTTCTTGTTACTAAGGCCAGGTTACTGAGCTTTACCTGTCATGTTTTCTGCCATTTTTAATGTTGCTTTAGAAAAAGTCTGCCACTTACGACACATCTACTGTTTATAGCATAAGCAATGTGATAGAAACCTACAATAATGACTTAGAACTTTATTTGCCTATGTTACACTGATCTTACTGCACTTTCCCTATATGATGGTCACAGTAAAGATAATTTTTTCTTTTCATTCTAAAAAAATAGCATTGCACACTTTAGTTTTCATACAACTTGTTCATGTAGCACATCACTGTGTACATTTTCTAGAGATACTGAATTAGTCAGATATGACAAGCAAGTGTAGCCATAACGTATCAGCACATGTACCTGAGATAACCCAGAACCTTGTGTTCTGTTGCCAGTAATATTGAAGGAAGTACATGATGAGCTAATTCTAGAAAAAAATAGGTTCAGGAAAGGGAAGGACTGTATTCAAAGAATACTGAGTACCTGGAAAGTACTGATTGCCAAGAGGTGCAGCTATTGCAGAATCATCCAAATGACTTACGATTATCATTCACTTAGCAGTTTGCTCTTTGTGTTCACAGTGGTATAACCCAAACTGACATTCCTGACTTTTTTTTATAAACCAGTTCTGTATACAGCTAACAGACCCATTACTTTCTGGATTTTAAAAATGTGCCTTTGTACTTTGCAACAGAACATTTTCAGTGATTTATAATAATACCTGTCAGCTCTTGTGAGTTCTTGAAAATTAAGTATGACTATCCTAGCCTTCAGAATGCTTGCGAACAGGATCTAAAAATCTGTTAATGCCTATGATAATGTAACCATGTGTATTGTAAAAATACTTTGTAACATTTAGGTCTAAATTTAAGAGCAGATTATGATGCCAGTGGAAGGTAGACAAGCAAATCAATACTCTGGTGTTCTTACTGTAAAGGCCATAGCGTAGCAATGTACATATGGAATATTTGTTGCTTCCCAGCACCATTGTGGTACAGAAGGAAGACAGCCCAAATCTAGAGAGTGAAATAAAGATCAAACTGACTAGATAACTACCAGTTTAAGTGTTATTACTAGATAAGGGAATTAATAATAGTGCATATTGTTGATTGAAAATTATGTAATTATATATATAAATTGAGAATGGAGGCTTTTTCTGCTTCAACATCATTGCAAACAGGCTATTGTAAAGTAAGGAAGCCAGGAAAGACTTTTCTGCAGTAGATGTAGATTTCTCCTTCACTCACTGGATAGCTCCATGAATTAGGTATCTGGCTGCAGAGGCAGAAGTTGAGGGTTTCATTTCCCCACTATGTCTTGCAAAAGAACAGCCAGCTTGTGTAACTTTGGGCTAGTTGCAGAGTCCCAGGGCTTTATACCTAGTACCTATTCTCTGTAAAATGTTGCCATAAGTCAAAATCAACTTGAAAAGATTGCTGTAAGTCAAAGTATGTTGTTGTTATTATTTCCTTCTAACTCCTGGATAAAGGCCTTGAGTATCGCGTAGGGCAAGAATCTTAAGCATGTTCGTATGATCAGTGTTTCTTCTTATACATGAGGTAAATAGGAAACACTGTGTTGATGAAGAGACAGCAGGTGTTGCAGAGAACTGCATGAGATCACATGACTCAGTCCTGAAGTAGAACAGGTTAGTCCCTTTTAGGTCTCCTGTCCATCTATATCATATGTTTATGTCGTCTTATTTCTGGAGGAAGCGAAGGCCATAAACTAGCCATGAATATAATGGTGATGAATGATAATTCTTAATTCTCTTTCAGTTTGCATTTTTAATTTAAAGTTCTCCAGTGTATCTCTCACATAGGGAAGTGTGGACTCGAAAAACAAGCCAAGTTCTAGAGCAAACTCCAAAAGTGTTTCTGTAGCTAGTATAGTACTGTAATTGGTCATATATGTGGACCAGTAACTTATTTCTTAGACTAGACTACTCTTGAGGAGACTGGGTTCTAACTCAGCTAAATAGTTGTTTTTCTGGGCAATTAAAAATCAGACAATGATCTACAATTTCTGGCTAGCTTTAATAGCAAAGACAAAAGTTAAAAGTATGTGGGGCCTTTCCCCTTATTGTTCTCATAGTGTATCCCCTCTACATACGTTGAGAGCACATCCTCTGCTTTCTTCATTGGCTTTCAGGGTCAGAACTGGAAGTACTGGAAGGAATGTGCTACTTTGGCTGCTGTACACAGTGAAGCATTCTAAGCGTCATAGACATGCAGAGGCCAAACTACCGTTAATCTGGCTCAGTTGTGGAGCTGCACAATTGTCTGGGCAACCTGTGCTAGAGTTGCTAGATTTCATGGTGCTACCTGAAGCCTCAGGGAATTGCTATGGTGCTTCATGTCCCCAGTGGAGACAAATCTCTGGGTGAGTGATTGGGGAGGAGGAGAAAGTTTAGTGTTTGGGTGTGAGGTATGTTTAACATCTGGGCATCCAGTTCCATCCATTCCCTATAGGTGCCAGGGCTTAAGTATTGACTCATCATCACAAAGTTGTTTTCAGGTGTGTTGTACTCGTTTTACTCCCAACTCTTTTCTGTCTATATCTGTGTTACAACAAGGACCCACCCAGTAATCACAAAGATTGAGTCTCAGATTTTGATGGTCTTGAAATCTGAGATGCTGCTGACTTGGCAAACCTGGTCCCTGTCCACCTGTGCGGCTCCAAGGCTACAGAGAGACATGCTAATAAGGTCAATGTATAAAAGTTAATTCTTTTAAGTGATGGTCCATCATGGAAAACTTCAGGTGAACAAGTAGCCCAAAGAGCACTTATTGTAAAATAAACTGATACTAAAATTCCCCAGATAAATTAAAGTTGGTTTTCAGGGTATTGGCATTTTAAGAGAAGTTCAATATAATACCTGTTTTAAAGTCATCAGACCATATAACAACTATTTGGCATTTGAAAGCCAAGAAATGCATATCCCAAAAAGTGAGTCTAAACCCATTTCTTTCTGAGAGTAATGTAAGTCCTGAATTGATTCCTCAGAACTATGCTAAACTTCAGAAGCTTTTTAGATCTTGGCTCTAATCACATTTAGCCTGAGTCGTATTTAGCTTACTGAGGCTTGGTTCTAAGTAGAGATTTAGAGGATTATACTGCAGACTAATTTGAAATGATTGGTACTTATTCCCTTGGATATACAATATGTTCAGCTTTGACTGTCACCAAACCAATTTCTACTCATTAGTAGCTTTCAGAAATTAAAAAAACTGCTCGAAATATTGTGCAAATGTTCCAAGATCAAATTTTGATTGTGCTATTGTAGCTAAAATCTGTGAAAAGTCAAATTGCCACTACTTTCCCCAGTAGTTCTTCCAGGAAAGTAAAATAGCTAAAGGTAGTCAAAATTCCAAATGATTCCAGAATAAATTTGATTGTAATGTTTTATATACAATGCACTTAACTTATTTTATTTTTATTTATTTTATTAGATTTATACCCCGCCCATCTAGACCAAAGGTCTACTCTTGGAAATAAATCCCAAGAACAAAGATAAGATTGAACTCTGGATAAAAAGAGCTTTATAAGAACGAGCAAGAATTATATAAATAATGTTTTGCATTTTTTAGTTTTGTTTTAAAATCCATATTTAAATGTACATGAAACCTGTGTATAACTATGCACATGGAACTGCTGAAATGCTTTTTTTTTTTCCAATTTGGCTCATGGCCTTCTGGTCCTTACCAAGATTTCTTCCTCTCTGCTCAAATAAATGAAAGTTGTACTACAGTCTCCATTATAATTGTAATTGGCCCTGTCTCGGTTCCTTTATCAGTTTTCTTTCATAAGCATGAACATCCTGGTCAGAAAACATAAGGATGCATGCTGACGTTATAACACAGCATAAGATTATGCTTGTCTTGATTAGGTCTGTATAATAGGTAACTCTCCTAATAGCCAACTCAGGTGGTGGAGGCTTTCAAGAATGGAGACAATGGCACTACTGATTTTAACAGTAAAGTCTTGTAGTAGCTCTGAGATTGTTAAAACTACCGGAAAAAATCCTTTAAAAAAATTAACCAACAATTCTCAACCACACAGTATTGAAGGTCAGTTGGAAAAGAAATGTGAAAATGAGGGAAGGTGCACAGTTATCAGTTAGACGTTGAAGTATGTCTGCTAGAAATTGCAACACGAGGCAGTAATAATGCTTAACAGACATTTGTTTCCTGTCACAGTTATTTCTCTGTAATGCACAACAATTTGTGCACAAATAGCCTTTATTGGCTTCTGTTCCTTTTGAGTTATACTGTATGTACAGTTTGTTTACCTGTTTTTAAATTAAACTTTGCGTGCAAAAGAAAAAATTACCTTCTAAGTGGTCTGCAGTAATGGAAGCAGGAGGAAGTCATGTAGCCATGCCTAATTTTTTTAAAAAGCTTTGTCAAGCTGTAGCTTCTGGAATCCTCAGCTAGCTTGATTTAGGCACTTCATATGAAACAGAATAATCTTAACAGCAAAATCAACGGTCCGCAGAAACCGTGTCTATTTTCTAAATCTATAATAATAATCCTTCTGTTATTATAGAATGTTTCTTCAATCTACACAAAGTTATGTGATACTGATGTAATTTCATAGTGTAAGCAAAAGAGATGAGTTTAAAAAGCATGTCACTTGGTTCAGTGTGGTTGTTTTCTACATGAGGCACGGTACATTTTCTCATGAAAAAATCCCACTAAGGGATAAAATGTTTACTCCACACTGAGTGATGTTTCCATGCTTGTGTTTTTAACTCCCAGAACAGAGCCTACCTACTGTCTGGTGCTTAAGATGCTTTCTTGTTAAAAAAATAATAATGCAGCAAAATGAATCTGATGCTGAGGTTTAAGTGAAAAGATTAACACTGAAGAATGTAAGGAAGCCAGCAATTGAATAGTAAAGTGCACCTGGAAAATAAAAAGCCTCTTGCTTTTCGTAAATGTGAAGTGAGAGAGGGAACAGTATTGTGCAGGCTTGGAAAAAGCTGTTTTAGATATTCATACATGAAAAGGTAGTGAAAACTAAGGTGACTTTCACCGCGGCCTCATCTAGTAAGAGATGTGGATATTGTCCTTTTTGACAAACATGAATATGAGTAAGTGTATGTCCTAATGTCTTGCTCTCATTGTGAACCTCAATCAGAGAAAATAATTCTGCTGCTTCATAAAAATATAATTACTTCACAATGTTCCAATGAAGCTACAAATTAATCAAATACAGGCAAGGAATATATAATGGCTATGTATTTTTTATAAAGTATGATCATTGTTATCTGTTCCTCAGGGAGTACTGTTTCACATTTTTGGTGGAGGAAATTTTCTTTTACGGAGAAACTGCTTTTTGTTACAAGTACTATTTCTGACATTTTGATATCAGAAGAATTTAGACATGAAGCTGGCAGCTCTTGGAGGGCAGGTGTCACCTTTCACAGCGTAGCACTCAGAAGAGTAGCTGTAATGCAAATGTGTCTAATAAATTTGTAGCTGATCTAACATAATTTAAAGAGCAGTTTAAAAATCCAAAGGCAGTGAAGATGAGCCCTGGTAGCAAGTTTGTTCCCAGATAAAGTCCAGAGCGGAAATAGCAGGCCCATTTGCAGTCCACCGTCTCTGTCTGTGATTTTGAAAGTCTCCAAGGAAACTGTTCTAAATTCCCCCTTAGAGAGTGTTTGATGCCAAGGCTGCTATTGTGTGCCTGCTTACCAGGATACAAGGCAAACTGAGGATTATCCACTTTAGTCTCTGCAGCGATGGAGCAAGACTCGGGAGAATCTTGGGTTTGAGTTGTTGCTTGGCCATGGAAACTCACGGGAAGATGGACGGGGTGGCACTGGTAAAACCACTTCTTAAATATGCAATTTACCTTGAAAGCCCTATTTAGATCACTATAAATCAGTTTGAGCATGACAGTCCATAACATTACAATGTGAAGAAGTGAATTCAGCGATGAGACTTATTACCAAGTTAATGAATGTATACAATAATGTGGTACAACAACTAAGGATCAACAGATGTTTGCTGTGATTGTGAATAAGTGGACTGTGTTCCAATACCTTCCATAAGTTCTATTGATTCAAGTGTGCTGGCTCTAGTTGTGACTTACTGTAGTGTAGCAACTTTCTGCATTATTCAACAGGATTTCAGCCGACACAAATGTGCTCCAACCCATCATCCAAGCCTAAAACATATGCATGTGTAATAATACGTTTGCAAGAACACTAGGTCTCACACAAAACTTTAAAGAAGTTCACATAACCATACCAAATAAAGAATAATGTAATGCTGCCTGATTTAATTTAGAATTATCAGATTTATATATTATGTATGGATGACGTCTTCTGAAAAAAATCCAGTAGTTTTAGTTCGTGAATGATGTAGCCACTAGAAAGTGGATGACTATGTTTGTGTCACATTTTCAGATTCAAAAGAACTGCATTGTCTGCTTGTTTTCCTGAGATTTAGTTTAAAATGCTGCTACACAGCTCGAAACTCTGGTGTTTTCCCATAAGGCAGGTGGGCAAAGGGCTTTTTTCATCCATCATACTTGTCATGGAGTGACTTTCTTCATCCAGATTTCGTCTGCTGCCAGCATCCTTGTATTTTAGCTGTCTTTTTAATACTTTGTTGGTGCTCTTTTTAAACCACTAAGGCTTTTAAAGTATGATATCTATAAAGTATTGTCTATTCATAATCTCTCTGCTCTTTTATCTTACTGGGGTTGTACACTTTTATTCTTATATTGTGAATGATCATGGAATAAAATATTTACATATCACCCTTGTTTTTTAAAAAATAAATATATAATTCAACACTGCTTTGGAATTGAAAAGACCTGAATTCTCTAGATGGCTGAAATATAGGAGAGGAAAAAATCCTTTGATGATAAAACTGGGGAAGAGGTTACTACTGAAATCATTCTTACTCTTTTTCAGATTAATATGACGATCCATTAGAGTTACTGCCAGCCTGGCTTCCATCACCTTAAATAAAAATGAGTCTACAGCGGTTTTGCACTGGAATTGTCTTTTCTTCCCATTTATCTTACTAATTTGTCTTGTGGCTTGCTCATCATCAAAATAAGCTTCCTGGCATAAATATTTTTGCTTTATTCTATAATTTCATTTTTATTCTATAGGACAGAATTAAAAACATCCATATTACAGTTCAAACGACATGTGCATTTCAGAAATCTGGCAGTATTTAAACAAAACTTTCCAAAATAAGCAATTTTCACCCCAAATATGAAGCTGCCCCTTTCTCAGTCTTGGTACATGTGATGTTTTATGACTTTGTTTTCATTTTTAAGACATACATCGTCTTTAATTTGCAATGTGTTTATTATATTTGGTTATTTATGCATGTAAAGGTTCAGGATTATGCAGTACATTTATCGCATCACTAAAAAGTTATAAATCAGCTATGCTTTTGAGGTTTACAGAGTTATTCATATAGCAAAGCTGGTGTAGAACTTGGGGTTTAAGTAGTCTTCAGTCCAAGAATTGGACAGAAGCAAAGGCCATGGAGTCAGATTGCCAGGAAGGCAAAAGGCAGAGTACATGCCTTTCTTCCTTCCCACTATATATACTCACAAAATCTTAGTGATGTAATAAAGGTGTTGCTTCTACAAATGAACCACGTGACTATGTTTTGTACCTGTCTGTACTTGTGGCATCCTTTGATCTTTGGTCTGTTGGAGAACAGTATTTATTCCTGATGCAGACTAATCAGGTGACTCAGAGGCTGAATTAAACATTGCCACAAGCCTGTAGAAGAAGGTGGATATTGAGAACTCCCGTTTCAATTGTCTGAATAGCTCTGTGCAACGCCCTCTGCTGTTGTGAAGACGTCATCGTTGAGCTGAATGGGAGAACATGCTGCATGAATTCATGGCATAGGTATCTGAAGCAATTGTTAAGTGGATCTGAGCAAGTAATCGGAAAGCAGGTGATGCGTTAGGCAACAGTAATTTTCCTAAAATGGCCAGCAGACACAGGAAGAAACAGGTTTTGTCTTGTCATACCCATACCATAATTGCCACTGTCAAAATTGTTGCCTACTAAATTACTGGTATGTGTTCATAGTGCTTCTGTTCTGCAGGAAACTGAAGACCAACTATACCATGTACAATGCTACTCTTACAATCTAGAGCAGGGATGGGTAACTTCTGGGTCTCTCGATAGTGAAACAGAGCTTTAGCATTCCTCCCCATTAGCTGCACTGCCTGGACTCTTGGGAGTTATTCTAAGTGTTACCTTCAAGCAGGCTCACCTCTGTCCTAAGCTAACACTTTAAAGAGGAAGGTGTTTACAGTCAGTGTAGAGATTAAATGTACATAGGCTAATATTCATACATAAATGGTCATAATGTGCAGGTACTACGCACAGGACAAAAAAGGTAAGCCCTCCCTGCATGCAGTCTCAGAATCTAAAAGTGATGCCACCTATTAATACATGTACATTGGTGTGAAGGATGAAACATAACAGTGACATACACAATCAAGTGGGATATCCAGTGTGATGCAATGGATAGAGTGACAGACTATAATTCAGGAGGCCAGGGTTCTAAACCCTGCTCAGCCATGGATATTCACTGGGGAAGTGGATTAGGTGTTTGGGAGTTTAGTTACCCATTGTGCCTCCGTAACAGACTAGACTGCAATTCTAAAATGATTAATGAACTGAAAGCGCTTAATTTATGCAATTTTGGTTTGTGTATTGATAATCTTCCCATCTCAGGGTGCTTAGAAGTTCATTTAATTTTCAGACAGCAGAAAAGCCTGTTCATATAAGCATTATTCACAGAGTATTTCCCCCTAGAAGGATAAATGTTGCTGTCAACATAACTGTAAAAACTCAAAAATAATAATACAATTGATTCTTGTTTAAAAAAAGTAACATCATAACATTGTATTGATGTAAATGAATTCAGAGACTAACATAAGAAGAGCCCTGCTGGATCAGGCCAAAGGCCCATCTAGTCCAGCTTCCTGTATCTCACAGTGGCCCCACCAGATGCCTCTGGGAACACACAAGACAACTACAGTGGTACCTCGCAAGATGAGCACTCCGTTTAACGACGAATCCGCATTACAACAAGGTTCTTGCGATTGCAAAATGACGTTTTGAATGGGGGAATTTAACTGTTTCGGGAACTGATTTTCGCTTCCTGACTATCAAAACAGATGATTGTTGGGTTTTCAAAACGGCCACCGGGTGCTCAAAATGGCTCCCCACTGCGTTTAGGAGCCATTTTTCGCTGCACAAGCACCCAAAAATGGCTGCCCCTGTGGAGGATCTTCTCTGGACGGTGAGTTCTTAGCCGATTGTAACACATTAACCAGGTTTTAATGCGTTTCAGTGCCTTTTTTATTTTCGCTTTACGACGTTTTCGTTCTACAGTGATTTCGCTGGAACGAATTAACTTTGTAATGCGAGGCACCACTGTAGATACCTGTCTCCTTATACCACTTGCCTGCATCTAGCATTTTGAAGTACCTTCCTTTTAAGGCTGGAGATTATACATCCCTATCATGGCTTGCAACCTGCAGTGGCTTGTAACTGTTTCTGTATCCCCTGGTACACATTATTCCGAGGGGGGGGGAGCAGCTGTAGGGAATGTCTGCCCCTCTCCATGGTGTTCGGCTACTGTTACATTCAGCCTTTACCGGCATGGCCAGGAGGTTGATATTGCAATACAATGATATCTGGAGAGTTACACATTCTTCATCTCTGCTCCAGACCATCTTGAATCTTGATTTCATAGATAATAAAAGACCAAATAGTTTCTTTTCTGCTTTCCAAAAAGTTATGGGCTTATTTAGTCTCACTGTCAAAATAGCCAGTTTCTTGGTCATATTCTGCTATTTTGCACCACAGTAAATCTGCATGTTTTCACAGAACTGTATTCCTTCCTTAGCTGGCTTATATAGATTATAGTTGACCAAATAAGGAAGAATATCACAGCTAGGGACTTCACATTCTATTCTCTTTCTGTATTTTGCAGTACTGTCCATCAAGGACTTGAGTGATGGTAGAAATTGACTTTGAGGGACGGGAGAATTTTGAAATTTCTTCAAAAGTTTCTCAAAAATATGACTTGTTACATATAGTGAATTGTGCTCCTTGGTCACAAGAGCAGCTTAATTTTGGCAACCTTAAACTCAGCTTTGACCTGTGGTTCAGTGACTCCTACATTTTTTGTTTTGTTTACAGGTGTGCGATAGTGTGTCTGGAGTTACTGTGTTATTACTATAAGAAAATTAAGAGTAAGGCTAAAGATGTCAAGAGCTGCTTTTGTGCTTTCTAAACATTCTAAAATATTAAAAACCTCTTTAGTAGAAGTCAAAGCCTTGGAGGAAGAATTTGGAAATTATTGTATGAGACTCAATGTTCTTTTACAATGAGCTTTCTAGTTTCTGGCCATCTATCTCTGTGAAAGTATGTATGCGAAAACATAACACTAGGTTGTCTGGATAGGATAATCTCCAGATGGATCACAGCAGTTTCCATCAGATTGACACAGTTATGCCTCGCCCCAAAAGAGCTTCATTGCCAGAGACGAAAAGAACATGACTCAGATAACTTTTTAATTCTGAAACAAGAGGAACACCAAATACTCTAAAAATGGGGCATGTGATTCACTCATACTCAACTTCCAGTCTGATATGGTAGTCATTTCTATTGTTTGTTCATGTTCAAGGAGATCATAGAATTTCCTATCTGCCTTTTTATGACATCTACACAATTTTCACACACATGCATTCCTTGGATCAGATATGATGTTCAGGAAATATAATATGCATAAAGAGTCATACACAGTAGCAGTAATGACAGGCATAATTAATTGTAGAAATAACCTTGTTTTGCTGGTAAACAACAATTTCCAATGACAAGGAATGCTGTCAGAGAATTATGTAGGGTTCTTTTGCTGCACAGAGAAAACATTAACAAATATTTCCATTTCTTTCTCAAAATATGGCCTATAAATGGCTTGTTGACAAATTAGTAGGCCAAAGAAGTTC
The DNA here is from genome assembly GCF_051106095.1 of Pogona vitticeps. Lineage (NCBI taxonomy): Eukaryota > Metazoa > Chordata > Lepidosauria > Squamata > Agamidae > Pogona > Pogona vitticeps. The sequence continues at coordinate 139,589,322 of NC_135787.1, read as the reverse complement.
TGGCTCTTTTTCAAGAGCTGCTGAAGCATTGGCTGAGTATTGAAAAAATACCACAATTCAGTAGTGGCAGTTCATCTACTATTAATATCTTCTGTGAATTAACATTTATATAGAGAGAAAGGGGTAAAAGGCTAAACATTAGTTTTATTGCTGTTTAGGCACTGGAGAAATCACTAGTTTCAAGCTGGTTTATCATCTCACATGAACACAAACATTTCCCACCTATCCACCCACATCATAAGGAAATTTAGCAAGTTCATTGTGATTTGTGTCCTAATGAGCATGATTGTGATTTTGGGGATACTCCAAGACACATGAATAAAAGGGTGATTCTTTCTTGAAAGTTAAAATTTTACTTGCTCATCAAATACTTATACCAACTTTCATTAAAGGTCTCAGTTCAATTGCCAAAATGACCTAAGAAAATAACCCAAAACAATGCAAAAAACAAGTTGGCAAAAATGGACTTAAGATTGCTTTAAATAGTTTTGATGTTTATTAGGTCCCAATTTTTATAGTTTTATTGTTAAATCTCTTTGTAATTATTTTTAAAATGATTCTCTTGCTTAATTTGTTTTTAGTTATGTTATTAGTTGCTTTGAGTACTGTTATAGTGGAAAGTTGAGGCACAAATATATAATAAATGCATAAATAAAAGACAACGTAATGGGCTAGTTTGAGATTTAGTTGGGGTACACTCACTGTAATCAGTGGGACATAAGTTGAGACTTATTAAAGTTCTGTTGATTTCAGTCGGTCTATTTTAAGTATGGCTAAATCTGAATCCAGGCCAACAGCACTAATGGCTAAAGGCACATTGAAATTGAAGCATCTGTCTAAAGAGGCCAGAAAGAAATGCATCAAATGGACAGCATATGGAGGGGCCTCCTATACTTCTGAGGAAACAGTCAAGAAGGTTCTGCTTCGATTGGAGGCAAATCCAATCTTTAAATATGAGGGGGATGAGGAGGTCAGAAAGGCACTGATTTAAATTCTTTTGCACTGTTAGAGTGCACAATGGGGATGACAGGAGCAACAGCAAATTGCCTCTAATTAAAGGCAATTTCAGGTGTACACAAAGCATATACAGTGCAACAAGGTTGCATGCACCCCGATGTTTCAAGTAAATAAATCTTAGAACTAGAAGAGACCCTATGGATCATCAAGTCCAGCCACTGTTAAGGAGACACAGTGAAAAATCGAACTCCCAATGTCTGGTTCTGCAGCCAGATCCCTAAACCATGGAGTGGAAGCCTTTAGTCAACAGCAGTGATGTCATCCACATTGTGCACACAGCGCTGTTCAACAGGATTTCAACCGCTATGTATTGAGGAGTGAAGGAAACCTGATAAACAGAGATATTTATTAAACCCAACATATTTAAGAGTATTTTCTTTAGGAGCACTGATCTTTTCTTGCCTGACTTAACTAACGAGATGCCTTCCATAGTCATCCCATCTATTTTGGCTGGATTTTGTTGCAGTTTATTTATACTTATCTAAATTAAAGATACACTCTTAATCCTTCCAGGGACAGCAATAGTTAACACAGATGAAAATGATAGGTAGATGCCACCAACATCCTGATGATATTGTACTCAATAACATCCATCCTGGGTTCAGTAGAGGTTAAAAACTTGGAAAACTAAACTTGTCCCTTTGGATTTCCACAAGACAAAATCCACCGTGAAGAGCAGCACACTTCTAACACTACACATGCGCACAAAATTCTCTGGAAGAAGGAGTAGATCTAATGCACAATGTTCATCCCTATGGTTGTGTCAGAACGGCAGTCTGAAAGGATATGCTGGTTCATTTTATCAAAAGCTGCAGAGAAAGTGACAAATAATCTATGGAACTTTAAGAGTTGAGGCTCTCAGAAATACTGTACATGAATGCTCAACATTGCACATAAATTGTAAGTTAAGGATGTTAACCTTCAGAAAGTGATAATAAAAGTCTCTTCAGCTCTTCACCCCCTACTTAAAAATTGACTGCCAGAGCAACTATATGGCATTAAGCCCTGGCCAATGTACAAAAATCAATATCTTTTGGCATACATTTTTGGAAGGGACTACATGATAAGGCTGGGAAAACCCTTGTCTGAAACTTTAGGGAGCCATTGCTTCCAGTTTGTCAGCCATACTAGGCTAAATGGGTTGGTCTGGCTCAGTATAAGGTTGTTTTTTCCTATGTTCAGTTCCACCATAAAAGGGCAGAGAGGCCTTCCTTCATTGTAAAAAAGACCTGGAAAAGCATGGACCAGCGCTAACTGTTTCATGGGGTAAGATTTGCCAAGGGAAAGGGAGAGCAGGTTCTCTTGGACGGTTGTGCCAAGAGAGATGAGCAACACCTAGGAATGGAGGATTTGAGTGTGTGCCATTGGTGAGGAGGAAGCAGACTTTATTATCACACTGCTTAATTCCATATGGTAATTACTTCCCTTTGAAGTTCCTACTACAATATGCCACGTTCCCCTTCCACAGTAGTATTATTCTTTTGACTTCTGGCTTGCTGTGCTGTGGAGCAATATCTGCCATTCACGAGTGAGTGTGTTAAGGGACTTGGTACCAGAGCCCTTCCTGCCCTACCTTTCAAATGCTACATGTGACACAGTCATCAATAAGGCCAGTGATGGCTGAGGGAGATTGTGGTTATTCATGATCATGCATTGCCCCCTCTCCATTATGTTGCCATTTTGTCATCATACCATGCAGGAATACAGACAGCAAGTCAAATATTTAATGAGGCCAGAGTCTGGCACTGGGGTACCAAGCTATGCATCCAGCATCAATTGTGATTTTCCTGGGTTTTTTTACAGACACCTTTTGTTATGACAGCACACACGGTCAATGCTAAGGATAAGAGTACACCTACACTAGAGAGGAACTTGGAATAAACAGGAAATAGTAAGGTTTAGTGGCACTGAGATAAAGGTAAGACTCTGATAGCAGAGTGAGGGAAACCTCACTCTGCTATCATATATACAGTATAAAGCATGCATAACACTTAACAAGGCATTACACAACACACCCGCTGTTCCCCTTTGAGCAGCTAGGCACAATTTCTGTGTTGGTCTCAAATCCGTTAGGATCTTACAACTTGGAGTAAAACCAGCATCTAAGCAAAACAGATCTTTGAAAATAATCTCTAAGGCAATAGGTCTGTTTGGTCTCCTGGGACATGCTGACTTATCTGTGCTATTTCTGCAGTGTATTCAGCTGGTGCTCTGAGGAGGCATGGGATTCAAAATTGTAAGGCCTATAAAATATGGGCTACCTCTGACATGCAAAGAAATACACACAATCTTGAGATGTTATTTGTTATTTCTTCCTCCTTGTATGTCTTTGGTGATAGATGTGTTTCATTAGGATTAACCCATATGAATCTGTGTAAAATATCCTGATTTTGAATGTTCTTCATTTTGCTTCTTTAGTGGTTGCTATTCCCTGCGAGAAAGATTCAGTGTGACTGCTCTTCTAGGATCTTTGTTTGCTGCAGAACATTTGTGTAGTGCTCTCTTCCTCTTTCTCTTTAATATAATAAGTGATAATTAGACCCTTGGGTACTTCATTGCCTGCTGCTGTCTCCAATATGCTGCAAGTTCTTTCTAGAACAGGGTCTGAAATGAGAATATGTGTTGCATTAAAACCATACATACATAGTTCAATATATTCATGTGTTAAAGTGAAATACCTATAGGACACAAGGAGTTAGGCACAAAAAGGCAACCCTTTTTGTGTGGTTTATTACCAATTTCTTTAAAGTCCTCTTTTGTGTCATATTTGTGTCCCTTGTGTCCAATGAATTCAAGACAGCACACATGGCTCTTATGCTCTCCATTTGGTCTTCACAAAAACCCTGTGAAGTACAGTAGTTGAAACCAAGTGTGTGTGTGGTCCAAGATCACGCAGTAATTTTCATGGCTAAGGAGGGAATTTGACTTGTGAGTCAACTGTAACCATTGCACCACACCAGTTCCATATGAGGTGTTGAAAAATCCTTAAACATTCATTGGATAAAAACGCCTTACCCTGTACTACAGTTTTGCTGTGCTTCCCTTTGCATATGATCTAAAATGAGAAGTCCTTTAGCAGGGGCAGCCATGTCAGTTTGTAGAGTGAGGAAATCACCTCAGACAGCAGAAAGTGGAGACAGCCTCTCAACGATTCTTCCTGAGCCCCACTAGCTCACAAGGAGAGATGTATGTGCTACCCAACCCACTTACTGCCCCCTAAACTGGTGTGCTGGCTCAGATGAGGTAGAGGACAGTATGTCAAGGTGACATTCAATTGCATGTCCTTCTGCATGGTGTGAGGTTATCTTGTCCTTTGGTTCAGGCAGCAAGAAGCCTGCGACAAACGCTCCATGCCAACATCTATGCAGAGTCAAGTAGTGGATTCTGTGAATTTAATATAATAAGGGAACTTTGCTGATTCTGGCTTTGTGTCCCTGGTCAGTAATTTTGCAGAAGGCATGTGTGAGGAGAAGGGACTTACAAAGTGGACATAGATATACTGCTGGCTTCTTACTTTTCCAAGTTGAGTTCCTCTGGGGACAGATTTGGCCCAGTGGGCACTACCTGCTAACGCAAAGGTACTAAGCTTTGCTTCATAGGTTTGTCTTTTACCCGTGTGTAAGAGGTTTTAGGGATGTGGCGGGCTGCGGGTTAAACTGCAGAAGCCTCTGTGCTGCAAGATCAGAAGACCAGCAGTCATAAGATCAAATCCATGCAATGGAGTGAGCTCCTGTTGCTTGTCCCAGTTCCTGCCAACCTAGCAGTTTGAAAGCATGTAAAAATGCAAGTAGATAAATTGATACCACCACAGTGGGAAGGTAATGGCGTTCTGTGTCTAGTTGCGCTGGCCATGTGACCACGGAAACTGTTTTCGGACAAACATTGGCTCTATGGCTTGGAAACGGGGATGAGCACCACGCCCTAGAGTTGGACACGACTGGACTAAATGTCAGGGGAAACCTTTACCTTTACCTAAGGTGTTTTAAAAATGCTAGTTAAGTTGCAATTTAGCCTGGTATTAGGTGGGGGGAATGGGTTGTTGGTGTTATGCAAATTAGTTTGCAATCTGCCCCTTAGTAAATCAACTAAGTCTTGGCATCAAACAATGGCTTATTAATGAGGTGCTGTTTGCACACCTGAATTGAGCACGGGCCTGGGAACACAAACAACATCTTGTTAATGAGCGTTAATTTGTAGCCAAGGCTTGTGAAATTTCCTTTATGTAAGCATGAATTGGCAAAAGGAATCTGACCAAGGAGACACACTTCTGAATAGATGTATACAGGATTAGACTGAGAGACATAATGAAGCTGTCACCCAAGAATATGTCCCAAATCCCCTTCCATAGTTGCTCTATTGTAAAAGTAACAGCATAGCTTTAGGAGAAAATTTGCCTCAGGCTATGAAATAAATATAATAATATTTTAGAAATGTAGAGCTGGAAGGGACCCTATGGATGATGTGATCCAGACTATGTGAAATTACCACAGACATTTATCTGTTGTGCCCTGCAGCACATAATTCAGTAGCTAAGAGATAATATCTTTAGTAATTTCTTTACTTAAGACAATTTGTCTTCAAAAATTACATCATTAGCACTAGGCTGGCATAACTAAGAAAGAGGATTTTGGCCGATGTCTTTTATCTGTGTGTCAGAATGGTTTGGAGCTGATGTATGTTTCCATCTTGTAGGTTGCTAATGCGAAACTCTAAGCTGATGCTTTTGAATCACATTTTTAGCAACAGAGTCTTAATTATTTGTCTAGAATTATTTGTAGTCTTAGGCCTGTTAACTCAGGAGTGAACCTTATTTATTTGTTTGTTTGTTTGTTTGTTTGTTTGTTTGTTTGTTTATTTATTTATTTATTTATTTATTTATTTATTTATTTATTTATTTATTTATTTATTTATTTATTTATTTATTTATATCCCGCCTATCTGGTCGGGTCACTCCCACTTTGGCTCCATTTAAAAACAGCAGGGTAAAAATATTTTAAATAAAATAAATATTCAATCCAAGTTTTACAACTGTAAAAACCTTACAATTGGACACACTTAGGAAACTTAGCTTTTGTAGACTACATTTCCCAGAACCCTCCAGCCAATGAGATGCCAGCTGAGAGATCCTGGAAAATAGCATCACCATCCAGCTGGCTCTCTTAAGCAACTTCAAAGTCTTACTCTGTTTCCTGCATTTTGTTTCAGAGGCCTTTAACATGGTGCTATCCTGGCAAAGTCCGAAGATGTTACTTCTTTTTCAAAATGTACACTTCATTCACTAAGTCTGGCAATTTGTGCATGGTAGCATACAGCCTGGGGTGGATAAAGTCTGGGTTTTGTTAGGCCATGGTTCCCAGCATTTCTTATCACTAGTTATGCTCTCTAGCACTGATGGGAACTGCAGGCCAAGAACGTCTGGAGGGTCACACTTTGCCCTCATAACGGCATTGCCACATCACTATATTGCAATATAGAGAAAATATTTGACGTGGTGGCGCTGCGGGCTAAACCGCAGAAGCCTGTGCTGCAGGGTCAGAAGACCAAGCAGTCGTAAGATCGAATCTACGTGACGGAGTGAGCCCCCGTCGCTTGTCCCAGCTCCCGCCAACCTAGCGGTTCAAAAGCATGCAAATGCAAGTAGATAAATAGGGACCACTTCGGTGGGAAGGTAACGGTGTTCCGTGTCTAAGTCGCACTGGCCATGTGACCACGGAAGATTGTCTTTGGACAAAAACGCTGGCTCTATGGCTTGGAAACGGGGATGAGCACCGCCCCCTAGAGTCGAACACGACTGGACAAAAATTGTCAAGGGGAACCTTTACCTTTACCTATCTGAATCCTCCCCAAAGGCTGCAGTCTGAAGCAGCTAGTATGTCTACTTTCCGCTGGCTACCCAGATATTTTGCTGTCTGAGGCAAGAGGTAAGTGGGTGAACCAAAACTTACTGGTTGGAGATCTGGATCTTGCTTCAACACCGATGAAAGGATACCATCTTCCTCCCCTACTGCATGGCACAACTAAGGGCAGCAGGCTAGTTTTCAAAGGTGGAAGATAGGGCTTATGGCACACATTGCTCTCTTCTCCCAAAAAGAAGAATAATTACCAGAAGCAACAGCTGTGGGGCTTCCACGGCTACCCTCGAGCACCTACTGCCTGAAGCAGCTTGCTTGAGCCATTCTGCATAGTGTTAGGGCTGGTTTTACACATACACCCATATGTATACAGCCATGCTGATTTATAATTTTCACCCTGGTTGCAGTGATCTGTGCTCTTCTGCTAGGTCAGATACTCCTCCGTAGGGGGAACCTTGGAATCCCACCCAAATAATTTTCTCTCCTCCTGAAAACACTTGAGTACTGGCTAAATCCATGTGTCCAGTTGCAGTGTCCTGTTCCAACTGCGGAATGTTCAGTTACTTTCCACTTGCACTCGTTCAACAAACGTTCTGTTGGAAATGTTCTCTTTGGGTGCTTGCCATCTATGCGTTTTTTAGTTCCATTTTGTAACCTAGAAAAAATGTGGGGGATGGGATGGGAATAATACATTCTGAATGAGCGAGTTGCTCAGCTCAGGCTCACAAATTGCCATGCTCTCAACCTTACTGAAGGAGCCAAACATAATAAATGGGTTGTAAATGTTGGGCCACGTGCGCGCACGTGCAATGTCAAAGCATGTTCGATTTGCAGACAGCAACTTTGGCCAAAGGCAGGTGTTCTTTTTGCAACTGCAGTATTATCACTTTATTACAAGGATGGAACCAGTGCCTTACGGTGATTGGCTTGAGGTTTCAGTTCCCTAGGGCTTGCTGTCCTGTGTCTTCAAGTCGCCTCTGACTTATGATGAGCCTGTGAATGTGCGGCCATGCCCCACTTATTCTATCAAGTCCACTGTGAACAGATGTCTCCTGTGGATCTGAGTTGTTGGATTGTTTGCAGGTGAGCAACAGAACAGAAGGCTTCCCAGAGCTTGGGAATGCCCCCCTTTTCCCCATTTCATTGCATTGTATTTTGGACTGCAGAAAAACAAAAAACCAGTTGGCCATGCTGACAGGGAATTCTTGGAATCCCGCCCCTATATCTTTGGAGTGCCAAGAGAAGAGTGGCCAACACAACTGCACATCTTTAAGGGCCAAGCCAGATTTGGTGCTAATGGCAGTGCTATGCTTTAATTATTCCTCTTAAAAAGTAAGCAAACAAAACCATGAAAAGGAACCCATTTTCTCATTTGCTGTGCTGTATTTGTGACACTTTGGACAATGATAGCAAAGCATGGGAAGTTCTTTTCTAAAAGTAATTAGTCCCAGCCTCACGCCTCCCCACCCCAATTTAGGTGCAACAACAATAAAATGTTGCTTTCTCATTGTTTAAAAACAACTGAAATGGGCATGTTAGTTGCTTTTTTAAAAGCAGCAGATGTTATAAGCCATGGTTTTTGGTGTAGAGCATGTCTCAGTGAGGCCAGACACATTCTATAACTATAAAAACAACTAAACAAAATTTACATCACAAAGTTATGGCATTGGTCCTCATTACATTACAGTTATAATGTAGCCCAATTATGCCTTAGCTATTGCAAAAAAGGAATTAATTACAGACAACTAATTATTTATAACTAGTTATTTCCAGGCTCTGGAAATATGTATGAACATGTATAAATTAAGACCCATTAACCTTACAAAAGAGCTGTTCTTTTTGTAAGGAAGACTCCTGTGTTGACATGTATTGACCCAGCTGCCTGTCTTTTTGGATGTCCCTAGAGGGGGTGGCTAGAGGGAAAGTCATGAAAGCCACACTTCCAATTTTATCACTGGGCAAGGGTAATGATCATGAGGACTCCCTGAATATCAACATTTACCACTACAACATAACTCGAAAGATAAAAGGAAGCAAATCACATCTACTGTATGAGATTTGAGATGCAGTTTCCTTTATAATTACACCCATGAGTGTTACCAGTGTCTCCTGGTGGAAATTGTTATTAGCATCTTCTTAAATCAATGAGTGCAAACTAGTCTTCTCAGACTGAATAGATATACCCTTAGTGTAACAGTATATAATTCTGAATTTGCAGGGTGGGACACAGATTAATAAAACTATATTGTATAACAGGTTACTATGTTATTGTAACATATTATGTTTTTCCATTACTGTAACTTCCCATTATCCTTAACTAAAACGGAGAAGTAATGAGTTACAAAAAATAAAAATTTGTAATTTATTGCTTTTTACAATAAGCAAGGCATAACTAAATTGTGTCACAACTATAATATATCATGGGCTAACTTCATTCCTTTTGCAGAGTGAGTACAACTGTATTTATTTATTCTTATAACCGTGCAAAATTGTGTTTTGCACTCCAATTCAGGACCTCTCAGAATTTCAATGTTTAAAGAATAACTTAAAATTATGTCAGTTGCTTTTGAAGAACAAGAAAGAATTGCTTTTTAAAACGAACAAGTACAACAACATATTGTGAGAGGTGGTGAACTATAATGTTACTTTTTAAAAGGGACTTTTCAAGCTGTATCCTCAAGGTTCCTAAGGTTAAACTGTAGTTATGTGTTTCATTTTGTCAGGGAATGGAGGATTGGGTAAGTAGTCCCCTCCCCGGCTTCAAAGGAGGAAGATCATTAACAAAAAGCCTGACCCACAGCATCCCATTTGCCAGAAAAGGTGAACCCTGCTGAGAGCGTACTTTTCTGCTTTATGTTACAGACTAACTAACTAGATCCTGTTCCTGTTCTCCTGGGGCTGTGGAGCTGCTTTAATGCACTAGAAAACGCCGTTTATGTAAGTTTGATACCACTTTAACTACAACATCTCCACCCTGTCATTGCTGTAGCTGTAGAATTTTCTGCTATAGTTCAAGGAAGTGGACTACAGCTTACTGGCAGAGAATTCCAAATACATATCTCAGCAAACGACGGATCTTAGAACTCCAAATGAGGGAGCCACGGAAGGTAAAACTGGTGGCCAAGCATTACAGCTGTGCAGCATAGATAATCTCTTTGCCACCCAATGGGAGACGGTGCTCCTGAAGGGATTTTACTACCCACTGCTGGAAGAACACTATGTTGATGGGGGGTGGGGTGGACCATGGTCTAAAACCAACGTTTGTGAAGAAACACCACTTGCTTCTCTAACTAACTCCATACTAAAAGGAACGTTTTGGTTCTCTGCTGGTTTTAATTCTCCCTCCTCTTTCCTTTTTCCATCTGTTCTATGTCAATAAATTGCAGTCTCGTGGACAAAGACTGAAGCATCTTTTCACCTCTCTATAGCACTTGCTTTACTTTTGTTTATAGGAAGTCACAAAAACTTGCTAAGTGGCTTCTACTACCATTACCAAGAACTTGGGCTGGGAAATGGCTAGGAATGTTACATGTGGGACATGTTCTTGCCATCTTCTTCTACTCCACCTGAGTCCTTTGGTGCACAAATCAGATGCAATGCAAAGCAAAGTGTGCTGCTTACATACAGCCCCATAGTGCTCAAAGCACTCTCTGATCAGTTTACAATTTTTTGATTATAGAGATTACACATTTGCTCCCGCCCCCCATGAGCTACATTTTACCAACTTCCGAAGGATGGAAGGCTGAGTCAACCTCAAGCTTTTGGTATCAAGAGTTTTGACTGCAATACTACAGTTTAACCACTGTGCCATGAAGCTCACAGAAATATAAACAAATATATTGTACTATACTAAGGGAGGAATGGTAGGGAATTGAACTCTCAACTTCTGACTCTGCAGCCAGATGCCTAACCCACTGAGCTATGACGAGCAACTGCTTGTGTGACCAGAGAACATCAGTAGTGATTTAAATTCTGAGTTATAGCTGCACTGTATACACCTTTTGTCTCAATGTGTAAGAAGGATCTGTAGGCTGAACTGAATTGTGCACATACGTGTGTATGTTTCCCCATCTTAATTGGCTTTGATGCCTAGGAGTGGCTTTTCTTGGTCTTTAATTTGAGACAAAAGAGAATGTGGATGCCAGACCAGGGTGGGTCAGCAAATAATTATTCTAAATGGCTTATGTTGATGTTTTTCAAAATTTCAAAATGAATATGTTACATCACTTGAAAAAAAATTTCTTTTACTGTAACCACGGTTACAACTATAAAATGTTGCAGTTGTGTAGCAGAGATACACCTGCAAGTATTTGGCTTACCACAGAGACCTTATGTATGCTCCTCATTTACATAAGAAATAGGTCAGCCAGCTGTAAGAAAGGAAATCTCTAGAACTTTCTCAAACCTTCAGTCTTCATTTTGCAATGTTTTGGTTGAAATCCTGTTACTTAGCATAATGAATCACAACTAGAATAGCCCATACATATACATACATACATACATACATACATACATACATACATACATACATACATACATACATACATACATACATACATACATACATGCATGCATGCATGCATGCATGCAGTATAAAGACCAGTAAAAAGCACACATGTAGCAGAGATGTACATGAGCCATACATAATACAGTAGTCTCCATAAGACTTTATTGTTTAATAGATCACAAACGGGGCTGCCAGTTCCCTGGCTGCCAGCTGAAATCTTATGGAAGAGCTTGCTAGGCTTTCCCACATCTCAAGAGAGGACAAATCTCAGTACAAGCAACAATGGAGGAGGAGAAAATTTTACTTTTGTGCAGGATGGCTGTAAGGAACCGGGCACCCTTCTCCATTCATTTCCAGCTGGCACCGGGATTTTTTGGCTCAGCCTGGAGGTGCTTGTACATGCATTGCTACACTTGCACAATATTGATATATCAGAAAGCCAGGAATAATGGTGCTTTCTACGTGGATCAGTAGTGGTATGGGGCCTGGAAACACCCACACAAACATAACCTGTGTACAGTAGTAGGATAAAGCCAATGCAGATTGACTGAGCACCAAAAACTACTCTAGTTTCTAGTGCTCTCATGTTGTCATATTACCTGGCTGGGTCAAATTTTACACACATGTCAAGACCATTCACTTGAATATGCCTTTGTGCCCATTTCTACAATTAGTTTGCCCAGAAGCAGCTTTGACCCCTGTCCTAACCCTTGCCTGCCCCGCCTCTCTGACGTCACAAAGACTCACTCCCATGCCCATCACAAATCTCTCAAACCCCACCCCACCCATACTCTTTAGTCTCTATCATCTCAGGGAATGGTACTGTTGAGCTGGCAACCGTAATTGCAAGCTTTTGAACTGGGACATGCAAAAGAAAAAAGTATATCAGACAGGAGTCTCCCTGCACCCCCGACTCTAATACTCCTTTTGTCACCTAATCACTGTGTGTTCAGTAACTCCGAATGTTTCAGTTACTTCTGTTTGTGATGATAGTATGCTACAAACCCTTGTGAGGTTAAAGACCAAAAAACCATGTAACCAGGGATACCACAAATTTGAACTTTGCATCAGCAAGGGCCTTGGCTTCAATTTAAGAAGTATTTCCAGATAGGTTCTTTAGGCATGTGTCATCAAAGATCTCTATTAAAGTGTCATATATACTACCAAGATGATATAGCAGGGATTTTAAAGCATCGATCCAACTCTCCCATCTCATTTGACTCAGTGGCTTAACAGTTGTGCCTCATACATGGCTAGTTAGATTTTGCCAATGCCAAATCGATGCAGAGAAATAATTATAGATCTGTTGAATCAAACTGAAGAAACTTGTGGCTTCCAGACAACATTTAGCAGCATCATTGACTACCAAGTTTAGAGTGTGCATTGCAGAGCACAAAAAAGGCACGTGGATTTATGTCTACAACTCTCTTTTGTACGCTATTTTCTTTGCCTTTCATGTTATTCCCATTATCATAACCATGACCATGCAGATCCCCAGTTGGTAATCCCATTTACTCAAGCTGTCCAAGAAGAGTTTTTGTCATAAAAGCACCTGTGTTCTTTAGTGGAACAAAGCTCATGAAATGTTCTTTTGTCATAACCTCAGGTTTGGACATATCAGTATCTGATGGTTTGATCATGTTGACAAAATGTACAATCGTTGTAATTTGTTCAGTATGACTAACATCAGGTGCGTAATCCAGAATAACTGAATAGTATTTGACTGACTTTGTATCTGTTAAACTTTTCTGCTTTATAGCCCCTACTAGAAGTTGTATAAGTTCATTTTGGATATCTTTTCCTAAGTAGTGAACCATTGTTTCTTCATTTTTAACTCTGCGCAAATGTTCGTTCATGATAGGATCAAAAAGGGCTAAATATTCTACAAACTTCAAAAAATTTCCGTTGTTAGCACTATACAATTTTTCAGTAGTACCACAGAATGGCAAGTTTTGCACGCCAAGAAGTCTGACCAAAACAATCAAGCGTTCCAAGATTTGCTGCCAATGTTGTTCTTCTTGCCTGATTTTCTGCTGGTTAATATCATCAACTGTTTTTCCTTTATATAAGAGCAATTCAAGTTCTCTCCAGGTCTGATAGTTTTCTAAATGGAGAGAGGATTTCTCTCATGTGAAGACAGAATTGCTCCTATGTTCTTCCAGTCTTTTGCACCTTGTCCTTGTAGCACCGATGCACTATTTACTTTGTTGAACAGCTTACAACAAAAACAAAAAACCACATCCACAGGTGGAATATATCATCCACTGATGGCACACCTCTTCACCATTTGTTTGTAGTGTATAGGAGAAAATCGTCTTGTTTTTGAGTCTTTTGGAAAGTCATGTGATATAGCCTGCTGCGGCCCATATTGTATTATAAACTGTCACTTCAATTGTTAGGCCAGTTAGCAGGATCAGTGTAATCCAAGCTGGACACAACATTATCTTCTTTGGCAGTCATTGCAGTACTCTCACTTTCCTTGAAATCCTCTTTTTCTTCTGTATGTTTTATTGAAAGGCTACAAATTGTGAAAGTTCATTCTTAGAGTTTATCTCACGTGTAGAAGGAGCACCGTGTACAGCTTCCTCAGTGGTAGTTTCTTTGACTGCTTTCTGTGTACAAAGGTTATTTCTGGAAGAACCTCTTTTGCTTTGCATGCTCCTTGGCTTTTTTCCCCTTTCATTTGTGGAACTGAGCTCCATATGGTCCTTCTTTAATCAGCCATAGCTCTCTCTAGGATGAAGACATTATTTTATATGTTTAAGATAAGTCCATTGATAAGACAGAATTTTAATTAGCAATGCCCACCTAGTCCAAGCCAAGCAAGAACCAGGAGAAAGCTGGGTTTAGAGTGGAGCACTCGATTTCTGAGCAATGTACAGATTTCAGAGTGGATGATATTCTATAAGTGAGTACAAGAACATTTTCAGGCAATTCAGAACAGTGCCCATGGCCATAACTCCAAAGAAGACTGTTTAAAAACTCTAACTTAATAACACAATCAGAACAAATTATTATTAAGAATCACATAATTAAATTTATGGGAAATGACTACCAGGTCGCCATTGTAGGAACTGTCCTCATAAGAAAATAATAGAAGCCATGTTGGATTAGGCCAATGGCCCATCTAGTCCAACACTCTCTGTCACACAGTGGCCACACAGTGGTGTAGAACCTGACTATACTCTCTTATATAGATATAGGGACACACCCTATAGCCAGCAAAATGCAACAACTTCAGCAAGCAGGAAAACAAAGCAATTTCAATAGGGAAGGCCTTACACTCCCCCAGTACAGTGGTGCCCTGCTTAACGGGCACCCCGTTTAACGATGAATCCGCATAGCGATGTGTTTTTTGCGATTGTTTTTGTGATTGCATTGCTATGTTTTAAATGGTGAAGCATCGCTTTGCGATGATTGGTAAGCTGTTTTGCTTACTGATTTCCACATAGCGATGTTTTCCTAACAACTGATCGGCGGTTCCAAAATGGCCGCCGGGTTTAAAAAATGGCCGCCCGCAGTGTTTTCGCGCCCTTTCCTTGCTTACCGGGCAGCGAAAATGGCGGCCGTATGGAGGATTTTCGCAGAACGGTGAGTTTTTTGCCCATAGGAACGCATTAAACGTGTTTTAATGCATTCCTATGGGCTTTTTTGTTCCGTATAGTGACAAATCCATATAGCGATTTTTCCGGAACGGATTATCGTCGCTATGCGGGGCACCACTGTATTCCGTTTTCCAAATACAATGTAATGATAAAAGTAACTGAAAGTTTAAAACTGAGTAAAAGAAGATAGAAACTCACTTTCCCCCAAAGGTCATTGGGAACACCATCCAAGAGAGTACGTTCAGCTCAATAGAGGCCTTGCAGTTGCAGTGTAAGAGTTGCCACATTGAAAGTGAAACCAATTTTCCCTCTAACTTGCACTAGGGGGTGTTGGTCTGCCACACAGAACTTGGGGTCTTTAAAGAAGCGGCATGAGGAAGAGATTAGTAGATCTTCCAGGGCAGAGGTCACAAGATAGAATTTCTGCTCACAAACTGACTTGGCTGGGAGGGAACATGGGTGGATCCCCTCCCAAACTAGAAGTCTGTCTCCAGTTATAACTGGGGGAATGTAGCTTAAAAGAGACCAAAAGCTAAGTGAGAGAGGGAAGCTGCAGGATCTTCACCAACATTTTCTCCCCCACTGCTGCCTGTTCATTAGCCCTGTTTGATGACTTATAACTCCAAGGAAGTAGATCACAGTGGTTGGTGTCAATGGAACATTTGTAAGAAATAAGGGTTGCAGCAGGGGTCACCTCAGATTGGGGGGAACTCAAGGGTGCACAGTGCTGGCAACTCTGAAAATGCTTATTTATTTTTACTCATGCAGTGGTTTTTTGCTTCCATTGATGCCAGGGGTGATGTATGCAAATGAATTATGCTAATGAGAGTACACACAGCCCTTTTTCTGTGAAATGACCCCTGGGTTGCGGTATATAGAAAAATTTTATATGACTTTATAAATAATTATATTCCATAACACTGTTGTGGTATTTATTTTAAAATTTTAAAATACAAATTTTCAGTTGCATTTTTTAAAAGAAACTAGTCTATATAAAACTGTGCCTCTCTCAAGTCAGTTCTGCACTCCTTTGAGGTCAGCTTTGCAACCCTCTAGGTGGTCACCTAGTTGGCCTACTGGTAGCTCCAGCCCTGTCCAGGAAGGTAAAGGTAAAGGTTCCCCTTGACAATTTTTGTCCAGTCGTGTCCGACTCTAGGGGGTGGTGCTCATCCCCGTTTCCAAGCCATAGAGCCAGCGTTTGTCCAAAGACAATCTTCTGTGGTCACATGGCCAGTGCAACTTAGACACGGAACACTGTTACCTTCCCACCGAGGTGGTCCCTATTTATCTACTCGCATTTGCATGCTTTCGAACTGCTAGGTTGGCGGGAGCTGGGACAAGCGACGGGCGCTCACTCCGTCGCGTGGATTCGATCTTATGACTGCTTGGTCTTCTGACCCTGCAGCACAGGCTTCTGCAGTTTAGCCCACAGCGCCACCACGTCCTGTCCAGGAAACCCTATTCCAATCTGTCAAGCTGGAAGTGAACTGACAACGGATAAAGACAAACAGTGGCACAACAAAATACAATAAAGATCCTCCTGTGCTGGAGAGTCACTGTTCTGCCTAAAATGAAATTCTGTTCCAAATAGTTAAGATGGTCAGCTTGAGCAGTGGTTCTTAACCTTTGTTACTCGGATGCTTTTGAACTGCAACTCCCAGAAACCCCAGTCAGGACAGCTGGTGGTGAAGGCTTCTGGGAGTTGCAGTCCAAAACTCCTGAGTAACCCAAGGTTAAGAACCAGTGAGCTTGAGCATAGCTGTCTTACACTATTGCTTTGTTAGTACTACTGTGCACCCAGTACAAAAGTGTAATATCCATCTTTCTGTCCACACTTTTCTTGAGATTCCTTTTCTTGCTTATGATGATGGCAGGCAAGTACTCAACCTCTCTCTTAATCAATAAAATACTACCAAGGTCAGGTCTATAATTACAAGGGAGACAAATATTTTAGAATAAGAACATGTCTATGTAATTCAGATGACCAAATGCAAAATCATAGCTAGCAGCAGAAGATAGGAGTATATTTCATTGCACACGTAAAAAAAACTTACATGTTTTTAGACCGTTATTCTCCTTTTCAATACTAGATTCATGTTTCGTATTGAACAAAGACCCATGTCACCAGTTAGACAATTATTTCTCGCTTTAACATTGAATGAAGACCTTGGGTGATGAATGTTCTAAGAAATGGCCTGTCTTTGTTTATTAACAGAATTTGTTTTTGAAAGTTTCTAAAAATGTTTTCAACTCAAAGGTAATTCTCTTCTGAAGAGATTAAGCTGTGACTCTTTGCTTGTAACTTTCGGCAACTCAGACTGTGGTCACACTAGCAATTTGAATCAATTTCTGTTCAGACTTTTTAAAAATCAAGTACAAATCATGTGGTATATAAACCAGTGGCTGTATTCACATGTACTGAATGGAAAGCAATTTGTTTCTGCTGATATCAACTGGCTTTCATTGTTGACACTGCTGGAATTGACCCATCTCCTTTCTGTATATATTTATAAGTGATAAATTGAGTGTCTATGAAGTGGTACCTGTTGTCCTACTTGCTATGTGCCCACTCTGTGCCCATTGGTCTGCTGCTCTTTTCTGATCCAGGTGGTTGTAATGCCAAATGTATTGATGAAGGGATGCAGCAATAAATATTTTAAGAAAGAATTTTAAATAAATTTAAAAGGAAAAATGACTGTGCCCTGCCACCTAAAATCCACATAGTCACAGATTTTGTGGATTTTAGGTGGCGGGGCACAACCATTTTTCCATAGTCCACAGGACAGCAGTGTTCACATCCACAAAACCGCAATGAATTGAATCAATATTAGAAATGAGGTATTTTAAAAAGCCCCTACTGGCCAGTTAAAAAAAAACTTGCTTTAGAACATAAGAAGAGCCCTGCTGGATCCAGCCAAGGGCCCATCTAGCCCAGGTTCCTGTATCTCACAGTGCCCCCAACAGATGCCTCTGGGAACAAACGAGACAACTGGATACCTGTCTCCTGATACCCCTCCCCTGCATCCGGCATTTTGAGGTACCTTCCTTCTTCTAAGCCTGGAGATTGTACACTCCCCATCATGGCTTGTAACCTGCGATGGACTTTTCCTCCAGAAATCTCTCAAAACTGCTTTTAAAGGCATCTAGGCCAGATGCCCTCACCACATAATGTAGCAAGGAGTTCCAGAGACTAACAACATGCTGGGCAAAGAAATGTTTTCTTTTGTCTCTTATCCCTCTCTCAATACTCAGTTTGAGTGGATGTCCCCTGGTTCTAGTATTGTGTGAGAGGGAAAAGAGCTTCCCTCTATCCACTTTATCCATCCCCTGCATCATTTTATACATCTCAATCGTGTCCCCCCTCAGGCGCCTTTTCTCTAGACTAAAGAACCCCAAATGCTGTAACCTTTCCTCATAAGGGAGGTGCCCCAGCCCAGTCATCATTTTAGTCACTCTCTTCTGCACATTTTCCAGTTCCACTATGTCTTTTTTGAGGTGCGGCGACCAGAACTGTACACAATACTCCAGGTGCAGCCTTACCAGCATTTTGTACAAAACTTTGCAGCCCATATAAATCAATTTCATCCTTATGTCATAACAATAACATTTAAATGATGCTCAAATGTGGTTCTTATTGCCAGTGTGTCCATAGTCTCAGGCTCTCCCAAATTTGTGGGATTGTGCATCCCATCATTTCAGCAGCCTGGCTGGCAATCATGGGACTTGTAGTCCAACACTCCTTGAGGGTGCCAGGTTGGAGAAGGATATTTGATTGTGATACAAAGCTGTATCTGTATAGGCACAGGCATGTCTACATTTCAAGAGGTAAATAGTTTGTCCTGCTGCCAGCCCCAAATAAGCCCCACCAGCTGCTGGATCATGGACTATATGGCAAGAGTTGCTCAGGCAAACATGCTTATTAATCCAGAAGTTCTTTCTGTTATTCACTGCTATTGAATATCATAACCTAAGATTTTCTTGTTTCAATAAACAATTTCTTCCATTTATCTTTTTTCCAGAAAATATTCTCCATGAACTGTCAACCTTTTAATTTTTTTTGACAAACTGAAAAATGTGCATAAATTTATAACGTGGTTGGTTTTTGTAGTAACCCCTCTTGTTGGTGATTCTCATTTTTTTCATGTACAGTAGTCTTTTTACTTCTTTTGAGCTCCTTTTGTTCTTTGCTTTTACTGCTTTCAGATCACTCCATTTTCTTGAGGCTGCTTTTCAACTACTTATTTTTTTTTAAAGGCTCTTAATGTATTATCTCCTTTTCTCATCCCTGCTTTCTAGCTGTACTGCATAGTCATTCCATAAATGGCTACAGTCTTCAGCGGGACATGTGTTTAGGTATGTGAGCTTCTTGAAAGCTCAATGCTTTGCTTTTGGAACAGGTTCAATCGTCCTGTGCTTAAATACCATACCTGGGACCAAGCAGTAAGGCAGCTCCTGCACATCTCCAATCAATAAAGGGGAAGAGAAGGCTTGTCTCTTCAAGCTCACTCACTAGTGAAATACTGAGGCTTGTTTCCTGATGAACTATTTAGTGAAAACTACGTGCAGGGTTCTGCGTGGGGATATATTAAGGAGTCAGGAAACCAGCTTAAGGTTGAACAAAAGTAATTTGGATTTATTATAAGAACGCAGTTGCGGACAGGAATGGTACCTAGGTTGTTATGCTAGCTTTCCACATGATGAGGAAACAGCTGTAACATGAAAAAAATCAAACAGCTAGCTTCCATTGTTAATCCATCTTCCTCAGGCTGTGCACCAAGATTTTGCGGATTGTGGACACACAAACAGACACACACATGCTCTCACACACAAGAGTTCAAAAAGAGAGTTAAAAAATTCATAGAGTATCAGTTTATGCCCAGAGAAGCAGGACAGACAAATGCATATGCAAAGCTCAGGCTGTCCTAGCAATTCTGGTTCCACTATTATAGTTTGCCTGCTCATCCCTGTTCTAGAGGCACATAGTTTTCTGTGCATGGCAGCGTGGGATCATTCCTCATCTCCAGCATTGCTTTCCTCTGATGGTTAGGAGCAAAGAGGAGCTGCAAACTTACTGTGAGATTGTGAGCCCGGGGGGGGGGCATCTGAGAACATCTCCATGGGAGTACCATCCATCCCCAGGGAAAAAGGGGTCCAGAATGAGATGAAAGTGGCAGGAACTGAAGAAAAAAGAGAGAGACAGGAGACACCTAGAGAACAGGAGGAGGAAACCCGAGGGACAGGAGGAGAAAAGCAGTTAGAGGAGGCAGGAAAAGACAGAAGAGTGATTAGTGGAGAAAAAAGAGCAGGAGAAGTAGGAAGTGGGGCTAGAAAAGGAAGAGAGAGAAGGTGGGAAAGAGGCAGAAGTTGGGGCAGCTGAAGGAAAGAGGAAGATCCTGCCTTCATGATGGGAATGGCTCTTGGTTGAGAACCCATGAATCCACAAATGGGGGAACTGATGGTGCCATGGAAGAGGGGGCAGAGAAAGTAACCCAAAAGTTGATTTACATTGTTTTCTTGAGGTTCCCAAAATATATGTTGGGTCTCTTAATGCAGCACAAGAGTTTCCTGTGTCTAATCTCTCATTGTTGCAAGCGATGGATCAAACCATCTTAAAGGAAGAACCCCCACAGAGATCCACATGGAAATAGGTTCATTGGAAGATGGTGGTACGTGTGTATCTATCAGATGTTGTGTCCTTGTAATAGCATACTTTTATTTTTTCAATCTTCAAAAGCCTTGGAGTCGTATTGCAATGTTTAAGTAGTTTTCGATTGGTAACAGGGTTTTTTTTTTTTTGTGGAGCACCATTTGTAAATGTAGCTTCCTCTCTTGCCTGCAAGCTAAAATTATACTAGGGTATTAAAAATCAAGGAGGAGGAGGAGACAAAAACAGAATTATTTGGGCAGTGGTTCCCAACCTTGAGTCTCCAGACGTTCTTGGACTAAAACTCCCAGAAGCCTTCACCACCTAGCTGTGAAGTCCAGGATTTCTGGGAGCTGTTGTCCAAGAATATAGGGCTATTTAAGTTTGGGAAGCAGTGCACCAGAGGATTCCTCGTCAGAGGAGATTCCAGAGGCTCCAGTAAGAAGAACTTCACAGGACCCAATAGGCACCAGGGTACAGGATGAGCTGGGGTTCTTCAGGAGGAATCCTGAAGATTCACTTTCCTCAGATCTGTAGCTGAAAACCTTTCTTCAGGAGATGGTAGCTCCTCATTTACCCAACTAGAGGGCCTTGTTTCCTCAAGGACCTTGGTCTCTCATGGATTCTGTAGGATTCCACTGTCTGGTAGCTTTCAATTATTTTCTGATGATGGCTCTTCTAGAATGGCCATAGGAGTCTGTCTATACTGTTAAATCTGCTTCTGCCTACTGTTTTGCTTCACAGAGGTCAAGATACATACTTGAATTTGTCTTCAAATAGCATTTGTTCAACTTTCTTGGAACCAATTATGCCAGCACTTTTCCTGCTGTCCACATTGTGCATTGCTGAAACCCTTGTCAAATGAGTCAAAGCAGGATGAAGAATCCTGTTTGCTTGGTCTTTTTTGCACCACCACCAAGTGGGGATCTAGTTTTTGTTCTACATTACTCCAACTGGTTTGAACTGGTTTATGAAGTAACTAGTAATTCCTAATTCATTCTTTTCCCGCTAACTAAGGCAACTTTATGATCTTCATTATGAAGATAACTACATTGCACTATGATTAAACTTGAACAAAAGATAATTTATTTTGTAGGGAAATTTTAAACTTAAAAGTAAGTTTTATAGTTTCATGGTTGTGGCCTTACCAAATGTTAAGGGATGGTCATTATGTGGTTCTAGTACTTCCTTGTGTTGTTCCTTGTGCAAGGTCGTCTACATGGCCTTCTTATGCTCACTACCATTCACACTTGCCAAAAATTCCCAGCCATGACCATTTTTAAGGCACGGCTGTAACACTGTCTGATTTCAAGAACTCCTTGCAATCTAGCATTAAATTTAGTGAAGAAAGAGACAGACCTTTTAATATTTCAGGCCTGAAAGCCTTCATAATCTTCCTTCTTTTTAATAACAGTAGTAGCAGCAGCAGAAACAACAAGAGTTTCCATCTGTTTCCAGATTTCAATATTTGCTTTTGGTTTTTGTTACTGAAATGATTACCACCACCACCGGCTGCTACTTCAAGCATGCCTTTTGGTAAAACAGGAGCATAAGCAGCTGAAAACAAATAGGAAATGTGTCATAACTTAATTCCCAACTCTCTTCACCCTAAAAAATGTTTTGATGTTGAACTTCTCTGAAGTATTCTAATTTTTCTTCTACACATGGGTTAGAATGTGGTTTTAGAAACCCTACAGACAGTTGTGTGTCTCTCTTTCTATTGTTGGACTGTGTTCCACTTCAACACAGGCACACCTGCTGCAGACAGACACCTGTTGACAGCAGTAGCTAACAAGAGAAAGGACATTTAGGCTGAGGAGCTTAATTAGTATGCAGTACAATTATCTACAGCAAACACATTGCATGTCTCTGGAGTTACTCATGGGATTTGTTGACTGCATAGTTCTGGAAGTATTAGATACTTCGTTTATGACACTGCTGTTGCTTTTGCTTTCAAATGTGATATTAATCAAAAGCAATATATTAATGATATTTATATCACAGTGACATTGGGGAAATGCCTTATATTTCAGACTTTGTTTGAACTGAATTCATTTCTTGCCCATTTATGCCACCTTCACACCAGTAATGGAGGCATTTGAAAAATAAGTCAGCATTGATAGTCATGAAAAAATATTTCATGGGTGAAGGCAGAGTAGAGGTGAGGAATAAAGGTCACACATGTTGTGATATAGGAGGAAAGATGTCTTAATTCACTAAAACTTTTTTTAAAGTTATAACATGAAAACACTCTGTTCAAAGTATTTCAAGTACGAAATTAGTGGGACAAGTGAACCTTGACTTATAATAATAATAATAATGTCAATTCCAACTTATGGTGGCCTTTTCTATGGTTCTCTAGGTACAGAGTACTCAGAAGTGGTTTACCATTTCCTTCCTCTGAGAGCATCCTGGAACTGTGCAGCTTGCCCAAGGCCACACGGACTGGTTCTTTTCTTGGGACACACAGTGGGGAAATTTAACTCCCAACTTTTCACGTATGTAACACACTGCTATTCAGCCAGTGATATTGACATTAAGAGCAAGTTAATCTAAGGCATTGTGCTAACAAAGAAATAATATTAAATAAATACTATTGATAAATTAGGTCTTCTCCTATACTGGAACCATGTGCGTTGGTTGGGAAAGCAAAGAGGGTGATTTCTAACCTTAGAATTCTCCTTTTATTTATTATTTTTATATATGCAAATAGACACACTGGCTGTTGCTTTGCATAATAAAATGCATAACCTTCACTCATTCCTAGCTGGCAATTAATGAGTTGCCACTATGTTGGCTTGGTATGTGCTTGAAAATTCTAGTGGGGACTCTTTAATTGCTGATTGGGAATGGATGACCATTATGTCTTCTGTTACACAAAGCTGCAGGATTTATGCTAATAAATTGCTATGCAGCTTTGCCTTCCACCCTGCAAAATTATTGTGGACATTCTTGATTACAGGATATAAATTATTTGTTATTGGTTAATTCTTAATTCCTTAGTCATGTACACATTCTTTGACTTTTAATACCCTAGTATAATATTAGCTTGCAGGCAAGAGAGGAAGCTACATTTACAAATGGTGCCACACAAAAAAACCCCTCTTACCAATGGAAAACATGCACAGAAAAAAGCAGGCTGGGACAAATCCTCTCTTCCCACAGTGCTTCTTGCATTCTGAATTGGTAGAGCCAGGATGGGCTACAGCTTTGTTGAATATATAGTCCCAGGTCTGGCATATAAGTAGATTTCACCAAGATTTAACCACATTCACTTCAGTTTCCTTCTTAAAATTTACCAGGTGCTGACCTGTTCTGACTTTATATTTGGATTTGAATTGCTAAATGAAAGAGGTGCTCCCTCTTCAGGACGCATTGGAGAACAATATGTTTCTATGCTTCTGGAAGAATGGGACATTTTTAGCCCAATTACTCCTCCTTTGGGTATGAAATTTGTTCTTTACTATTTGTTTAACTTAATATTTAACTATATTCCTTAACTGTAAACTGTTTTCAATGAAATGCAAAGTATGCTGCATCCTAAGTGTTAACATACCATTTAGCAACTGCTTCAGTTGCTCTATTGGTTAGTTAGGTTCAGCCCAAAGCTACTGGCCTGTATGTTCAAATGTTCACTGCTATTAAACAAAAACAGCAAGCACAATTTGTGAAAACTCCACAAATTATTTTGCGTATTTCATGAACACACAACACATCTGTGTATCATAGCTCTGTAATACTAGCAATTAGGTATACCTGGAAAAAATATGTTTTCACACTGTTACTGAAAAGAAATGACAATTTATGAGTGTTTAATCTCATTTGTAAAAATTAAGAACACAGAGGTCACTAAAAATAACAGCTTATCAAGCAGATGCTGTCCAGGGTTTATATGGTGAGCATTCTGAACGTTGGGGGAGTAGAAAAGAAACCTGTCCAAGGTGATGATACAAAACTTCTCTCAGCAGCTTTTGGGATGAGAATTTGTTTGACCCCCAACAGCAGAATTGCTACTTTGCTTCTAACACAGCAAAACAAGACTTAGGTGCAGCTGCATAACTCTCATCTGGAAGCACTTTCTGCACTTTCTGATAGTATTTTATTTTTATTTTATTGATTTATAGCATGAACTCAAATAAAATTATGTCATGAAATAATCAGATAACCATGTCACATCGACTCAGACTCTGCTGCAATGTGCTTCCAGCCAATTCGATCCACATGGCTATTCTGCTTGTTGAATCTCACTTGAGGTTCAAAACCGGGAATGATTTTGCTATCTGTACTCCCCTTGCTATCTGCACATCATTAATAAAATAGTCAACCAAATAGTCTTAACTTTGTTCATTAACATGTAATCAACCCAGAAGACATATTTAAAGTCTGTTCAAAGCTAAACCTGCAAAACAAGGCCTCACCAGTTTTACAGTGATCTGCATTGTGTCTCATTTGATCTCCTGAAATCATCCCCAATTACTATCCACAAAGTAACCTGGCAACATCTGATATTAAAAACAAACACAAGTTTCAATCTGCTTGGATTCTAGACGAATTTATGGGAAATCAAACAAAGTTGGAAGATTTACTCAGTACAAGTCACATTGTAAATACAAAAGACTTACCCTGGCGGAAATAATGGGCCTTAAATTACTCAGGACAAGAGCTATACACTGAATTGTCTGGTCAGTTTATTATTTATAGTGTTAGAGGAAAAATCTTGTTTTCGGTTCAGCTTGTCGTGATGGAAATTTATTTGTGTGTTTTTTTTAAAGCTTGCCTCTTTAAAATGTTAATGATTGTTTCTTCACTGGAAAAGTTTGCATCTAGTATGGCCAATAGCTTTAACAACATCTAGTCCTGACACTGAAAACCAATTTATAACAGTCGTATCATCACACAATGGACTCCTCTGGGATTCTGCCATGCTAGGCTGCAGATGATAAAAC
Source organism: Pogona vitticeps (assembly GCF_051106095.1). NCBI lineage: Eukaryota > Metazoa > Chordata > Lepidosauria > Squamata > Agamidae > Pogona > Pogona vitticeps. The sequence continues at coordinate 139,563,751 of NC_135787.1, read as the reverse complement.
TGTATTTCAAGCCCTCCATAGTCACAGAAAGCCATCACATCAGAAGAGAATGAAGGCAATACTTTTCTGTGTAGCGTGCTAGTTTTCTAAATGAACAGAGACTATGCTTGTTTTTATTTATCAAAGGGGAGCATTTAAACATACTATTTTTCATCTGCATGGTGAAGCAGAAGTGTATCCACCAAACAGTACCTACCACATGATGGCCAAAATCCTATTGAGCAAGTTATGCCTGCAAAAGAGTGATGGCATCACTAGCAGGGGAAGATTGCTGGTAATTAAAAAGTTCTCCTTCAGGAACTCCAACCTCAGGAGTCACCCAACGCATCTGCAGGTTGCCCACTATCAATCCCATTAGTTCAACTAGATGAACTACAGTGTTGAACAGGAGCTCTTTAATTGTTTTCAGTCTCTCATTGACAGGGATATCATTGTCCTTAGGCAGATGTGATTTACTGAACACGATTCTGGCTGATCATTCAGAATATGCATATCAGATTTTGGTGGCTGTAGTACACTTTGAGATGTTCGTGAAGGACCAACTGTTCAAAAATGGTGTCTGAATTCCCCCCTTCTGTTCTCCTGTATGCATACTATGTTCCAGATCTCCACCACATACTGATAATTTGATTTCTGGGTATTTTAGCTCTATTTTGTTGATGGCAGTCTTGCGTAGACACCCAGCATTTCTGGTGGGCTGCTCTTTTTACCTCGGGCCTTGACCCACTGCACCGTAGCAGCTACGTGAAAAAGAATGATTTTTATTTCTGATGTATATATGATTATACTGTCCAATACAAATAAAATTTCTTAGGAGGTTCCACTGCATGTGTATTTGAATGCAAACACTAACAATACTTGGGTCCTTTTAAGGAGAAATGTGGGATAAAAATATTATAAATAAATAGATTTTAAATAAATACTGGAATTTATTTCCAGGAAACAAGAGAACCAATGCTTGGGGTCCAGGTATAAGTGGCAGAAACGACATTAGCACGGGCTGCTTCTTATTGGGCAAAATTTGTGTTTTTCCTCAACAAGTTATAAATGCAGATTGACAGCCCCCTGTGGCTAGGAGTGCATAGCACTGAATTCCAACGATGGGTGCCCAGATTTGAGGCATTTCTGTTGCATTACTGCTGTCTCCTGTTCCTTGGAAGAAATAAAAGGATGGAGAGAGAAATAGGAAATTTGCAAATATTAAGTCTACCTAAGATATAAACTTGATAAAAACAGTACCCGTGCACAAATGATCTCTTGAAAGTTTTGAAATGGCCACTAGGTAGAAACATTGGTTCCTAAGCATGCTGGGTATCTAGATAAACTCACTGTCCCCAAGCGTTGGCATGTTTTCTCCAGGGCTAGATTCAGCGGTCTCCCTTCAGCAGTACTGGAAGGGCGCAATTGCAGCATCCCTTATGAAGAACTGTCTGTGTGCCTGTGCAGATTAAGTAGTCCAGGCTTTGGCCCATGTTGTGTTTGAATGTATCCTGAGAAAGGCCTTGGGTCCTTTTAAGGAGAAAAGCAGGGTAAAAATATTTTAAACAAATAAGTAAGAGGATAACAGACTTCTCTACCCCATTATGAGGAAATGCCCGTGCAGGCTATTTACATGGTATCTGGAGTATTTGATGGCAGGTAACAAGCCATCACAGAGTCTGTGGATAAGTTTTTGTTCTCTGTTGTTAAGAGCTTGAAAAAAGACTCAATCAGTATGATTGTTTTTCCTAAATATGTGTATGCTTTAATGATTGCTTAATTATTTTGTTCTTATTGTTGTACAGTTTCAAGCCATTTGTGACCATGAAATAAAGACACACAGAGAGAAAATTGGGATTCCCCCATACACTTTTTAAAAATCACTCTGCAGCTTTCCTCAGCCCCATAAGTAAGCAAAATAATCCTGAGCTCCCCCTTGAGAACTCCTCAGAAATTCCCCCCTTAAAATGCTTAAAAACTACTCTTTAATTGTGCTTTAAAAAAAAACACATCTGATTCTGTATAATAGATTCCCCCACTTGCTTGTTTTACTCTTTTTAGATTTGTTACCATTTTATAGGAAGACTCAAATTACCAATTTAGTTCTTTCTTACTTTCCTTCCCTGTATTGTTTACAGATGGAAGGGGCAGAGGTTGAAAAGGAATGCAAAAATAAACAAACACAACAGTTGTCTTGACCTGAATTATGGCACATAGAATACATTTTGCTGCTCCAGTGCCTAGGAAATGCTGTGGTTTTTCTTTCTTGGCTGTAATCCATTATTAGTTGCCAGTAGGTAGAGAGTGGGGACAAAGGCACAAAATGGGTCTTGTCAAAGCTCATGGGGCCATGGCATTTGTGATGGGTTTCTGAAGACCTGCATGACACAAACCTTGCACCAGACAAAATACTAATAGAGTCATCAGTCTGGCACATCCATAATGCCGCAAAGAAAGCTTGCTAATCCTCTCCGTAGTTGCTCCCTTTTTACCTTAGGCTGTGAAGAGCTAATGCTCAGCGAAAGGAAGTAAACAATCACCAAGCATCTCCTATGATTCTTATTTTAGGGTGTTACCCACTCCATTAAGGATGCGGGTGAGACCAGCTTTTCTTAAGGAGCATGGTATACAAATGTGTGTGATTACTGTGCTCACTTGGCTACAAGATTTACTTTCCCCTTCTTCCTACTCAAGTTGAGGAGAATGCCCAGGACTTTCAGATACTACAATTCACATCCAGGGAACAGTTTGGTGTAGAACAAAATACCTGAGGCATCTGCAGCCTGTGTGCATTAAATGTAAAAAAACCCCACACCAATCTAATGTAATAAATTTTGGAGGCTGTTGTCTATTTTTTGGAACTGGTTAAATTAGACCACTGGTAATTTGACAAAAGAAACTAAAACGTAAAGTATTGTAATGAGAAAGATATACTGTGGCTGAAATCCGGTAGTAAGTTGCAACTAGACTAGGCCTATTCAATTAATAGAACTTAGAGGAGTTGACTCGCCAAATCTCCACTAATTCAATGAGCCTACTCTAGCTGCAACGTACTACTGGATTTCAGCCTATAGATCTTCCAGGAAACACGCAACTTACTTCTTGGAAAAGGACAGAGAGGGAAAAATGTAGATAAATGAACACTAACGTACATATCAATAGCAAGTTACCCCTTGTTGTCTATAGTTCAGAGAGAAAATGGCAAAACTGACCACATACAGCTAATATTCATCTTAACTGAAAATCTATAGAAGACCTTTCCTTAAATTTATATTTAAAACGGGTATATTTGTATTTGTGTAGAAAACAACATGAATTGGGGTTATGCTTACTTTTTAGGTTGAGGTTCGTTAGGAGCATTTGCAGGAATATAGTAAAGGAATTAGAATGGATACAGTCCACCTAAATCCACCACTTTAAAATGTCATTACAGTGGTGCCTCACACAACAATGTTAATTGGTTCCAAAAAAATCAACGTTGTGTGAAACATCGTTCTGTGAAACACCATTTCTCATAGGAATGCATTGAAAACCGGTTAATCCGTTCCAATTGGAACAGATTGCCATCGTTCAGTGAAAATCCCCATAGGAAACATCGTTGAGTGAAACAATGTTTCCTATATTGGAATGTATTGAAGCCGACTCAATACATTTCAATGCCTTTGCGAAGTCCTTTTTCGCTCCTGTAAAAGTGTCTTACAATGTTTGGACGCTGTTTTAAATGATTGCAATGGTTAGTCCACCTCCTGAAACCTATGCAAACTGATTTTGGTGTTGTTCTGACACTTCGTTAATTTATGATGAGTTTTTGTTTTTTCCATTGGAAACCATTAGACAGACCATCCAATGGTTTCCAATGGAGAAAATTCAAAAAATCATCACAAATTAACGAAGTGTCAGAACAACACCAAAATCAGTTTGCATAGGTTTCAGGAGGTGGACTAACCATTGCAATCATTTAAAACAGTGTCCAAACATTGTAAGATACTTTTACAGGAGCGAAAAGGGAGATCGTTGTGTGAAAATCCCCCATAGGAAACATCGCTGTGTGAGGCAGCAAATTTAACAGAAAAAGGCATCGTTGTGTGAATTCATCGTTGTGTGAGGCACCTGTTGTGCGAGGCACCACTGTAATTTTAATTGGGGGAAATTAAATGCATAGACAAATCTTTCAGTTAAGCCAACTGGACTTTAACATATATATCTTTTACTGGATTGTATCCATTTTAGCTATTCATCTAATATACATGGAAAAGCTGTTCCTTGTTTAATTTTTATTTGAATGTGAAACTGCATGATCAAAATTTAGATTTGACGTTTAAAACAGACAATATGTAATAACACTCAACATTTGATGCATTCAGGTACTGTTATCTAAGCAAATCAGAACTTTGGAAATTACATTTTAAAAAAATCAACTTTATTACCATGATAATAAATAAAAACAAGTACATTTCAGGCCAGACCTTAATACAAAATATTTTTAGAAAAAGTAAAAAAAAAAAACACTGATGTTCTTGCTCAGCTAATATGTACAATAAGCCATGGAAATCCTCTAAAATATTGATTCACAGCTTGATCCTCCAAGTGCTGGGCCAGCACAAATTGCAATGAAATGCCTCAGACTTGAGAGCAAAGCTACTGCCTGGAGCTAACAAACTAACTTGGTTGAGTATTACAGTTCTGTTTCAGAGTAATATAAAACTAATGAACAATTTAATCCACAATACATACAAGCAACCAACCTTTGTTTTCATAACATCTCTTTCCAGTCATATACCAGAAATCAGAACCAATACCTGGAGCACAAGACCACCATGGAATTCACAATCCTCTTACCATTGACTATTCTTTTTTATCTCCACATTTTGATTGTGGTTATAATTTTATCACCATAATACATTACCTATTTGCATCATTATAACCTCAATCAAGTTTTTCCAATCTATATCTGTATCTGTACCTGATCTGGATCTGTTATATAAGAAGAAAAAGTGGCTTGTTTGTTTCCACGTATAGGATATTAGTAAGTCAAAGATACCACTACTGCACTGCAAACAGCATCATCCAAGGGTAAGTGGAAAGGGTGAAAAAAAACAACAGAGAAATAAGACGGCATGCACTTATCCTCCTCTGCATGGATAAGCTTAGATCAGTAAATCTAGGCTTCAAAAGTAGGATTGCAGATGTTTGGAAGAAGTTAACACTGCTTTTTCTCATGCATCTCTATGGAATCATGTCTTGTATTTATAAACCCCTGAACCAGATCATGCACATGATTTGATCTAACATTGTAGCAGCTATGAATGCAACCTGATTAATAGTGCCAATGGAAGATAAATACCAATATGTATTATGGGTGAATTATGGATGAAGTGCTAATGGATTATATTCCCTGTCTTGTCAGGGAAAACAGACATAGCCAGGGTAAATCTACAGACTTCAGTTCATCAGTTATTAACCACAATATTATATTAAACACTCATCAAGACCCAACACTGTTCATACACAATGTTTTTCCAGGGAAGCTAAGAAAATACTAAATTATGGGATTGCAGATGTGGAGACACTTGAGTGATGGCTTATGAGGCGATGCCCATGAAGATACAGACCAGTTCTAATTCTTGAAAAAAGGCAGCAATTCATTGGTAAGACCCTACGTGTACTGGACCAAATCTGTGTTAAATGTAATTTTGTAGAGTAAGATCTAGATTTGATTTTTAAAAAAGTGTGATCTGAAATGATATTGCCCATGGAATGGAAAATGCATGGAATGGAAAAATTTAAAATGACATGAAGAACATTTGCAAATGCAGTGGTGCCCCGCATAGCGATGTTAATCCGTTCCGGATTAATCGTCGCTATGCAAAAACATTGCTAAACGGAACCGAAAAAGCCATAGGAACGCATTAAACTTCATTTAATGCGTTCCTATGGCTCCCAAACTCACCGTTGAGTGAAGTTCCTCCACAGCGCCGCCATTTTCGCACCCTCAGTAGGCGAGGGCAGGGCACAAAAACACTTGTGATAGCCATTTTAAGCACCCGGTGGCCATTTTGGAACTGCCGATCAGCTGTTTAAAAAAACATCGCAATGCGAAGATTGGTAAGCGAAACGCTTACCGATCATCGCAGTGCGATGTTTTACCCATTAAAACATCGCAATGTGATCGCATTAGCGATCTAAAAAATTAGATCACTATGCGGATTCGTCGTTAAACGGTGCACTCGTTATGCGAGGCACCACTGTAAATCATATTCACCATGCAAATCGACACTGAAATGTAGATGCTTATGGTTCAGGATCAAATTCATGGATCATAATCAGTGCTGAATAATACTGGGCATAACTTATAATTCTTAAACAGAAACAAACTATTGACGAAACAGGACATATTGATTTAACATTTCACTTGGTATGGCAAGGAGGAGTAGAGACAGGATAGATATTCAACTTCTCTGTGTTGGTATCCAAGTTGTAAAATGGGGAAAATCTTAAACACATTACACAGTGTGCCTTATTTCTAGGTAAATGCGCACAGGACTGTAAGCACCAACTACTGTCTTAGGCATTTATCCAATCCATATTTATCTATTTACCATGTTTCCCTGAAAATAAGACAGGGTCTTATATTAATTTTTGCTTAAAAAAACCGCATTAGGGCTTATTTTCAGGGAATGTTTTATTTTAAAGTCATGTCATCTTCTGGGATGTGGTGGCTCTGCGGGCTAAACCGCAGAAGCCCCTGTGCTGCAAGGCCAGAAGACCAGCAGTCGTAAGATCAAATCCATGCGACAGAGTGAGCTCCCGTCACTTGTCCCAGCTCCTGCCAACCTAACTGTTCGAAAGCATGTAAAAATGCAAGTATATAAATAGGTACCACCACGGTGGGAAGGTAACGGCGTTCCGTGTCTAGTCGCGCTGGCCACGTGACCACGGAAATTGTCTTTGGACAAACACTGGCTCTATGACTTGGAAACGGAGATGACCACCGCACCCTAGTCAGACACGACTGGACTAAATGCCAAGGGGAACCTTTACCTTTATCATCTTCTTCTGATTGCTGCACAATGCTGCACAATGGTGGAGGGCAGGGTTTCACTTAACTACGGCTTATTTTTGGGGGAGGGCTTATATTATGAGCATACTGAAAAACCATACTAGGGCTTATTTTCAGGTTAGGTCTTATTTTCCGGGAGATAGGGTAGAAATAGGACTTGTTGAACATAATAGACCTTCTCTTTATGTAAACACAGAATTGCATTCTATATTGCTGACCAAGATACATTCCATTTTTATACATAATAACAACAAATATATCCTTGCATTAAAAGAGATATAGCATAGTGAAATAGCACTACAGAACATTCTACATGCAGATTGAGAGGGTTTTTTGTTATGAGTACCATGATCAAAACAGTTGGCACTGCACAAACAGTTTACTTAGCTTTGCAGCTTTGCATTTTGTAATAAATAATCCTATATGAGCAAACAGTTTTTGGCACTCCTAATACATACAAAACATGAACCGTTTTAATACATACAAAACATGAACCATGTTACCTTATGTCTGATACACTTTAAGGTAGAGAACTAATGGGTCTTACAAGTACATTAATAGGATAATTGTACAATGTCTTCTCAGACCAAAGCTCCACTGCCTTCACCAAGACTTACTCCCAGATACATGTATAGAACTGCAGCGTAAGAGTATAATCACATGCATATGCAATGACACAACTGGGCAGTCCATTTATTCTGACCTGGAATGGTCTCAATTGTGCTAAACAGAGTCATTCTGAGAAGCAGTACGTCATTTGTGGGTGATCTTTCAATCCAAATGCATGGATCAACCACAATGCACCTCAAGCAGCCCTGTTTAACATGATCCAGACCAATCTTCCTTCCCTTTAAAGGGAAAAAATTCCCTCTCCTGTCTCCTTTTCCATGTTTTGCTTAAGCCACTTGATGATCTTGAAAACTGTGACTTCCCTGCTACTCACCTGCGAAGGGGAAGGGTGAGAAAGTTTTGAATTTCTTTTCCATTTTTGCTAACTCATACAGCACACCAGTAATGCACTGAATTTTTTTCCCAAAAGGCCCTTTCAAAGCATCACCAATGCAATAGAAGCAATTAAAGAGAAACAGAAATTTTCCTCTCCCTTCTCCTCCACAGGCAAGCACCAAATAAGCTTTCCATACTCAAGGTTGTTAAGAGGGTTAGCAAAGGGTCAAGCTTAAGCCAACTGCTTTCGTTTCATCTCAGCAATCACACAAGCTGGAACCAAACCAGAATGGAATGATCCTACCTGCATAAGGGGGGGGGGGGAGAGAGAGAAAGGAGGCCCTGACAGAGACCCCCAAAGTTGCAGGTACACATTGATTAGGAATGGGCTGGTTTGCAATGGCACATGTGTTGTGTGGTCACTGGAAAAAACCAACCAACCAGCCCGTCACCAATTCAGATCAACAGTTCAGTGCACAGGACTGCTCTGTTAAATCTCTTAATCCAAACATCAGCACAAGTCACCAGCAACTGGGACTGCAGGACACAACTGGTCATAATCAGTGAATGTATAGTGCAAACAACTCTAGGAAAGGTTACTCAGCAAAGAAGCCATGGCTGTTAAATACTCTAAACTAAAGCTACTGCATCCATATATCTAAATTTTATTTGATCAATCAAAATCATTGCAAATCTGAAGTAGTAATAGGCAAATTCACTTTGGCTGAATTTCAAACAGGCTCAGATTTTCAAAATTTGCTTTATAGGCATTTTTTTTAAAAAAGCATGCTTATTTTCAGGCAGGTGCCTCTAAGTTCATAATGGTAACTAATGCATGTTTAGTGATGATGACCCCCAAGATTACATGTGTTCCACAGTGCCAACCATGATCCAAATTTACTTTCAAATTAACCTCTCATCACCACCATGACAAAGAGGGATGAGAAAAAGGATTAAATAAATATTTGTCAGAAAACGATAAAGAGAATTGAATGACTCAAACAGAGAAAACCTGCTTTGGCAGGTGATCCAGTAATATAGCTCTCAGCAACAATCCACTGAAATAAAAGGGGGGAGCCATGTGGCCATTTGAAAATACAAATGCAAGAATAAGTGATACCTTTATAGGCCACTAATAAAAAATATAAAAATCATACAATATGCGATATACAATATCCAATGTCGTGGGTAAATCCCATTTCTTCAAAGCAAGTACCAAAAGCCTAAACATTCATGGCAAAATGGAGTTTGCTAGGAGGTTACTTTTAAATATAAAGTACTTGGCAAGATGGATTTTGCAATAATCCAGAATTCTACTGAGAGTAAGGAACACTTACATGTGCACATATAAAACAGCTGGCTCTGCAAGCCTGGTTGTCTGAATGCTGGCGTTATATGCTAAAAATCTCATAAAGTGTTCTGAGTCAGAGAAGACTTTGGAGAAATAGCATTTGATACTTAAAACGTCTTTACAAGTCTTCACTTCTTCCCTTGCAGTTATTGTCTATTGAGTCTTGGATCCAGTCCCTTCTGTTTTGTTGTTTTGGTGGAAATATTCTTTTATCACTAGAAACCCCACTGGTTAGGTACTGTTGGTGTTTCAAGCACCTATTCATATTTAGGTCGGAGACTGTCTGCTCCTTTTAATAGTTTGTCAGCAATTGCCCCCATATTTTTCTTCATAACTTTCAGAGGATTTTCATGCAGCAGCATCTGTGTTAGGTATTTTTCTCGCTTAATTTTGCTCTCAGTTTTCTTTGACACATCTGGGATGATGTATGAAATAACAAATTTCACAAAGTAGATGATATGCTGGAAGGAGAAGTTAATATAATCAGTGTCAGGTACTCAGAATATATAACAATTATTAGAGAGAAAAACATTGCCCATGTACTGACATGTGCCCTCATTTATAATTGTAAGTGCTCTCAAGAACCTCTGTTTATCGTCTTTTATTCCAACAGCACGAGAAAATTCCCAGGTAACAAAGCAATGTGTCCGCTGTCTGGAATTTTTCAGGGTGAAATAGAAGAATCTGAATGAGGAAGCTTCTTCGGGAGATAGCAGTCAGTCCCATAGTCAGGTCCCTGCTGGCTGGATGAATGGCACTCTGAAGGTCTGTCAAATGGAAGATGGAAAGATCTGCTACCCTACAGAACAGCACCCAAATCAGTGGACTTCAATTAGAAGGAAGGATATTCCAGTTAAATGTCAGGAAGGATTTTCTGGTGGTAAGAGCTGTGAAATGGACTACCTCGGAAGGTGGAGGACTCTCCACTGAAGGGGAGCCTTCTGAAGTTGTCTGTTCTACTGGTCTTAAAACAGAGGCTGTCAAGGATGCTTTAGCTATGGATTCATTCACTGCTGAAAAGTGAGACAGAATTCCCCTTGTGATCCCTTCCACCTCATAGAATTTTATGATTTCATGGTTCTAGGACACATCACCACTATCATCCTCAGAATCAGAAGAAATACCAGACAAAACCTCCAATTTGAATTTCTATCTCAGGAGTTTGATGTTACATAATGACATGAAAGTCCTTTAATGGTCCAAGTAGCTCTACTAGAGTGGAAGCTGGTCATACTACAGATCATGAGAAGGCTACAGTAGGCTTTCTGCTGAGTTAACACATTGCTACTGTTCTATCCAGGGAGCAGAGGCAAAGCTCTCTGAGCTGTCCATGGTCCTGTTTCAGCTAACCCTTATATTAGAAGGCTTATGCCATAACTTGTTTTAGTGCGTCACATTTACTCCAAATGAATCCCACCTACACAAGAAAGGCTGAAATCCTCTTGCCCTAAGGTACACTATATAAGACTGATGGCATCATAATCAGCAATGATTTTTGACAAATGAAACATTTCTGACTTCTCCCTCTCAGAGGTACTGAGGCTTCTTTATAATCACTTTCACTATCAGGAAACTATTGGGGCTGCTGGATAGGAAGTGGAATTATTTAATTATAAAAAACATTGCCAGGATGACTTCAGTGATGGCAACTTTCTGCAGGAATTAAATACTTCCTCCTCCTGTCTAGCAGCCCCTGATAGATTCCCGACAATGAAAATGATTACAAGGGAGCTTCGGGAGCTTTGGTGGTGAGGCAGAAATGTTTTATTTCTCCAAAACCATTGATGCCAGCATCAGCTTTATGCAATGTAACTTATACAACAGGATGCAATATCTTGCTTGCCTACACTTCTACCGGTCAGATACCATTAGTTTTCTTGTGAGCCTTGAGTGATTGCACCATGGGATACCCACAGACTAGTCTCATTTACTGAACTGAAAAATATACAGTGGTGCCCCGCATAGTGACGATAATCCGTTCCGAAAAAATCGTCGCTATCTGGATTCGTTGCTATGCGGGGCAAAAAAGCCCATAGGAACGCATTAAAACACATTTAATGCGTTCCTGTGGGCAAAAAACTCACAGTTCTCTGGAAATCCTCCATGCGGCCGCCATTTTCAGTGCCCGGGAAGCGAGGAAAGGGTGCAAAAACACTGCGGGTGGCCATTTTCTTTACCCGGCGGCCATTTTGGAACTGCCGATCAGCTGTTAGAAAAACCATCGCTATGCGAAAATCGTTAAGTGAAACGCTTACCGATCATCGCAAAGTGATGTTTTACCATCTAAAACATTGTTATGTGATCGCTTTTGCGATTGCAAAAAAACACGTCGCTATGCGGATTCGTCATTAAACGAATCGCTCGTTATGCGGGGCACCACTGTAGTGTCTCTGTAAGCACTTCTGCAGGTTGGTAAAGAGGTTTCCCAAAGCATGTTCTATAGGTGGCAGCTTGATCTTCTCTAAATGTAGTTCTTGTCTTCTAACAAATTATCAGTCAGGAACTATTTATTTGTGTAACTGAGATCTCACAGCTACATGCTGTTTTGTGTAATATGAACCTGAAGGACCAATACCAGGCCTATAACTTCATGCGTATTTGGCGAAACAGTAATGTCCCTTGCAAAGTCTTGCCTTTTCTTCATAGACTGTCAGTAGCAACTGTACACCATTCTTGGCAAAGCATGGCTTTGGCGGGTATTGATTTCTTGAGCAATAGCTACTCACTGCAGGAGTCACTTGCAGTAAACAATATGGATGGCTCAGAAAGGGCTTAGTGGGGCCTAAAAATACAGAGGGGCTTAAAATCAATATCATATTATAAGCAAACAAATAAAGCAAATTAAATTTTTGATTTGTCCTTTCTACCTCAGTCTTCATGCAAGCAGTGAAAATTCAGCAGTCCATATCTGCTCTGTATTTGTTCATCTGCTAACCAAGACGTCCATACAGAAAATGAAGAAAACCCACTAGGATAAGTCTTACCTATCTTCAGTGTAATTTTCTTCATAACTTTTATACTATGATCTGAAATCACGGAGACAGTTTTGTGTTTGTTTTTGTTGATTAAACAGAAGTTTTTCATGTGTGCCTCTTTATCAGACATCTTCCCTTGTATGGCATTAGGCCGAGCAGCATGCCTTAGATATACTCTAATCCATGAGAATTGGAGGACTGGAGGAGTCCCAAACCGGAATTAAGATTGCCGGAAGAATTATCAACAACCTCAGATAAGCAGACAATACCACTCTGATGGCAGAAAGTGAGGAGGAATTAAAGAACCTCTTAATGAGGGTGAAAGAGGAGAGTGCAAAAATTGGTCTGAAGCTCAACATCAAAAAAACTAAGATCATGGCCACTGGTCCCATCACCTCCTGGCAAATAGAAGTGGAAGATATGGAGGCAGTGACAGGTTTTACTTTCTTGGGCTCCATGGTCATTGCAGATGATGACAGCAGCCACTAAATTAAAAGACCACCTGCTTCTTGGGAGGAAAGCGATGACAAATCTAGACAGCATCTTAAAAAACAGAGACATCACCTTGCCAACAAAGGTCGGCATAGTCAAAGCTATAGTTTTTCCAGTAGCGATGCATGGAAGTGAGAACTGGACCATAAAGAAGGCTGACCACTGAAGAATTGATGCTTTTTAATTGTGGTGCTGGAGGAGGCTCTTGAGAGTCCCCTGGACTGCAAGGAGAACAAACCTATCCATTCTAAAGGAAATCAACCCTGAGTGCTCACTGGAAGGACAGATCCTGAAGCTGAGGCTTCAATACTTTGGCCATCTCATGAGAAGAGAAGACTTCCTGGAAAAGACCCTGATTTTGGGAAAGAGTGAAGGCAAGAGGAGAAGAGGACGACAGAGGACGAGATGGTTGGACAGTGTCACCAAAGCTACCAACATGAATTTAACCAAACTCCGGGAGGCAGTGGAAGACAGGAGGGCCTGGACATGACTTAATGACTAAACAACAACAACAAATGTCACCTTTCTCCCCAAAAGGAGCCAAGGTGGCTTACATCATTGAAACTGTATTTAGAAGCTAAAACAGTAAGGAGGGGTAGACATAAAGATTGGTGCAGGCAGCTGTGGAGGGAAGCCATTAAGAAATGCACTGACATATCATATGTGGTGGTCATGCAAAAACAGTATTGGAAAAGAGTACATGCTGTGTTGCAACAAATATTGCTTTGTAAGGTTCCACTAAACCCATAATTGTTCTTATTGAGTATGATACCTGATAACATAGATAAGTCAAAGGAACATATAGTTATATATATTGTTACTGCAGCAAGAATTCTCTATGCCAAAAATTGGAAAAGTCCGACGATACCGAAACAAGAAGATCTCATTGAGAAGATATGGGAAATAGCGGAAATGGACATTTTATCAGAAGTAATGAAGGACTGCCCTTTACAAAAGACAACAGAAAGATGGGACTTATTTTATAAGTGGACTAAATCAACAGGCAACATATGAATAGCATATATTGAAATGTGAACTTAAACCTAGAAGGCAGAAAAGAGTAAATAGAGCAACGTGGAATTTTGATATAGCAATAGGTATAGAATGGATGTTAGTATGTGATTGTTTCTCTTTTTTTCCCCCTTTAACCTCAACTCCCCTCTTCCTTTCTGTCACCCCTCTTGTTAAAAAATAAAACATTATTTTAAAAAAAGGACATGGAAAAAAAAAAGAAATGCACTGACATGGTCTTTAATACAAAACTCTGAGGAAACTTGTTAAAGTTCAAGATGGAAGACACTAACCTCCATGACAATGATGAATGATAATTTGGCTGCAATAACATGCCAGTAGTAGATATTATGTTCATACTGATACTCATGTCCCGGAGGGTATCGGAAATCTCGGTACCTAACACAACGGAAGACATTCAGGCAATCAATTCAACACAATCTGCAATGATATACTAAGGCCAGAAGGGGGAGTAAAACCTGTCCCCTTCCTCTTTTCTGTTTTAACGCAACACATTATACAGTATACGCAGAATATAATTAGGGGAAAAAATAGATCTTATGTAGGCTTTACAACTGTTGAAATGCATAATTTCATCTTCATATTATTCTGCAAAGCCACAATTATCTTTTAGGATTTTTAAAAAATAAATAAAAGAATATCTTCATTCCTTTAAACAAAATACTATACTTACCTGCATGTTGTTATGTTGGCAAACCTTGGATGATAAGCCGGCTTGCTTGCATTTTTGAAATGTGATACAGCAAAGACTGAAAGTGTGTTGTTTATGTAACCCTTCATGGTATAGTTGCTGTGATCTCCATAGGGAGGAACAGAAAATGACCAGTAATAAACAAGGCGAGGAATCATATCAGAGGTAAAAGCAATGATCATTGCCTATATTTGAGAAAAGGGAGAAAGTAAATAAAATTCAACACATGAGCAAATAATTTTTCTATTCTATGTTTTCCCTGAAGAAAGAGGGAATCATCTTATTGTATTAAATCTCTCCATGACAAACAGCTGGGGAACCACATTTTGTTATTGCACCTATATAAGCTATGTACAATGGCCTGCATTTGATGAAAATCTAACCAATTGTTTGTTTGTTTTATTTATAGCCTATCTTTCTCCCAATGAGCTTGAGAGGGCATCTACAGTTCTTCTCCCCCCCCCCCAACTGCCTCACAACAGCCCTGTCAGAGAGGTTAGATTTTAAGAGCGTGATGGAATAGAGATTGCCCAGTGAAATTTATGGCCAAGTGGGGAATTTGAACCCTGGTCTCTTGAGTCCACGTTCAACACTCTTAACTGTTACACCACAGAGCTTCACAGAATGTTGTATGTGGTATCCAATACACACTACTGTTAAGCACTGCATCAATTTCTAGTCTCTGTCAACCTGCTGCAGCTCCTTATTTAAATTGCACACTTTAGACCTCAACTGGAAAATTTTAGGTATTTGATCCATTGATTTTTACAGTGTTCTAACTTTCCTCCAAGAAGCTCAGAATAATAGAACAGAATAGAAGCAGTGGGATAGTATGAGCTGTTTTGAAATTAATTTTTCACTGAGGTGAAATTCAGATTTATTTAGTTCCAGAAATTAAGTTACTTCAGAAGTTTACAGACTACACTCTTCTAATGGAATGTCAGCTCATGACAGACTTCATCTGGGACCAACTAAGGATGGGATTCAGAAGAAATGCTCACTATGTACATATTTAAAAATACAATTTAACAGATGTGTACCCTGTATTTCATAGTAAAATATTCACAGAGCAGATTGCAGCATACTTTGAAATACAGTGGACACAATCATGCTGGTGTTTGTATTAGGTTCATGTAACTTGCTGTAACTAACTGACAAGATGTCAGAGCATATTTCGAGCATGTACCTGGTCGAACACCTGATTGCACAACTGAGATGCACCCCAAAATTGCATGAATTAGCAACTATTAGCTGGAGCAAGTTATGCAAATCATATACAAACAACAAGGGGATTCTTGCCAGTAAGAAATCCAATCCTACAAACCACAATAGTAAATACACATTTAAAATGACAAAATAACAAGTAAGATACCAGCAACAAAGCCTCATTCAAAATAAATGATAAAAGGATCAAGTTGTCAGACAAAAAACTCTTAGTAATCACAGTAGGGTAAATGTCTAGCACTACCTTGCAACATTTTACTGCTTTTCCTATATAAGCTTCACATACTGCCTCATGTCTCCTCACTTCACAACTGCTTTGGAATTCAGCCGATTTTATTTGTTTTGTTCCATTAACTTTTCCCAAGGCATTTCTTTCACATGCACTTTCACCTCTTTTCACTTCTGCCCCTTTTTAAAATGATCTCCAGATGTGCTATAGTCAGCTGGGCAAAAGAGAGTTAATCCCTTGGTTGTTGTGGGTTTTTCGGGCTTCTTGGCCGTGTTCTGAAGGTGGTTTTTCCTAACGTTTTGCCAGTCTCTGTGGCCGCCATCTTCAGAGGACAGCAAAGTGTGCTCTTGAAGATGCCGGCCACAGACTGGCGAAACATTAGGAAAAACCACCTTCAGAACACGGCCAAGAAGCCCGAAAAACCCACAACAACCATTAGATCCCGGCCGTGAAAGCCTTCGCGAATACAGAGTTAATCCCTCTCTGGATTTCCTAAAGGGCAACATGCCCCCCCCCTGCAATTATTAGACTAATTTGTTTTGGAGAATATCATAGTGGGAAAATACTCTGATTTCTGTTTTCCAAAATGTAATGAGTTTTCCATGTAGTCTGTAACAAATGCAAACCTGGTCTTATAAATGGCAACATAAGCTCAGGGAGAAAGAGGTCAACTGTGATGGAGGAAATGTGAGTCCCAAGACAGTTCTGCACACCATCCACTTAAAGCTATGTTGGTGCTGCAGAACCAAGACAGAAAGTAGAAAGAAATATTGTAGAAGAGGCACATTATCAATGATTGCAGTGTAGATTCACAGTGAATGTCGGTGTTGCTACATTTTTCTTCACCTACTGTGCATTTCCGGTCATTGTGTGAACAGTTAATAGGGCTGTCACCTGATTAAAGAAATCTTAATCGATTTTCCCTAGTGACTGTCTGTCTGAGAGACGCTTTTAAATGGATTGTTGTGCCTTGTTGGCTTTGAATGTGTTTTTGGTGTTGACTTTGTTTACCGTTTTAGTGTGGTATGTACCGTATTTTTCCATTTATGAGATGACCCACAGTATAAGACAACCCCGCCTTTTCTAACACCCAAATTAGAAAATTTGAGGGCAGTGCCCCTTTGATCCTTGCACCCTTTCCCGGCTGCCTTTCCCACTTTCTAAGCCCTGCAGAGTTTAGGAAATGGCTAATGCAGCCATGAAACGGTGGCACGCGCGCACCCCTTTGATCCTGACGCCTTTTCACGGCTGCTTTCCTCTGTAGCTTCTCAAAAGGCAAGGAAAGCGGCTGCCTGCCCTGTATAAAATGACCCTCAATTTTTGGTCCAATTATTTAAGTAAAAAGTCTTGTCTTATACATGGAAAATATGGTATTTATTCTTTTTAAAGTATCTGCATATTTACTGTTTTAGCTTTACAAAGTCTTTGATATAAGCTGCCTTGGGTCCCTTTTAAGGAGAAAAGCAGGGCAAACACATTTTAAATAAATAAATAAATCTTCCTATGAGAAAGATATGAGTTTTGGAGGAGGAAAAAAAATCCTTCTTTTAATTTTGTTCAACCATGTTCCAGCAGCTGCTGTTTTACAAGAAGCTTTCATTCCAGGGTGACAGGTTGGGGAATGACTCTTCTAAAATGGCGTCAATCTCTAGTACTCCTGGGACACTAAAACCTGGCCAATGCTATTCAAAATGGGTTTAGGTTGCTTCCTGTTATAGGACGAAACCCAAATGGCAGCCTTAGCAGAAGAGGGGTCATTTGCTTTTGTCCTTGCAGGGAGAAAGATAAAACAGAAACTAGTATTCAGGGGCTGCATGTCCACTTTTCCATCTGAGAAGGAGAAGGGAATGTGTTGTAGCTCATGGCTGGTTTGGGTGAAATAAAATGGCCTCACAGAGATACAGAAAGTGATATGGCCTGAGCTGGGTGCTAATTTCCAGCCAATGCAGGATCTGCAAAAGCCCGGGCTAGTGCCAGAGCTAGGTGAATTGTTCCCTAGCAATGAGTAGGAGGAGTCCTTTGGTGGTTCACAGGGGCATGAAATTGTCCTTACTGAAGTGAAGGAGAGGAAGTGTTACTGAGAGTGCATCCATGCCTCATCAAGATGAATGGGCAAATGAAAAATCAAATGACCTATGAAGCAACAGATGAGTCTGTCAGATACAGTTGTGTTACTGGGCTACTGGATCTAGCTCTTCCCTGCATCCCCAGTTCCAAATCTGTCTTGGTATAGAGCAAAGAGGGAGAATTTCCCATTTCTTCCTTACTTCGATTGTCTCTTTTTCTACTGGCTCTCAAGGGCTCCTGGTCCAGAACAAGCAGCCTTGGTGAGCCAGGTTAGTTCCAGTGACAGTAGAACCATGGAAACTATGGGACTTACACAAATGGCAACAAATCCCATTTATTAACTGTATCTACTCTAATCGGTATTGATAATTAGATTCCACTTCCCTTATTAGGGATGGGATTTTTTTTTGGGGGGGGGGAAGAACTCCCAGTTCCATCATTTGGCAGGAATCCCCCAGGGCCAATTATAGGACTAGGGACTATCAACAGGGCAGGAGGTAGAGCAACCCACTCACCTCCACGCTGTTCTCATGTTGCTTTTTTCAGCCCTCTGAAAAGGGCACCAGGAACCACTGCGGGTTGCAAAGATTCCCAGCCTACTCATAAAGGTGCACTGGAGAAAAATTCCAAAGGAGGCTGCCTCCATAGATGGAATCATCACAACTCACAAAGGTGCCTGGCGTGCTTTTCAGAGGGTGTGAAGAAACACAGGAATTGCATGGAGGTAAGAGTGTTACTCTACCTCATGCCATTTTGATTGCTCCCAGTCCCATAATTCAGTCTGGAGGTTTGTTGCCAAATTGTGGGACTGGGAGTTCTCCCCCCCCCCCAAAAGTCCCATTTCTAATCCCTATATTCTGCATCTGTATGTTTGACTCAATGCCTGTGAAAAACCTAACGCTGTGATTTTCATGAAAACCTGATGGGTGATTAGGGGCCTCAATACAGGAGCTTGTTGGTCCCTAATGGTCTAGAATTTCTTTCCAACTTTGCACATTCATCAAATTTTTGACAGCTAGATGATAGTTTCACAGATTTGAATTTGGCTAGGGTAAAGGGGAGTTTGGATGTGGAAGAAACGCGTTTTTGACTGGCTTGTCTAAAATGGAAACATTCTTGGAGGGCAACTGCTTTTTATTTCTTTTCGGAAATCAAATGCAGGATTAGCGGTTACTCTGCCTGCTGTAGAAGTCTGCTTCCAGTAAGTTCAGCTTTTCTATTTGTAAACAAACACTTGCTAGAAAGGCACCAACTACATAGCACAGCTCCTAAAGGTTTGATTGTTCGGGGAAGGGGGAGAGCCTAATAGTATATAGAATATTTTTTTATTTGTTAAAAGTATAGATTTAGGAAATAACTGTACAGAACAAAGATGTTACGAGTTGACTGAAGACCACCTCCCCTAATGAAATCTACTTTTGGTCAGTAACATTTAGAGCTCTGTGGTTCTTGTAGATGCACGTACATTTGTCACCACAGCGAGAATGGCTATTCCTTGCATGATGGGTTGCCACGCTCCTATATCCTGAGCTTTCTGAGGAACCATGCGTCTGAACTGTGTTGTTAACTTCCAGGCATCCACGCGAATTTCCAGTAGATTGTTAATGAGAGCCAAAAGGGGCGCCAGCGGGAATGAAGCCACAAATAATGTGACGAATCCAAACTGTATAACTGAACAATAACAAATGTGATATACATGGATGAAACATGAACACTATGTAGATTTTCAGAGGTCAAAACAGCCTAAACTGTGGTTCAAAAAATCTACTCTAGTCTACCTGAAAAGACCAAATGGGAGCAATCGATTACAACTAAACTAAACTAAATTAAACTAAACTAAACAAACAAACAAACAAAAACTCAGTTACCACTTGCACTCCACAATCACCAAGAAACAATGATAAATCCAATGCTGATCCCAACTAGTTGTTTTATGTGCTATCAAGTTCAGAACCAACTTATAGTGCCCCTAATAGGGCTTTTAAGGTAAATGAGATATTTAAGAGTGTTTTTACGAGTGTTACTCTCCCCTGGCCAAGTGAGTTTCTATGGCCAAGCAAGGATTCTGACTACTGATGGGCAAAAACTGAACCAAGAACCAGAAAAAAATGAACTTGGCTGGTTTGTGGTTTGGTTTCTGGATCCCGTTTTGCTGAAATAAAACAAAGCACCAAACCTTTTTCCACCTGGGGCTTCATTTTGCTTCAGCAATAGTGCCATGCATTTGTAATAGTTTGTGGTTCGTGGGTAGCCACAAGCCACGAACTATCATGAATCAGTGGTTTTCCAGTTTGTGTCTGTCTCTAATTTTAATCCAGGTCTCCTGTGTCCTAATCCATCTCCCGGTCCATAACACCACAGTGGGTATGAACAGAGTAAAACAATGAGATTTACATTACATGTACAATTGAACCTTCCAACAGAAGCTGATGTGGGAGGATGGCAAGCATTTTCACATCTCTCCCAATGTTTTGGGCAGCTTTTTCTTTAGCAAATTTATTTGGTTAAGCACTTCTTCTGCCTTGTTTTAAACAAATCATTAAAAATTGAATACTGCCCTGGCCACTCTATAGCTGTCCCAGGTAAGAAACAGAAAGAAATGGTTTTTGCCAGGCTTATTCTCTTAGAAAACTTGCCCATATGCCCTGAAAACAGTAACTTTAGATACACTGCCTGTATGCATAGCCTTATTTCACTTAGAACAGTGGGTAACCCAGGTGTTGTTGGATGGCAATTCCTGGAAACTTGGGCCAGCACAGATGGTGGTGAAGGCTTCTTGGAATTGCAGTCCATGAATACTTAGGTTACCCCTAGTTGGGAACCACTGACTTAGAAGATGGTGATTCATAATGTATCTGCAGTGCAGTTGCACATATTTTTTCTGTAGTAAGCCTCAATATGTATATTAGGCTTGCTCCCAGCTAAGTATACTTAGGACTGCACCTTAATGTCCTGCTTAAAATTCCAAGGACTTAAAAAAAATTGATTCAGCCACCCTCCTTTTGCAAGCTTATACCTTTTTTAATTTTACTGAACAGAATCACAGGTACACTTTTTAAAAGATTCAATGAGTTATCCCATAAAAAGAGGAACTAAATAGCTGGCTTACCCATTTCAAGATACTCATAAAACAGTCCGAGTTTACCAATGGGCTGCAGATGGTAGTCCTGTTCCCAGCGTGGGACAATCTTTTCTGCCCGATTAGCAGAGCAACATCTTCCAATCAAATTCTTAAGCCACCTATGGATTTGGAGCAACATTTCCTTAGTTTAGCCACCCTTCCACATAATTTATAGTTTCTACATATAAAAACAAGGTGCAGTCAATGAAACCCAAATCACACAATCACAGATCACATATCTTGCAACAAGACAGCCAAAACAGCAACAAGATATCAAAGTAGAAAGGAATTAGAATATCAAAATGAACTAACTGCTAGCAGCAGTAAAAACCTGAACAGTAGCACCAGCAATAAGACTGAAATCCTAATGAGAATGATTTCCACAGATGGAGGGATAGCATTGAGAAGACACTTCTCATCCAATGTGGGCAGCGGCATTCAGAGAAGATCCTCTGAATGTGACCTGCCCCCCGCCCCCAACTGGATAGGAATATACTGGAGCAGGGCCTCCTTGAGGTAGACCACTTCCAAGCTCTTCATGACTTTTATGGTATCTGTAAACTGAGACTGCACATCCTATCTCTGAACCCTGAAGGGCTGCCTTTTTTCTGAGAACTCCAATCTCCAGCTTTTTCTTACAATTTTTAAAAATGAAACCTCTTGCTTGTAGTATCAAATTCTTTTTTTAAAAAATGTAGGGGAATGTTGGGATGCTGAGGGAAATAAGGTGCGTCCACAATACAGTGGTGCCTTGCTTTACGATTGCCCCGCATTACAACAAAACCGTATTATGACAATCTTTTTGCGATCGCAAAATGATGGTCTAAATGGGTTTTTTTCGCTTTGCGATGATCGGTTCCCTGCTTCGGGAACCGATTCTTCGCAAAACGATGTTTTTTAAACAGCTGATCGGCGGTTTCAAAATGGCCACCTGGTAAACAAAATGGCTCCCCGCTTTTTTCTGGGACGGATTCCTCGCAAGACAGGCAGTGAAAATGGCTGCCCTATGGAGGATCTTTGCTGGACAATGAGTTTTGACCCCATTGGAATGCATTGGAGGGGTTTCAATGCGTTTCAATGGGTTTTTTTCCCACATTATGATGTTTTCGCTTAATGGCAATTTTCCTGGAACGGATTATCGCCGTTAAGTGAGTCACCACTGTATGTTGCCCATATTCACAGTAAGCTTTTTTTAAAAAAAATAGAACAGATCGTTGTTGCTGTTTGCATAGATAATGGGATCAGTTTTTATTGTTAGTCTATAGAGTTTATGATCAGAGACCAAGCTACACATTATAAGTGATCACTTATACTGTATCTTCTTTCCATGATTTATTTTGAAATAAAAGAACTGGTAGGTCTCTGGGGAGTAGAGCAGTGATGGACAGAAAATAACAATATGGAAGATGAGGAAATGAACTTAAGAAGATGCTCTGTACCAAGTTATCATTTGTTCCTTGTTACCCATCCCAGCCATTTCCTATTCAAAATAGCTCTTCCGCTGTCACTGCTTTTCAACCTGTAGAAGTCTTGTACCTTTCACCTTGAGAGCTACAATGTACTAAGGCAGCAGGAATTTAAAGTTGAAAACCAATAAGAAGGGAAAGATAAAGTAGCCATATGTTATTTCCATTCTTTAAATGAAACTTTACAGTCCCTTAGCCAATTGCTATTTAAAAAATTAAAAAATTTAAAAATTGCTGTGAAAAATAAAACTAGCAATTTTGTCCCCAATAGCCAGGCAATAACTGTAAACTCTGGAGGCATAGCATATAACACCCTGTTTTGAATCACTGAATGTACATCTTTTTCATTAATGCCATGAACTCATGCAATTGTAACTTAACTCCTGTAAAATTAAGATAATGACAAATATTAAGTACTGCATATTTCCAAAGATTCAATTTTTCCCCAATATGCTTAGTGCAAGCAACTGATAACACACCCTCAAGATCAGCCTTCTCTGCTCTAGAGAGTATGGTATTTGTTGCTACAACCGAAGCTTTCGCATTTAGTCAGCCTGGCTGGGATTCATGGGAGTTGTAATTCAGCACATCTAGAGAAATCTATGCCAATGTATATGTTGCCATGTATTTATGTCTAACCAAGTCTAATATATTATGATATAAGTTGTATCAGAACTCTCTCTGTGCATTTTCTTACATCTGTGTCTTTGCTAATGAAGGGGAGGATTTGAAGCAGCTAGATAAGAGGCTCTGTGTAACTTGTCTTTAGCTCCAAGGTTTGTTTTTCCCAAATAGACTCCTCTTACAATCTTCATATCCAATATGACCCCAAGCTTTTGAAGAGGCAATAGCCATATAAAGCCTCTGGAGTTGGCCTCACACCAACAATTTTGTCATTCATACTTGCCCACTGAGAGACAAAATGAATGTGTGCTTTCTTTGACTCTCAGTACCACTTGTCTCTCAGAGTTTTCAAAAATCTGACAAACAAGTTAAGGCCTTAAACCAGACCTGGGCAAAGTGCAGCCCGAGGACCACATAAGGCCCGCGAACCGCTCCTGTCCAGCCCGCGGACAGTTTTGAACATCAAAACCATTTATAGCTTTTTGTCTAAAGTTGATCAGTTGCTTATCTTTAACATACCATAAAAAACCTCTTCAGTATTTGTGAAGATTAACAAGTTTAAAATAAAAACAATCATAGCATTACTGTTTCATTTTATTTTTAAGTAAAGTTGATTTGGCCCCCAAACACATTTCAGATTTTTCATGTGCCCCCCCTATAGAAATGAATTGCCCACCGCTGTCTTAAACTTTTCTTTCAAATACATTTCAGATTGAAAAATGAAGGATAATCACCATTCTATGTAATGCTCCAAACTGAGGTTTAGGTAATCTATAATAGTGGAGATTGTGCTTCAATTTTCAGGTTTAAATATAACATTTTTTTCTAAATCACTTCTAAGTCCAGAGTTGCTTTGACACCCTGCTAGCAACACTACTTACGGAAGAAGCACTTCTTGAATGTTATTCCAGATTGCTTTGCCTCCCATTATTATTGTCAGTTGTGTAGTAAGCTCAAGAAGACATCCGCCTGGATCACACTAAGGTTCAAAGGGGCACAGAAATGGACAGTTCAGTATATTCAGTTAAAGCTATTTTAACTCTCACCTGAAAGTACATTATGAACATCTTTATGAACATCAGAAAACAAAACACACACAGAGAAAGAGAATAGTTGATTCATACCTCTTCATTTCTGTATTTTCCCAACCAATAAACTGGGTCACCAGGGTATCCTACAAATTTACCCTTAAAGAATGCAATGTAGAAACACGAAGAATAGTAGTTGACAAATTGGAATAAAAACATCTTCATGGTCAGACTGTTTTCATAATCTGTCTGTGTCCTTGGAAGTTCTATATTTTACAGAAGGGAGACAAAACCCCACAACAATTATTAAACCAACAAAGAAGAGAGAGAATAAGGGAAAAAGAAATAGGTAATCCAAGAATAGCTTTGGAGACAAATATACATGTGCACTGCTGCCTTGAATACAATTTACATCTTTATAACTTATATTATCTGGAACTATTATCCCAATTTCATGTGTTATTTAAAAAAGGGGGAAGAAACATTCATTCACCCAAGAACAAGTGAAAAGCATCCAGCAGATTGTATACATAATGGACATTTTCATGTGATGAAAATGAAAGAATATTAATATGCAGCTACTTATGATACCTCCCAAACCCAGCAGTGTTTCAAATAGTTTATCTATTTATTTAACAGATAAAAGATTTAAAACACTGATTCTTTTCCTATTTGTTTACAAGAATACTGCAACTCTATCTGTAGACAATTGCAAATGTAATTGAATGTGTTATCCCATGCTTATCTCTTTCCATGAAGTTGGAATTTCAACAGTAATCTTCTGCGCTCTGTCAGTTTCATAAATATACAGCTGTAAACAATTGATGTTCCCTGCTAGTAATACAAGGATTTCTTAGTAATGAGTTGAATGTCTTTTCTCTGGAAACCAAGAAAGTCTGTTCTTAAAATATTTATTTCAAGCTATAGAGCAAAAGGTCTTAAATGCATGGCACATGCCTTCTGTTTGCTGGGTTTGCTGTATTCTTAGGAATGCAAACCTTTACTCTATTTACTCTAGAAGTTTTTCTGTTGTCCTGCTGCATGATAATCTTACCAAAGTCAGTAATCATAATTGCTACTTTCTCATAGATCATGTTGAGAATCATAATGATTATGAAGCTGAGAACAGAAGCAGACACTGAAGTTGCTGCTTGTGGTGTCAGGTACTTCTGGATTGCTTCTGTTCCATTGATGTGTCTTGGCAGCGTTGCAGAAAAAACCAGGAAAACGGACAGTCTGTAAACAATTATGCCAATAACTGAGGCAATAATGAGCAGGATCTGAAAACAGAGAGCAATATGTATATTCTCAAAGAATTTGTTTCCCAAACTTAGTCAGCAATACAAAATACGCACATGCATATTTAACTTTAATGTTATTTATTTGACTTTAATTTTACAAACTTTATGAAAGCTTTCATTTTATTGATTCCCTCCACCAAGAAATCTACAGAAAACCTTTCCATGATGACACTAAAAAAAAACAAAACAAAAAAAAACACCTTCTTCCAGGTAGCTGAATTCTAGATCCCCACTTAAATAGCTACTCTATTGTTTCCTCCTTAACACACTTTTGTGATAAGAAAGAAGATGGCATGAGTAGAAAAATACAGGAGGCCTAAAAATGGAAAAGAGTTAAAAATGGACCCTCCGCGTAAAAATGAGACAGTGTAAGTATACAATGCAGGACTTCTCATGAACCACCCAGGGACAAAGACAGGTATGTGTGTATGTGTGTGGTGGTGGTAGTAGACTTTATAGGTAGAAGCTATAGCAAAATGAATAAAAGCAAAAGGGAAAATGGAGGAAAGTATAAGAGTAGATTGTAAAAGAGATATAAAGAGAGAGAGCATGCAGAACGGCACAATATATATTTTGAAAAATGCTCTTGTCTTGAAAATAAGTTTAGCTTTTTCTCTGTTCCTTCTATTGCTTTTAGCCTTTATAACACTTTGCTTAGGAGGAATAATCATTATAGCATTCTCATGGCTGCTTCTAACACAAAGGAATATCTGCAGCTCCGAGAATGACAATTCCACTCACAATCACTGAAAAATCTTAAAAGTGGCGGGGGTGTCATTCTACAAAGAAGCATGATACTCCTTTCAGAGAATGAAACAGCAGGGTAGCAAACCAAAAGGAAGTGCAGCCACTTACTCCACACTAGCTACTATTTTTGCCCAGTAGGCTTCCATGGGCAAATTGTGCTTGCTGCAAAGGTAAGCGGGACTGTACCTTTCTTCCCAAACCTGCCTTACACATATGCACTAGATACTTGGTGGGATGGAAAACACTGCGGCATCATTTTAGAATGTTTAAATATTTTGGTGTTAATTTTTTTCTTTACTTCATTTATTTCATTATCCCTAAAGCAGAAGTGATGGAACAGTCTTAGGACACAACTATCCTTGTGTGTGTGTGTGTGTGTGTGTGTGTGCGTGTGCGTGTGTGCGTGTGTGCGCGCGCGCGCAGCTTGAGATAGCTCAACTTTCTCCCGCAGTCCCCGGCTTTCCCTGATATCACTTGGTATTTTTTCCTGATAACGCTTTGCTTCCAGTCCTATGTACAGGCAAAAAAGTGAAACAATGGAGTACAGCGTGAGAAAGCAGAGAAGGGATTTTATTGCCTTCGCTTGTATTACTCTTTACATTAGACTGCTTACCGTGTGGTCTCCAAAGTTAGTGGCAACCCCCAAGGCTATGAATCATTGATAGAGATGGGCATGAACTAAACTATGAACCAGGAAAAAAGAAATAAAGAAAGAAACCAGGCTAGTTCATGGTTCAGTTCGTGGAACTTATTTGGCCAAAATGAAATGAAGCACTAAATTTTTTTTCTCTTCTACTCAGCACTTTGTTCTGCTTTGGCAAAATGGATCCATGCCCTTTCCCTTTCCACTGCCCCCCCCCCACAGCCTCCGTACCTGGTTCTGTTGCCTCCTCCTCTTTCTCCTCCTCCACTGCTGTAATCTTCAGAGACAGCAGCTCAGCTTCCTTCCTGGAGCCTGGTCTGCTGTCCGTGCATACGCTCCCGCCTCTCAGCTGAGAGGTGGCTCCATGCGTAGAGACAGCCGAAAGGACAGGGAAGCTGGGCTGCTGTCTCTGAAGATGGCGGTGGCAGCACAGCTGTGGTGGTGTGACAGGACCAGTTAGGTCACTACCCAGTCACTACCCCACCTGGCAGAAATAAAAAAACTAACCACGATCCATCATGAACCACCATTTTTCAGGTTCATGCCCATCTAGAGTGTTCATTTTGAACAGATAGGCGGGGTATAAATAAAATCAATAAAATAAAATAAATCTCTAACCATTGATGAAGATTACCTCATGTCATTTACCACAGGGACAACAGTAGTTACATAAAATCTTTCCCATTCCAGTTGCCTCTTCAGGAACCCCCTCCCCCTGCTCCAATATAGTCGTAACTATTTTTATCAAGTTTTTGCTATATGAGCTGCAGCATTTTGTCTTGTTTTCCCTGAGGGGATTTTAACTCTGAAATTTGTTCTAAAATACATTGGGTGTGTGTGTGGGCAGAATAATGCTAACAACAATATAGCAGACCAGGGGCCTAGAATGTATTAAATCATTTATGTTTTATTGGAAATTCTTCCTTCAGCCTTCCTCAATGTTACATTTTTTCATGGTTTGCTTGACTTCTTGTAACTTTAACTATTAATTAGAAAAGAAACATGAGGAAGATTAAAGCACAGCCTAAACTAAAAGTGACCCATTCATCTGTAACATGACAAGGAGAGCAATCAGTAGGAGAAAGCTAGAAGGGAAGGTAAATCATCTTCAGAATAACTCACTCTGCTTTCATAAACCAGAAGGTGGCATTTAATTTAAAAAATATGGTTTAAGGAAGCAAGAGGCTAAATTTTCAAGAAAAGTCTATTTAAAAATGTGGCTGAATAACAGATTTTTATACAAAGTATGTACTTTGCATTAGTAAATATTAATTTAATATGCATAAACATATATTCATATATACTATTTGCATCCAGCCAGTGCAACAGCACTTGTGCCAGGTGCTCAGTATCCTACAACAAAATGAAAAAGAACACACACAAAAAGTCCACCTCTGCATGGCAAGGACTGGATTTAGCATCACTTGTGTATAACACTGAAAAGTGTATTCCACAATATAAGGCTGAGTGACCAAGATCCATGGCTAATCTCAGGGCTCTGGAATGGGACCACTGGTGTCTCATGATCCAAGTCGGAGACAACATAGTCACCTGAAAGGTGCCTCCCCTTTTCAGATCACATGCCAGTCCTGAATGAGACGATTTTTATTAATTGTTCTGAATGCCTGCTAAGCGAAGGCATTACTTTTATTAATCTAATATTACATAAAACTAATAAACAAAATCAGTTGAAAAAAAATCTGCAGTGCAAATACATTTACATATTCCAAATCTTTTTAAAACATACCTTTCAAATACAGCCTGTGAAGCAGCCCACACAAAATCCAAGAAAACAA
The DNA here is from genome assembly GCF_051106095.1 of Pogona vitticeps. Taxonomy (NCBI): domain Eukaryota; kingdom Metazoa; phylum Chordata; class Lepidosauria; order Squamata; family Agamidae; genus Pogona; species Pogona vitticeps. Next base: position 139,534,980 of record NC_135787.1, on the reverse strand, counting down.
ACTGAGAAAGTGGGTGTATAAGCTGTGTCAGGAGGTGAGAAGGGGGTTCAGAAGCTGGGGATGGGGGTGGGGAATCAAGCTGGATAAGAAGGCAGAAATCCAGAAACGGAGTCATCAGCAAGGAGTCCAAAGACACTGGAACTCAGCACAGAAGAAAGAAAGAGGAAATGGGACAAAGAAAGGGAACATATTTGAAATAAGAAAGAAAAGTGTTGCATTGTCAGGGGAGAGGGATAGGAATTCTGTCTAGCTGAGGGAGCCAGGTTCAATGCAAAGGAATTCACATGGCACAATTTATCTCTTTTTACTGTACTCTGTCATAGTACATTTGAGAGATGAGTGTTTTCCCCAAATCCTCTTTAGGTAAAGTGAAAAGCTATACAATCTCATAGTTAGTCTTCTTTCTAATGTTAGCTTCTGGGGTATGTGTGTATGTGCTCTGGGACTGTGCAGCTTGCTCACAACTACACAAGTTGGCCCTTAATTTGGGAGGCACAGTGTGGAATCAAACTCCTGTACTCAGGCCCACAGCCAGACATCCAGCTCAACAATATCACTCTCACAATATCACTGTATGGGGTCAATGGGGTATAGCAGATCATAGGACTGGGACTCAGGAGATCTTGGTTCAAAACCACACTTGACCATGGGAACTCAGTGGCAGATGGCAATGGCAAACCACTCCTTGAACATCTCACATACTCCCCCCCCCACAAGCCCCAACAACAGTATCACTTTGCTTTTTACAGCATGTATTCTGCTAATGAAAATCAGCTACTAAATAGAAGTGGCAGTTTAAGTTTACCCAGAAAAAGACAGCACTTGTACAGAAGACCACTCTTATACACTTTCCACAGGTTGTGTATGGGATATGCTCTTCTTGCTGTAAAGAAAGTTGAACGAGAAGTCATTATTTGGATGTTCAGCATCGTGTCTGCCATTTTAAAAGGAAATCCACTTTTTCACTTAGTGCTGAGGGAAACTAACCCTTTCCAACAAGTATTCTAACTAGAATACTTCACACTTCTTGCTGGCTAGTAATTTATTTAAGTTAAAAATGCCATTCTCAATCTCTCTGAGATGGATCAATGTAATATTGGAAGGCTTAGGTCAGTGGTCCCCAACCTTGAGCCTCCAGTTGTTCTTGAACTATAACTCCCAGAAGCCTTCACCACCACCTTTGCTGGCCAGGATTTCTGGGAGTTGAAGTCCAAGAACATCTAGAGGCCCAAGTTTGGGGACCACTGGTTTAGGTGGTACAGTTACATAATCCCATAAATCTAAAGTTCTCAGGCAACAGGTTCCCCATCCCCCATGTCATATGGAAATGACTTAGGAACTGGGTAGAGGGAGACTTTTAAAGTCAGTTTCTTATATACTCTTAAAATAAAAGGAAGAAAGGCAATTGTCTCACTGGATTCTCTGGAATCAACTAGAGTAATTGGTGTGTTTTTTTTTTTGCCTTTTTTGTAATGTGAAAATAGACACAGAAGTTCACTTTTCTCTCTCTCATTGTCTCTTTCTCGGCACAACTCACAGTTACACATTTTAAAAGAGAAGTAGGAATTGCTAAAATAGATACTTCTGAGACTCATTTCCATATTACAAATGGCGGTCTTGGTTCACCACTGACAATTTCATATTTAACAAGACTGTATCAAACCATCTTTGGGGCCTCATCCTAACCACATACATTTCCATAAATTCAGAAGTTCTGAACCGTAGTCTAAGAGGGCAATGAAAAGGGCAAATACCAATCATGATAGTACTGAGCTTTGCCAAAATAGTCTGTTCCAAATAGTCTGTAAAACAATATTTTCCAACAAGTCTTTTAAAGAAAATTAAAATACAAGGGTAAAAAGATACTTTACTTGTGTGATTTCATTCAATACTACATGACGGCATCTTGCTTCATATTCTGGTCGGACTTGCTCTTCTAGCTCTAGGAACTCAACGGTGTCCCATTCATATTCCAGTTCAGCCTGACGCCGTTTCCAAAACTCCAGGAACAAAGTAACTGGCCAAAGGTTAAAGAAAATACAACAATAATGAGAATTATTGAATTCTCATTAATTGAGAATTATTCCTGGTTGTTCTATATAGAGATGGAGTAGTATCTTGATGGATGATGAAATGGCCCTTAATTTTTATGAAGGAAATAGTAGAACACCGATCACATGGATTGATGGACTTTAGGCATTAGTCAAGCTGGATTGCAACCAAGAATAAAATCTACTTGCAAAACTCACCTAGCAACATAATAATTTGGAATTAAGTCAACTTTGACTGGCCATTTACTACCTGGTGAATTAACAAAATTTATCCCAGCTTTAGGATGAAGATTGCAGTTTCTGTGTGTACATGACTGGAAACTTCTTAAAGTATACTTATTTTATTAACAGGAAAGTAAATACACTGATTTAATAGGAGGAGTTATAGACCTTGTACATACTGGCAATTCAGTGAAACAAAATTCTTTTTAAATAAAAACTACAAACACCAAATGCAGCATAAATGAAGCCAATGGGATATTTTGATTAAGGAATCATTATCTTTATTCGCTAAGGCTTTCACAGACGGGATCTAATGGTTGTTGTGGGCTTTTCGGGCTCTTTGGCCGTGTTCTGAAGGTTTTCTTCCTAACGTTTCACCAGAAACTGGCGAAACATTAGGAAGAACAACTTTCAGAACATGGCCAAAGAGCCCGAAAAACCCCACAAGAATCATTATTTATTTATTTGTCTTCCTGAGATATCTTGACTGCTTATCAGTGTTGCATGTTTAGCATATTTATCTACTAAGAAAAGTAGTTGGACTACAACACCCGTCGGCCTTCACTAGCATGGCAAGAAATGATGAGGATTACTAGGAGTTGGACTCCACCATCTGGAGTGCTCCCCTTTGCCTATCCCTAGGTCACAGGTTAGTTTCACCAAATGGCTGCTTTATGAAGTACTAGCAAGGCTATCCAAACCATTTACAAAAATACCCTGCAGTTGTGTATAGCTATTTTTTAAAGCAGCTTTAAGGAAGGACGTGCACTCACATCCTCTCCAGCCCATAAGCACAATCTCATTATTTGTTTTTGCGAGAAGAAAAGGATGACTCAACCAGATCGCTGCAAGAACTCGGTGTTCGTTATATGTATTACTTCTGGGCTGATGTCATTTACAGTACAGCACAAGAGAGAGAGAGTTCTAGGCCACAACTTCATATTCTTCACGAGATCAGCTATGAGTGTAGGAAGGGAATGACATGCCACCAAGTTGAGTTTTTTTCCTTCCTACTGTCTTCCTGGAAGGCAACTGAGGGCCACCTAGGGAATGGCTGAGTGAGAAGTGCCTTCTCTGAGGCCAGAAACATGTTAGAGGTAGCCCATAACCAGAACTGGAAGCACAGTTAGGTTTGCAGAGTGGTGACAGAGGCAGTCTTCCTATGTCTGTGAAATCAAACTTCAAATGAATCCCATGCTTGAATCCTGATGACAAATCACCAAACAATACAAGGGAATCTGCACAATCCCAGAGGTAAGAGAACCTTGCGCCATGATAGACATTCTTATTATTTAATGATGATGATGATGGGACCTTTCCAATCATGGGCTATCTGCAATGTCTGTTTCTGACCTGGTGTCTTATGCTGATCAGGTTCTGTGTATATAGTGGAGCTGGAGAAAGGAAATACAGTGGTGCCTCGCCTGATGAGGATAATTCGTTCCATTCAAATCACTGTTAAGGGAAATCCTCGTCAAGCGAAACGAAAAAGCCCATTGAAATGCACTGAAAACCGGTTCAATACGTTCCAATGGGCTAAATACCTCATTGTAAAGCGAAGATCCTCCATAGGGCAGCCATTTTCCGGTGCCTGTCTAGCGAGGAATCCATCCTAAAGCACAGCGGGGAGCCATTTTGCACAGCGGTCAACCATTTTAGAGCCGCCGATCAGCTGTTTTAAAATAATCGTCTAGCGAAAAATCAGTTCCCAAAGCAGGGAACCAATCATTGTGAAGCAAATTTTTCCTATTAGAACAATCGTCAAGTGGTTTCGTCATTTAACGAGGTAATTGTTAAGCGAGGCACCACTTGCAATTATGTCCCCAGTTTTATTTGTAAGCTATATAAGCACTTCAATTGATTTTATCATATCCATTCATGGTTCAGGTTTTCATGCACAAATATATATCTGACGTGGTTATGAACACAGAGATATTTTGAGATGAATATCTCTGCATTGATATGGATTAAATAAGGAAATTTCCCTCCGCCATATACTTGAAGCTAGATAGCTCAGTGAGCTTGGGTCTCTGACTGCAGAGCCAGTGGTTAGGAGTTAAATTCCTCTGCAAGCTACACAGTCCCAGGATGCCTCCAGAAGAAGGGGATGGTAAACTTTACTGAGTACTTCACTTAGAAAACCCAGAAAGGGTCACGATAAGAATTGACTTGACAGCACATAATGAGGATGACAACAACATATTTGAGATTAGCTTACCCCATACTCCCATAAATACTGCAAACACTAGTGTTCCAAAGCTATCAAATATGCACAGCTTCTGAAAAACATCAAGAAAAAAAAGTAGCACATCTTAAAATGCTGTATCTTCTTTCAACACATTAACAATAACATAGCCTATTATGGGGCTGTTATTAAATTCAACGGTAGTCTAAGAGAGCAACCGATGCACACAAAACAGGCTTCCATATGTGGAACTTCTTTTATACCACACACTTCATATATCTCGTGTCCAACCTTTGTGGCTCTGAGGTTGATACTCCCGCACCTTATATTATATGCAGTGCCAAATAGGAAGTGCTCATCATCTGTTGTGGGGAGAACTTAACCAGCTGAAGGCACTGACCATCTGTTTGCTAGAAGGAAGAAAGCAACTGCCAGCTGGCAGAAATGGGTGTGCTGCCTGAATAACAGCCTCTAGTCTTATATCCCAATCCCCCCCCAAAACCCCAACTTTACATTTTCTAGTCTCCTTCAAGTTTTTATAAATCTGAGACATATAACACCCGTCCACTCCAAAAGTCCAAATATGTTATCCTTTTTTTAAAAAAATAACACCCTGAAAAGAGCAACAATTTTTCAGTGCTAAGAACACTAAATGCAAACTTTAAAAATTAGAGCAAGCTAAAAACAACGAAATATATGGATTGCTTCAGGCTGGATTCAAACGATATTATTCTTGTGTGCTGGAAGCAACTATCTGATGATAATATGATTATGTAGAGTTAATGTCACAGATCAGCTGTTCCAGCTGTTGCATTCTTATCATATAAACAAAAGATCAACCAATAGGAAGCAGACTGTAATATGATAAGCTTATCACATGAAAAGCAAGGTAATGGTAAGATTGTTTAACGGTAATAACAGAGGTTTTGAAATGTTTCCTGTCCTTGATCTCTATTTTTTTAATCATAGTTACACTTTCCATTCCCCTCATTTTATCATCTTAACATGAATCATTAAATTAACAGAAAGGATGGTCTAGTACAGTGCTGTTCCAAGCCCTTGGAAAGGAAGCTCAATTTCATAGACAAACATACACAACGTGCAGGGGACTTACTTTTAAGAAAGCTAGGAATATGACACTATGTGCAAACTTGCTTGGAAAGTGGTTAAAAAAGAGAGAGAATATTTACAGTACAGTGGCTTCCATTTGTCACCAGGACAATTTCTTGTTCACAAGGCGCAAATGAGTCTGCATTGAGCAGCCCCAAAAACAACATCTCCACAGGAACAAAAACAAAACTTCCAGGCAAGTGAAAAATGTTTGTTTGTTTGAATATTTAAAAAGGAGTCCTGTAAACTGTTTCTCCCCCTCATCTTGTTTTGTTTAGGAAAAGGTGAATCACAGAAGCTCCAAAAGCGACAATTGATTTTTTTTCCACCAAAACTTTCCCACCCAAGTGAAAATACCTATGCCAGGTGTTGGTGGCCTGATTGCCCAGCCTCAGGTAAAGCATCCAGGTCTTGGGAATCCACAGATCCTGGTTTCTCATGTCATGCCCCATTCACAGAATGCAGTTTTTGGGAGACCTACCAGGGCCAGATAGATGCCTGTGCACCTTCTACAGGTGTATGAGTGGAGGGAAATGGTGGATATGTCCCCCATCATCATAGCAGTTTACTTCCATTTGAGGAAGGGCACCCTGCTAGCCTCACTCACACAGTTAAGTCAAGTGAGCACTGTTACATATCCAGACTCCCTTACATGTTAAGGAACTTCAGGTTGTTTGCTCTAACTGCAAGCCCAATCATGACTGTAAGACTGTAGTTGGTGAGTTTCATGTGCTTGCTTTCTCTTCATTGAAACTGTTGGTGTATCCTGACATGGTATCTTTCTTTTTTTACACTCCATATTTCCAAACTCATTTTAAAATAAACATTCATGTCTCATGAATCCCTTTGCACTGCATTTTCTTATGCTGCAAGAAAAATCCATTACCTTGGATGATTCACAGGTGATTGTAAGATTCCAGTATGTACATTCTTTATCACACTGTGGGCACATGATGATGTTTCCTCCTACGTTAGGGTCGCATACCTCTTGGCTATAAAAAAAAGTAACAGGGAACAAGTTGCTACTCTCAGTGGTTTAACAATCTCTTGTTACTCCCCACCATAGTTTCTGAGGGTCCACTACATTTGATCCAAACTGAATTTTCATGTAACACTCTTGTTTACCGATTAAACTGTGACCCTTTTTAAACAGGAGAAACAAGGTCTAGAGCAGTGGTTCCCAACCTTGGGCCCCCATATGTTCTTGGACTAAAACTCCCAGAAGCCTTCACCACTAGCTATGCCGGTCAGGATTTCTGGGAGTTATAGTCCAAGAACATCGGAGGACTCAGAGTTGGGAACCACTGGTTGAGAGGAACAGTCAAAGTAAACAACAGGGTCGAAGTGGCACCTCCTCCGTTCCCCATCCACTGTTTTTCTATTCCAAATTCTATTCAAATTCTGCTGAGTGGATTCTTACATTTCAGTTCCAAATGTATTTTGGGCTCACATAAGTAAATCAAAATAACTTATATTCTATTACTCTAGGCCTACAGTCCCAAAATTTCTAAAATAACTCCACTGGTTTGTCTAAAATAATTCCACTGATTTGCTCCTTTCCAGCAATCTGCTAGTGTTGATTTTATTTTATTTCCATGAGTGTTGCAATAACGTATTGCCAGAAATCCTGTTGCTTAGTGTAGTAAATGGCACTAGAGTGGGACAAATCAATCAGTGGGAATGTGGTAACTTCCATGGGTTCAAATGCATCTCCTCTAGTTGTGACACTATGCTAAATTATGTTACAGCTACAGTAGACCCATTTGAATCAACATAACTTACAGAGGCGTTAACTCACTGAATTCTGACTGATTCAACAGGCCAACTCTAGTACCATTTACTACACTAAGCAATAGGGTTTCAGCCACTGATTCATAAATCAAAGTATTGTCAATACTGGATTATTAGTTTTCATTAATTTCAGCCATGGTTTGGATGAAAAGCTGTTGATGTGCAAGATTTAGATTAAAAGGTACAGATTTCTTTTCATGCTTATGTGATGTCCAAAAGAGAGGATGGTTAAGAATCTCAACAGGATGTTACTTAAAAGAACTATAATATAATTCAGATGAAAGAAGTCCTCAGGGCACTTATGATAATGGCTTGTGAAGATTAGTTGTTTTAGCTTTTTTTAAAAGCTTTTCACATGGCATGTTATTATAAATGATTTTTAAAATGTCTTTTGCTAATCTTTCCAATAACATCTGATAGCTAGAAAAGTAGCATATCCTTGTACTGTATGAGTTATTATGAAATAGGTACTTATATAATCTGACATGTGCTTGCTTACAATCAAAGGCAGAATGCTCTGGGTCTGCTAGCTAAAAAAGGTGAATAAACCCCTCCAATATCAGAGAAGAGTTTTACTGGCAGGTGCGTATTCACCCCAAATTGCCTCCATTACATTTGTGGAAAGTGTACATGAATCCACCATCTCCAGAAGTGCTTCAACCCAAAATCCCAAAAATCTTTACGAAAGCTTGGTAAAGGAGAAGCATGGAGCCATTTCCATTCACCTGCTCCGGCTAGCAAGGGAAAACAGAGCTTTAGAAATGTTGACCATCTGTCACTTTACTCCTTCTATTCCACTTAAGATTGGTCTGCCAATTTGACTAAATTCAACAAAATGTTGTCCTACTACAAAGGGCTGCAGCTTGGATTCACTGATCTGAAAGAATGCATTATCATATATGAATGGTCTAATCTATGACTCTGCAACAACTACACAGGAAAATAAACAACTGACCTAAATTATTAATTGAAGGTTACCTCCAAGTGCAGTTGTCCCTCATGAAATAGCCATATAGAAAGCATCCAAGTCCAACGATCGCTGCCAGGACTAACATGTGAGTATAAAATCCCAGCCAAGCAAAATAGATTCCAATTTTCTCACCATAATATTTCCTGTGGATACAAAAAATGCTTTGAAACCACTCACATCTCCTCTCTTTCCAAAGAATTAAGAAAAACAATTCCCTTTATATTATATGATGGTAAGCATGAATTATTGTACAGCACCATCACCTTTTTCTATGTTCAAGAATGAACTTTGATTGTAAATGCAGAATCCATCTTTTCTTCTAGCAAAATGTATTCTCTCAACATGTAAAGATACAGGAATAGAGAAAACCTCACCAATTTATATGTTTCTGATCCCACACAGAGGAGTAAAGGCATGGAAATTTGCCCCAAATTTATGTGCACACCATAAATGAGAAATCTACTTGTGTCATCCACTTATTATTAGCATATTCTCTACAAATATGAAAGTTTCTTATCCTGAAAATTTACTGAAGTTCAAATTTGGTTCTTTTGAAGGACCAGTTCAAAAAAATTTATTTAGGGTTAAGATTTACTAGCTGCATCCCATGCAGGTTGAGTTGCTGCAGCTGATCCTCTATATTTTTTAAGTATTTTACATATATTTGCACTAATATTACAATATTGGGACAAGGCAGCATATAAATATTAATACTGTATGTGTATTTAATTATATTCATATTCATGCATTGTAATTACACAGATTACAAGTCATTCATTATAATTAAATTATAGATTTATTCATTCTAAATGGGACTTTGGCTCTGATTTATTATACAAAAATGTATAATAAGCTATCTGGAACATGCTCTCAAACATGTTACAGGCTAGATCATAATACAGCAGCAAACTGAGTCTTTGAGAAATTAAAAAAATGGGATGAATAAACTGGTGTTTTTTTTCAATTTTAAGAGAGATGGAGAAAGAGAGTTAGCATTTAAAGTAGTACTCTTGTGCAAGGAAAACCATGTCAAATGCATTGAATCATCATTTTTTATGATGAAACCCTCTGTAGACACAGCACAAAATAATTTGCACAAATACACAATAACCACTCTTGATGATTGATCTTGTATTTCACTTATTTTCCCCCAGTGACGGATGGAGTGAAAAATCTCATGGGTTGTGGTGCATTAACCCTTCTGATGCCTATGAACACCCACCTGACAAAATCCAAGGGTTGCAACTTGAAAATATTTCGAGGATGAGCCCACTCCCTGTATAGAAGATACCGTTCATTTGGGCAGCTGGGCTCCTCTGACTGGTGATTGAATCTTGACTAAAAAAAAAAATAAAACATAATTCCACTAAATGGATAAATTAGGAACCATAACTAAGTGAAAACATAACTCGTCTCTTTTAAATTAGTTCATGCAACAGTGATCCTAGAAGGGTTTCCAAGATATGTGAGATTTTTAAAGAGTGATTTTACCAGCACCACCTTTAACTGAGTTTCCATGGCCGAGTGGGGATTTCAACCCAGTCTAGTCTAACTCCACTAGTTCTTCAATGGGAATGATAGTTCAAAGCATGGTTAGCCACTCCTGACTTACAGGAAGACGCACTGCTTTTTTTTAAAAAAAATATTTTTAAATGTTGTTTTTATTAATCATTGGTTTTAATATTGATAATTATTTAATTGTTTTTTAAAGTAGTTTCTTTGGTATTTGTAAACTTTATTGTATAGTTCTAATTGTTGTGAGCCACCTTGTGTCCCTTATGGGGAGAAAGGTGACGCATAAATATATAAAATAATAAAAATAATAGATTCGGTTCTTTGTCACGTCAGTGTTTTTTTAATGTTGTGTAAGTCATTGTGTGTCAATAGTTGCTTGATATTGTGGGGTTGCTGTAAGCAATGATAGGCCTGCCACCAAGGGCCTGGGAGAGTGAAGTGTTCTTGTCAAAGATGGACTGCAGATCACTTACGATGCATGTGAGTAGTCTCAGTTGTGCCTCAGTGCTTCGGTAATAATTTGACAGCACATTCTTGTTGTTTAGTTGTTAAGCCATGTTCGACTCTTCGTGACCCCATGGACCAGAGCACGTCAGGCCCTCCTGTCCTCCACTGCCTCCTGGAGTTTGGTAAAATTCATGTTGGTAGCTTTGGTGACACTGGCCAACCATCTTGTCCTCTGTTGTCCCCTTCTCTTCTTGCCCTCACACTTTCCCAACATCAGGGACTTTTCCAGGGAGTCTTGTCTTCTCATGAGATGGCCAAAGTACTGGAGCCTCAGCTTCAGGATCTGTCCTTCCAGTGACCACTCAGGGTTGATTTCCTTTAGAATGGATAGGTTTGTTCTCTTTATAGTCCAGGGGACTCTCAAGAGTCTCCTCCAGCACCACAAATCAAAAGCATCAATTCTTCAACAACCAGCCTTCTTTATGGTCCAGCTCTCACTTCCATACATAGCTACTGGAAAAATCATAACTTTGACTATGCGGAGCTTTGTCGTCAAGGTGATGTCTGTTTTTTAAGATGCTGTCTAAGTTTCTCATCGCTTTCCTCTCAAGAAGTAGGTGTCTTCTAATTTCGTGGCTGCTGTCCCCATCTGCAGTGATCATGGAGCCCAGGAAAGTAAAATCTGTCACTGCCTCCATATCTTCCCCTTCTATTTGCCAGGAGGTGATGGGACCACTGGCCATGGTCTTAGTTTTTTTGATGTTGAGCTTCAGACCATTTTTTGTGTTCTCCTCTTTCACCCTCATTGAGAGGTTCTATAATTCTTCCTCACTTTCTGCCATCAGAGTGGTAATCCAGCTTGTACTTCTGGGAGTTTTTGGTCCATATACTGCTGAAGCCTATCTTGGAGGATTTTGAGCATAATTTTGCTAGCATGAGAAATGAGTGCAATTGTACGGTAGCTGGAGCATTCTTTGGCACTGCCCTTCTTTGGGATTGGGATGTAGACTGATCTATTCCAAACCTCTGGTCCCTGCTGAGTTTTCCAAAATTGCTGGCATATCGAATATAGCACCTTAATAGTGTCATCTTTTAAGATTTTAAATAGTTCAACTGGAATGCCAGCACCTCCACTGGCCTTGTTTTTAGCCATGCTTTCTAAGGCCCACTTGACTTCACTTGCCACCTCTTCTTGATGTCTTCTGCTTCTGTGAGGACCCTGCCATTTTTGTCCTTTATCATGTCCATCTTTGCACAAAATGTTCCTTTAATAGCTCCAATTTTCTTAAACAGATCTCTGGTTTTTCCCTTTCTATTATTTTCCTCTATATCTTTGCACTGTTCATTTAAGAAGGCCCTCTTGTCTCTCCTTGCTATTCTTTGGAAGTCAGCGTTCAATCTTCTGTAACTTGCATTTTGTATCCCTTCTCCTTTCTGCTATTTGTAAGACCTCGTTAGACAGCCATTTTGCTTTCTTGCATTTCTTTTTCTTTGGAATGGTTTTCGTTGCTGCCTCCTGTACAATGTTACGAGCTTCCATCCAAAGTTATTCAGGCACTCTGCCCACCAAATCTAGTTCCTTAAATCTGTTCTTTACTTCCACTGTGTATTCATAAGGGATTTGGTTTAGATTATACCTGACTAGCCCAGTGGTTTTTCCTGCTTTCTTCAGTTTAAGCTTGAATTTTGCTATACGAAGCTGATGATCAGAGCCACAATCAGCTCCAGGTCTTGTTTCTGCTGACTGTATAGAGCTTCTCCATCTTTGGCTGCAGAGAATATAATAAATCTGATTTCGGTATTGACCATTTGGTGATGTCCATGTGTAGAGTCGCCTCTTGTGTTGTTGGAAAAGAGTGTTTGTGATGACCAGCTTGTTCTCTTGACAAAACTCTATTAGCCTTTGCCCTGCTTCATTTTGAACTCCAAGGCCAAACTTACCTGTTGTTCCTTTTATCTCTTCACTCCCTACATTAGCATTCCAGTCCCCTATAAGGAGAAGAAGATCTTTCTTTGGTGTCAGTTCTAGAAGGTGCTGTAAGTCTTCATAGAATTGGTCAATTTCAGCCTCTTCAGCATCGGTGGTTGGTGCATAAACTTGGATTACTGTGAAGTTGAAAGGTCTGCCTTGGATTCGTATTAAAATCATTCTATCATTTTTGGGATTGTATCCCAGCACAGCTTTTCCCACTCGTCTGTTGACTATGAGGGCTACTCCATTTCTTCTACGGGATTCTTGCCCACAGTAGTAGATACGATAATCACCTGAATTGAATTCTCCCATTCCTGTCCTTTTTAGTTCACTGATGCCCTGGATGTCAATGTTTATTCTTGCCATCTCCTGTTTGACCACCTCCAGCTTACCAAGGTTCAGAGATCTTACATTCCAGGTTCCTATGCAGTATTTTTCTTTGCAGCATCGGACTTTCCTTTCACTTCCAGGTGCGTCCACAGTTGAGCGTCCTTTCGGCTTTGGCCCAACCACTTCATTAGCTCTGGAGCTACTTGTCCTTGTCCTCCACTCCTCCTCAGTAGCATGTTGGATGCCTTTTGACCTGAGGGGCCCATCTTCCAGCGTCTTATCTTTTAGCCTTTTGTTTCTGATCATGGAGTATTCTTGGCAAAGATACTGGTGTGGCTTGCCAGTTCGTGCTCCAGGTGGATCGTGTTTAGTCAGAACTCTCCACTATGACCTGTCTGTCCTGGGTGTCCCTGCACGACATAACCCATAGCTTCTCTGAATTATTCAAGCCCCTTCACCACGACAAGGCAGCAATCCATGAAGGGATCAACAGCACATAATGCCTAGGAAAGGCATATTGAGATCTCAATTCTGCTATATATACCAAAGCAGGCAACTTTATATGTAGTCATTATAAACCAAGAGAAGAGTGTGACTCTGCTTTGTTCTATTCTACTTAAAGTAACTTTCCACATAGATTATCATGTCAACATACTTGGAAGCACAAAATTGTACTGACTGTTAAGGGCTGGTCTCCCTTTCTTTTAATAATCCTCATTCTTCAAGAATGAAAGTTTATGATATTTAGAGCATTTTTATCAAGGATAGTATAGCAATTGCTATTGTTGCATGGTTGGGGCCAACTTCCAGTTCCATTTAGTTGACTTTTAATTAGAATGTTTTCTTCATCTAATGCTCTTTCTCAGGTTAATTTTTTTAAAATTATTTGTTCTAGATTGTGTTTCCTGTAGTGGGGTAATTGAAATTTGTTGCTTAAAGTGATTTTACTTTTAAAAATGTGCTTTTACTAAAACTAGTACCAGATGTTTTATATATTATAATCTGCTTTGGAAAGACCACAGTCTTGAACGGCTGCTAGGGAATACATTAAATATATGAACAAAATGACTGCCCATTCCAGTGTTAGAAGTCTAGGCCCTATTATCAGAGGCAAATATATCTTGCAGAAGAACAAAGGGTTTGGTTCTGAGACCACTCAGGCACTGAAAAGCTAAGCATGCCTGTCCATGTTTGTGAAGAACTCTATAAGAATCTGTCCCATGGCCACAGGGGGACACCATGACATCAGTGCTAGTACTGTCGTATCTACCTGTAATAAATGTGTCACATTGTTCCAAGAGCTGCCTGAAATGTACCTGCTTTTATATGAGGTCTTCAGGTTACCTATAAGAGAGGCAGTTAAACCAACCCTGCAACTAAAATGGCAAAAGGCACTGTCCACTGACTGCCTTACGCACCATGAATACTTCTCTGTACAGGGACATGTTTTTCTGGAGACACTAGGCCTCGGACCTTTTTCATACTATGCCTCTGAACTACAGAATTGTGCCAGCCAAGAGCAAGTGCTGTCATGAGCTGCCAAATGTACCTTTGGACTAAGAGGAGAAAGGCATGCAAGACTGAAGAACAGATAGAAACCATAGCTCTGAAATGAAGGTGAGGAGGGACAATGTACGCAGGAGTGTGACGGGGAAGACAAGCACCTATGTCTCTTGCACAGATAGCAGTAGCCTATCCTGGTCCCAACATAGTGCCTTGAAGATATTTAAGGCTGTAAGTCCCATCACAATCACCAGCACAATCACCACATCTGCAGAGCAGCTTATTGGAGAAAGCCCTTTTGCCCTGTTCAGGCTAACATCTTGTAGAAAATTATTGTAGCTGCTACTTCGTATCTCAGTGACATTTTCTAGCACCATTATTGCAATGGACACCCATTATGGGATAGTGGACGGAGTGATAAACTAGGAGATGTGGGTTTGAATTCCCACAGGAAACTCATGGGAGGAAGAACTAGTAAAAACACCCCTTAAATATCTCACTTACCTTGAAACCCCCCTATTACGGTCACTATAAGTGAGTACCAAATTGACGGCACATAACAGTACTCATCACATCATACTACATTTTTAATAAACATTTTTATTTTAAAATTAATGGTCAGAAGGGTCTAAGTTATAAAATCTTGATGTTTATGTTTGGTTCATAGGTTAAGAATCACAACACTTTAATGTTTTTTGCGCATACTATTAAAATTACAAATAGCATTCATAAAAGCATTTTATACTGGGTATAATGCTTGCAAAACCTCTGAGGCATTTCTTAAACCTTGTATAAAATATTACTTGTTTTTGTCCATTTTACAGTATTCTTGAGAAAAGTGATTTTGCTGTGTTTCAGTAGCTTGAAAATAGTTGGCCATAATAACATCTATAGTTAATCATTCAACAAAGATTTTCTTACTGATTTTTATACTTCTTTTTGTATAAATATATCTAGGATAATACCTTTTGTTTTCAAAAGAGCAATTCTCTAAATACTGTACTTACATCATGAAGTGGAAAAGCTGCTTTATAGATCCCTGTGTCAAGTAGTTTATTGATGCCAAACTTCTTCACATTATCTCTTATAGCATATTCTCCACGGCAAAGGATAAAGTGAACCTAAAAAATCCCCAAAATTCTTAGAACTGAGCAAAATTTGCAGGAATCAGAGTAAAATAAATCTACAGATGATGTCTCTCTGTGTAGATTTCTAAAAACACACACTGTCGAGGTCATACTACCCTCAACTAAGACTGTATATCCCAAATATGAAAATCACACTATGCTGAAAGTTGCCACATATAGCTCTCACAAGATGAGCAGACTATTTTTCACCAGCTACCAATGATTATGCTATTTTGTAACATTTATATTTATAAGAATCATAGTAACAAGAGGAGTATCCAAATTCACGCCCAGTTTTCAGTTTCTAGTTCTTATGAATGTTGTCAAAGTCTTTAAAAGACAGAATTTCCTGAAAACATAGGACCCAGAAAGTATCAGGGTAGAGCACATCATGGACAAAATGCAAAAATTATTGCATCTGCTACGTATGTGCTAAAAATACAAAGGGTTTCCTGTTAGCAGCCCAAAACATTTATCCTTTGTTTCTCCCTCAAAACAATTCAGGCCTTACTTAATTTTTTAAAAAACATATCATACAAGACTGCTGAATGTATAAAATCAGGGCCTACAGATCTTTCTTCCACTATGGCTTTATGGCCACTGGATTGTCAGATGGACAACTGGATTGTGGCTATATGTACACTTTTATCTAAGTGCTCCATAGCAGCCAGATTTGTCTCAAACCCACAAGAAGTGGCTGTTCCACCCATCCTTAAGAACAGACTGTCCCACCTGAGATGAACAAGTAAGGTGGGCAGATCTCATTGGAAGCAGCTGTTCTGTCAGGTATGAGGCCCCAAACCGTTTTGGGCCTTGTAAGTTAGTATCATTACCTTGAAGTTGGCATGGAAATGAACAGGTACCCAGTGTAAGGTGGCTAGAGTGGCTTTGGTAGCCAGATGGGCGGTACAAAAATCAAATGAATAATAATACAGAATAATCTGTGAGTGACATGGCCCACATGTTACAACATTTGCTCATGTGAATATATGAGTAGCAAAGCCTGAACAAATTGTGGAACTAAAATTGTAACAGCTGAATCAGTAAAAAGTGGGTTGAAAAAGCGTCATCAAAAAAACAGGAAGCACCCTTTCTCCCATAATAAGCCACTGATCCATCCGACTCAGGGCTCGTCCAGGCTGGGCAAATGTCCCATACCCTTTTCTCCTGGTTGGCTTGGAAGGGCTGTGAGGCTTAATAGCATTCACTTCCAAACTGGACTTTACAAGCCACATCTGTGCAAATTGCTTGTCTTCAGAAAAATCTTTGAAATCCTTTAAAAATTATGTTCAAAATGCACTTCCCCACTAGGGCTTATTTTCTAGACCAGTGGTCCCCAACCTTGGGCCTCCAAGATGTTCTTGGACTACAATTCCCAGAAGCCGTCACCACCACCTCTGCTGGACAGATTTCTGGGAGTTGAAGTCCAAGAACATCTGGAGGCCCAACGTTGGGGACCTCTGGTCTAGACTATTTTACCCCCCCCCCCCCAGGTTTGTGTGCTAACTTGAAAGGCCACTGAAAGCTTCCAACCAGGAGACTCTAACCAACAAGTAAGCCCTCCCCCTCCAAACAAACCAAGACAAAATAAACTATGCCTTCTATGGGGACAAAAAAATTCACAGAACATGTTATTTTACTAACCAAGGCAAGATGGAGAGAAAATACCAATAACCTCAGCTACCTTAAGGAGAACAAATATCCTGTTTCTAAGATTGATAAGTCTCCAGACCTTCTTGCATATGCTGTGGATCCGAGGTCTCTTCCATGCAAGAAAAGAGAGTGTTATACCACAAAGCTATGGCGTTTCTCCAAGCGGTGGTGTTTTGCAAGACATAATCATTGCCTAGTGTTTGACTGCACCCTGCAGTGTTTTGTTTGTTTGTTGCTTTTTTGGTTTTTAGCTTTTAAGAACAGAGGAAAACATTCACCCAGATTGGCACTTACACACAAATTATACCTGTCCTTTTATATATATAACACTGGACACTTACTATTCGGCTCCTCATTGCTGGAGTGAAGAACATGTCCTTGTCCTGAATGTAAAAGTCTGACAAGCGATCATTCTCAAATGGAGCCGTGAAAAATTCCTTCTCTGGCTTGATGATATTTTCATCCACACGGAAACATTTACTAATCCAGCTAAATGCTGAATCGCGGGTTTTCAAATCATTCGGCTTTAGGGGCAGTTTGATATGCATGACCTCAGCATAGCTGCACAGCACTTCCCAAGGTGCATGCACTTTCACAAATACACGCTTTTCGTCCAAAACCTGCAGGAAAATGACACTTTAAAATTTCACACACTGAGAAAGGTTTCACGATGGTTTCAAAATCTTCTTCAACCTGTTCATGAGTCAGGTCTCTCCTTCACAGGGGCTGGTCCAAACATTGCAGAAAAGGGAATGTTGCTTGGGTCAAACAATAGAAATGCTGAGACTTCTCTTTGTGAAACAGATTTTAGTGCACCAAAAACCGCTGATACCTAAAGGCTCTTACTGAATTGATCACAGAACCTCTGCTGTCCACAGTACCTGAGACATAGGGCATTAAATTAAAATAAATAGTGGAGAAAAATGCAGCACAAGGCCACTTCCACATACATTTAATTTCTTCTGCATCTGATGGAAGAATTAAAATGTTCCAAGTAACATGAAGTGAATTTAACTCACCGATCTTGTTGCTTCAAGCTGCAAGCCACGGGTTATCAAGTTAGACTCATATGCCTGTCTCTTTCTCTGTTAAAATTGGATGGAAAATGGTGAAACATTTCATCTTGAGAATTCATAGTCTTCAACAGAAACACATATAAATGGAATTTAAACCTTAACAACAACAACAATAAATACTATTTTCACTCTATGCATTTAATTCCAAGACTACTGGTTAGAACCTTCTTCAGGCATTATTGGCTCACACATCAAGTTCTAAAGGTGACCTCATAACACATTTTATGTGGATAAAAACAATGGAATGAATCCATGCAATGGGAAAATATTCAAAAATATTGCTTTATCTATACGCACACCTGCCAGTAGGTGGCCAGTATGCACATGAAACAGCCTTTATTAGCAAAGCCTAAGGGTGACAGCAGCATGCACGAAACAGAAGAAAAGTGGTTGAATAACTGAGTTTGAGGTCTGGCGACACCTTTATTGCCTTTTGTTGTAAAACAAAACAAGGAGAGTTATAAACAAGTTGAGCTTTCAAGTTCTCCAGAACTCCTCATCAGGAAAAGATAACCATCTGCATAGCTCAAAAACTGGTCTAGACGCACATGTCCAATCTAAACTCTATTTCATTTTGTTGCAAACTGGTTTCATGTGCCACTGTCAGTACAACCTTGAACTCTGTCTCTGTGAATGAATCACAAAGTCACTTTCTGAGTAGATATTGAATTATAAGAAATAATTCCAAATATAATACAGATCACCAAAATCTTTTCCAACTAAAAGGCACCGGTATAATGCTTTGCTTAACTACAGAAGCTGTACATATCATAGTAACAGTAAAAATAAAATTAACTCCTCCTAATGATAATGATGATGGATGAGGTTGATGATGATTGTTGTCAGATTATTATGTGCATTGGGAGGAGAAAAAGTACCAGAATACATGGAAGGAGTCTAAGATGCCAAAGGGAGAAAGGTTTTTTTTTAAGTGCCTCAGGTACAAAGCATTAGTGTTGTCCCTGGTTCCATCTTACAACATCTGTAGGATTTTTATACAGAATAAAGAGAAAGGTAGGAAAGGTAGGACTATGTAAGAAGAAAATGCATGTGTTACTTTCATGATTTTTTTAAAAAGATTATGCTTCATCGCTTCTTGGCCTTTTGGCTAAGATCAAGCGTCATGCAGTGCAATGGTTCCCAATCTTGAGTAAGCCAGGTGTTCTTGGACTGCAGTTCCCAGAAGCCTTCACTGCCAACTGGGCCTGCCAAGGTTTCTGGGAGCCTTTTAAAACCCATTTCAGGCCCTTGCAGGACCATCTCCCCCCCCCTTTTATTTTTCTCTTTCCCCTCCTATTCTTCCGTCCTCTTTTTTTCTCCATCCACTCTTAGTTTATATGATTAGTCGGTGCCATCTGGGGTTTTTGTTTTTTAGGGTTATTGTTTTTAATGTTCCTATTTTTATTTTTGTTTTATATTATATGTGTTGTAACCCATCCAGAGTAGTGTTGTGACACTAATGGGAGTGTGATACAAATCCAACCAACCAACCAATTTTTTATAGCTCACTATATATGTAAAAAGAAACTTCCCAAGCGCCTTCTCAGTTTGCTAAGTGGATTACTTTATTTGATTAGGAAAAAATGAGTCAGTAAAGATTGCTTAATTGTGACGTCAGACTCCTAAACTGGATGTTCTCTTCTCTGCTTCCCACTATATATTGAATGAAAACATGCCTTCTTTTCATGCCCTGTTTAACTTGGAACTGTGTGGGCTCAGAACATTGTGGATGAGAATCTCCTTCTTATATGTTGTGCTAGAGAGAGTAGAACACATATTACATACAATATTAATTTATTAAGTTATTTCCATCTTTTTAATCAAAATACCTTAGGCCATGACACAAAGCAATTTAGAGCAACTGAAAACAATGCACACAAAAGCGGAATTGTTGATCCCTAGGTTTCAAGAGCTTCAGTGAAGAGCCAGGTTTTTCTTGGCATTAGAAGAAGGCCACCAATGACACTCATTAGGCCTCAAAAGGGAGAGACATTCCACAAATGGGGTGCCACTGCAGAGAAGTCTCTACACAATATATTGTCTCCCACCGGTGGAAAACAAAGGAAGTCTTTTGCTTCACAGCAGATCTCAGCACTAAAGCAGAATAGATTGTATAATTCTTTTAGAACCAGTATCACAAGGTTTCTGTAACGCATTCCTTTTAACAATTTACCTTCACATAGGGCACTATTGGAAGTCCTTGTGTCATCTTCAGGGACAGTCCCATGTAGAAAGCATTACTGTAATCTATATCTGACGCCCTTCTAGTATTGACATTAGTGCTGAGACAAAAAGACTGTAAGCTCCCCTTAGCCACACTGTTCTTCCGGCAGAAGGCACAATTCTACCTCCAATTGTTAGCAGAATAGAACAGAGATCACCTTGCTCTGTATGTCACCCAGAAAAGGGAAGCATGATCTCTTTGGGCATCAGAAGTGGGTAGTTTCAGTAGATGGTGAGTGTGCCCCTTGGGATAAGACATGAGATTTGGAGGATTATGTCTTACAGGATAAACACAAACCACTGCTTGCCAGTTTAGATGCAACAGCAAACTATGGTATATGCTAAAGAGAACTGAAACTAAGCATGTGAGACAAAGAAGGGGGTGGGGTGGGGAAAACAAACACATGTGTACAACATGTGTTCTATTTTGTGTTATGTTTGCCCTGAGCCTTGTAACTATGAGAAGAGTTATACATTCATGGGTTGAAACCTGTGATGATCATGGCTACAACTACAATCATTAACTAGAAGCCTCACAAAATAATGTTCCGAAAACAACTTGGACAGGCTTTTTGCTCTTAAAAACAAAAACAAAAATAAAAATGTGCTGAAAACTATTGCTATATTAATTTCACTTGTACCTTTGAGTTACAAGAACCACATCTGGCCCAGCTTCAGACATCATGTTAGTTTTGGTTTGCATGATCAGTCATACAGATTAATTCGTGAGGCCAGTGACTTTTCATATGACTGCAAATATTTTGCAAGAACACTTCCCTTTTTGGAAAAAGTTGAAAATACACTAACAAAAATACATTATATGGATTTGTGGAAACTTTGTTCCACCCCTTTTCAAAAAGGGTTTTCCTTTTTCTTAAAGATAAGGGTTGAAACAAACTTTCCATGAACAAATATATTTTATATGTCTTGATGATGTTGTTTCTCAGCTGATCTACAACCTGGTTTCTATAGGCAATCGTACTTAAGCTAAAGATCAGAAAGATAACACAGTACACAACATACGACAGGATATGATTTCTTAATCTGGAAAATGGTGAATCATTTTCTATTTTTAAATGCACAGTAGACAATTAGGTTGCACAGAGGCTCAGACTCAATGAGAAAGTTCTTCAAAAACAAAACATTATTTTAAAATACAAAACGGGGATCCACTACTTCAGTTGATGATTTATGAACCAATCTGACAAGTACTGAATATATATCAGAGATTGGGAGTATACAGAAAGCTAGTAAAATGCTACGTCATTGAATGTACTCCCAATGTCTTTAAGTGCAGTTTCACTGAGGCAGAAGACAAAGACATGCAATAATTAAGACCGCAAGGGACATTTATAAGTGCACCAGCCCGCTATTCGGAATGATCACGAATCCCTCAAGCAACTTAAAATTTAGTGCCACTTGACAATGCCTGTGACCCTGGCTGATTGCAGAATGCTGATCACTTTGCAAATGCTGGTTGAGTAGAAGCCTTCTCCAAAGTCTCCCTGGATGATTCTGTTTAAAAAGTTTGGAAAATATACATTTCTGGACTACAATACCCAAAATCCTCTATGGCCACTTTTGTTGGCAAAAGAAAAGAAAAGAAACTCACCTACCCCTTCCTCCCCTTTTCTTTTTCAACAAGAGGAGACAAACTAATGTAGCTACTTCTTTAGGTTAACATGGCCACTTTGTAACTGCAAAGCTCCTGGTATTTATGTCTTTCCTATACATTACATTTAATAATGACTAAGCCACACATGACTAAAGGACGTGGTGGCGTTGCAGGTTAAACCGCAAAGCCTCTGGGCTGCAAGGTCAAATGACCAGCAGTCCGAATCCACGCAACGGAGTGAACTCCTGTCGCTTCTCCCAGCTCCTGCCAACCTAGCAGTTTGAAACCATGTAGATGCGAGTGGATAAATAGGTACCACCATGGTGGGAAGGTAATGGCATTCCGTGTCTAGTTGCGCTGGCCATGTGACCATGGAAACTGTATAAGATAAGATAAGATAAGAAATTTATTTGTCATTGCACTCACAAGTGGGTGCAACGAAATGAGGTGCTCTTCCCCAAGGTAAAACTGGACAACACCACTACAAAAAAAAGTTAAAAATATACACAACACTCACCATACAAATATAGATACCCTGTTTCTCCCAGCAATTAAAATTCCACCAAAAACTTATGACCCCGCATTTAAACTCAATACTGCACTTGGGTAAAAGCTGTTCTTGAATCTGCTTGTCCTTGCTTTCAATACCCTGAATCTCCTTCTCGATGGCAATAGTTCAAAGAGCTGATGTCCCGGATGAGAGGAGTCTTTCAGTATATTAGATACCTTCCTCTTACATCTGTTCTTATACAATTCTTCCAAAGAGGGGAGTGAACAGCCAATGATGTTTTGGGCCGTCTTGATCACCCCTTGAATTGCCTTTTTCTCTGCCACTGTGCAGCTCGTAAACCATACACAGAGACAGTAGGATAATATGCTCTCAATCGAACTCTGATAGAAGGTGATTAACAAACTCTCAGTCAATTGTTGCTTTCTAAGAGTCCTTAGGAAATACAACCGTTGTTGCGCCTTCCTGATTAACGCAGCGGTGTTTGCACTCCAAGTCAGGTCATTTGTTATGATGGTCCCAAGAAACTTACATTCAACCACCTGTTCCACACAAACTCCGTCTATATACAGTGGCTGAATGTCTGCTCTTTTTTTCCTATAGTCCACTATAAATTCCTTGGTTTTTTGGATGTTAAATAGAAGATTGTTTTTTTTGCACCAGCAGGATAGCTGTAATACCTCATCCCGATACGCAGACTCATCATCCCCAGAAATAAGTCCTACCAGTGTAGTGTCGTCTGCAAATTTGATAATTCTATTACTGGGATGGTTATTGGTGCAATCTGATGAATAAATGGAGAACAGTAGTGGACTGAGGACACAACCTTGTGGAGTGCCAGTGCTGAGAATCTTGTCAGTAGAGATGTAATCATTCAATTTAACCCTTTGTGGACAATTTGTTAAAAAATCCAAAATCCACAGACAGATAGAATCTGGAAAATCTAGATCTTTCAGTTTGACTATTAATCTGCGGGGTATAATGGTATTAAAAGCAGAGCTAAAGTCCGCAAACAGCATTCTTACATAATTCCCTTGTGTTTCCAAGTGGGATAAAGCCATACAAAGCACAGTATTAATCGCATCCTCAGTTGATCTATTTTCTTTATAAGCAAACTGAAGCCCATCAAAGGAATCAGGAAGGCAGGAGATAATATATTTCCGAACTAACTGCTCAAAGCACTTCATTAAGATTGAAGTTAGTGCCACCGGCCTATAGTCACTCGGACTGTTTGTAGGCAACTTTTTAGGCAGTGGAACGATGATGGAAGCCTTGAGACAGACAGGAACTACACATGATGTCAGGGATCGATTAAAAATTACAGTCCATATCCCGGCTAGCTGATCAGCACAGCCTTTTACCACCCGACCAGGAATTAAGTCGGGTCCAGCTGCTTTTCTGGAGTTAACCACCTTCATAGTCTGTCTCACATCCTGCTCATTCACAATGAAGGGGGGACTCTGCTGAGTAAATGATGGCAAACGAACAGTTTCAGTTTGATCGATCTCGAATCGAGCAAAAACGTTGTTCAACTCCTTGGCCACCTCCACGCCTCCGCCCGAGGAAACCTTTTTTGCTTTGTAGTTTGTTAGTTGTTGAACCCCCTGCCAAACTTGCCTCATGCTATTGCTGAGAAAACAGTCTTCAATTCTCCTCTTGTATTCGGCCTTAGCTTGCTTAATGCCTCTCCTCAAGTTCGTTCTTGCTGCACTGTAGTCTAGATCATCCCCAGACTTGAAAGCCTTATTTCTAGCATACAACAGGCGTCTAACCTTCCCGGTCATCCAAGGTTTTTGATTGGGATAAACCCGGATACGTTTATCCACTGTGACAGTATCAATACAGTGTGCCATATACCCTAACACTGCAGCTGTATGTTCTTCCAAGTCAGGATGGTCAAAAACTTCCCAATTCGTCTGTTCAAAACAGTCCTTTAACTGCTCCATTGCTCCCTCCGGCCAGCTTTTCACTATCTTGACTACTGGCCCTGACTGTTTTCTCAGAGGAATGTACTCCGGAGCTAGTAACAGGGACATATGGTCAGACTGGCCCAAATGTGGCAATTGTAATGTCCTGTATCCATTTGCAATATTCGTGTAGACCTTATCTAAGGTGTTCAACCCCCTAGTAGCACACCTTACATGTTGATGGAATTTAGGGAGGACTGCATGTAGGTCTACATGGTTGAAGTCTCCTGCAATAATGTATACAGCATCCGGAAATTTACTTTGCAAGTTGCCAATTTCATATGGACAAACGCTGGCTCTATGGCTAGGAAACAGGGATGAGCACCGCCCCCTAGAGTCGAACACGACTGGACAATTGTCAAGGGGAACCTTAACCTTTACCTAAGCCACACATGCAGAAAAATAACCCAGTGCAGCCTGGACAGACAGAATGAATGCACCAGGACTTTTATATGTATGTATGTGTGTGTATGTGTGTATATAGACACAGACAGCATTTTAGACATGCTCATAGATATTTATTTGGGGACTGTCAATATGGGTATCTGCATTTCAAACTTTACCAGTACACAGCTGATCAGTACTGAAGCTGGATGGAGGAATGGCAAGGTCACCAAAATTCCATGAGAAAGATTCCTTACCTATTGAAAGCCAGCAAGTAAAAGATATAGTCTATATGAGTCCCTGGTTTTCTACATGCCTTGATTTGTTTTTAAATCTGGAAAGCTTTCAAATATGTAATCTCAGGTGGCACCGTTTGAAGGCTATATCAAAAGAGTCTTGGAAAGGAAAATGGGGTGAGGAGTGGGAGAAAATGGGAATTATTATACATTACATCTTGGTATAGGAAGTATAATTTTTTAAAAAATTCTTCATTTTTGTATTCAATCATCCCTTCACAGTAGATATTAAGAGAGGGAACCAAGAAATCCAGCACCAAATACATCTAAATTCAAGGGATCATGAGTCTTTCAGCTGTAAGGAGCAAGCAAAATCAAGGGGAACAACAGCAAATGTTATCTTTGTTTGAAATTACATAAATGACAGTTCAGCTTGTACATAGTTACCACAGTCTTTGACTAAGAAATTAATGGAGGAACAGCAATGAAAACAGAAGCCTAGAATAAATCATGAAAACAAAGCCTTGACCAACAGAAGCATAAAAGAGAAGACAATTCATACCATTTGCTTTCTATGAAAGCTCTTCTTGTGACCGTCTTTTTTGCTTTCATCTTCATACACTAAAACAAAGTCAATTCTTCTCTGGCCATCATTGAAGTACAATGAATCAGGCTTCAGGTTAAACTCAGCCTGTAAAGAACAGATCACGCCTATATTATTATAACAGTTTCCCCAATGATAAGATGGGTTTTTGTCAAGAACGATCTATTCTCAATATTAAAAGTAACAGTGCAATGATCATTGAGATTACCCACTTTAATCCATTTAAATTTCATTTAAATTTGAATGGCCATGTTGAATCGCAGGCTCTCCCTGTCCTCTTCCCACTGCTGCTAGAGGCTTCAGAAATGTTGATACAAAAGAACTCTTATTTCTGTTTATTCTCTAAAGAAGGTGTGAAGAAAGTGTGTTACACAGATTACATGGAACCCTCCCAGGTCCCAAATGAGAGTCCTGAGTGCCCCATGCCCCCTTGAACACTCTCTACACATTCAAAAAAACAAACAAACAAAAAACGTATTACAAAGGTTTTTAAAATGTTTCACTCCAAACGTCTCCTTGTGTAATCTAGGGTGTATGACCAAAACTTTGCCGTATTTTGGGATTTCCCTGGTCTCCTTGCCCCATCACAACTCCCAAATAAAGGAACAGTGCTACTAGAGGGCACAAGGAGGCTTCTTCAGTAACTAAAGACCTTTTAACAACATTTTGAGGGGGATCTTTTGAAGTTGTCTATCCCATTCTAAAAACAGAAAAGTCTCACAGGCCAGTGTAAAGTGCTTTGTGAGAACCGCCATACAGTTCACCTATCCATGCAAAGTTGTTTCATTGAGACAATACCTAGTAAAACTAAGCAAAAGGCAACTAATCATCTTGGGTTTTAATGCTAAGAATAAATACGTAAGAAGTGGTGAGAAAACATGGGAGAGTTACCTATGACACACCGAGCCTTTATAAAATTCTGTATGTGGAAGTACCCAGTGTGATAAAGTGGTGTTCTTTTTCTCACATGTGTAAAAATGATATGAAGAGCAAAACAAATGGCATGGGGCATCTCATATGGAGAACACACATCAGAATGTGGGTTTCACAGGATGAGGGGAAGGGAGATTTAAAGCACAATGAAAGTGAGAGAGGTTGGAGGCATACTTGCCCACCCATATTTGCCTTCCCCAAAATGTTACTCACACCTATCATCTTGAAGACCCAATGAACTCTGAATAGGTCATTAAATTTTATGAGAAAGCGAAGAGAATTTTAAGTGAAAAAGCGCTTACCCATTCTGGCATACGCAGTGCTTGTTGGCTGACTACTGCTCCATAACTGGGAATAATAGTTTGTTCCAGTTCTTCCAAGACTGAAAATGAAAAGAAGAAATATTTTACTATGATTATAGTTTTCAGTGGTATGACTTCCACTTCATTTTCAGGAGAAATGCTCAGTTCTGCCTTTTCATGCCTCTCACTGAGAGTTAAGAATATAATATTCTGAATTATATGAGGGATTATCCAATCACATCAATTTCACAGCCAACTGCCCTATAAATGTCTTTTGCTGGGGCTCTTCGGGTAGGAGTTAGCAGAAAATTACACTCCTTGGTTTCCAGAATAAATCTCCTGCCATGAGAGCTGGAGGGGGGAACATAGTCTTCACAGGTCCCCACTTATAAACTACTGAAGAAAGAGTTTTCCAAACACAATGTCAGGTTTGTCAATGCATTTGTATTGCACTTGTTTCCAGCACAGCTAATTCAGTAGATGCTTTTATGGATGTTGTGACATCTATATGAAGATTTCCATGCTTTTATCAGGCTAATTTTAATCACATCAGCAAGCTTGATAATATTAAGTGAAATAATACCTAGTCATTTGAATGAAATCATGGTGTAGGTCCAGTGCCACAACAGGATATTCTCCCCCTCCCCTGCTATTCTTCACATCACCTGAAAAAAACCTGAAGGTTTCCATGGCCCCAAGATTGAATTTTGATGGCTCATGGGGAGCTGCAGGGGGGCTCACTTCTTCCGATTTCTATGTATTGAAGCCATTCTTTCAACAGAGATACCCCAATGCAGTGGTTCCTAATCTTTGGCTCTGCAGTGTTTTGGATTTGAGCTTCCAGAAGCCCAAATAGCTTGGCCAGTATTCAGGGATTCTAAGATTCATACTAATAGGACTGTTATGCTTGAAAACATTCACATGCTCTTTTCCTGGCAGTACAGTACTTACAATGCTAGTATAATATCTGAAATTGACCTAGGATTATACCTGTGGGTTGTGGCAATCTAAATGTCATGTATTGTCTAGCTCTCTGGTTTAAATTCTATCATTTTATATAGTTGGTTTGAAACTTTTCTTCCAGATGTGGAGAATTCCATTTCCCATAAGCTGTTCTGATTGATTTTCTTTATTCCAGGGAGAGAAGCAAAAGAACTTTCCAAGCAATTTTCCATTAACATTAAACTTAAGTAATATATGAGTCATCGCTTCCTTGCTGGCCTTTCACAGCGATCAGAATGGGTAGGATTTCAAAACAAGGGAGGAATTTGGCACGGACAGAGGAATTATAACAACAGCTTTGAAAGCATAACATTTTAAATCACAGATTTTGAAAAAGGAACTCAAGGAGATACTCTGTAGTGACTTACACATAAAATATAAACAATGAATCTGAAAACAAATACTCACGGTATAGTGATATAACTACTTTCACTATAAAATAATTGCTATTGAACAGTCTTATACTTGAAGGTTGTACAGTATTAGCATTTTAAAGGAAACCTAAACATTAACAGTTTCATCTGTTCAAACATGAAAATTCAAACATCTGCATATACCAGTACAGGTTCAACTGGCTCAATTAGAAGCATTATTTTGCTTGTTTTGTATCATGAAAGAAACATTTGGTAGTTCTACATTCCAGATCTCTTGTATTTAACAATGCCCAGGGCCAAATATTGGAGAGGCAGTTCCATAAGAAATATGAGTACTGTATACCCCATACCTATGTACAATGATGTAGTTACACAGCAAAATGTATCTTAAATTAACAGTGCATCACTAAGGCATCTTCTGGGGGAAATGGGGAAGAGCTAATGGGAATAAACTATTGACCACAGCTCATACAGGGCTGAATCCTCGATAGTAACAGGGCAGAATTATAATCAGGGCTGATCTACTGAACTCGCATTTTTTCTGCACTCTTAGAAGATCTGCTGAAATTAATGGGCCTACTGCGATTGCTTTGATCAATAAAATCAAAGCGCTGTTACAGAGTTGCCATCATTGTAACAAAAGGTTTAAGTGCAACTGTTATGAACATCATTCTATACAGCACTTAAGTTTATTCAACTAATGGATATTCCACAAACAACAACTTGTACAAGTATATACCCCCAAACTGCTGGAAAAGTATCAAAAATATATGAAGAACTCAAAATTTGACAGTGAAAAAGAAACAACTAAATTTCACAATGGTAGTTTGTGATGCTAAGATAGGGAAAGAAGCTCGCAAAGTTTTTGTTGGAAAATACAAACGGATAACATGAAATCAATGTAGAGAAGAAGTTACTAATGCCACATTCAGATTACCTTATACATAAAACCATCTACATGACAGCACTAAGAATAATAATGGAAAGAACCAAATAGTTTCTATCTTGCTTAAAATCCAAAATGCCAACACAGTGTCCAGCAAGTGACAACTGATTCTAGATTTTGTGCTTATTAAGATCAAAATCATGTCCTCATGACCGCCAATGACCCATGACAATGGGTGGAGAAGGACGGCAGAAGTGGGATTATCCCTCACCCCCAGTCCTTTGTCATTCTAATGAGTCTATTCAGACCAGGGGGAAGTGAAACCAAAGTAGAGGATATATCAGGGATTTCCTACCAATTCTCCTCAGACTGAGGAGAATTGGTAGGAGATCTTGGATGAGTAGCGAAAGGTTTCAACCTAACAAGAAAAAAGTCCATGACTCAACTTCCAGATAACCACACCTGGATGACTGGGAATCTTCACAGATACCTGTCCTCACTGTAATAAGTAAGTAAGTAAGTAAGTAAGTAAGTAAGTAAGTAAGTAAGGAAGGAAGGAAGGAAGGAAGGAAGGAAGGAAGGAAGGAAGGAAGGAAGGAAGGAAGGAAGGAAAAGATCAGGACGGCATAGGACATATTTTTTAAATGATAATGCCCACTAGAGAGAGAGTAATCATTATCTAATACAGTGGTGCCTCGCATAGCGAGGTTAATCCGTTCCGGATTAACCTTCGCTATGATGAAGCATTGTTGAACGGGGCAGGGAATTCCATTGGAACGCATTAAACATGGTTTAATGCATTCCAAATGGGCCGAATACTCACCGTTCAGCGATGCTTCTTTATGGCCGGCAGCCATTTTTGCGCCCTCCCCTTGCTTAACGAGGGCGCGAAAACGCTGCGCGCGGCCATTTTGGGCCATTTCCGGGCTTCTGGCGGCCATTTTGGCCGCCGAACAGCTGATCGTCGGGCTTTGTTTTGCGAAGATCGGTAAGCGAAACGCTTACCGGTCTTCGCAAAGCGAATTTTGCCCTATTAAAAAAAGTTGAGTGATCGCATTAGTGATCCAAAAAATTGATTGCTATGCGATTTCGTCGTTATACGGTGCGCTCGTTAAGCGAGGCACCACTGTATTTGGTGTCAAGGACGAAATCCCAGTGGGGTGTGTATGTTGTTTGATATAGACCAATAGAATTTATATTACCAAATGTCAATATAGAACAGAAAATCACAGAAATCCGAAATACACTTCATCTAAGAAAAACTGGCAAATCTCCTAGCCTGAATTATATTTTCATAAAAGCATTAAAGCTAACAGAAGATGATGACCTGGATGTTTTACTGAATCTTTTCAGTCTATTCTATAGAACAGGAATAATTGGTGAAATCTAGCTGAGAATGACCTTTATCACATAATCACCAAAGGAAAATGTTGAAGCTTGTAACACTAGATATGCTGATTTATTAAAAATGCTAAGAATTTATTAGAGGACGGGCAATGAAAAAAATACTAAAGTATTTCTAAAAATGAATGAAGTCCAAGAAAACATAAAACATATGACTGAGCACGACTTCAGTTATTTCAAATGTGTTTAGTGCATTTTCTTTTCTCACATCTTAACTGAAAATACTGCATGTGGTACAGTGATCCATCCTGAAAATTTTAACAAATATTTTTTAAAAGATAACAAAATGTACTGTACATTGAATTACGTGGGTAGATCTTTTACATCTATGTTCCTGTTGTGTTAATATTAAGACATTCCTCAAACAAAAAGACATATTTAATAAGTGATGTTGTTTACTTTTCTTTCAGGCTTTATTGACTTCTATTTTATTCATTTTTAATGAAACTCATAAGTTTGATTTTTAAAAATATACACTTTGTGTACATTTGAGGGGTGTGGGGAAGAAATGGTCTGCTCTAGGCCACATGGAAAGGAAATGTTTTCCTTAAGCTAGAGAAAAATCTCCCAAGCACAAAATGAACTTTAGTTCAATCTTTCCACTGATTAAATTCAAGCACAGTGTGATACAAATCAAAAACAGAGCTCAAATGTAAAAAAACAACAACAACACCCTTCCCTCTTCCATTCTCCTCTCTCTTGTTTTCTTAGTTCGGCCCCAGTAGTTAGTAAGATACAACTTGCGTAAATCAAAATGTATGGCTAAATAGACATATGAGTAATTAGTCAAACAATTGCTCTCACACGCCTATTATTGACTGCTTCCCAGAATGTCTTCATTGTCTCTTCTACACTTTCACCACAAGTTCTGTAGAGTACCGTTAAGACAGATTCTCAAGATACTCACAGAATTCACTTCTTCTACTGCATACTGTTCTCCAGCAAAGTCCAATTATTTATCATTAAATCTGCTCACACACACTCCTGTACATAACAATAAAAGGCCTGCTGCCTCTTGATCAGATATGTGTTTTCTTCCTGAGATTCGGGTTCCTGATCTTCTGCTGTTTGCAGTCGGTTTACCTGTTCTGCTTACCTGGCAGTTGTTCCATGAAGGTTCAGAAAGAAACTGGCTGCCCTGGTGGCTTGCAATGTGATTCACATGTGCTCTGACAAAAATCAGGATCTCTCACATGAGCTCTGGCAGCATTTCCCCCTTGTTCTTGTGCAAGAACAAAGTATCTACACAGAAAAGTCTTCAAAGCAAAAAAGGCTTGAGGTGGTTATCTGTGTAAGTGAAATTTTAAACTTGGCTTCAGCACATGAAGATAGCAACCTGCAACCCACCACCATAAATATGCCAGTTTTTTTTTCTTAAAGAACCAATACAGAAAGGCGGAGGGAGGAGAAAAGAAGGAATCAGGTTTGCCAGGTGGGAGGTTATTCCAGCCCAAGCAGTTTTTACCATGTAAATATTTGTTGCCTCTCTGTGAGCAATGTGCAAAAAATCTTGAAGAACTTGACTGTCTGGAATGACACAGGAATATACAGTAATAAATGACAAGAAAGTGAAAAGTATTAGGGGAAAGACTGTTACTGAGGCCCTTTCTTCTCAGATATGGCATTTAAAAGAATGCTGATGCTGAATCTGATTCTGAATAAAAGTGCTCACTCCATTTTAAGATCTTTACAAACATTTAAATCACATGGGGAAAAAATTAACAGCATAAAGAGCATTAGCACAGGTCATTTATTTTTTCAGACTACAAGTAAATGAACCCTTAAACTCTCTTGATTTAGGGGTTAATGCATTTTTGGATCTTCATTTCCACTTTGGACATGAAACTGGATAAGAAAAAAAATCTAATATACAATGATCTTATCCCAACTTAGAAAACATGATGTACTAGTTTTTGCTAACAATTTAATTAATTAATTAATTAAACAAACCAGCTAGCTTTCTTTCCCTGACTATATTAGATGAAGCATTATTGACTGTCTAAACATTTTTACTGCCCAACTTTACACTGATTAAGAGTTTGGCATGGCATCTTTGTGTAGGAAAAAAGCCACAATCAATCAATCAATCAATCAATCAATCAATCAATCAATCAATCAATCAATCAATCAATCAATCAATCAATCAATCAATCAATATACGATGCAGTGTTACACAAACAGGAGGTTCAGGAATATCTCAGTAATCTACTT
This sequence comes from Pogona vitticeps, assembly GCF_051106095.1. Classification (NCBI taxonomy): domain Eukaryota; kingdom Metazoa; phylum Chordata; class Lepidosauria; order Squamata; family Agamidae; genus Pogona; species Pogona vitticeps. The sequence goes on along the minus strand of NC_135787.1, from coordinate 139,502,379 downwards.
GCACTGTGAATCCAATACCCATATACAAGAATTAATGAAACACGGGGAGATCATGCACAGTGAGAGAAGCATGCTAGCCCAGCTATCGGGTCATAGAGTCTGATGCCTGACCATCTCCCCAAGAGCCCTACAGAACTTTATAGACTTCTATGAAAAAATTAGAAGGCTGTGTTAATCACAGTTGGCATTTATCCCAGTTAAGGGTTAATTCCAGAATGAAAATCGTCAGTCATTTCCAATGATATCAGAAGTCATCTGTTTATCAAAGTATAAGTCTTTTCATTGTTGCAATGATTCCAGGCAATATCATCTTGTCCAATTCCAGAAGCTTTATTTATTTGCATTGCTTGTATGTTCCATAAGCACAAAAATAAAACCACAAATATTCAAAAGTCTTACAGTTATGGAAAACCATAGGCAGAAATTCTTGGAAATATCCAAGTTTTAAACATATTAAAACAAAAGTTGCAAGCAAATTCTGAGCAAAATGCAACTGGTGCCTAGAGACCTACGTATAAGCCCTATTGTCTCTTACACAGGGCCAATTTACAGAGGCATTTCCCTGGATGCCCAAGACTTTATCCACAAAGGGGAGGCAAGTGGCATGCAGGGTGAGTGTATTATCAGCCGTAGCACATTGCTGGGAGCTGTTCTGGTGGCAAGTCTTTTATCTTTCAAGCTCAGGGCAAACAGCTTTTTATTCACAAGGCATTTCAAAGTGTATTATAAGCTGTTTTAAGTTCATTGCTTACTGAGCTGAGCTGGTAGTACATTCTGCTCTTTAAGGTTTATTTCCACTGTTTTAATTTTTTATTAATTGTACTGCAATAAAATATGAAAAAATCATTGACAATGGCTTCTTTTTTTAACTTATTCCTTTCTATGAGGGAATGTACCACACTGAAAGAACTAGACAGCTGAACCTCCAAGATGAATAATGACAAAACGCTACCAAATTTTTATAGTTCTTTATTATGCAAGGAGCAAAACGTCAAATTGCATCTAACCCATGGATCTACTGCATAGATTTGTATGAAGCACATTTTATTTGGCTGTTTTTCATCTCTACACCTCCCGAATGTGCAGAGGGGTACCATTTCTTTCCCTAATCCCCCCTTTCACACTATTAGTTTTACTCCATCATTATTACTTTAGTATATTTACATGGGTAGAAGAGAGTAATCCAGCCCCAACTCCCTCTGCTTGTTATTTGGCCACACTTCTACATGTGATGTGTCCAAATATGAGAATCTCTACTATCAATGATGGTTTTTTGTTTGAGTTGGGATGGGACTTTCTAGTGTCTCAACTCTTGTGGATAATCCCCGTAGGTTCTGGAGACTCTTCTCTTCAAAGCCTTTGTTCTCCTTTTGTAGAAGAGTGACTAAACTGGAAACAGAGGCACACAGGGATAGAAGGCTCTTCTCTACTTAAAGTATATACGCAAATATGGCCGCGTAAGGGTGATGGTATCAGCAACAGGGACAATTTTTCATAAATTAATCAATTTCTATTTCTGTCCCATGGCTCGCTTGTGTGGAAACTGTGGGATGGGAAGATAATGTCTTTTATGATCAAAAGTCACCACTGTTGGAATGACATTATACTGCAGTGCAAAATCTAAATGCTTGAGAAAATATCTGTAAATCACTTACCTAGGCCTCTCTGCAAATAAATTCTTAGAAATCCACAGACATTTTTTCTCTGGAGTCCCCCACACATACATTTACATTCCCCCCCCAGCATTAATTAGAGGCATCTAACTAGGAGCCTCTGACATGAAAACATGCTCTCCATAGGAAGCTCTGTATTGCTAAACTGTATTGCTAAACCCTCCCCAACAGACACCGACACAGTGGTGTCTTGCAAGACGAAAATAATTCGTTCCATGAGACCTATTGTCTTGTGAAATTTTCGTCTTGCAGGGTGAGTTTTCCCATAGGAATGTATTGAATTTTAATTAATGCGTTCCTATGGGCCAAAAAGCGATTGCCGCTTTCAGAGGTCCCCTGGCAGTCCTCCGATGGTGCTGGGCAAGCCTTCCCCAGCACCATTTTTTGAATTTCCCACTCTTTTCCCCTGGCTTTTTTTGTTCAGAGACTTGCCGAGCACCATCGAAGGCAAGCCTCTGAACAGAAAAAGGCTGGGGGAAAGGGTGGGAAAGTCAAATATGGTGCTGGGGAAGTCTTCAGAGGCTTGCCCAGCTCCATCGGAGGACTGCCAGGGGACCTCTGAAAGCGGGAATTGCGGTTGCATGGGACCCCCACCAGTCCTCCGAGGTGCTTCCCCAGCTCCCTATCTGGTAAGTGACTTTTTCATAGTTTTTTGGCCCATAGGAACGCTTTAATTAAAACTCAATGCATTCCTATGGGAAAATGTACCTCGCAAGATGAAAATATCTTTGTCTTGTGGGGCACCAAAAAAATCACAACACACTTTCATCTTGTGAGTTTTTCATTGCCTGAGGCATTTTTCTTGTGAGGTACCACTGTACTAAATATTACCACCCTCCCAGAAACAGCAAACAAGCATGGAAAGCAAGGAAAAGGCATCAGTCTTTTGGAAATGAACCTTACATCGCTTGGTAGGTAGGGAAAAACACCCCAGACAACCAATGCTAAACCAGGAGGTTTTACCTCCATCAGGACAAGTCCTGAGAATCTGTATGGGTAACAAGGCAGAGCTACCATGGTGTGAGGAGTATATGTTCATGAATGCCATCTTTGTGCTTCACAAGACAGACTACATAGATGGAATATTTCATCAGGTTTGTTATATGATACGTACATCATTTAAAGGTGTTGTTATTTGGAAAAGTAAACCTGCTAAAAGTAATGATTTGAGCTGCAAGCAAATTGAGGGGCATTACTGTGGGAATTCACATTTTAAATCCATTTAGATGGTTATGGATCAGGAAATTTGTTGAATAATGCATCTGTAAAACAGAGCAACACTTAGATGTTGGCTTACCAAAAGACATATACATAGAGGCAATTGGTAGAGATGCACCCCCCACACACACACTTTTTTCTATGCAAAAAAAAGATAGCATTAGCAGTGGGTTTCAAGGCAACTTGTCTCTGTTCAAGTCCTATATATCCTGCTAAAACATAGACATAATAAAAATAAAAATCAGTTTATTAGAAAAATGTCAGTACAAACACTTTCCATATCCCACTTGAGGATTACACACTGATAAACTTGGTTTACAAACCCACGGCAATTTTATACTCCCAGAGTTTAAAGAATCATTTTAACAGCTGTTTGAAGTACATAACTCACACATACAAGTGCATTATTCTTCATACGTTTAGTTCTATGCACAAACCATCTCAGAATGTAATGGGATATCTTGTCATGATGGCTCTCCCAACGTTTTCCTAGATAATAACAGACATCTTGAACTTCTGAGAAAGTAGCAAGCAGACTATGGAAAAGTAAGAAAATGATAAGCAGCTAGTGCTGCAATTGTTCGGTCTACCATACTCATTTTTGAGGTTGTTTTTTTTTAAAAAACAAGACAACGTTATGAGACAAGGCTAACACTAGTAATTGTAAACTGAAGAGCTTCTACTTACTGCATTCATATGGTAGCAGAAAAACCTCATTTTTGGAAACTGTTCTATATTCCTTGTTTGGGTATGCAAGTCAGATTGGCTAAATGACATAAATCATAGGTTTCAAAAGCCAAAATATAAAAATGTTACAATTACATTTCTAAAAATAATTCCACTGCTAATATATCACATGAGAAATGTATAATCCTGACCTTCTACATTATATGTCTTTTATTTTTTGGTGGTTGGTTTTTATTTTTATTTTTTTCATTTAAAGCTTGGCAGTGTGGTATAAAATCCTGCATGATTATGTGATTGGTGGTTATGCTAGGAAGCAATTAAGTTTCTTTAAAAAGGTTTGCCTATAGGTCAGAGGACAGCACTTTCACTCAATATATTCAGTTTGATAAGTAATCTTTCAGCAACACTGAGGTTCACTTTCATTTCAAATTAATTCAAAAAAGGTGGTGAGGTTTCCTGTACTCTGCATTGCTGTTGCCAGAACTTGTGTAACAACAACAAAAAAACTCACAGTGATGATCCTAGTGTTCCACTCCTTGCTTTGCCCCAAACAGCAAGATAGCCCCAACATCAGTGTGCCGAAAAGCCAAGAATGCTGGGAGAGAACTGGGAAGACAGATTGTTAATGCATTGTACCATTTGGAGCGACACACACATACAGAGAGATTCATACTGATCCAGTGAGTACACCATCAGTTGAGAATGGGAAGAGAGGGATGCCCCAGCTTTAAAGCCACTTTTTGCACACAGAAACAAATTTTCATCTTGTTCAGCACCGCTCATACCGAGATATGTCTCCCTGCCTGGAGGATGACAGCTCCCTGAGACTTTAGCTGATTGATACATGAGACTTCAAATGGTCCAGATAGCTGGTGATCCTATGAATCAATAACCTGATTTTAATAGAAAGCAATCCTTTCCTCGGCTCTCCCATGCATCTTGCTGACATGTGAACCCTAAGGGATCAAAAGAAGGCATGTTCTTCCACATTCCTCTCCACAGCAGAGTTTTGTTTTTTGCGTGGAACCTGGGATGTGATCACATGGGAAACAGATCACATTCTGGACTGCTTGTGGAATGGTCTGGTGCAATCTATCTCCAGGCAATCACATAACATATGAGGAATTGTAATCCAGCTGGATCCCAATCCTTACTCACGCTGGGCCTTTTGGGGCCAGCTGTATGGCTACTACTCTTTGATGCCAGGCTGGCATGATTTCCCAATGACCAAAAGTTTTGCCCTGTGCAAAGCGACCATTTTTGGTGTGCTTAGATGTGCATCTTTCCTGCCATCTGATTCCATCTTCTGATGGACCTTTGTACCTTAAAAATATAAGAATTCCATCTGGATATCTTCATATAAATTCTTCATCCCTCTTCTGTGCAGAAGAATAACTTAAACAGCATTCATGAGGAAGTAGTCCTCCCTTCAGACATGTTATCATTGTATTCTGCTATTTCAAAGTAGAGAAGTGAATCAACCAACCTGATACTATTTTATATGTTTTTATTTAATCGCTAATTCATATTGATGAAAACTATCACTCTAAAATTATTAAAATATATAATAACAAAGAGTACAATTAGAAGACGATACTGTATTTCAGCCATACTTTAAAATCTACTGAACTTATTTCATAACCTTAAGCAATTGTTACTTAGACATCACAAATGCAAAAAGGTGTATCTTACCTATAGAGTTATGCCAGCATAAAAACCATTAGTGCCAATTTCTTTTTTTTTACATAACTGTGCTACACTGGCACTAACATGCAACGTCTTTCTAACAATCTCTTCACCTTCAGAAGAGATTTGAAAACCATCTAACCTAATTGCACTTAGACAGCAGGGAATAACAAACTTACCCTGCAGACCTGGTGAGTGCAGCTATCCACACAGCCATTTCAAAATCACAATGTTTGTAGGATTTTTGTCATCACACAAATAATTAAACTGGTGCCCTAATAGCAGATGCCAGGAATAAAGGGGTGGCTGCTACCATCACACTCCACAAACTTCCAGTTACATCTCACTGCCACTGCTGGAGTCAGAATGCTGGGCTATGATGGATGAAGGATGATATTTATAGCTTGCCAAATAGGAAGAAATGTACCACCAAAAAGGAGACACAGGCCAGAATTTATCTGAAGAATTATCCCAATGTATGTTCATTGGCATAAATTTTAGTGGTGAATTGCCACTAGTTAAAGAGTCAGTGCTTGCTTTTATTGTCACATGCTGAGTCATGCAATTGATTTGCGACATGAAATGCAAAAGCTGATTTCTTGATTAGCAGCAATTTGCCACTGAGATTTACGTCAGTGGACGTATGTTGGCAGGTGTAACTAATGAGACTCTGGCTGTAGATGTGCATATAATTTACACATGCTGGTTTATTTACATGTGTATGCATATGTGGAAGGATGGACGTGGTATACCTTATACATTTCACATATAAATATATTTTATGTTTATGTGCAGATGCATAATCTAGAATGTAAACAGAAATATGGTGTTTCTCAGAAGAAGTAGGAATTGCTGTGACCATGTGACAAGTATGCCTATTGTTCGATCTGCTATCCAGTTGCTAACTACCGCTGAGCAACTTCAGTGCTCCCTCTACTTATCGTTCTTTAAGCTGGGTGTAGTCTGGACAGCCTTTCAAACAGAAGAAAGGGTTTGAAAGGCTGTCCAGACTACACCTGGGCACATGGCAACCCTACCACAGACCTCATGTCTCATCATGCAAAGTAATGATGTTCTAAATAGCTGTATTTTAAATATTGGATATTAGGGCTGATGTATTCACGGGGATGAACATGTCCATTAGCAGGTGGGGAAAAGTGCAATGATTCTGGAGTGTTTCTGTGTTCTTCCTGGTTCACATAAAAATTCTTTTCTAGGTTCTTTTATATGCATGCCTAATCACCAGGGTAAATCTGCAATGTTTCTGGGGGTCAAATCACCCTGAGTAAGAAGCAAATGCGGTACACATACTGAGATACACGTACATAGAAAAGGCAGTAGTGCACTAAATTAAAAAAAAGAAGATCCTGTACAGAAGGATTTTCTTTTGTTTGCTTTCTTGGCTTTCGCCTTTGCTTTTCATGCCAGCAAGTCATTCCAATTAGTATTCTAGGAGGCGCCTAATACTTTCACCGTGTGGCAGAGGAAGTTGTATATTAACCCTTCAACCCTTCTTCTGTGCATCTGCTCTGATTAATATATTTTGCCTGAATTGCCATTGGATTGACCTTCTGTGCAGCTGCAATTATTCTTCCACAGACATTCATTTTGCATTTACTGTTCAAGACAAGGGGTGACTGAAATACTCCTTAATTAATGTAAGTAGCTACTGCAACCAGAGACAGAACTAAAGAAAAACTATGACATTAGTGAGACAAAACAGACGTTTGGGAGAACTCGGGTCCTGTATATGTCCATAAAACACAGATGGAAAACATCTCAGTATGAAAATAAAATTGAAGAAGATGCCAACATAGCTTAAAAGGGTGGATATAATATTAACTCATTGTGTCCAAGCCCCAAACCAAAAGCCAATAATATTTCCTAAATTATGAGCCGTCTGGCAGCAGAAAAGAGAAAAAAAAAGAAATCATACAGTATATTCCCTAAGGTTTACAAATTTAATTTACATCTTTATTGACTTCCATGTAGCTTACCTTTCTGTTAAAAGATAATTTGATTCCTCTAGAGGTTTTGTATGACATGAAGATTATTTCTCCTAATAAGGTAGGAGTAGATTATTTCTATTATGTATTACTATTATTGGAGTAGAAGCAGCTATCCTGGAAGACAGGAGGAATCACATTGACCATAAAGCAAATTCCAAAATGCATTTTGTGGTCTTATTTGTTAAGTGAGCTACAAAATTCTTTGGGCAAACCTTAAAGATTGCACATCTCTTCCTCGGGCAATATGTTACAAAAAGTGGGATGGGAAGGGGAAAACTTGATGTTACAGCCATAGAGTCTATTTCCTTTCTTAAGATGTAATGAGATACAAGTTGCAGACGCTACAGTAGAGATTACTAAGTGTTAAATTTTATCCTGAACGGATCCTAGTTTTGTTGGGGGCGGGGGAAGCATAAAAATCAATAATTTCTGAATCACCATTTTGAAAGGACAAACACCCAGAGCTATGGCTCTCTTTTTAATTTTCATCTTACTGCACTAGTTAACTGTCCTAGCGTGGCCCAAATATTTTATTGTTATACCATTGGTGGTATTATTTTAAAGTTCTCTAGTTTTATTTTAAACTTTCAAGCAAACTTATGTGCAGAACATCAGGACAGACAGAGTCAGCCCTACCAGTAAGGAGAATGGCCATTCTCCCCTATTAGAGGACAAAGTTACACATGTTATACCTCCTGCCTGCAACCATAACGCTAGTCTGCTGTCCTCAGGCACAGCAGAAGACCCTGTTTCAATCCCAGTAGTGAAGCTTTTTCAGCCTCTGGTCCAGTTGTCCTCTGTACATATAGTCCTGGGTAGAGAGGGACAAACCATCTTACCTTTAGCTCAAGAAGCAAAATGCCATGGAGTAGTTTGGAGGATGAGGGTGTATACAATTCAAAGTATGCTGTTTCAGAATTGTGGTCAGCTATTTGACAAAGTCTGTATTTTAGCAATGCAGCATACAAAGGAAGATCTGGTCTTAGACGGGGAAGGTTAATGAAGACGATTTAGATCATTAGCACAATTTATTCTTTCATTCTCTCCCTCTATTGCTATAGTAACCAAGAACTTCAGAGTCCTTGATGCTTTTATCTTCACTGTACTCTTATGCTTCTAGAGGAAAGAATATAGTGTTTGTTTTCCAATGAAGAATTAAGGCAGGTAAAAAAAAAAACAAATACAAAGGAAGCAGAGGAAGGACTAAAGGGTTTGATAAAATGCCAAATTGATTAAGGTTATTGGTTAGCTTTGGACCATTTTTTCTTTGTACTTAGGTACAATCCGTTTATGAAGTGGGTGAACATGAGTAAGTACTTGAGTAAGTCCTGGTCTAGAGATCATCATAGAAATCAAGATACTAGAACTGTGTACTACTATATAGCGAGCAAGTAAAATAAGTTTTTTGCATGGCACACATGCCATTGCAACATACATCAGATAAAACAGTATAAAACAATATAAACAACATAATACTACTGTATAGCTTTTAAAACACACGGGACGAGTAGGGTTATGTTCAGCACCTCTTCCATCCTCATAAGCATTGTGTACAAGGTGGAAAGAAATTGTATGTGGATGTAATGGCTGAAATGCAGCAGTAAGTTGCAACTAGAGTAGACCCACTGAATAATTACCGTTTCCCCAAAAATAAGACATATATTAATTTTTGCTAAAAAAACACATTAGTGCTTATTTTCAAGGAATGTTTTATTTTTTTCATGTACAGCCATCTACATTTACTCAAATACAGTCAAGTCATCTTCCGGTTGCTGCACAATGGTGGAGGGTGGGGTTTCACTTAACTAGGGCTTATTTTTGGGGTAGGGCTTATATTGCAAGCACCTAAAAATCATACTAGGGCTTATTTTCAGGTTAGGTCTTATTTTCAGGGGAACTGGGTAGAAATTATGGAGAATCTGATTTACCAAACCTCCATGGGTTAAATGGGCCTACTCTCTTTGTGACGTACTGCTGGATTTCAGCCAATGTCTATGTACTACAGGGAAAAAACTGCCACATAGTTCTTACATCTAGATACAGTACTGGTTCAGAACTCACCAAGCCATAAAGAAACAACTCCCAGAGACCATTGGTAATGACGCAGCTAAAAAATCTTGTAAATAAAAGAGAAACATAAGAGACTGCTATTATAACAATGTGCAGTTTGCAAGAATGCTGCTTCCTTGTTCTTTGGAAAGTTTCATGCTCAGCCCCCCCTCTCTCTCTCTTGGGATGGCAGGAATTCAAGTAATGTTCTAGCTGGCAGCTGAGTTCACTGCTGTCTAGCTGACTTGTATCTGCCTTCATCTTAGATATAACTTTTTGGATCAAGGTGGCCCCATCTGACTCTCACTGGAATTTCTGGGCTATAAATCTCACCACCCAAGCCAACATTACATAATGGTTGGGAATGGTTGGGTATGATGGGAGCTGTATTCAAAATATTTCAAAGGCACCAAATGGGAAAGATTAAGGGACTATTTGCCTCTTGGATATTCCATGCTGAATGGAGATAATGATAGGTTTTGTCTAACACATCTGGAGTATGGACTATATTAGGGAAGTGCTACTTTGGATAATAATAGAAAGAAATTCCTTAACGCATAAAAGGACTGTTTTTCAACATGATGAACAGAAGTAACAAACAGAAGGAGAAAGCTGTTTAAGCTAGACGTTGCATCTAAAACAATGCATAGAATATAGTTCCAGCAAAGTGACTGGGAAAGAGAATTATGGATGGTTTTATACTGGAGAAGGTTGTGCATTCAAAAATATCTAAAATCCAACAGACAACATACCTTAGCATATGGTAAATAACTGAAAAAAGATGCTCTGCTGCATTTTAATATTGTGGGTATCATATTTCAAGCCCATAGACTTCTAGGAAGGCTCTAAATACATCAGCAATAGCTTGTAAAACAAATTTATGTTACAGATAATAGATTGTTTTTCCACTGTGTCTTACATTCTCTGAATAAATAATTTAGGGCTGTTCTTAATTATTAGATTTCTGTCCAAGAAATGCCAGAATGAATTCCCTACATCACCCCAAAATCATGAGGTCCAGAAGCTTTGAAAAGCAAAATAAGAACCAATGGGATTAATGGTTGAGATAAAAATAATTTACATTTCAATAACAGGTGGTGTAGAGTACTGACTTAAGCAGGACTTCTGAAAATATTGCACAGAAATATTCTTTTTAGAGGTTCAATTTCAGTTGGGCAAACTGGAAAGTGATAAGAGTGGGCCGTTGGTCCAGATAGGCGGGATATAAATCAAATAAATAAATAAAAATTCTCCCCAGCACCAATCCATTTCAGCCCCCACTCCACACCGCCATTTTTCAACTTAGAAAAAGATATCAAAATCAATCTAGCATGCTCCTATAGTTATGCATGAGTTCAGAGGAACAAAATTAATGATTTTATACACATACTCCAGTTCCTCTCCTCTAACACACAACATAATTTTAATTGACATGTTTCTTTCGTTCTTTTCTTCTTTTTCTTTCCCACTCAGGAATAAGATCAGGACGTAAGTGCTTAGGTACGTTACTTGCAATAATAAAGTACTGTACTATAGATGCATTAACACTAGATACAAAGTTTAGATAAGAGACTGGGAAAGCAGTGCAAATTGTCACACATTAAGTTAATCGTTAATCAGCTAAAATTACATTAATGTTGAAAAGAGAGTGGTTAAACTGGCATTTAAATTTTCATTAAAAGCATTATCAAAATGAAAGTGAATCTCTCAGCTTTGATTTTACTCTTCCCCTCCCATTTGCTTGTTTTGAGTTATAGAGAGAAAGAGGTTCAAGAATTTTTAGAAATCCAATTTTTTGCCTAGCTCTCGGAAAAACCTCTTCTCTGCTTTTTCCCTTTCTTCCTCCCTCATAATCCCTCTTCCTTCCCCTTATCCTTTATCTAGAGTACTGCACTTCAATACTCTTCATCAGACTAACAACACAGATCTTGAAGTGGAGAACATTTTTAACATAATATACTGTAGTTCATTGATGATCCTGTTGCCTGGCAACAGCTTTCTTTCTGTGCCCTCTCCAGTTTCTGACTAACTTACATCTGGAGGACTGTTGATGCAAAACCTCTGAGTTAAGTTAAACATGAATTAAACTGTCCAATTAGTTTAGAAGACATCCAACTGAATAGATGACTTTATTGGCTGTAATATGTTAGTGTCAATGCATAGATTAGATATGAAGTAAAACACATATTTTCATTAAATAAGCACATTTTAAAAATCAGATTTTAAAAAAATCTGATTCAGACTGGTTGGCTGTGCTAATAATGTATTCGCGAAGGCGAATGTTGGAATTACACCAGCATTGGGAGGAATTCATTCCATCTCCTTTTTGTCTGGTTCCACCTTTTTAGCTTTCTAGCTGGGGTAGGATCTTTTTCAGTCGCCGCCGCCACCACCCTGGCCGAAAACCTTAGAAAATCCACTATGGGATCCAAAATGATTTTATTCTACAGCAAAACTCAAGGCTGTGGTTCAACTGGGTGGGAGTGTTTGCAGAGTACTGTATTCTCAAAACAGGAAGTGACTTTCTAGTCACTCCTAGTTTTGGGAGAAGAAATGAAAAGGAAATAATTGCATTTTGGCAACTGGGTGTGCCACATGGCAAGTCCCAAGGGGGCAGAATTGGCCACAGCATCCAGATTGCATTGATTTCAGTAGAGCAACTTTAAATAAGCATACGTCTGGATTCAACCCACTGTTGACAGAGAAGACTGAATAAAGTTACTTTTTTGGACTACAGCTTCCAGAGCCTACCAGCCAGTATGCGTTGCAGGTAGTGGCTGGAGGATTCAGAGAGCTGTACGCCACATCCCCCTTTCTAAGTGAAGCTAACAGCCTCACAAATATTGTCTCACACAATCATGTTTCTTTAGATTCACAGTGGGTCTCAGGCACAAGCTTTGAAAATCACCTGCTTTTCTAACCTTTGAACAGGCTTTGAACTGGCACTGTAAAAAAATAGCTTTAACTAATTTATTAAAATATTCTGAACACAAAGCAACAACTGACTTAAAAGAAAAGGTAATTTTACTAAGGAAGTTTTCCTTGTTTACTCTCAAAGACACATGGGGCCAGGAATGTCCTCGTTCCTGAGTAGATAACAAAGCCTCAACTGCTCCTATCAGCTTCTGCCCAAAATTCAAAGTTAAACTTTCAAAACAAAACATTAGCATAGTCTAATATTATGGTTTTGCTGCCTTGCCTCTTAAAAAACCACCACCCAGTGTCAGAAACCAATTCTGAGATCCTCTGCATGGGCATCATATGGTTTAGCACTGAGCAAGGTACGTCTACCATTAGACAGAATGATGCACCCAATTTGGGCTGTCATGAAAAGGCAGCTGGTTTCTATTTATCATTGCATCTGTATCACCAGGAATGGGGAACTGTTCTTGTGGCATTTTTCTGCTTTTTGTTCCGGGGTAATTTGACTAGTTTTTTTGGGGAGGGAGGGTTATGCATCCCTGGATCTGAATGAGCAGGAGCACCATTTTAGTACAGCAAAATTTCTACTCAGTTATGGTGCCCTCTCGGATTCCATTCACACTGGCAGTTAAGTTAGAACATGAGGTGCTGTACTAAGCTCATGGAGTCAGCACAAAAGAGCACCTTGCCTAATTGCTCTGCGGCTGCTAGTGGTGCTGGTCCTTTGCCAGTGCAATATACATCAGCACCACACTACACAAAAGCATAGTACAAGGAGTCAGTTAGAGAAAGGGAGATGTGGGGAAGAGAGCAGTACCTCAGCCTTGCACAGTATATCTAATTCCATACAGCTTACTTCATGCATTCCATGCGGCACCATGCACTTAATGCCAGGTGGCCCTGTATCTGTAAGGAGCTATGCCAACATGGCACCCCCATATAAAGAAGAAAGCAGCTTATTTGAGGGACAATGGCAGCTGCTTTAGGTGCAAGCCTTGACTTGAACAGCAGGAGTCGGGAACAGGAAGTAATGTTTATTTTCTCACGAGCCATTTATTCAGAAGCAGCATCTCAAATTTCAGAGAGTTTTTTCTCCCTCTGGAGTAAAACAAGTGACCTGTGAACTGCAGTGTAAGTTCAGAATTTGTACATAATTCTTAGCAGCAACAACTGAGAATACATATACTGAAGGGTGACTTAGAGATATTGGAAATAAATAAGCAACCAAAAAAGCTGCAGCATAATGACAGTAACAAGGCATGATTTGATTGTCAAACTACAATACTAACTTCAGCCCCCAGTGCCGGAAGTGACAGCAAGCACCGCTGCTGTCTGCTACTCTAGACAGAAGATAGAACAAAGTTATGTTTATTTGCATATATTCCTGTTCGAATTATTAATCAAATACAGGGTCAGTTCTAAAACTCACTGAAGGTACCTCCCATCCATTCAGATCTTTGGGATCTGTGACAGGAGGGAACCAAGTTGCAAGTCCGATAAAAGGATGGGCCCAGGATGACAGCACACATGCAGGAATAATTTATCCATGAAGATTTCCATACACCTGAAGTCGCTCTTAAAACGAGGTTGCCTTGCCTACATGCTCCACATTAGCACACCAGGGCTCTGTGGTCTCAAAACATGGCATCCTGACAGGCTAATGTGGTTCACATCCTGGGCCTATTCTAAATACAGAGTGCTGCACGGGTAGTTTTTTTTTTTTCCTTGTCTTCCCAGTATTATACTGGGTCAGTAATTGATAAAATAATTTAACAGAACAAAAGTACAAAACTTCCTTAACACCACATGACAGTCACATACTGCTGTCTTCCGATATAAGCAGACATTTGATCTAAGCATACGGAAAAATAGCAATGCAAACACTCCTGTTTCTATTAACAATCATGTTGTTAGAATGTGAAAGAATCATTTGGCCCTTATCCCTTCCAAACATCTGGGCAGTTGCTAATGTCCAGTCTCCTGTACTTTGCGTGCATCACTGACACATCTCAGCTGCCTCTTGTCTCTGCTTCATTTTATTTCCGTTACCACGTTAGGAAGATGTAAAAGGTCTCATCATTTCAGAAAGGACTGATGTCAAATATACCTGCAGATCTACTCCATAATTTACAAGGCATAAAGGTCAATGAAAAAAACCTTTGTGGATTTTTTTTTTTTACAAAAACACAATTCTGACTAAGAACAGAAAATATTTCAAGCTGCTATAATCCACTAACAAAATCTAAGCAGCCAGTATCCATAGGTTAGGGTTATGGAAACATTTGACATTTTTATTAGGCAACTATATAATACTAATGTGAAGGGCAACATCTTTATTTAAAAGTTTGGCCCAGGCACCTTCCTTGCTCAGACCAGAAACCACTTCCAAAGCTCTAATTAGCAGCTTCATATCGACCGACCGGGTTCCTCTTCTTCCTCCTCCACCTCTTCCTCCTCCTCCTCCTCTTTTTCTTCCTCTCCTCCTCCTCCTCCTCTCCTCCTCCTCCTCCTCCTCTTTTTCTTCCTCTCCTCCTCCTCCTCTTCTTCTCCTCCTCCTCCTTTTTTGTACCCAATTATAATCCTCCCACACTAACTCTTATCTGGTCAAAATGACCAGATAGGCGGGGCATAAATAAATAAATAAAATAACATATGTTCACAATTACTCAATACTAACATGAATACTGATATCTGAGATCCAGAGGGGAGGCCTTTCTCTGTGTTCAGTATGTATGAAAAACGGCAATTTTCGTCTGAAGCAGGTGCTATAGTGGGCATCCCAACTGTGTTACTATCTTTATCAGCTATTTTACTTTCTAATCTTCTAGAACAAACAACATTGTAGCATATGCTAGTTTACAGAATATAATATGTTTTGCCTGCTTTTGGTGACCTTCAGTTTGTACCGGTTTACATTGGTTTACATCTTTTTTGAAGAACCAAGTGATTTAATGGAGTTTTAGAAGTCTATATATTTATTGCCTCATGTTACAGGTGTTTGAATTCAACAAAAGGTTGTTTGAGAAGACAGCTGATAAATAAGAAGTGCAAATCCAATTCTATGCATGCTTATTCAAAAGCAATCTTGCTATATTCGGTGGGACATATTCAATAATTTGTATTTAGGATTGTAGCCTTAAATAATACATGAATAAAATTTTCTTTTAATCATTTTGTATCTGAGATTGATAGCAGGATTTTGCTGTTGCTGCTGATGCTCTCCTTTATGCCAAAAGAGTGCATTCTTCTTACAATATTTTTCTCCCTGGTTCCCTAAACCACTCTGGTGGTCAGATCAAAAACCTGGGAAAACTGAAAAGCCCCAAATACTTCTTGATGTTGATATAAACAGCATGTTTCAAGTCAGCTGCAGAAGGGCGTAACGTGTTGTACAAACCCAACTGCACAGTGATTACAGACCTCAGAAATGTTACTTTATAGGACCATAGGCCTGCCGAGTCAACACAGCCACTGGTCACATTGGCTCCAAGATTCTGGTAGCTGTTGCCCATAAAAGTAACTTTTCTAAGCTCTTTTCTAACCCAATACTCCTCTCCTACTACCTACAACATGCACCCATCAGGTGGATTCTGTCTCCTTTTCTCAGTTGTGAATGTGTCTTCCTCCTTGTTAAACTTCTTCTCCTCCAAAATCCAACAGCTGAAGCTTAATATAGTACACAAAACAATCATATGTTGTATAAGCAATGGAATAGTGCTTAAAATTAACTTAAATCCCTTCAGATTTCAATGGACTTACGCTGTAGCTTTCTGTGGACTGTACTGATGAAAACTAATGTCTTTCATATGGCAAGGGTGGGTGGGTGAGAAACAAGTGCTATTGAGTGATTCCAGACCATCGAACAAAAAGACATTTTCTACAGGCTTCGCCTCTCTTTTTATTTGGAACAGCGACAGATTCTTGCTCTTTTAAACTCACAAATCGAGATCGGAGCCCAAACGCACATTCTTTCCCAAGCCCATCCAAAGACACACGGCAGGCAGCTAATTCTCTCTGCCCTCATTCCGCTCAGCAGAAAGGGATGCGGTGGCTGCAGGCGAGTCAAGACAGACGCCTGTCGACTCTGGGGCTGAAACTTTTCTCCAGCCAGAGGGCGTCACATGACACCCAATCTTCCATCTCTCTCTAACCTACTGTATTTTAAAAAAGGAGGCGACAACTCAGAACTATACCGAGCAGCCAAGCTGAACTATACCGAGCAGCCAAGTCGTAGGGCCTCGGGGACTTTGGAGAGCCTTGGCAAAGTCTCGAAAAGTGGAGGGGGTCGATCAAAGGAGGGGCAAGGGGATGGGTGGAAAATCCTTCCTTCTTCAGGGTAGACAGGGATTAAAAACAAAGCAAAAACATCCTAAACAGATCGTGTTCCTGCCACCAGACTCTTGGACCTTCGCGCTGGAGGAGCGCTAGCAAGGCTCCTTCAAGGCATTCGCGCGTCGTTCCTGCCAAGAACCGGGAAAGCTACCCCAGCTTTAGATGCCCCATCACTCTCCCTTACTTCCCACGTCCCACTCGGGGGACTGCACCGGGAAATGCTCAGCGCCTTCTTGTCCCTCCATCCCACCCTCTGGCCTCACCGATCTCTCCATCCTCTTCCTCCCTCGCGGCTGCTGCTTCTTCATCTTCATATTCATCCTCCTCCTCTACCTCGAGCAGCACATCTTGGTTCGCCACGTCCATTCTCGCTCGGGTGGGGAAACTCGCGGCCGCGCCCGAGCAAGTGGCGCGTCCTGCCGCGGATGGCCCCCAAATGCAGAAGAAGCCGCCGCCGCCTCCGCCGCCGCCGCTAGGGGGGAAAAAAGGCGCGGAAGGAAGGGGCTGCGCGGAGAGAAGCGGGACCGAAAGCGCGAGCCTGGGCGGACTGGAGCGCGAGCGGCGGGCGGGATAAATGGGCGGGGCCGGGCGGGGCGGGGCCAGCTTCGCAAGGCGCCTCACCCGCCCGGGGCTTGGCCGGCTTCCCCAAAGAGGCGGGAAAGCCCGAGCGGGTGTGATTGCCTGTTGCCATAGGGACAAGTAAACCCCGCTGCGGCGGTGCCTCGTGTTGTTGTCTCCGCCACCCCCCTCACCCCGCTCTCTGCCTTCAGGGCATGTCTTGGCCGTGGGCACGCTGCTTACAGCAAAAAAAAGCTTTCGCTCCCGGACGTGGAACAAGAGAGATGAAGCAGCCAGGGGGCCCACCCACGTACGGCCAGAGCATTCAATAACGCTGGTGTAGAGAGAATTCCCTTTTGCTAATTAAACGTGCCGTAATTTGTTCAATTTCTGAGTGGGGTGCTGGTGGTTGAATGTTTTCCTTTATATATGACAGAGCCTGCAAGCAACTCATAACAAATAACTGCAGGCGGACCCCCCATATCCACTGAAGGTTGGTTCCAAGCCCCCCCTCGTGGATGCTGAAAACTGGATAATAGTGAATGCTATATACAGTTGTGTTCAAAATTATTCAACCCCCACTGAAATTGAATGTTTTGGCCATTTTGACATTGATTTTGATCATTCAGTCATCTTGCTTACATTTACATGAAAGAGGCACTTGTAGGTCAGAGAAATATAACCTTAAGTTTATAATGAAATAACCACAAATGTCTTTTCTGTGCTCACATCATTATTAGTTTTTATTCAACCCCCAAGTGACATTCAATCTTAGTACTTAGTACAACATCCTTTTACAGTTATAACAGCTTTTAAACGTGAAGCATAGCTTGACACAAGTGTCTTGCAGCGATCTATGGGTATCTTCGCCCATTCTTCATGGGCAAAAGCCTCCAGTTCAGTCAAATTCTTAGGCTTGCGCACTGCAACTACTTTCTTTAAGTCCCACCAGAGGTTCTCAATCGGATTTAAGTCTGGTGACTGTGATGGCCACTCCAAAATGTTCCAGCCTTTCCTCTGCAACCATGCTCTAGTGGACTTGGAGGTATGCTTGGGATCATTGTCCTGTTGAAAGGTCCAACGTCTCCCAAGCCTCAGGTGTGTGACGGACTGCATCACATTTTCATCCAATATCTCCTGGTACTGAAGAGAATTCATGGTACCTTGTACACGCTGAAGCTTCCCTGTACCTGCAGAAGCAAAACAGCCCCAAAGCATTATTGACCCTCCGCCATGCTTCACAGTAGGCAAGGTGTTCTTTTCGTCATATGCCTTGTTCTTCCTCCTCCAAACATAGCGTTGATCCATGGGCCCAAACAGTTCTAATTTTGTTTCATCAGTCCACAGAACACTATCCCACAACTTTTGTGGTTTGCCCACATGACTTTTGGCATACTGCAGTCGACTCTTCTTATTCTTGGGAGACAGCAAGGGGGTGCGCCTGGGGGTTCTGGCATGGAGACCTTCATTACGCAGTGTGCGCCTTATTGTCTGAGCTGAAACTTCTATACCCACATCTGACAAATCTTGTTTCAGTTCCTCAGCAGTCACACGGGGACTTTTCACCACTCTACGCTTTAGGTAGCGCACAGCAGTCGAAGTCAGCATCTTCTTTCTTCCACGACCAGGTAGCATTTCAACAGTGCCCTTTGCCTTGAATTTGTGAATGATGCTTCCTATGGTGTCTCTTGGTATGTTTAACTTCTTTGCAATCTTCTTATAGCCATTGCCCTTCCTGTGAAGACAAATCACCTCTTCTCTTGTCTTCCTGGACCATTCTCTTGACTTCACCATGTTTGTAACCACACCAGTAAATGTCTAGAAGGAGCTGAGTATCACAGTCATTTTAAAGCTGCCTAATTGGTGCTTATTATGCTTGATTGGTGCTCGGTGACATCCACAGGTGTTTTCAATACCTGATCGAAAACACCTGAATGAACCTCTCTTCTTCAGAGTGGTAGTCGTTAAGGGGTTGAATAATTGTGGCAATGAAGAAACCACAAAAGAAACATTTACTACTGTATTACATAAACAATTGATGTTATTTTAGTTGCATTTGGTTCTTTAAAACGTCCTTGTAGGATTTCATTCTGAATACAATTCCAAATGTACACTATAGTCCCTAAACCCCTTTACAGCATTGGGGGTTGAATAATTTTGAACACAACTATACATATCATGATAAAAGGTTGCTGTCCTCTGAAGATGCCAGACACAGAGACTGGCGAAACGTTAGGAAGAACAACCTTCAGAACAAGGCCAAAGAGCCTGAAAAACCGGGAACAACCAGGGGAAATAATTTGTTTAACATGCACCACCAAACGTAGCCACTAGAGGGCACCAGATACCATACTATATATTCACTAACAAGTATTCATAGCATGGTCTGTGGCTCCCTCTGGTGACTGATTTTGGTAATACATGTAAAATAGTTTTTTCTGGATTTTTTTTTCTTTTAATATTTTTAATATTTTCAGAGGATGGATAAGAAAATCAGTGGATACTGATCTTGTGGATAAGGGGATCTTTTTGTAGTTACTTAGGAGCTCTGCCCACCCCAGTATCCAATTATTTGTAAATAGTTCTTGCCCCAATAACAAAGGCAGAACGAAAGAAAATATTACTTTTAAAACATTACTTTAAAAAGTTGCAGTGTTAGCCCCTCCTTTGTTGAAGCCTGGATCTATAGCTACGATTACTTTCAAAAAGTAATTTCCTGAACTCTGGTCAAGGCAAATGTACCTGGTATCCAAAGCTAGACAAATTTTTTTTGTATGTAAGGTTGGGAAACCTTGAAAAAGGGTCACCATAAGTCAGAACTGACTTGGAAGCACATTATTTTAGTATCCATTAAATGCGCTGTGGGCTAAACTGCAGAAACCTGTGCTGCAGGGTCAGAAGACCAGCAGTTGTAAGATCGAATCCATGCAATGGAGTGAGCTCCCGTCGCTTTGTCCCCGCTCCTCACCAACCTAGCAGTTCAAAAGCATGCAAATGCAAGTAGATAAATAGGGACCACCTGGGTGGGAAGGTAAAACAGCGTTCCCTAGTCACGGTGGCCACGTGGCAACGGAAACTTCGGACAAGCGCTGGCTCTACGGCTTGAAAACAGGATGAGCACTGCCCCCTAGAGTTGGACACAACTGGACAAATATGTCAAGGGGAACCTTTACCTTTACCTAAACACCTCTTGCCCCTTCCTGGCAGTAACAATATAATAATAACAATAACAAAGCTAATAACTAACATGTTTTCACTCTTTCTCATAATGGCTACCACGGGCCACATAATAGTACTGCTGCCCCAGCAAGGGGGTCATTGAACAAATGCAACTGGCACCTGAGTTTGCAGATCCAACACTAAAGTCAGCGCTTTGCACTTTGAGGGGCGTCCTGTGAAGAAGGATGTGCTCATGCATGCCTTCCAACAAATTCACAAACATGCTACAGAGATGTTTGTGGTATGGAGAAAAATGCTAGGACAGAAAGGGGAGCTCAATTGCCTGGTAGGCATCAAAAGAAAAACATTTCAGCACCATTACAAGATTGTTGTAATAGATTGTTACTGAGTTGCTTCTGACTTACGACAACTGTAAAAGTTATGTGAGAAGTTCAAGAAATGGGCTTTGGATTTCTCACACACCCCAGTGAGTTTCCATGGCTGAGTAAGAATTTGAAGCTCGGTCTGCTGAGTACTAAGGCAGTGCTCTATCCATTGCCCCATATGGACTCCCTGGGGAAATACAACCTACATTTATTCTGATAGATCCTGGAGAAAGGGAGTACGTGTTTTAATTGCCTCCAGGTAAGAGTATTTAAGGCTATAGCTTGAGTGGGGGATTGCCTACCTTACCTGAGTAGTTGCTCAAAGAGGCAGGGAGCAAAAAGAAGAAGCGATAGAAAAGCAACAGCACTGCCTGACTGCATTGAATAATTATTAATAGAATAATTACAAGTATTTGAAGATGTTTTGTTTGTTTTAGTTGTGGAGGCTTATACACTTTTGAAGTGCCTTCTTACATTACAAAATATAATACAGTGTATAAAACTCATCTTTCTTTTTTTACAAAGGATTGTCCAGAATTTTTCTTGTGAATCGAAGCTGAAACAATGCAGATCCTTGTCAAAGAAATAAATTATACAAATATGTCCCACATCCTCTTGGGTGGCCTAAGTAGGGTTAACTTTGTGCTAAGTCCTGTGTCTGGTTTTTCAATTATTATTTGATGTATTCGATTCATTGTTGTCCTGTAGTTTTGCTGTTACTGCTGTGAATCATCAAAGGAAAAAGCAGGAAATTTTAAGATAGACTGAAATCTATTTGCTTAAGGTAGAACATTACATTATTTATTTATTTATTTGTTTATTTAAAATATTTTAATCTTGCCGTTCTCCTTAAGAAAGACCCAAGGCAGCTTACATCATTAAAATACAATATTTAAAGCTGGAAAAAGTAGGTATACACATACTAAAAAGGATCAAGCAAACAACACACTGAAAGACAGTAAACAAAGCAATATTCAAAGCAGTTAAGAACAAGCATCCATTGAAAACCCCCACTCAAGCAGCTACTCATTTCTACTCCTTAAAGGAAAGCTTGCCTGAAGAGAAAGGTCTTCACCTGTTTGCGGAAGGACAACAAATATGTGACCAGCTTGGCCTCCTGTGGGAGGGAGTTCCAAAGTCTAAAACAATTCCATTGACTCAATGGAACTATCAGAGTATTTGACCCACCCAATCCCCAGTGATTCAACAGACCTACTTGAGTGTGACTTACGACCCTAACCAACAGCCAGAGCACATGGTAGCAAGAATTTGTTCTGGAACTCTGGTTAGTATTCAAATAAGGATATAAAAGAAAAATGTTACTAGGTTCCTTTTCACACACCTACTGTAAGGCAGAATCTTCCGGTATTAAAAAAAAAAAAATTAAAGTAAGACAAATGGGGGGAAAAAGACTAATGTTTATTTTCTCAGCTTCTTTACCCCCACTCCTTCTCCCATGGCAAAACTGTGCAGAGACTGATAAAAGCTCAATTTCTTAGCACAAAAAATGTTCCCAAATATTTTCACTGCCTTTTAGTGACAGGCAGAGAGTGCAGTGAAGCACTAGAGGAAATTAGAAATTCTGTGCTTTAAAAAATGTGTGTGAAATGACTTAGCATTGTTTCCCATTGTGGTTAATTCTCTGAAGATAGGTTAATTTTCAATCTTTCATTAAGCTTCCAGTATAGTGTCTCTTTTGCCCTCTTCTGGATTGAACTGTTATCAACAACTGTGAAGAAAATATGAATCATAAACGGTTCCATGTTGGACAAACTGAATATAATGGCATTTCTTAACAATGCTAGGGAAATTTAGCTGTTGAATAATGCTTTTGTTATTGTGCAATTATTTTGTTATGTACACAGTACATTTGTTCTTCCTGCACACACACACACACACACACACACACACACACACACACACACACACACTTCATGCTACGAAGTAATTTTAACTGGGATTAAATCTTTGGGGAAAACTCTTTGAAAATGGTACCTGTTTCCCATACTAAACTTCAGGGTGTGGATGTTTGAATTGTATTTGTTTGTAAACTCCTGCATGTGTAAGAAGTAGGTTTTTCAGTGCAAATGAGATATGAAGAATATTTAAATATTTCTCCCTTTTTCAATTGGGGCCATGGGTATTTATTCCAACATAAAGAGAGAGAGAAAGAGATTTTAGCCACATCATATTCATTTAACATCTCATGTAATTTCATCCTCACTTAGGTGCACTTATTTTCTATTGGAATAGATGAGTTTTAAGATAAAAAGTGCCCTGAGAGAAGAGGAACTATGTTAGTATATAAATATTAGGGGTGTGAGTGACTGCAGTGAAAAGAATCCAAACAAGGCAAAGCAGGAATATTTGTGCATTGCTAGAGCATATAGAGGGCAGTGCAAGAAGTTTCAAAGCAAGCCCAAACTTCTCTGGACACTCTGGTTGCTGAGCCCTGGGGATGGCTCAGATCAACCTCACCAAACTACTTACTGTATTATAATAAGAACCTGTGAACTATAGAGCTGGAAGGGACCCTATGGATCATTAAGTCCAGCTTCTGTCAAAGAGGAACAGTGGGGAATTGAACTCCCCACCTCTGACTCTGCAGCCAGAGCCCTAAGCCACTGAACTATCCAGAACTTGTACAGTATTCTCAAAGGCTTTCATGGCTGGAATCCAGTGGTTGTTGTAGGTTTTTCGGGCTGTTTGGCCGTGTTCTGAGGACAGGAGTCAGAACTCTGTCTGTGTTCTGGTATAGGATAGTTGAGTATTTGTAGCTGTGAGATCAGCTTTTTGTCCTTTTAGGAAGGACGTTAGGAAGAAAAACCTTTGGAACATGGCAAAACAGCCTGAAAAACCTAGAACAACTATCCAGCACTTCTCCATGCATTTGATCAATCAGCTATTTTGTTTTTGGTCCAGGTGTGACAAGGGGATGATAGTACGTTGATTATTAAACTAGGTGCATTCTAGAATGTTCTTCTTTTCTCATTTAGGTAAGTACACTAGTTCTTCATTGCGTTTAGTATTGAGCTATGGTGTGGAAGATGTCTCTTTAGCATCTCCAGTCAGTGGCCTGGATGGCCCAAATGTGCCTGCCTCCTGCCAGCCCAAATCAGGGGACTGCATGATTGGAAGCCATCTACTCTGGAACACACACAGATATACACAGGGGAAAATGGTTCTTCAAATAAAAACCAGCAGTAGACATTTAAAAAGGGGAAAGTAGAAATGCCTCTTTTGACCAGCTCAATCAAAGGCCACAGAATACATCCAGTCAGAAGCCCATCTCATATTCACACAAATGCTTGGATTGATTGATTGATTGATTGATTGATTGATTGATTGATTGATTGATTGATTGATTGATTGATTGATTGATTGATTGATTGATTGATTTGATTTGATTTGATTTGATTTGATTTGATTTGATTTGTATCCCACCCATCTGGTCTATAGGACTACTCTAGGCAGCTATGAGTCAGGTTGGGCAGTATTTGCACACACCTAAGAAATCCTTTTTCCCAGTGTTGTAGCAGCTTGTGTGCTTATGATCACTTTGTAAATCAGACTGCATTTTGAAAACATTTGCTCTGATTATCTTGGCCTAATACATTTGCAAAGCAGTCTGACACAAATAATCAGACAACCCAAGCAGGCCTCACTAACGATACAATGTTTGTACCTGTTCCATCTAGGTGGAAGGTTCCTGGGAGATAATATCCCAGTATTAATCAGCCTTTCCAGGTAGGGATAGGAAAGAATCTTGCTTGAAGCTCTGGACAACCTGGGCCAGTCAGAGACACAGATTACACAGGTGTTTACCCTGCTGTTTGGTTCACTGCAGGAATGGCTGGTTTGCTCCTAAACATCGGACAACATATTTGTTGTGAACTACCACTCCCCCACAAAGTGGTCTTTTTCCTCACCTTTCTGAGCCCCTGTGTGGGGCTTCCACTTTTTTGTGTGTGTGGGTAGGATAACTCTATTTTGGTCTGTTTCTAGTATGTATGATCAATGGAAACAGATCAAAAGCGAACCTTCCTCTAATTTGCCAATACTGTGAAGAGGCTTCCTCCTGCTGTGAGCGGTGTCTTGACTGGACCTTTAAGAAAAAATCAAATAAACATTTCTGGGAGAAAGCTTTCCATTTGTCTTTTATTTTTTAAAATTGGTGCAGCAATTATTTGCTGCCCTAATACACTACATACCCCACCTTTCCTCAGCCCCTCCATGAAGCAATTTATTTGTCAGTTTGGACGAAAAGAAAAAAAAATCCAAACTGTTTAATAAAACAAACAAATACATAGCTGTTGCAATCCTGAGCACAGTGAGAGAGAAAAACAATGATTGAAATCCTGTTCTGCAAATGACGCAACTTTTAGATGTGAATTGCCCTATGTTAAAAAAAATCTTCATAGGCATTCTGTATTGCTAGCCGAGTCATGCAATTCAGTATGCAAAAGATAATGTCTAGAGAAATTCTTAACTTATGGAAATTTGCTTCCAAAAGTTACACCATTTGTGTAATTTCGCAACAGGATTTCAGCCTCTGTTTCTCCCTTGCATCTAGCAGTTCATGCCTGTGTCATACAAAAGGATTTCTTTTTAAAAATATCCATACGTTTTTCTCTTATTTCCAGCCAAAGTGCAGCTGGAGTATTTGTTTCGTTCTTTCCTCCTTTGTGCCACTTGGTGGGGCTTGGTGCTGAATGAGTGCAGATGTTGCTGGCCTATTGCTGAGCAGTTCCTGGGGCCATCCAAATTTACATGTGGAGAATACAACGTACAGCTCCTTGGAGAGAAAAGGCCACAAATTTATTGGTTACATTAGCAGTCCCTGGCCCAGCATTGGGTTAGATCCAATGCGCTGGGAGGCCTGAATGCCCCCTGATGCCCGCCACAGCCTGCTTGAACAGCTGCTGAAGGTTCTACCAGGAGAAACTGCCCTCTGGAGATCATATGGGTGTACGCCATTCCAGGACTCTCTGTCATCTGAAGGCAGATAGACTGCTGAGCTAGGCTGGACCATGGTCCTGCCCCCATCTCCCCGTACAGGGAGATTCTTTTACCCTCCTGAGTGAGCAGGCTCATGCTTGCCATCCTCATACTCTCTGGATCCAGCTCCAGTGCCCCAACCACCAGTAAAGGTGGGCACTGCTCAGCTCCCTCCAGAAAACTGCAGCTGCAACCAATCTGTTCTGGTCACCCTGATGTCCCTCAACACTTCTGTAGTGGTTTAATGTTCCCTTTTCCTGGGGGGACTGTAGGATGATGTAGCTTGACTACACTGTCTGGCTCTTCTCCAGGAGGCATAATGGGGGGGGTGGGTTCCAGTTCCCTGGCTTCTCACTAGGCGCTCAGTTCATCGAGCTATTCAGCTGGCCAGGTTTATCTTTATATTCTCTGAAATGCAATGAGAACCTGTGCTGGGCTCCTGTCCAAGACTACATTAACGTGGCAAGAACATGCATGCGTTCAGAAGGTAGCATGAAACCCTCATGACTGTCAAGCTCTTTATGTGTGCACACTGAGCATGTGAATCCTGTTGTTCCCTTTTGCTCTTTAGAACACTATTCTCCAGTATCACTGCAACTTCACCTACACTTCAGCTAAAATTTTCAATAACTACAATCCATGATGAGGCCACAGGGAGGCACATGCCTACCATCTTTAAATATATAAACATTTATTGTCTAACCAGAAATACAATAAATGCACATGTAAACTCATGTTTAGAATCTGAATGGTTTAACCATTGCTTTTTCCAGAATTTCGGCATAGGTTATAGAAAACATGGAAACCAGTTTAATAAAACACTTGTATAAAGAAACATCCCCACCACCACCTTGATACTTTCTAAGACATATTCTGTCTTTGTTATGTCAACACGATTCCTATCAGTCCAATTCTTGCAAATGGAAGTGGGGACTGGAAATGAAAATTTAGTCCATGAACATACAGTGGGGTCTTGACTTGAGAACTTAATCCGTATTGGAAGGCGGTTCTCAAGTCAAAAAGTTCTCAGGTCAAATCTGCATTTCCCATAGGAATGCATTGAAAACCATTTGATCCGTATCTGCTCTTTTCCGTCCATAGAAACTAATGGGAAGCTGCTATTCTGCCTTCGACCACTAGAGGGGGATATTTTGTTTCTTTTTTTCTTAGATCAAGAAAGGTTCAGGGAAGGCAGGGAGAATACAGTCCAGGCAGTACCAGGCAGTCCGAAGACTGTCTCCCAATCCACTCTCTAAACGCTGGGAGGAGTGAGGAAGCAGACAGGCACCCTTTTCACTGGCCAACAGTTAACTGAAAGTTCACATTTTGCACTTTCCCTGCCTCCCACGTGGTTTTTTTTCAGTTCTTAACTCAAATCTAAGTATGTAAGTCAAGTCAATATTTTCCTATGAGAGTGGTTCTTAAGTCAAAATGTTCTTAACTCGAGCCGTTCTTAAGCCAAGACCCCACTGTACTGATGGAATGGACTGACTGGAATAAAACTCGTCTGAATAGTGTTTATTATATTACTTTTTGAATACAAGGAAGAAAACGTATGAAAGGCAGAGGAGCATTTTGAAATGTGTTCTTTAACTGAACTACAATCAGAAACAAACTTTATACAAACCTGATAGTAAATCCATTTTTCTGAGAAATGTCAAAATCTTCCTTAAATAATAACTTGACATTTGAATGTTCATTTCCCTCCACTTTTGTATCTTAGCAAAATTTGTCCTTGCTTGAGAATACAATGCTTCTCAAGTCAGCAAGTCATGTCCTAAAGAAAGAGGGAAAAAACTACACTAATAATCCATTTATTGAAAGCAGGGTGCCGCATTAAGCATTCTCAGAAACATTGACTTTCTGCTGTAATCCCACCTGAGAGAGTCATGTAACTATTATGCTTGAGCCTGTTTTTCAAAGGGAGGGCAGTGGGAGAAAGGAAGCTGAGGTTACTTTGATGAAGACTGTTTAGTGAATTCAGGGGAGAATGAGGGTTCGCTGACAGTGGCCGTCTTTTTTTTAAGACACTGCTAGCTACATCTGCTGTTGATTAACACAAATGTGGCAACCACATGAGTACGATTTGAAATGTGATCTGCAATGCATGCATGCCCAAAACAGATGTTAAAACACTTAATCGATGCAACATTTTAGCTGGGATTACTGTACTGCCTCATTAATTGATTTCCACTGTTGTCTTCTCCCCAGTGACTTTGTCAAATGTGCGAACAGAGTTAATTGCTGCTTTGTGAACTTTAGATCACTCCCTGTACTGTACATTGGCCTCCTGGTGGCAGTAGTGCTTTAGTTTATATTATCTAACAAACTGTGTCACTGGTTACCACTTGCTTCATTACAATTGACTAACATGCCACAACAAGCGGAAAAAACATCTCTAGTGTAAGGAACAACCTTGATTAGATTGAAGAGCCAAAGCTGTGATTCTAACAGAAATCTGTAGACCTCCTGCATTGAAAGAAAGAAAAAAAACACTGGAACTAGCCTACACATATCAAATAAGCAAAGCAAAACAACAGCAGCAGCATGTTGTATTTTTAATGCCCAGTTACCAGACACAAACTGAAATACTTCTACACATCTATGCAGAGCCGGACCCAGAGTATTCAAGTTATTTTCCAGTCCTGCAAGAATCGTGTATTGATTATTTTGAATAATTATGTTGTAAATCACCCGGAGAATGCTTCAGCACTACGGGGGGGGGGGAGTATATGTCAAAACAACACACATACAGACACCAATGCTTAGATAAAATTTTACATTCATACAATGTTGTGCTTGCTTAAGACTCATTTCAGGATTGGTAACTTTCAAATAATGCTTTTATACAGCAGCTTTACAAAAATTTCAGCATTAAAAAATGAAATAAGTTCAGCAGCAACAAAAAAGCACTCTTTTCTATACAGTCAGCAAAAACAAGACCTGGAGCTGATTGTGGCTCTGATCATCAGCTTAATTCAAAATAGCAAAATTCAAGCTTAAACTGAAGAGAGTAGGAAATACCATTGGGCTAGTCAGGTATAATCTAAACCAAATCCCTTATGAATACACAGTGGAAGTGAAGAACAGATTTAAGGAACTAGATTTGGTGGACAGAGTGCCTGAAGAACTTTGGATAGAAGCTCATAACATTCTACAGGAGGCAGTAACAAAAACCATCCCAAAGAAAAGGAAATGCAAGAAAGCAAAGTGGCTGTCCAACGAGACCTTACAAATAGCAGAGGGGAAACAGACTAAGTCTGTTAGAGAAAATGGAATGCAGACTTCCAAAGAATAGCAAGGAGAGACAAGAGGGCCTTCTTAAATGAACAATGCAAGGGAATAGAGGAAAATAATAGAAAAGGAAAAACCAGAGATCTGTTCAGGAAAATTGGAGATATTAAAGGAACATTTTGTGCAAAGATGAACATGATAAAGGACAAAAATGAGAGAGTGAGAGCTGGACCATAAAGAAAGCTGACTGCCGAAGAATTGATGCTTTTGAATTGTGGTGCTGGAGGAGGCTCTTGAGAGTCCCCTGGACTGCAAGGAGAACAAACCTATCCATTCTGAAGGAAATCAACCCTGAGTGCTCACTGGAAGGACAGATCCTGAAGCTGAGGCTCCAATACTATCTCATGAGAAGAGAAGATTCTCTGGAAAAGACCCTGATGTTGAGAAAGTGTGGAGGCAAGAGGAGAAGGCGATGACAGAGGACGAGATGGTTGGACAGTGTCATTGAAGCTACCAACATGAATTTGACCCAATTCTAGGAGGAAGTGGAAGGCAGGAGGGTCTGGCGTGCTCTGGTCCATGGGGTCATGAAGAGTCAGACACGACTAAATGACTAAACAACAACAATCTTCTTGTTATTCTACAGTGCAATATTAAGCAAGTCAGCTCAGTTGTAAGGTAAGTTCTACGAGCTGCTTTGTACACCTAGGTAGAGGGGCAGAAGAAGAATGTTTTAAATATATTCTATGAGTCTTGCTGTTTTTCAGAAAATTAGTAAGCAAATAAAAAGAGAACTATTTTTAGCCAAGGGTCTCCTCATCCATTAATTTGATTCCACTTCCAAAAATGAAACCAACATGAAGTAAAACCACATTCACTAAAAACATATCTTTTGAATAGTAAAAATGGTCAGGAACACATGAAGCAAGAGCATCAATACAGAAAAAAAAGGATCTTTCTAAAATGTGAAGAAATCAGTCCATTAACAAAGCAGTCCTGAATGTTTGTCTACTCAGAAGTAAATATCACTGAACTGAATGGGGCTTACTCCTAGGCATGTCCAAGTAAATCACAGCCTGCAGGCTGGTTTGCACAATGCAAGCCAATAGGTTATGTCAATATATTAACTGGTTCCTGTATCGTTTCGAGGTTTCTTGATCAGTTCTTTCTCTTCCGATTGTAAGGGCCATTTGAATTATTTCCATTTCCAACTTCATTTATACCGATATATATTTATGTATAATCACATGATATATAACTCACTGGGCATGTCCATGAGGCTGTTTGTTTCTTTTGATACATCTCTTGAACTTTGAACAGGTTTTGTAGGCTACACATGTCATTCCAATAAAATTATCTCATTTTCCACTCTGTTTCAGGAGCACTCTGCTCTAAAATTGATCTCTTTTGTTTGTTTGTTAAAAATACCTAAATGATATACAGTGGTGCCCCGCATAGCGAGGTTAATCCGTTCCGGATTAACCTTCGCTATGCGAAAACATCGCTGTACGGGGCAGGAAAAGCCTATTGGAATGCATTAAACTTAGTTTAATGCGTTCCAATAGGCGCCAAAACTTACCCCTCCAGCGATGTTTTTGCTGGTCCGGCGGCCATTTTGGAGCCGCCGATCAGCTGTTCGGCAGCTCCAAAATGGCCACCGGATGACCCGAAATGGCCCCCTGTCAGTGTTTTCGCGCCCTCCCCTTGCTTACCGAGGTCGCGAAAACGCTGCGGGGGGCATTTTGGGTCGTCCGCATCCTGCTTATAACTTTTTTGAACTGTTGCCGTCTGGCAGAAGATATAGAACAATTAAGACTCGGACCACACATTTTCTGAATAGTTTTTATCCCAGAGCTATAATTGCACTTAATAATGAGCTTAAAGACCACCAGTAGTGAATAGTTAGTTGGACTGTGTTACTTGGCCTGCGGTGTAGATGTTTGTATTTTTAGTGGGGACTTTTAGTGGGTGGGGAGTGTTGGGGGATTTTTTAGTGGGTGGGGAGTGTTTGGGGAATTTTATGTGTGTGCATGTGTCGGGTCTCTGGGTATCTGTGAATTTCATTGTATGGGTATACTGTGTATATACTTACAATGACAATAAATAAATAAATATAAATTAATGTGAAAAATTTTGGAAGGCAATATTGGAAGATGTTTCATAACACAAGGTTTCCCTTGGCAGTTCTTTAAATTCTTGGGGGAAAGAACACCGATACATCACTTAGCATTTGAAAAAAAAATACTGTATTTCAAAGTGAACACGCACGGTGGCATGCAGTGCCCATGGCACCAAAACCACAAGTGGGTGCAAAGTAAATTCACACACACCAGACTGATGCGAATAGAAGCAATTCAGGGATCAGATCATTTTAAAAAGCCCATGCTGGCGAAGTTGAAAACCAAATTGGTTGGTCAAATGAATTGATTTTACCTGTGGTTCGTGTGAACAGATATTTATAAAATGATTTAAATAATGGCAGAATCAATCTAGTGGTCCATATGATTACACCTTAATTAGACATAGGGGCTGCTTGTCATGACTGGTGGGCAAAGAAGTGCAGGGGAAAATGAACATTCTAAATGGAAGCTCAGGAAAAGGGTGTGATGGAGACTGTAACTGAAGGATCATGAGGTGCAGAGGAATTTGCCATCTGGGGAGAAAATGGGCTCTCAGATGCTTAAGTGTGCCCACCCCAATGTAGGTCATGCTCACCAAAGAATTACCGGAACATCCTATGGTGTATTCAGATACAGTCTCAGAAGCAAGACAGGAATATCTGACTTGAGGATTTACTATGCACAGACCCAGCTGAAGGGTTGGGATCTGTTTAGGGCACACACAACAAGGTTGTTTAAGCTAATGCTCCATGGGACAAGTGTGCACACTAGTCGCTTGGGATCTTGAAAATAAGCCCTCTAAAGACTAAAGTATGCATTTGGGCACAGAGGCATGGTGTTTTGTGCATCGGACCTAAATAGGCAACATCTTTTATTTTTATTTCAGATTTCTCACCTCTGTTCCACTTGTGTACAAATGGTCTGTGATTTAAATCAGTGACAATGAAATTTTACAGGTGGATTTCCCACCCAAAATCTTTATGAGAAAAGAATGTTATCACAATCATATCATGTATGATACAGCTTTTATAACCAAATTATGACTTGTTGCAGGGGAGGAAATATGTAGTGTTATTTCATACCGGGCAGGTTTTTTCAAGATGACATTGATTTAGTGTTACTACTCTGTTATGATCTTTGTATGTTATCAAGTGTAACAAATATGTCATTCATGGCATGCCCTAAAACTTTGCATTTGGTGACATTCTTGCTGCTGTGTTAATATCAGGTCTATTAAGCCGGACCTCATGGTCCATTACCCTTTCTTTCGATCTGACCCCGTGAAGTTTAGGGGTCTTGAGCACAGTGTGAAAAAGCAACGGGTTTCACTCTCACCCAAGGAGCTCATTAGGACTTTATAGAAAGACAAAATATACTCACACAGTACCAACATTTGCACCGAGCAGCACTCACCAGACACACAGCCTGGTGTCAGGAGGCGTTCATTGTTCTCTTTTTCCAGCCTTGCACACCAATTTAGCGAGCTAACGAAAAGGGGTGCTCATTTGTAATCCACCATTTCATTCTTTGTTGCAGAAATTCATTTAACACCATCTCGGTTGGTTCTTAAATTTGGCTTCCTGAAATTCTTTCTTCATTTAGGAATGGATAGATTTAAGACACAATGCACTTGTCATATACTAACAGTGATATTTGGAACCTTTCTTGTTTGTCTTTCTGTTCTTAGAGTATTCCATTCTGATAGCATTTAGAGTATACTTGCAGAGCAAAAATAAAATCATTATGATACTATTTAACTTACTCTCAAGAAATACTTAATTCCTCAATGTTACCAGTGTTACATATTTGAATTTTATATCACAGAATGATGGCTCATATGTGAACAAATCAAATCAAAAAGCTACGTATAACCTACATGTACAGATCATTTATAATCACAAATGCAAATGATGCTGCATTCATACTGTAAAGGTACTATCTGGATTTAAGGTCTCTTCAGTTGCAGGAGATGTGTTTCCATAGAATTACATTATATAAAATTCTATAATTTGGCAGAAGCAATTGTGCCTAAAATGTCTTTTTGATAAATAAGATATAAACATGCTACTATCTAATTTATTTTTATTTATTTAACTTACTTTGAAGCATACAGAAAAATGTAGGTAAAAATGTAATATATGCCCACATTCCCGCATATTTAGAAATATTACAGTCTTATGCATCTCTTCTCAGAAACAATTCTGACTGAATTCAGTAGACTTGCTTTCAGGTAAGCAAGTGTTCACACTGGTAACTGTAGTAAAAAACATGTCTGAGTTGGTCTTGTTGAACTGCGGAACATTTGTTTAGATGTAATGGTTCATACAAACAGGGCTTGAAGATAATTTTACTTATAACAGGCCAGAGTGTTGATCTATCTAGTCTAAGGGATTTCAACTTTTGGTTCTTCATATACTTCAGACTTTATTTCCCAGAAGCTCTATCCAACATAGTCAACAGTCAAGGACTCTGGGAGTTGATGTTCAAAACATATGGACTCCTACAGGTTGAGGGTCACTCGTCTACCTCATAGTTGCTTACATTGACTGGCAGCGGCTTTCTGGCATAGGTCTTTCCTGTCATCTTCAAGCAACTAAAACCTGCTTGAGGATCACTCTGTCTCACACTGATAGTCTTTGCCTCTCACCTTATTTCTAGGTCCCATGTACAGGTTTGGCAACTTGTGGCTTTTCAGATGTTGTGCCACAATCCCTGTTATTGCAGACTAGTGGCAAAAAACCCAATGCTTTTAGATGCGGGTGTGTGTGTGTGAAGTTGTGATACCTTGTGTCATTAGAAACACATCATCATATAGATGAGGCAATATATCCTCCAAGAATCTGAAGAACTCATACCCATCTAGGCTGGGTACACATATGGGAGTGAGTTCAAGGTCTTGATGGTATTATTCTGATGGCCAATCTAATTACATAAGAAAGTTCTCAAGGCCTGAAGTTTTGCTGCAGCTGATAGACCTGGCTGCAGTTCTGGCCTGGGTTGCCTCAAGATGAGACCATACAGCTACTTATACCAGATTATACACCAGGACCCCAGCAATTGTAACAGCATTGATGGAAATTCCAGAGCAAATGTACAAGGTAAAGGCTTCAGATATGGATGTGGTAATGGGAATGAGGATGATGTTGGTAGTGGTGGTGATGATGTCCATTTTTAAACTGCCTTTCATGAACATAGTCTTCTTAGTAAGGCTCACAAATATTTTGGTAAAATCAAATTAAAAACAAATAATTTAAGGTAAAACCAGTCTCAATGAAATCCATTTTCAAAATACTCAACAGCAGTGAGTTTGAGCAAGAATTTCAACTAAAAGCCAGGGAGAAATAATAATTTTTAAAAACTGTCAAAAACAAATTCTCACAAGTGCTTCTTACATCAAATGGAGGGGGGAACCACTAAGACAGCTTTATAGAGCCCTCTTGTGTAGACCATCCTTACTGATATGAGTGGACAGCCGACAAGCACAACCTCCAAAACTGACCATAAAACACAGCAGTAACTGTGAAGTAGATCACTCCACAGAAGTAGATAGGATTCGGTCAAGCTTGCTCCAGACACCCAAGGAAAGGGTAAGACAATGTGCCTCCCATCCCCCCAAGGCTGTTTACCATAAACAAGCCTTAAATGTTGCTTTAACCAACCTGAGAATGAAAGGATATAGTTCAATGCCCTTTGTGGACCTACAGCAGGGCCTTGCTTATACTTGCTACTTGTTACTCCTTTCAAGGAAAGAAGCCTTTTTAAATATTTAAATGTAACATTTCTAAATAAGAAACAGGTGGGACATCTAGCCTGGCTAGGTAGGTACAAGGTTTCTGTGTTAGCATTTCAAAAATCTGGCTACCTCTATAGCACAGCATGTATTCAGCCAAATCTTTTGTTTTGTGTGTGGATATGAGTAAAGTAAGATCCACAGAGGAGTCTCAGTGTGGTGTAGTGGATAGAATGATGGACTAGGCCTGTGGAGAAAAGGGTTCAAATCCTTGCTCAGCCATGGAGATTGACTGGAAGAGTGGCTCTGGTAAAACCTCCCCTTAAATATCTCACTTACCTTGAAATCCCTATTAGGGTTGCTGTAAGTCGGTTCTGACTTGTCGGCACAGAAAACACACAAGATCCACAAAATGCCATGCAGTGATTTCTGTGTAAATGAAAAATCATTGTGTCAGTGGACATCAGTTTTAAATTTCGTATGAAGTAAATTAGGTTCAAATGCAAATGTTGAAATACTTCCTGACAGGCCATGAGATGATATTTCATAATTACATTTAATTACCTAAAGACTGCACCAGCTAGCCACCTTCAATGGCTTCTAGTTCAGTTCATACTCCCAAGCCATTCTTCCTCAACACAGTGTGAGACCGGAGGTGAGGCAATAGAAGTCCTCGCTGGAGTGTCGTCCTCAGTTAAAAGAGAACGCGAGACACAGATAGCATCTCCGACTTCACGCGTCGCGGTCAGACACCAGGGGGTAGACACAGGAGACGTGGAACAGGGGATGATGAGAATGTCTGTTGCTACACAGACCCAGCTAGAAAAGGCGGGAACTGAAGTAGCTGGGAGACCGTTGACAGAGGCGGGGCAAGGAGAGGTGGAGCAGGAGAGAGACAAGATACCAGGGAGATAGGAGTGGATCTGGATAGAAGATCCCTGGACAGGGAGAAGTGAGAGGGTGAAGGTGCCTCGTGAGGAGGCAGATTACAGGAGAAGAAGGGGTTTGCCCCCCAGACCGTCATACTGTGGTGAGAAAGAGGCTAGGGAGTGGAGAAGACGTTTGAGGGAGGAAAAGGAGAAAGTAGAACAAGAGGAAAGGGAAAGGAAGGCATGGCGACTGGAGAAGGCTTGCTGGAAGAAGTCTTTACCGGACCCTGGGACCCCTATGCTGAGGGGAGCGACCCCTCAGACTTGGAGAGGGGAGACGAAGAGACATTACCTTTGATTGAAGTAGATGTTGAAGGGAAGGTACCGGGTGAAGTGAACCCGTTTCCCAAGGGACCTTGGTACGCACCTAGTTTTAACCCATTTTATCAGGAAGCATGGATACCCTCGCTGGACCCGTTGGCGATGAGAGAAAAGACAAATGACAAGTTGAATGTTGATACTTCTTTATTTGATGTTCCAATAAATCCCAGTTCTGTTTTTCAAGAACAAGAGACTCCTGTATTTGTGTCTGGTAAGCCTGAGGTAAATACTGAACCCTCACACACATCCAATGCAAAGATTTGACCTAGATATAGAAAGAATATGAGTTCTTTCTATATTGTATATGTTTAAGTTGTAACACAAGTCTGAATTCTTCAGGTCTTTTCCTTTTTAAAGAAAAACACTGAAAGTTGTTCCTCTTTTATTCCAGAGGGATCCTTTGTCATTTGTAATTACAGTCCTTCACCTTTAAGAATTCATCCCAACCCACTCTTAGTCCCTTGTTGTCTTCCTACCTGCTAGCCAAAGAAATCTGGGCTTCTGTCAGGAGAAAGTCAGGAAATACTTTTAAAGCAACAACAAATTGAAACGTTTACACAAGGAAGTGACTCTTTTGGAAGTGATGGGAAACTTCAAATTTGATTACAAGCAACCTTTGGCTTCCTATTGGTGGAACAATAGGCTGTGTTGTTAAGGGCAATTTCCATGCACAGCATGTGGGTCCCATTTCCCCCCCATCTTTAGACATGGTTGTTTACTGTTCAGAACTGTTTATGCATTTTAATCAGGCTGATTCAGCACTGCTTAATAAATCACCCTGAGTGAGCATTACAAAACAAGAACTGTTGTGCAGGATTACTTACTCCCCTCCCCCCTTTCGCAGCTCTTGTTCTCGTCCTTGCATTTCAGTATCCCAGTGTTAGTGCCTTAGGGTCCAGTGGATATGAAAATAAAAATCAAAGGCTTGTAGAGTCAATGAAATGATCGTTAGGTGCATGCCTTTAATGCTTTTCTTCCACCCTTGGCTTCTAGCTGCTTTTCTTTAGCTTCAGGAAGAAATCTGACTTTACATTCAGGGCAGGCGAGGATGATTTCACATTTGGATTCTACCCTTGACTCAAGGAACTGCAGGTCTTTCAAATGGGCCTGAAGCGGACGGCCTGATTCCTGGCAGGTTCTCTTGCTAGAGAAAAGGGAGCTTTAAAAAGGTGTTGCTACAACAGGCATATTTGTGGGGTGTAACAGAAGATGGAGAGAGCAAGGAGCTTGTGAGGCAAAGGCTGTTGCCACAGTTCTAGAAGTCAACATGATTTGACTGACCCAGAATTCTTCTCAAGGTGAGAATTTCAAAGTGAAAATAAAAGACTTGACAGGGCCAGTTATTAACCTATTGAATCCAGCTATTCTTTATTAGCACTAAATCAGATTTAAATTGTGTAGCTTCACTTGCTAGAATGAGGAGGGCCATTGTTGGCAAGTTTCAGGCTCTCCAAATTTCAATTTATTAATTAAGGAGGTGACTACACTGGCCACTTAGCCTACAGTTGGCATCAGATCCAGCACAGATAATTAGAATTAAAATCTAGTGACTACACAATGTAATGCTCAGTTCAGGGAAGCCCATTGGGGAGCTGTCCCTTTTGAGCAGGGAGCTGTATTTTTTTCCTGTTCAGCTGGCAGAGGTGGTTTAAATTTGCTGCCATTAAGTTGCCATTGCTTTTGTCCACTCTCTGCCCAATGTGATCACCTGATCCGATGCAAAGATCACTTGTGGGAGTGTCAGTTCCCCTCGACTGAGCACTCCTTGTCTCCAGACAATTTCGTCTTTCTTTTTTAAAGTCTCAGCTTAGTGCTCAAACATACTATAACTAAGATACTTAGGAGAACAATAAAAAGAGAGGGAGAGGTGGAATTGTCAAGTAGCACCTTACAGTGGCTTCTGCAGTTGGAGCTCTGTGCAAACCAAACTCTCTGCTTTGCCCTGCTGACTCCTGCAAGTTGTCATCTGGATGGCAATTCACCCGTGGAAAGCCGATTTCCATGACTGCAAATCATAGTGGATGAACCTGTATTTTCCCCGAGGTGTAGTTGAAAGGTAACTGAACTGGATTGATTCAGACTGATTTGTGTATTCCTGAACAAAGAGAAATGACCAAATCCAGTTCCAGTACAGAGTGAAGTAACTTTGCCTCTGGAGCACAAACAGAATTGGATGGGCCACAAATCACTTCTGTCTTTTCCTTCTGAAGAAAGCAAATGTTAAAGCTACTTGGTATGGAAATCCTTGAAATCAGTGGTATGAAACTTTGGCAGGTTTACTCCCCTCTGTAAGGTCTATAAATCTCCACATTTCATGCACATCAGTACAAAAAGGAAAAGGTTGTAGTCATTTTGGTTTCCCATACAATGAGAAAATGTCAGTCTGGTTTTCCAATAGCCATATTGGTTTCAGTACAAAACCAAATAGGCAATTCCAATGAAGGCCTACTAATTAATTTGGATACAGGATACAAATTGAATTGTATGACTCATAAACTGGTTTGAATAGAATCATAATATATTTCAGTACCCCAGATTGGCCTTCAGATCAGTTAGGTAACTGGTTTGTCAGATATTGCAGAATTTGTACCAATGTCAACATTGTTTATCCAGTGCAAGGAAGATACTGTTCTTCCAGGTGGATGTCTACTAACCACTAGATGCCTAGTGGAATTACTCCAGCGTTCCCTTTTTAATGAAGTGTGTGTGTATGTGTATGGTGTGAAGAAAGCTGGAAGAATGTGTGGGGAAAAATGAAGATGAAAAATGACAATGCTTGCAGCCCTCCTAAACTCCCATCCTTGAAAATGAATGACTGCTCAATGACTGTCTGGAAGCACGACAGAAGTCTCTGATGAGTGTCCTATTTCTCACTTACATCAAAAGATGCATTTACTCTGTAATCTTGCATCTCCTATCTATTCAGCTCATGGAGCTTTCTTCTATAGATATGTATACAACTGTGCTACAGGTCTACAATCCTAGAGTCACTTAGGTGGGGGTATGTTTAACTGAAACATGAGATGGCTGGGCTTTGTCGCAGCAAGATTGGTCAGTTTTCAGGAGCCCTCCTGAAACTGACCGAGACCACTTGGTTTTTACCCCCCAAAAAACTTGGGGGGGAGGACTTTTACTAGGAGAAGTGAAAGTCTGAAGTAACAGAATTGGGCTGAGTACGGAGGAGGGCTGGGTGATCCCTGGATTGGCTTCTCTTTAAAGTTGCATCTGGAAGCAGAAATCGAGTGGACGCCATCTTGGCACAAAGCTGTGAATGCCCCAATGGCAGAGAGCAGAAAAGTACTGAAGGATTTTTGAAACATTCTTGACCAGAACTTGAAATAACAGGCTTGCTTTACATATGGAACTCTTAAGGACCTAAACAATGAAGAGAGTGGGTGCAATCTTTCAGAGAAAGTGACTAGACCTATATCTGGCCAGACCTGCAAGCATTGCCCCCCCTTCATCTGAGGCTTGACTCAGATAAACAGAAAAAAGGAGGGGGGAAGGAGGGGGAAACAACTTTGCTTCTATTGCAGCAATAAAACTCTCTTCTGCAGGACAATACAAGCATAAACTGTTGATGGATTTAAACCTGTGAAGCAGCCAGAAACAGTCTTAGGAAGCCCTTCCTCCTGTCAACCATTGCTAACTATGAAGGGAGGGGGGAAGAGAGATTGAATTGCAAATGTTTTCTGCCTGAAGACATAAGCTACCATTGTGAATAACTACTATGGTTAGTACCTGCTGGAAAGAAATCCAGATAATATCTCCAATCATGGAACCACAAGAGTTCTCAAGAATATTCAAAACATTATATTTAATGGACTACACTAGATAAAAGCAGAGACGGATCAGCTATTTGAACAAACTAAAGAGTAGAAAAACAAATGAAGATGGAGAAAAAACCAGAACTGCCACAGGAAGTTGACTTTTTAAAAGCACACACAAAGGAAGGCAATCTTATTCTTAAACCTCAGAAGAAAAAGGTGAAGATACAATGCAGTGGAGAGCTAATTATGGATAATTATGATCTTATGGAGATGTCAGCAGCAGAAGTGCAGCAAATGGTGAATTTTACTATGAACTTTGCTATGAAAGGGAGAAGAATCAAAATGATGGGACACATGCTGTGGCAGATGGGACAAAGATGGGACAACATGCTGTGGCAGATGGGACAATATATATGGAGTGGATGAAACTCTTGAGAATGGATGCATGGTCCATAAGATGAAAAATGAAAAATGACATGATAAGAGGGACACAAAATATTGGTTACAATATGGAGATAGTGGAGATAAACGTTAAATTTAAGAAGACATTTTTAATGAAAGAATATATGATAAAATACTGTAAACACAAACTAATGGTTCTAAAATGAATTTTGAGCAATATATATAACCTTGGCAGAATAATATTAAACCTATAAAATTAGCAAGCTTAAAGATAAAAAGAAAGAGAAGGTCCAAGAAAATGGAAGATTAGTAATGATAGATATCTTGAAAAATTGCTGTTTTTTAATCTCTTTGTATGATTTCCATCTTTAATACAATTGTATAAGTGGATTTAAGAATACTTTTCACTCTCTGGAATTTTACCCTTTCCTATCCTCCCCCCCCCCCACTTTTATCTGGTCCCTTTATTTGTACCATAACCCCTATCCCTATGAAAATTAATAAAATAAAATTTAAATAAAATGTAAAATAAAAATAAAGTTTTTAAAAAGAGAAAATAATATGTTATTATGTTGAAAATAATGCCGAGCGAATATATACTTCCTTGTCTGAAGAAGTGGATTTGTCCACGAAAGCTCACATTAAAATGTAGCAATTAATCATCAAAAGAAAAAGAAGAAAAAAGAAATCAGTGGCCAATATTACCATTTTTCAGCATAGTGAGATACGTTCACTAGAACAGCCATTGAATCAATTGAGATTTTGTAAGTCAGGTCCTCCATATGTTGCATTGATTCAAATAGGCCTACTCTAACTTTATTTGCAGTTAGAGTAGGCCTATTTGAATCAATGGAACATATGGAGGAATTGGTTTATTAAATTCTTATTGAGTCAATGGGCCTATTCTAGTGCAATTTACTACATTAAGCAACAGGATTTTGGCCAGTGTGGCATATGTCTGAAGAGGCATATTAAATTAACAACGTTGCCATGTGTAAATGTGATCTGTGCATGG
The DNA here is from genome assembly GCF_051106095.1 of Pogona vitticeps. Taxonomy (NCBI): domain Eukaryota; kingdom Metazoa; phylum Chordata; class Lepidosauria; order Squamata; family Agamidae; genus Pogona; species Pogona vitticeps. Next base: position 139,461,181 of record NC_135787.1, on the reverse strand, counting down.
GAACTCCTTTAATATCTCATCTATCTTGAAAAGCCTATGAGGGTTCCTATTAGTCAGTATTGACTTAATGGCACATAACACACCTTTAAAGTACAGAAAGCCTGTGCTTTTTTGTACAAAGAATGGTTTTATTTGGTCGATCTCCAGAGTGCTACAACTGTATCCTCCTATCCCTGGGTCTGGCAACTCCCCATTTCCCCCCTCTTACCACCTTGTGCCTTTGGTGGCCCTTACCAATGGGTCCCATGAATACTGGAAGCTTGCAAACATGGCAGATCACATCTCCCACCCTCTAGAGTGCACTAAAGGACGTTCTTCTTGTTTGTTCATTTATTTATTTATTTATTTAAATTTGGGAGGTATGACTTGGCCAAAATTTCAGACATATGACTACCTCGCACCTGGCTTATGGCCATTTGTCTCTGTAAGTGTGTTGGGTATGTATGAGTGCATGTGTGTTTAAGTTTGAGAGACAGGAAACACTCTCTCTCTCTCTCACTCTCTCTCTCTCTCTCTCTCTCTCTCTCTGTGTGTGTGTGTGTGTGTGTGTGTGTGTGTGTGTGTGTGTGTTTACAGTTGTGCTATCCAACACAGATCACAGTTGTCCATCCAGGAGGTGGAGGAGGAGATGGTTGCTCATCCCAAATTCAGGCAGTTCTTTTTATAGAATTCATGAATTTATTAAGAATAAGAGAAATTACTTGGAAAATGAGATAAATTAATCAATCTCTCTCTCTCTCTGCAAAAGAACATGTAGCAGCTTTCACTGATTTAGTCATAACAATATCCTGTGACTGGGCTAAATGGATATGTCTTTCAAGCTGTGTTTTAAAAAGAAGTATTTTTACCAGCTTATTATTAATTTGCTGTCCCACATGAGGCATAGAGAGACCAAGTGAACAGAGTCTGGTTTTGAAGATGTGCAGCTTTCTTCAGAATACTTCATTGGTGGAACAGAGTTGCAAAGTGGTTTTTCTTAAAACACATTCGTGAAGTCCTCATTCCAAAGCCTATCAAAATCATTATTGTTATATTATACACTTTAAAAGTTGATTGTCATATTCTTCCTCTATCCTTAGTGAGGCCATCATTTGTTAACAATAAAAGCAATGCAACAGTTACAGTGCAAAAGGAGCAACAATCAATGAGTGAAAATCCTTATAATAACAATTATACACCACAAATCAATTCTGACTTATGGCAGCTCCTTGCAGGGTACTTTAGGTATACAGTACTTTGAAGTAGGTGTTCTCTGGTATTGTAGAGTTTGCCCAAAGCTAAACAATCTGGCTTTTTTCCTGGGACACACAATGGAAAATCAAACTCCTAGCCTCTGACTCCACAGCTGGATACTTAACCAATTGAGCTTTGTTCTTATGAAAAAGGAATTAATTGCAAAGAATTTGTTCTTCATAAGAACCACTTCAGTTCTGCCCTCCACTGTGGCATTGCCATCACTATCTGCGCAATTCCACCATCATTCAGCAAGCTATGTAAAACAAGCTGGACTCCGCTGGTTTCCCTGACCACTGACTCCCTACAAACATATCAGTGGTGTTAAGGCAGCATCCCTGACACTATATTGTCTGCATCCCCCCTCAAACCTACTGATGTTTAGAGAAGTGATCGGTGGAATGAGAATACCACCACTGTGGAATTAATACAGCAATCCTCCTTCACTAAAAAATTAATTAATTAGGTTAAGTAAGACAAGTTATTATTTATGCCCCCAATACACTCCACTCTCCTCCGAAATAGCTGTTTCTAAAAAGAAGTCATACTAGTACTTAAGATATACATTGCAAAATGAAACATGTGCTGTTATTCCTTAATAATTTTACAAAAGCAGAACAAACCTATTCAATCTGAAATGTTTCTTCACACAGATCCTAGTTTACTAATGCAGGCGACTCCTGGAAGAAACATATATTGTACCATACATTTATTTTAATGATTGCAATTTTCAAGGATGACAGTTAAAGAAAAAATATTTGCCCCATAGAACATAATGATGATTTAATCTGATTACATTTTCTTACTTTATAGTTAGCAACTCCTTGTTACAATTCAACTTCTTGTTGTAATACAACATTATAACACAATAAAACAAACAAACAAAAAATGCCCAGATATATTATTGTTAGTAAGAAGGAGGAGGATGTCAAAGGCAAGACTGTTTTGCTTGAAAATTTGAAGCTACACATTTGCTGAAGAATTTATGCATCCTCTTAATGTGCTGCAAAATGATATCATGTTTGTTATTATTTCCCACTGATTTTTATACCCATAGAGGTTTGAAATTAAATTGTTGATGAACCTTAATTCAATTATTGATGATCCTCATTAACTAACTCAAGTATATGTATTTATGGCAACCCTAATAGAGTTTTCAAGGTGAGATATTTATGACTGATTATAGATTTGAACCCAGATGTCCTAATCCATGACTCCATTCATAGACCACGTTAGCTCTCCAATGTGTTCATACCCTGCCCCCAAAATAAGTGTTTTCACACTCTCCAAAACAACCCTCTATCATGTATTTTGATGATCTGTGTATCAGCCCCTTCAAGACCTATAAGAAACCCTCAGATTGGAAGTACTGGTTTTGCGTAATGCTCTATAATGTGCGACAACTCCAAATAATAAATAAGAAACAAGTGGTGTGCAACCCCTGTGAAGTCTAGACTATCCTAGGGCACATAGCCACAATTTCCCCAAAATGTGTCTTCCATGCATCCCATGCCCCAGCATCATATCTAACCAAATATGTTTTAGCACAAGATATTTTCAAGAGTGCTAATGCCAATAAATGTAAAGTGCATCTACCTACACAGTTATCACAGTTGAATGGTACTTTAACTGCCATGGCTTCCTCCTGCATAATCTTGGGGCTCTGTAGTTCCGTGAGGAAGCACATAGACTTCTTTGCAGTTTGAAAGAGTGCACTGTAGCCTTCTAGCAGAGAATGGCAACTATTTCTCCAAACTCATGGGATTCTGTACGTGGGGGGCCATGACAATTAAATAATATCAAGCTCTTGTAACAATGCACAGTACTGTTGTTATGTGCTGTCAGGTTAGAACTGACTTATAGTGACCCTAATAAGATTTTCAAGATAAGTAAGATATTTAAGAAATGGTTTTACCAATTTCACCCACCCATCCACCACCTGTGAGTTTCCATGGCTGAGTGGGGATTTGAATCTAGGTCTCCTGAGACCTACTCTGTCACTATATCCACAAGACCACGCTGGGTATCGTATTATATTTACACAGTAAATAATTGAAAACTTATGTTTATGCTACACAGTCATGCCTGAATCAAATAATATACTGTATTCACATTTCCAGAAAAGTGCTTTATATATAGGTTGTTAGCATTGTATGGTACTTTATTTTGGCACAAGACACTGTTAAAAAAGATGGGATTACATCAAAAATTTACCAGTATGTGCAGAAATAATGGGATGTGCATCTCTCTATGAACTTTGGAGGACCTCAGATCTGTTGACCTGGAATCCTCCAAGCATCACCTCTTAGCACCTATCTGGCTCAAGGTGCCTGCAAGGGGATTTATGACTAGAGATGCTAAGGAGGCTTGTCTGTTCTTTGGACTCTCTGACCAACACTTCCTCCTGCACCTTGATTAGATTGATACTCTTAGGGGTCCATCTGTCTCAATTCCTCTCCTGTTTTTCTAAGGAATAGATATGCAGTTGCTTAGCGTTTAGGCCTTTCTATCTGGAATGTAACTTTCTTTATAAGGTGAGGTTTTAGCTGCTTCTTCTGCTTTGTTGTGGCTGTATTGTAGGGCTGGCCACCCACATGGCTACACAGCCCCTATTCTGATACAGAGAGAGAAACCGTAATAATTTTCTTCTCTTTGCTCTTGCAAACATTCACAACAAAACCAAAGTTCCACACCTTTTCTGTGAGAATTCCTCTTACCACACCTCTGGTTAGTCTTTGTGCTAGACGCTGTCAAGCATGCTGTTCCTCTGCCTGTAATCGCTGATGCACCATGACATGAAAACAGAACTGTGATGGTACAACCCCAAACCAAACTTTGAGCAGATCAAGTGCCCACACTCTCAGGACAGTCTCCTCACTGAGAACTCTAATATTGTTACTGCCCTGGTGCGTTTTCTTCATCCAGGTTATTATTTTTTTTAAAGAGCAGAATCAATTTTATATCATCTTGGAACCCATTTATTTAATGCACAAATGAATGTCTTGCTGATTAGTCCACCACTCTAGCAACCAAGTGCTGGAATGGCAGGAACGGAGAGTTCAGAAAGCACAGCTCAGTCCAAGATGGTAATGTCCATCTTCTGCTGTCACTGTCCAAAGAGAGAGAGAGATGTGGGGTGGAAGGGAGGGAGGGCCAGAGAAATTACAGAAGTGCCAACTACGATGTCATTGGGTGTGGAGGGATGGGGTGAAGTATGGCTTTCCAGGTGTTGGGAATGGAGAGGAATGCTGAAAGCTGCAGGCCAACATCTGGAGGGCTTCCCTAAGGAGCAGCTAAAGCTACTTTTTCATTGTCACCTCCTCTGGGAGATGACAATCGGCCAGTGATCTCTGCAAGCCCACAGCATTTTGGAAGTTGTCATATCCCCCCCCCCCCGTTCCTTATTTTTAGGGCAGGCCTTAGGTGCATCATGCTTGAAACCACCGATAAGGAAAGCACTAGGTTTAACCAGAGCGAGTGTCAGCGCGCCCTTCTTAAGGGGCCAATTTCCTGGCTGATGAGCGGGTAGGGGTAGGATTTTGGCTGTCTTTGGGGGGGGGGGCAGAAGGGAACACGAAAGAGCGTCCCGTTGTTCGCCCTGCCTGCCTTTCTGGAGTTTGGTGCGTGTGTGTGTATGCTGAAGAGCGGCCGAGAAGAAGGGGGAACTGGGGAAGCCCCTCCATCCCCGGCCAGGGGGACAGGGAAGAAGGGCCCAATGGTGCCTCGGAGGATCAATGCCCATCCAATGACGGATGGCGCCCCCGCCCAGCTCCTCACCCCCATCAGGCCCTTGTATTGTCGCCCTTGTCTGTCAGGCCTTAAAGACTCGTTGACATAATTGATGAGGTCGGACACACCTTCCAGCCCGTAAGAAGCCCTCGCCCGGTCTCAAGAGCAGAGGAGCCCCTCGGAGCTGGCAGCCGCCGGCCTCTCCCTCCTCAAGCGCCCGGGCATCGAGGGGTCGGGGTAGCGGGGGTGCCCCGGAGTGGGGAATGCCGCCCCCCCATCCCTCTCCCCCCACCCCGCTGAGTGATCACCTCTGAGGTGGGGAGGCGGGCGGAGGGCGCGGGCGCCGATGTAAGGCCGGCCCCGCATCGCAGACCCAGGCCAGGCTCCCCCGGTCCTCGGCGATGCTGCCCAGCGCCCTCGCTTGGCACTGCGGAAGTTCCGCGGCGCTCCTCAGCTTGCCCGCGGCGCCGGGCTTCGGCAACCTCGGCAAAAGTTTCCTGATCGAGAACTTGCTGAGGGCGAGCGGAGCCTCGCAGGCGCCCGCCCAGAGCCTGCCGGCCGCCCCGGTCCCTCTCAAGCTGTGCCCGGCCGCCTCTCCTCTCGCCGCCGGCGCCCACCAGCTCCACCCCCCCGGAGGAGGGGGGCTCTCCAGCCGCGGATGGCCCTGCGCGGCGCTCAGCTCTTCGGCCGCCGAGAGCCGGGCTGCGGAGGACCGAGGAGGAGGAGGAGGAGGCACCTTCCCGCCACCAGCCACAGGTGAGCCACCCAGTTCCTCCTCCAAGCCTTGGAACGAGGGGGGGGGGAGAGAAACGCCCCAGAAAGGGGGGGACCCACCGCCCACCGCGCAAGCAAGTCCGCCGTCCTTCCTTCATCAATTTCAGAGTGAAATTGACAAACGTCAAGCGCCCGTCAATCTCATCGTCCCACTTGCAGAGCTTTGAGCTTTCTTATAGTGATAAGAAAGCCTTGGGAAGCGGCAGCGGTTTTCTTACAGAGAAGTCCTGTACTGTAGTGTGTGGTGGGTGCCATCAAGACGGTTCTTACTTAGGGCGATCCTATAGATTTTTCAAGGTATGTGAGATATTTTAGGAGTGGTTTTATCGATTACACACGCGCGCGCGCGCGCGCGCGCGCGCGCGCACACACACACACACACACACACACACACACAGGAATTTCCATGGTCAAAAGGGGATTTGAACCCATGTCTCCTGACTTAGTCCATCACTCTATCCCCTACATTACACTGGCTCTTGTAAAATCTGCTCAGAAGTAAATCCCATTGACTTCAACATGGCTTCTACTCAGCTAAATCGGCATAGGCTTGCACCTCAAAGCTTACATTTAGCCCGAGTTAAGTGTTAAGTGTCAAAAGTAAGCAACACTCTGGAATATGACAGCGCCAATCCTCAACTTCACCCATAAGCAGCCATTCTGCAAATACGCTGGAATTCTCCTCTTTTAAAGACTCTAATAGCAAACACAACAGGATAGGTCTCTTATACAGGGCAACTCTATGAACAAATGACTTCCAGGTTACTGTGTATAACTTGCTTGGAATGAATCTAGGCTTCCAACCTAGATAGTTGAGCCATGAATGTTTCTACTCTGTTCAGTCATAGAGAATCTTAGGAGGTATGGATAAGGAATGAGTTATAAGAGCTGCATAGACGGTGATATTTAAAGTGCATTTGTGACATGCCTTCAGCTTGCTAGGAACGATGCTACTTTGTTTATCTAATGAATGCAGTGCAGAAGAGTTTATGCCAAATAAAACTTCAAGCCCCAACACTTTCTACTGCTTTGGGAACAATAGACTAACTGGGCTCCCACAGGACCTTCAAACACAAACCCAGCTCCTGCTTTGGTGGGGCTGGCATACTTTCCATAAGTAGAAGCAGAGGAAAGCTGCGAAATGGCCTGTGGTTCTGTCTACAAATATGCAGTAGGTGGACCTTCCCAGCTTTCCTTTGCCTTTAAGGCAAGGAGAGTGTCTAAAAACCTCCTCCAGTTGGGCTACAATTTCCATTGCCTCCAACCAACAGATAAGAATGGTGGGACTTACGGGAGTAGGAAGGCTGCAGGGCTCTGGAAAATAAAGTGCAAGGCTAACACTGCTTTCAAAATTGTGAGATGATACAAACATGTCTGTCCAACCTTGAGTACAATTTCTGTGTAAAAACTCTGGACCAGTTTGCTTCTCTCTTCTCTACTGTACAGTTTTCTCATCCACTTTCAGTCTGTATTTTTTTTGGGGGGGGGGAACCCATTGATCAATTGATTAAACTCCCTGTATTAAAAAATAAAAAGTACACCAATGAAACTTAAATCATTAAAAATCATTGTTAAATATAAGTCTCCTAAATTCACCCTAAAAATAACTTTCTACATTTCCAGTTTTTATATGCAGCTTTTAAACAAACCAAGAACCAGAAATTAAACAGAGAACAAAATATGCAAAAAAAGGTTACATGAGCCTAAACCAAACAAAGTTTGTTGGATGGTAAAAGATGCCAGCTTACACTGTTTGCTTCGTTATAGATCGCTCACTATATCCCTATGCTATAAGGTCTAAACTGGTTACAAAAAGATAGGCTTCTTAGTTTAATTATGATTGATAGCAGTCCTTAGCATTTCTATAGGACCTTGAAGCCTTCCTATAAATCACTTTAAATATATTGTCTCAGAAATCCTTAATTAATATTAAGTGATAATAGAAATTAACAATTAATTACTCAGTTAATAATCAAAATAAAATATGATTAACTATGAAATAATTAGAACTGAACTAAGATTGGGTGCAATATTTCCAGGACTTCAGTATGAACAAACCACAAAACTTCTGGCAATCTAAACAGATAACGCATGCACCCACCAGTAACACCCGCATCCTAATGACGAATTATGTGCAACTCAAAAGCTTGCACATTTCCTTTAACAAAGGATATTTAAAATGATCCAGATAAATTTTAAGTAATAAAAGAGAGAGAAAAGCAATTGTTACTCTGAAAGGAATAGTACTTGCACAGCAGTGAATGATACTTTTAATGTCGGAGACAGTGCGCTTTTCTCACTGATGCTTATGGACATGTTATCCAAAGTGTAATCACAGCAGGGTGCAAGGGGTTTTAAATATGTCATGGAGTGAAAATCTGAAGATTTGAAAAGCGTGAGCAGTATCCATACGTACCATCAGAGCCTAATTTGTCGCTTTTGCTGCAAAAGATAAAGGTACTATGCAGGGTTATTATTTTTATTAAGCACTTGGTCTCTTTTGTTGCTGGAACTGTGGGAACAAAGCTAAAAACATGCTTTGTTCAATCTAACTTTTTCTGGATGCCATGCCTGGTATAATGGCATTATTGTCTTCATCCAGATAGATGATCTGTAGCATGTTAGATTTCTTCGTTTTGTTCCAAAAACCAGAACTCTGAATAAAAGAAAGGTTTAAATAAGTAGAAATTGTTACACAATGGGAAGTGAACCCAGGAATAAAGCATGCTAGGCTCACCGCTGGGTACATAGCTCTAATTTATTTATTTTATTTATTTTAAATATTTTTACTCCTCCTTTTTCCTAAAAAGAACCCACAGTGCCTTGCATCATTAAAAACCCAATACAGTATAAAAAGCTAAAAATGAGTCAAATATTAAAGAAGAATTAATAAAACTATACGTAAAATGTTAGGTAAAAGCATGATGAAAAACAGATTGAGAAGCAACAAAATCTAAACCAAGAAACACGTTGTCTCCTAGATAAATAAGCAGGCAAAATTAATGTCTGTTATTATTATCCTCAGTGGCACTTTCTGTCTGATTAATGTGTTCATGCTAGGGTTGCAAGGCAGCTCAAAACAATTTTGAGTCTGAGGTGAAACAGGAAATGGCCCCCATACTCCACTCCTGTTCTGGACTGGTCAGGCTATATTAATATCTGAGACAGAAAATCCTACGAGTGTTTCTCTTCATGGGGTAAAAGTAGAGTCACACTTAAATTAAAAAAAAGATGTATGCCGATTATTGGTGGCCACACTGCCTGGAGAATTTTAGGACGTGAAGCCCAAAGCACAAATCTGCACAACTCTATTAAATAAAAGTTATAATGGCTTTTCGTGAAACTTGCAATCAGCTGCCTGAATCTACAGAATGGAAAAAAAATATACTTTTTAGGATTACAAGTCTTTGAATCTCCAACCACCACATTCTGCCTACACCCTACCAATACTTCTGAATTCCCCCCCCCTTTCAAAGCTGCACCACAGGCAGAAATCAACAGATAAAGCTCCACAGCATTTGAATGAGCCACCCTGACATTTTCAGTTTGTCACAGTTTTTAAAGGCCTAGAGCTTCAGTCTGTTCAGAAGAAAGAGGACCAGCGTGCCATAAATTCAGTCATGATGCTGTAATTGATTCCTCGTTTAGCCAGAGTACAGCAGGACTCCTGTATCTGTGGGATCATTATCTGGAGTTTCACTTCTCTGTGGTTTGCCGTACTCCCTTGGGGCCACTGTTCTGCCCTCTGGTATTTTGTGTATAGAGTTGCCTTGTATCTCTGGTTTCAGGTATCCACTGTAGATTGTGAAACTGAGCCCCCGCAGATACGACGTTCCTACTGCCATTTAGTTCTAGTGCAGTCCTATTTGCTTGTGTGGGACTGGAACAGTTATAATTTTGCACTCTGTGGTGATCAGTGCGTCTCTGCAGAAGACTGAAAATGTACCTAAACTGAAAAAAAGGGAACACATCAACAATATTCAACGTAAGTGTTGGTGGTACTAAAATATTTTGGACCTAGGAATCTTCATCAGGCTGCTTATTGTAGAGCTTGAGGTGATGGTAGTGGGGTGAGGGACAGGCAGAAAAGTCTACAATCGCCCTGGCTAGATGCTTAAAACCACAGAATCCAAAGTTAAACTCAAGTTAGAGATGACAAGCTTGAAGAATCAGTTTGAATTGTGATGGTATCACGGTGTTTGTTTTTTTAAGGCAATGTGAAATCAGTTTGATTCCTTATAGAAGAATAATTAACTTTGACTGCTATTGCTGAGTATAGCAGGCCTGGCTCATTTGTAAACTACTTAGGATCTATAGCTGCAGTTTGTTCTAGGCCTAATTACATTTCTTACAAAAATTGCTTCAGGAAGTTGAGGGAGTTATCCTTCCTCTTAGATGAGATCAAAGGATCCACATGCAGGCTCATCTTGGGGGATATAATAACCAGTCTCCTGTCTTTCAGGTTAAAAAAAATCCCCTGATAGCCTCCTGTAAAGCTATAACCTGTATTTAATAGGAAAGGTGAGCAACTTGCAGCCCTCCAGATGTTTATGGGCTGTCAGCCCCATTAGCCCTCCCCATTGGCTATGCTGAGAACGGCTAATGGGTGATGAAGACCAATGAATGATCTTTTAAGACCCAGGCCCTCAATGTTCCTGACACATCTTTTGTATATGACTGACCTGAACAGTTTTTAAAACTTAGTTAGCTGAGGCTGCAACTGCACTGGAAAGCTTTAGCTTCATTTGCACCCTGCTTTATATTTCTGTTCTGAGACCAGAAACCGCAGGGAGGCTGCAGATCGTTTTGATGCCAGGGCTCACACTGTCCCCTCCGTTTGATGCAGTTTGATCTGCGCCGCACACAAACACAAACTGCCCATTGAGAGGAGGAAGAACACCTGGAGTAGAAGCAATCCAGCCGAAAAAGCAACTGTGAGGAAACACTGAGCAAGCCCAAGTGTTGCTGTTGTTTTTAAAATTCCCAGTAAGAAAATCGGCAGGTAACCTCTTAACAATTAACACAAGAAGAGTCATGCTGGATCAGGTTAAAAGCCCGTCTCATCCAATATCCGCTCCTCTTGGTGGCCAACTTGAACCCTACAAGGAGGGTATAAAGTGTAAGAGCATCTCCTGCACGCCATGCTCTCCAGCAACTGATTTGCAGGGCCAAGGCACAGTTAAACTGGATGCAAATGAAAGTAAATAAAAGATCGGTGCAGGTGACAGCATGTAAAAGATGATCATGTTACAATGCCATTAAAGCAACTGTACTACTAAAACACTATAGAAGTAAAACAACTTTAACACTTCTGAAACAAACAAAAGACAGTACATTTTCCTTAACAGCCAGTCAAGTTGCCCAGATGAAATGCGTGGCACAGTGGTTAAACTACAGTACTGCAGACAAAATTCTGCTCGTAACCCAGGTTCAATCCCAGACAGCCAGCTCAAAATTCATTCAGCCTTCCATCCTGCCCAGGTTAGTAAATGGAGTACCCAGCTGGCAGCGGTGGCAGCAGCAGGGGGAGGGGGCGGGCAGTATGTAGCCTGCATAATTAATTTGCACTGCCTAGAAAGGATTTAAAGCACTATGGGGTGATATATAAGCAGCACACTTTGCTTTTGCCCAGACTTGCTGGAACCAAAATGCCTTTGCCTGCTGATGAAAGGATAAGAGGGAGAGAGCCAATTTTGGTTCTCTCAGAAGGGATGGCTTGTGACCACTGACAGTTCCTTTCTCCATGAGTTTATCCAATCCTCCTTTAAATCAGCCCAGGTTAGCAGCCATCACTACACCCTGTGGTAGTGAATTCCACCTCATTTTATCTACCTATGTCACATTTCCCCTAATCTACCTTTCTTGTAGGTTAGCTATCTGCCCATTTTCACCACCCAAAGCTGATCACTTGCTACATACACAAGTACTCTATTCCATCATTCTACAAGTTTCTGAACCAAACTTTTTTAAAAAGCCTATCCAAAATGGTAGAAGGTCTTAGAGATATGATATTCATTTTATTCTTGAAATTTTTTGCTGGAGCCCCTTGTGGAGCTGTTTCTTCAAACAAGAGCAGGCTCTCCAGTTTACAAAGGCAAGCCCTTGTGCAAATACATGTGAGTTTAGTCACATTGGACTGTGAAACGGCTTTCGGCAGATCTGCAGTAAAGCAGATGTTGTGGGACTTGCAAGCTGCCTTAGATGTTGACTCTCATATATTCATGTTTAGACGCCTGCAAGCATTTGGATTCAATGAGGGCTCTCCTGCTGATTAAAGAAGTCCCTATCTGAACTATGTGCCATGATGGTTTTGTGTGGAAACATTCTGTCAGGCCTTAGCCTTGCACCTTTCATTGGACATGCACAGCCAATCACAGGGTATAGAACAATATTTCCCAACCTTGGGTCTCCAGCTGTCCTTGGACTAAAACTCCCAGAAGCCTTCGCGACTAGCTGTGCTGGCCAGGATTTCTGGAAGTTGTAGTCCAGGATCATCTGGAGACCCAAGGTTGGGAACTACTGACATAGAACCATTACTTTTTAGGAGCACAGCTCCCAGAATCCTCTAGCCTACATAATCATTGACCATGTTGACTCAAGAAGTTACAAATAATCTGCAAAAATAACTATGCCAAGTTCTGGTTTTCAGTGAGCCAAGAACCTTCTGACAAAGGGTGCTCTATGGGTACAATGATGGAAGATCCAAATGCAGGGGAGAACCCTGTGCTTTCCAAATACCCTTGCACACGGGCAATCTCAAGCCAATCAGTGCAACAGCAGACCCACAGTGATGGTTTAGGAGATTTTGGCTCCAGGAATGTAAGTTCCTTCCTCTGATGGTACCTAACTCTTCCTCTGTCCAGAGAGACTGGAAGTGGGGGGAGTGATCAGGCTTGAAGAAATTTTGCACATTTCCAAGACTGGTTTTTGTGAATTTCTTTCTTTTTTTAAAAAGTGCATCATTAAAAGCTGGTATATGGATATGATACAAAAATGGAGAATGTTTTATATGTAGGTATTTAAGACGTTCAAGGAGTGATCTACCATCGCCACCCTAGTTTTCCATGGCTAAACAGGGTGAGCCCAATGTAGACAACATAATGCTGAAAAATACCTGATGAGTGGTTTCTCATCCTTGTATTTCTGAATAAGGTGCTGCAAGACTATATTCAATCATATGGTTGATGATTGCTGGAAAAAGTGAGGAACTGCTCTTGCATATGTGGAATTCAGAATTTTCATTAAACTTGCAGAATGATCATGCGGTCTGGGAGACTGTGAATGGCGCAATCTGAAAAAGCAACCTTCCCATGTCTGATGCAACTCTATCTGTTTGGTGACCTGATCTTGCTTTTCCAGTAGTTAAGATGAATTAATCAGTTTAGAATTGATGCTCAGAGAACAGCTGGTTGAAATTCTTTTCAAATTATTTGTAGCAACGCATCTGCGCGCAGTAAATTACTGGGCAGAAAGGGCAGTCCTCCAATAAATTCATTCATTCATTCATTCATTCATTCATTCATTCATTCATTCATTCATTCATTCATTCATTTTGCATTGCCATGGAAAACATCTCTAGATCCACAGGGCAAGTTACAGCACTCAGACCACTTGCACACAAACAGCCCGTTCATCTAAGTGAACTTCTGTTTCTCAGATTTCTGTTTTTAGGATTAATGCACAAATTAACTTTCCTGCAGATCATTGGATTTAAAATGTACCCAAGGAATATTAAACAAGGAATTTTCTTAATGCTGGCATTTCAGATGAGCTGGAACTACATAAAAGTCAGTTCAAATAAACCAACTACAGTGGGGTCTTGACTTAAGAACGGCTTGAGTTAAGAACATTTTGACTTAAGAACCACTCTCATAAGAAAATATTGACTTGACTTAAGTACTTAGATTTGAGTTAAGAACTGAAAAAAAAAACCACGTGGGAGGCAGGGAAAGTGCAAAATTTGAACTTTCAGTTAACTGTTGGCCAGTGAAAAGGGTGCCTGTCTGCTTCCTCACTCCTCCCAGTGTTTAGAGAGTGGATTGGGAGACAGTCTTCGGACTGCCTGGTACTGTACTGCCTGGACTGTATTTTCCCTGCCTTCCCTGAACCTTTCTTGACCTCAGAAAAAAAGAAACAAAATATCCCCCTCTAGTGGTCGAAGGCGGAATAGCAGCTTCCCATTAGTTTCTATGGACAGAAAAGAGCAGATACGGATCAAATGGTTTTCAATGCATTCCTATGGGAAATGCAGATTTGACTTGAGAACTTTTTGACTTGAGAACCGCCTTCCAATACGGATTAAGTTCTCAAGTCAAGACCCCACTGTATTGGATTTAAATTACTGTTATTTTTTGTAAACCCATGAGAACTATGCACTGGATGCCAGACAAATCACAAGTTCCAACGTGAACTGGCCTGGGTTTGGAATAGTTTGTGTGATCAAAGCAAAATGGCTGAATTGAGTTCTAGAGCAAAATGAAAGGGATCTTCACTAAGTTCTGATCTGAAGAACAAATTGAATTGGGTGGGGGCTCAAATAGCTTCAGTCCACTGTTTTGTTTTTAATGGGAATATAAAGGTGCCCAGTATAAAAGCCCTTGAAGCTATCCGTCTGAAATGTAAAAGATTTACTTATCTCTTTAGGTTTTATTATGTGTCCACATTTTATCAGTATGAAAGCAGAAAAGTTATAGACATTTTGGCTTAGCAAAGCAGGGCAGATCAAATCAGATGGGATACAAATAACTCCCAACAGAAGCAGGATATATTCAGATGTCCCAAATTGCTTGCAAACTGTATTGGAAGATGTGCAATATTGAAATCCATTAAAATTCATATTTCAAATACAGACGAATACACTCCCATTTCCCAGAATTTGTTTCTTAGGAATCATCAATGATGAGGTGGTACCAAAGTGTGTGACTGGCAAAATCATTGCCATGTGATATACATGCAATGGGATGGTTCATTTAAATTTAAACTTCAAATGATCAGCATGACACTTATGAAATAAAATCTGATTTATCAACTCCCCTGTCCCAGTGTTTGTATTTAACTAGGGGGAAAAAACCCAGGGATTATTTTTGGACTCCGTGTTACTGAGAAAGTTATGGCAAACCATTAATTAAAGAGGTTCCTATTGCAGCATTATATATATAATTTAAACTGTATTTAAAGTGTTGGCTCAGTAACATTCGCTGGACTTGATTCTTGTGTTTGCACTTTGCAGCTCTTCCAAAGCACTTTTTCTTGCGAGCCCCGCCAGTCTATTCGGCGTGCTGCGGTGGGTCCTGTCAACACCCGGCATCTCCCACTGCTTTTGCAAGTAAGTTTTTATGCTTCATCAGTAATGCTTGAGTTATCCTGTAAACCAAAGCAGCAGGATTTAATGTGCTCTGGGAAAGAAAACTAATTGGTGATGCAACGGCAAGGAGCTAATGCCTCTGTAAAAATCGGAGCAATCCCATTCAGGAGAGCTCCAAAGATTTATCAGACTTCAGCACACTGAGTAATTGTGGGAGATTTCAAATGCCATTGAGAGAAAAGTGCCAACCAAGAAAGGTTTCTGGCTTTCAGAGGCTAGAGAAAAGATCTACAATTTGCTTTCAGAAGACCTGAATCACTGCTTATTTGGAAATGGGAAATCCAGGAGCAAAACAAAACACTGGTCTTTATGTGTGGAAATATTAACCTCTTTTAGGATTTAGAAAAAAAAAGATCCACTTTGTTTTTTTTTTAAACAAGCTCCTCTCTGAATTTCAAAATTTCGAGACCATAGTGCGAAAGGTAAAGACATCTTCAGTCCCATTGGCTTCAGCTGAAGTGTTAAGACATCTTCAATATAAATAGAAGTGTTAATGGCTAAACCCAATTGTTAGTTCTAATGAAAGCAGACTCGCTGAATGAATGGACCTTTTGAAGTTAATACTTAGGTTAAGTCTCATTGAGCAGTGTATTTACCCCAACTGGGATTAACAGTTGGATTTAAATGTTTAACCTTGTCCAGACTGTGTCTTTATGACTTAAAAAAACTTAAACACAAAAATACACAGATAATTGGAACTGTAAACAAAAATACAGATCACAAAAGGACCAGGCAAAGGTAGATGTTAAAATTAATTACTGCATACTCAAACACTCCTTCATTAATAACTGGCAATTAGCCACCAAGACTTACATGATTTCCTTTATGCAAGCATAAACTGGCAATAGGATTCTAGCTATTTTTAAACAAAATATCTTCAGTGTTTTGGAGATATTTGAATATTCTTGGTGTTTTGATGGCTCTAGTGACTTTAAGTGACATTTTTAAAGATTGTACTGAATTCCATAGTGCTTTCTACTGAAGAGGATTGTATTTTACATGTACGCTTTGAATGTTTACAATATTACAATTTTCTAGAATTTTAGAGGCTCTGCTACAAATGGAGGAAAGAAAACTGCTTTGTCATTATGATGATGTGCCTTTTATTTCTTTGTTCTTGCTGTCATAAATATGCTAGTCATGATAACTATTATCAGTCTGTTCTAATTCTTTTCCATTTAAACTCACACCAAGGCCAAATTAGATGTTGTGATGGCATGACCTGAAGCAGGTCATGCTGAGTTCATGAAAAGCAAAGGTGACTGAGAACAATTTAAAAAGGAAGTTTGGCAAGTGGATAGGTAGGGTGGATCAAAGCTATCTTCCAGTCCCTTTTTTTTGCTGAAAGGTTTCACTCCATGGACCAAGGGGCTTGAACAATCTAGGTTGTAGCTTCTCCTGATCCATGGATATCATAGGGTGACTTTGCACTCATCTCTCTCTCTCTCTCTCTCCCCCCCCCCGACCTACCTCACAGGTTTGTTGTAAATAATAAGAAGGGGGAGAAATACCCTGAGGCAACTGAGCAAAGGATGGAAAATAAATGTATCTAATGAGTAAATAAAATGTTGAAACACAAATATCTACAAGCTATATAATCTCAACAACCATCTGCTCCTATGTCAAAACTTCGTTCCATGCCTCCCACAATCTGTCACCTCTGTGCTTCCTAAAAGCCTCTTCTGGAGGGCTTCCCAGCCTTTTGGAGCAGGTTTTCTGCTATGGGGAGATGTAGAATTCCTCCCTCCAGAATCCTGGCCTTTTTGTAGTATTTTTCTTTTACCAATGTAAAAGTATGAAAATTGGACAGAAGAAAACACCCAAATGAGCAGGTCATTTGGATTTAGCTTTTCGGCTAGGAAGATGGATATACTCCAACCTTTCTCTTATTTATTCAGCCACAGCTCCTTATTGACTCTGGTGGCATCTCTTCTCATGACAACGTGTTTAGGACATGGATAGTCATCTGCGATGTATAGATGATGTTGGGTTTCAACTCTCATCATCTCTCACTACTGACTATGCTGGTGAGGCTGCCAGAAGTTGCAGTCCACCAACTTCTGGAGGGTTGCTCACCATTCGTTGAGGAAGATACTACAAGCACAAAGAACTACCTATCCTCATGTCAGGTGCCCAAACCCAAACACTGGTGAGATTGGCACAAAGGTCCTGAGGAAGGCAGAACCAAGAATCCTTCCACCAATAAACTGCTCAAATGTTGCAACAGGGATGTCAAAGTACGGATCTAAAGGCACATTTGAACCTACAACGTCTGCAGCATTTACAGGCATCACAGCTAGATTTGAAGCCGAAGACATGGCTGCCTATGCAGCTAGGAGTGGCAGTGGGGGTAGGTTTCTTTGAATGTTTTCAGAAAGCCAGTTGCTAAGTGGAATGCTTCTTGACAAGTGAGGCAGCAAATGCTGCCAGTTTAATGAGCTTTGAGTTTCGGAGCCTCTCTTGAGGGGGCTGACACTTTCCCACAGAGCATTTCATATGGGCCCCAGCTACCTCACAATGAGCAACAGCACTGTGACCAATCACCACTTTCACTTTACTCACCCACACGCGACCTCACTACCATTTTTCACTGGGGCGATGAACTTTAGAAACCATTTTGGGCTGAAAAGACCCGGCCAAGGGTCACTTGCCCTTTTGTGGGGCCATAAAGGGGTGCTCTATGCGCCAATCTTTTCTCCTGTCTCACATTCCACGAGGATTTCTGGATGCCCTTTAACGCACTTGACTGAAAAATAAAGCAGTGAATGAAACTGACTTTTATAGACTCATTCTAGCTCATCTTCCCATATAACCCTGTCTACCTGAAAAGGAATTTAGTGAGCTGAGCTGAGTGCATAACAGGGACTCCTTGAATACACATGGGCCCATTATCAACTGTGGCAATTGTTTATGAACCAGGACTGATACACTACTATTTTGGAAGTGACCTATTAATTGTCCATTTAACTCAAGTGTATTGAATGGCAATGGAAAAATGGAAACCATGACGAAAGCCTTTCCTCGCTCCTTCGAGGTGGTCTTTGCCACAAAAGCAAATGAAGATTGTTCCACAGATTAAGAAGACGTTTATCACCATATACTAGAATACGAAGGAAAGGCTTTTTTCAAAAAGTATTTGGTACCATATTAGCGTTTGTGTCAACATGGTATTACATCCCCTGAGTGTGGAATTCACTTGGATGGGGTCTCCCAGCTTGCTGCTGATCATTGGTCCTGAGACAATCATTGTGCTCTGAGGGTAAGTTGAATTACCTCCCTCAGTGGATCCTACAATGGATCAGGTAAATAATTCACTGCACTTCAGTGTTATGAGTATAGATGAAATTGATAGAATGGAAAACCTGTCAATAAGCCTTCAGCTTTTGTAGAGCTTGTTGGTGTAGCTTATCTTTTTCTAGTGAAAGATGGAAATGCCATCTTTTACTAGACTAATTTGTATTGATCCAAAATTAGGAGAATCTTGTCACTAACACAGAGTTTTCTAGCAGGTTGAAGACCATGGCCTGGTTCAAGACCTGTGATGGCGCTTCCATCATGTCTCTTCACTATATATCTAGTTTAATGTTTAGACTAAGGACTCCATGCAAAGACCTGTATGGATGCTGATTTAATTTGCTGCAAACTGTTTTAGTGTTTTTCTTGTTCTAGGACAAGAAAGTGTTCTACCTCTACTAAACCAAGATTCCAGATCCCGAAGAGGCATCTTAAGAAGAGCTGTCTTTTCTGAAGAACAAAGAAAAGCTTTGGAGAAAATGTTTCAAAAACAGAAATATATCAGCAAAACTGACAGAAAGAAATTAGCTCTTAGTCTGGCCTTAAAAGAGTCACAGGTAAAGAAAGATCTGATAGAGCATAAGTCATGGTGCAAATATTGAAAGTCTTCTTTTGTGATTAAAACAAGATCAGCACCACAAGAGTAGAGGGAAAAAATCTGAATATCAATGGCATATCAACTTCAGCAACCAACTTCTAGAGCAGCCATTCTCAACAGGGAACATATGGCCTCCTGGGGGGCTTTGACACATTTGAAGGGGGTGACAGACAATTCTTCATCACCTGATGAAGTTCATTATGCAATTTATGCAATCCTGATTCAGCCTATATTTCTTTCATATTGTGTTTATGGCTGTGGGAGGGAAAAAAGATTGACAGTGGCTGTTCTATTTTTCACAAATGCAGCAATTTGATGCCACTTGATAGCCAAGGGATTATTTATTTATTTATATTTATTTATATATATATCCCACCCAACTAGTAACCAAGCTACTATTCTGGGTGGCTAACAAAAGGACATGTAGTCATAAACAATAATGCTAATGATAAAAACAATAAAACAAGAGTGAAAATGGTAGGCTGGCAGCAGAAGGGATACATAAGAGGGGCAAATTATTCAAAGTCCTGGGAAAACAACCAGGTCTTCTGTTGCCTCCTAAAACCCAAGAGGGATGGGGCCAGTTGCCTCTGGTGGCTGGGAGTTCCAAATTGAAGCGCCCACCACAGAGAAGGCCCGGATTTCTGGACCTCTCTCTCGAGGTGGGCACCTGGAGCCTCCCGATATGAAGGATGTGGGTGGGATGGGTAGGTGTTTTGAGGAAGAGGTGCTCAGCTAGGTAACAAGCTCCTAAACTGTTAAGGTCTTTAAAAGTTAACATAAGCACCTTGAACATGGCCCAGAAGGAAATAGGCAACCATTGCAGATGAGCCAGGATAGGAGTTATATAATTATAAAGAGATGTTCCAGAGGCCAACCTGGTAGCAGCATTCTGCACCTGCTGCAGCTTCTGAACCACCTTCAAGAGCAGCCCCACGTAGAGAGCATTGCAATACTCTATTTTCAAGATTACAACTACATGGACTAGGACTCCCTGTTGAGATAGGGATGAAGGTTTCTGATCCCCAGTTGAACCCTCTGGTACTGGCCTTCAAGGAAGAACCATGTCACACACCCCCAGCTCCTCTGTATGTTCTCCCTAACAAACAGATTTGCCTTCGGGCATGACAATTTCTCTTGTCTCCACTTCCCCTGCCACCAGAGGAAATCCTTCCTCAATTACCAATTAGGACCACAGAATCACTCATGTCAAATATAATATTGTTTATTAATAGATTAACATATTTAAGAATCAAGGAGATCATAGATGGAATAGTATTTGGTATTCATTAAACTTCATTTAACTTAGAAATATGCTGGTTACTTTGTATTTAGTTTTAATTCCTTTAAAACAGTTGCATTCAGTTCTCTTATACATTTCTTTCCAAGTGTTTCTTTTCAAAACAGTTCTTCAGACTACCTAACTCTTTCCCTAACTCCTGACTAACTGTCCTATCTCATCACTAACCGACGCCCCTAACTCCTGGCTAACTCAAATCCTAACTCTAACTGAAACTCTAATTGTCCCCCATTCTCTTCTTATATTACCTGATTCCGCCCTCATGCACAACCATTGGCTACTGAAGCAGTATTCCATTGTGATGGACAGGTGTGGTTTCTGGCCTGTCCGTCACAAACCCCGAATCCCAAGAATTGGCCCAGGAGAATACTGTGGTCGATGGTACCAAAGGAGAGATCCAGGATGACCAGCAGGGTCACACTCCCTCTGTCAGCCTCCCAGAGAAGGTAATTGAGCAGCATGACCAAAGCTATTTCAGTCCCATGGTGAGGCCTAAAACCTGACAGAAGTGGAGCAAGACTACTGGTGTCATCCAAGAATGTCTGCAACTGTTTAGCTGCCACCCCCTCAACCAGTGGTGATGGAACAATAGCAGTTAAAATCATCCAATGGAAATGTTGCCTTTTTCAGGATGGCCTGACGACTGTCTCAGACAGAGGAGAAGATGATCTGGCAGGCCCATTGTGTAGTCCCCTCTCTGGTAGCTTTTAAAAGCTGAAAGGGACATGAGTCCAATCGAGAGGAGGTAGGCTTAGAATGTGCAAGCGCCTCATCAATGTCATCATCCTATGGAATCCATTGTTGTTTTATTGCTTTTAACATCAATATTTAAATATCTCAGCATATCTCTTGGTGAGATATTTAAAACGTCTCTCCTAGAGAGTACTAGTGCTGATAGTGAGAAGAATGAATGAGAGTTCTCCAGCAAGGAGTTGAAATTATCTTAACAAATTATAAATCCCCAAATCCTATAGGATGGAGCCATGGCAACCAAAGTGATATTAAACTGTTGTAACTGTACAATGTAGATATATTCTTAGTTTCTGGTAATTCTTAAAGATGTGAAAGTGTACTTAGCTGTTCTGTTGGAGAAGGAGAGGAAGTGAATTTTGTTATGATATTTGCTTGCAATAAAAGATAATACAAAGGGAACTCATACAACAGAGAAGGTATCAACTGAATCACGCAGCACAAATCACAGTTGTGGGATTAGTGGGAACAAAAATATCTGCACTTTCGGTTTAGAGTGGATGATACAGATGACGTATTTGCCACAAGTAAGGAACTTCTTCCTAAGCTCTGATAGATCTTCTACAGCAGTGGTCCCCAACCTTGGGCCTCCAGATGTTCTTGGACTACAATTCCCAGAAGCCTTCACCACCACCTCTGTTGGCTAGGATTTCTGGGAGTTGAAGTCCAAGAACATCTGGAGGCCCAAGGTTGGGGACCACTGTTCTACAGCACTGGTTCTTAACCTTGGGTTACTCAGGAGTTTTGGACTGCAACTCCCAGAAGCCTTCACCACCAGCTGTCCTGACTGGGGTTTCTGGGAGTTGCAGTTGAAAAGCATCCGAGTAACAAAGATTAAGAACCACTGTTCTACAGCAGAGATGGAGGTGCTTCAAGTTCTGAACCTTGGTTCTGGCCATGAATCTCATTGGTGATGGTCAGAACCTGTTCCTCTGCTGTGGTGTCTCCTATAGGAGCAGCTGTATGGCAACATATACTTATCTACTTGAAATGCTGTTGTACTTGTCTGCATTGAGAGGGGGTATGAATGGCATAAGAGATTTTGAAAAGTTTATTTTGGGAAAAAGTATCTTGAAAATTAAGAATAAGTTTGAAATGAACCCATCTACAGGTTAAAATTTGGTTTCAAAATCGAAGGATGAAATGGCGAAACTCCAAAGAAAAAGAAGTGCTTTCAAGTCGGTGCCTGCCAGAGGAAGGTCTTCAAGAGACCTGTCTTTCCAAATCTGCCTTGAATTTTACCTCTTCATCATGTTCTGCCTGGGAAATGTCTACAGAGCAGCCAAGTCCACGATGGCAGAATCACCCAGACCATTCTGAGAGACGGAACAACAGTAGAAGGAACTTGCAACCAGCAACAAAAGCAAGCGTGTCTCCTGACTCACTGTATCTGTATCAATAACAAGGGACCATGGACAAAGCGATTGTATCATAAGGGTGGGGAATGATGGAGTAAAATGGCAGCAGAGTACCAATTTCAGGCGAAACCCTTTTGTGACAGCAAAGGTGTCCAGCTTTGCACAGGCTGGAATGCCTCTTAGTTTGATCCACTGAAGACTTCAAGCAAAGTTATGTAGCTGTGAAAATGCGACACATTGACTCTACCCCATATGAGTGAGGTCAGTTATTGGGACCCTGAAGCTCACCACTGCTATGACACTTATAGAGCCTGCCTAGTTTGTACCTGTAAGGGTGGGCTGATTCACGAGAGGGAATAAAGGACAGAGCTGCGAGTCTGTTCCCGCAACTACTAGACTGTGTCAACTGCCGAGCTATACATTGGCTAGGGAAGGCCCCTGCCTGAATATAGCAGAAAAGGAAAACGATGGAGACCTTCACGGCATCTGAAGTGTATCTAATTGTTCATTTTACCTTACTAAAGTGTGAGAATTCCTTTATGGAATTCTTTGCATTTGGAAATGGGGACAAATGCAGACAAATTCTTCACCTACTCCAACAATTCTCATCACATAATGAGAACTAATACCAAGTCACTGAATACATTGCAGAGGTTTGTAGCTTTTTGAAGCATATTTTACATGGCTTCCAGTTAACTGTGGGCTAAACCGCAGAAGCCTGTGCTGTGGGCTAAACCGCAGAAACTGCGCTGCAGGGTCAGAAGAGCAGCAGTTGTAAGATCGAATCCACACGACGGAGTGAGCTCCCGTCGCTTGTCCCAGCTCCCGCCAACCTAGCGGTTCGAAAGCATGTAAATGCGAGTAGATAAATAGGTACCATCTCAGTGGGAAGGTAACAGCATTCCGTGTCTAAGTCGCACTAGCCATGTGACCACAGAAGATTGTCTTCGGACAAAACGCTGGCTCTGTGGCTTGGAAACAGGGATGAGCACCGCCCCCTAGAGTCGAACACGACTGGACAAAAATTGTCAAGGGGAACCTTTACCTTAACCTTTACCTTTACCCAGTTAACCTGCATTACTGTGTCTTTTTCTGTACTACAGGTACAGAAAACTTCATAGTGTGCTACAGTATTTCATAGTGCACAATTGATGTGGTATCAGATTAATGAAGTTACTTTACTTGAAAGAGCGTGTTTGACTTAACAGTATTCACTCCCAGACACTGCTTTGGTTAATTGTTAGAGCGATATGACAATGGAACCAATTACTTTAGCAAGTGGTGATTGTTCCAAGGCTGGAGGCATTCAAGAGAAAATTGGACAACCATCTGTCAAGTCCGCTTTGATTTGGATTCCTGCATAGAGCAGGGGTTGGACTTGATGGCCTTACAGGCCCCTTCCGACTCAGTTACTCTGATTTAAAAAACAGCTAATTCTCATTTGTCTAAGGAGTCAAGTTGCATGTAGGAATTCCAGAGATTTCTTTACAATTTTGGAACAAGAATATTCTGTATTTTTTTACACCTAAGATTCCAAACCTTGCAGCCACAACACTCCAAAACTGAAATAAAACGAAATAGACTAGGTGATTTTAGAGAAAATTTAGCCTATATAATTCCACTGAATTTAATGGGGATTACTTGCTAAACTGTGGTTTTAAATTTCATTCTGTTTGCCGAAAACTGTGCGAAATTGCTGGATAGTAGGAAGAATTTATTTTGCAGCAAAACAATAATACAGTACACTTCAGACTGATTCATTTCTTAATGTCTCCTTTGGAATACCAGCACAGCAACTGGATTCAGAAGAAAGCAACAAAGATGATAGACAGGGTACTTACAAATCCTGTGTTGAACTGAGCATGTTTACATTGAAGAAGAGTGGACTGAATAGGGTCCTTCAGGTATCTTCATATACCTGAAGGAAGGGCATATCGAAATGGTCAAATGTTCTTGTCTGCTGCTTCAAGAGGCAGGGCTAGTTCTGAGAAGCTAAACCAATATGAATGTGGAGTCCAACTGAACGTCTGGAGAACAGGCTGACAATAGAAAGTTACCGAAATGGTTTGGATGGACTCTTCCTCAGGGGAAGTCTTCACACAGAGGACAGACACATGCTGTGGTGGAGTGGTCTTCGCAGAGCAGGTGCTAGAAGGTAGTTTACCAAAGCTTAGAAAAATTTCATCCCCTACAGCTTCTAGAAAACTCCACTCAGCATGGCTTATGCACAACTCTACAATGTTTTGATTCTATCTTGAATACGTGTAGTGTTTTGGGTTGTCACGGAAGGAGGGACTCAAGGGAAGGTCTGTCATTGTACCAGTGCCTTCAGTTTATAGGCTATCCCCCCCCCCCCCAGCCATGTGCTAAAAGAACTATGGAATGATAGAAACGTACTTAGCTATATCTCTCTTTATAGAGAGTATTATCTTATAAATCAATTAGTTTCCTTCTTGATTCCCACGCAAGGAGAAAATCAGGGCTAAATCCAACTGCTAATCCCAACAATAGTAGACCAGAGGGGATAGTCAGCATGTTTTGATTCAGTGGGTCGACCAGTTGGGACTAGCAATGGAATTGAATTATTGGTCATGAGTAACACAGCACTGTGCAGCCTGTTTTGCCAGAACCATAAACATCTAAGGACTGATGGACTTATATATCCCATCTTCTCATGGCAATGTTCAGTTATTTCTAAATTACATGGGCTGTACAATACAGGAGAACTGAAGTGAAGAGGTCCTGTAATTTTTAAAAGGTATTTTTAGGTTGTTTCATAAAAGACCAATTTTTATTTGATTCTTATTGAGTTACATGATAACAGCCAAATGTCTCTCATGGACATGGGAACTTAAGTTCATACACAGACCTTTTCATTTGCAAAGAGCTGGGGTTTACGTTTGTTCGGTTCTTCTTGCCCCAAAGGATGTGTGCTCTGCATATACAGTGGTGGCCTGCTTGACGATTACCCCGCTCCACGACGAATCCGCTTTACGATGAGGTTTTTGCGATCACTATTGTGATCGCAAAATGATGTCTAAATGGGGAAAATTCACTTTACGACGATCAGTTCCCTGCTTCGGGAACCGGTTTTTCGCTAAACGATTTTAAAACAGCTGATAGGCGGCTCTCAAAATGACTCCCTGCTGTGCAAAATGGCTCCCCGCTGTGTTTAGGACAGATTCCTCGCTTAACAGGCACCGGAAAATGGCCACCCTATGGAGGATCTTCGCTGCACGATGAGGTATTTCGCCCATTGGAACACAATGAACTGGTTTTCAGTGTATTTCAATGGGTTTTTTACTTTCGCTTGATGACGATTTCGTTCTACAGTGATTTTGCTGGAACGGATTATCGTCGTCAAGCGAGGCACCACTGTACAATGGAGTTTTTTCCTTCACATAAATGTATGAGGAACGCTGCAAGAAGTCTTTGTTTTTTAGCTGGGGTAAGAAGTGTGGTCAATTATGCCTTCAGATCATGAATTAAAACTAGGTAGGTAGTCTATTTGATGTTATTTCAAATAACAATATTGAAAATACTTCATCTAAAATACCAGGTCTGTTCTCTGTCTAGTTATGTTTTAACCAGATACACATTTACAGATAAAAGGACTGAACTGTTAGAATGCAATTTCATAAGGCATTTGATTTGTGAACTTCCACAAAAGTGTATTTTGTCTGCTGTGTCAAGTCCACACAGCTATAATTTGTCTCCTTTAATTTTTCAGCTGATTACAATATGAAATAAATCACAGGCAAAGCTCTATGAATCCAGGTTTTCAGTTAATAATTTACTGAGACGGCAAGTCTGATAAAGACCTTTATAAATTATTTTGCTCATTCTCCACAGACAATAGACAATTGTACTCTTGAAAATTGCTCTGCCACCACAAATTTCAATTCAGCAACTATTTCCAGGCACAATCCTACATTTCAGAACTTTTAAGTAGTTTTGTACTTTGTTGGAGTCTCTCCTGAAGCAATGAATAAATTCATAGTCACTCATTAAATTTGCTCTATTATTAATGGATAAACCAGCTGCTTCTGATGATCCCACACCATTCAGTGAATTGCTAATGATCCCCATTGACTGCATCTGTATCAAAGAGAGAAGAAAGAGGAAGCAAGTGTATAACCTCTCTTGGCAGAATGTAGACAAAATGAAAAAAACCAAACTTCCAATGTGCCTGCAAACCATGTTGGAATTAAAAATATCAGAATCAGGGTTTATAGACTCTTAAATAATGAGTTCTATCAGCTAAACCATTATGATGAGAGAAAAAGAACATGTGCAAAGCGTTAAAAAATACACAAAAGCTTCTCAGATCAGCACTTCAGCATGAAATGAAATATGTGAAAGTAGAACCAGGCAATAAGAACTGTCCAGCATGAGCACTGAATGCAATATTGTAAGAAAGCTACAGCTTGGGCAGGTTTTTAAGCCACAAAGCATGTTAAGCATTACAAGAATGAACACTATCATCCCCGTTTCTCTCCCTGCTACAAAGTAGTGATGAGGGCTTCCCTTATACTTAAAAAAAATCAACTACAGCTTATTGTTTCGCTGACATCTGAAAAAAAATCTGGCCAATCTACAACTATAGTTGCTTGAAGCAAAGCAATTTCAAACCATAGTTTACCAAGCTGGCTTGATTCAACTAAGCAATCAGAGTTTAGGCTTTGAATGTAACATTAAACTATGGTTAATCAAAACCAGCAGCAGAAGTTGTCAATATTCTCTTTTCAGCTAGGTCTGAGAAGGAAAAAAAGAAGAGCATGAAAGACTGTGAGCCACTAAGTTTGTTCTTTTGCTGTTAAACCATAGTTTAGCACACCATCCAAAGCAGTCAAATTTAGTCTTAACCCTTTTTAAATGCTTAAACTACACTTTAGAAATCAGGGTGCAATGCCTGTAATGACTCTCATGGCCAGCCAGTATGGACATGCTGGCTCGGGTACATCAGGGAGGTACTTCTCTGGAATAGGCTTGGGTAACACACAAAAGTAAAATACCAAATTCCGATCTTATGGCTCAATGTAAGCAAGCCTGCCTTTTCTGTTACTTTTTCCACGCCAGTCTCCAGTTCATGCACCATGCTGCTGATCTCTCTTGCTTTACTCAGGCTCTCATCAGGTAATTTGCGGCGATGAATAACATTCTGGTCAAAATGGGACAGTGGCTCTTTCCAGGCTTGTAAAAGCTTTAGAATCAAGTGTGTTAACTCTTCTCTCTTGCCACCAAAGAAAAAGAAAAGGAAGAGAAGAAAACAAAATATGATTACATTCAAAGACCTGGCCCAGGTGTTTTATGTGAAGAGGGATTTCTAGAGCTTGGGGAAATGACTTTGCCTACGGCCAGCATAACTAAAGTCTGAAGAGTAACTTTTCCAAGCTCTGATGAGGTCACAAAGCCCCAAGTGCTGTCCCCCACCTCCATCTTTCCTTGCTCTATCTCCAAGCTTTTGTTGAGTGGAAAGTACCAAAGGGAAATTGAATGTGCATTTGACCAAGGCCAACACTACATCTGTGACTGAACTGAGAATTCTGCCACATTGTGCTAACTTGTACGCTCTTCCAATTTGCTCCCTCTAAACAAGAAAACTTGGCTCAGGATTTAGTGTATGCACACTTAGCATGGAACAAGCCCTGCAGATCTCAATCGGACTTACTTCTTGGCAGATCCATGCAGGACTGTTCCTTCACCTACAATGTCTATGCACAGAATTCACTATTAATATAACATTTACTTATTTACACAGACTAATTTTTATTATGACATTTCTACCCTGTCTTTGACTTCAGAAATCCCAGAGCAGTTTACAATAGGTTAAAAAAAAAGCTCAGTAAAATCAAATAGTAAAACAGCACAGTGAGGGTAAAACTATAAAATATCTCAATAAAATCACTAGAGATAATGGATTGAGTCTGTTTGTCTGACAAAACAAGTAAATCTTCACTTGGGTGCCTATCCAAACTTAATGAGGGGCTCATTCCACATGGTAGAGGGCATTACGGAGAATGCCTTCCTCTACAATTTATTTTATATAAATTATAATAAAATGTAGAGGAAGGCCTTCTCCATAATGCCATCCACCATGTGGAATAATCTTAGAGCTGAATAGGTGGAAGGGCCTCTTACTCATACCCCTTTCAATGAGGCACATTTCATGACAAAGCTCTCCCAGAAAAGGCAATTAAAATCAAGCAGTATCTATTATAATCCAATGAAAACAGCCCTATTATGAAGGAGCTAGCAGGATCAGTTCAAAGCTCTTGAAAATCCACCTCAATGCATTCTTAATAAAGTGCTGTTTGAAACAAACAAGGTGGTCTAATCCATTTAATAATGGCTATAATGTCTATGGAGGCTTCCTCCCATGTCTCTTTAGTCTAGAGAAAAGCTGCCTGAGGATTGAGAAATATAAAATTATACAGGGGATGATAGATAGATAAAGTGGAGTTCTCACTCTTTTCTCTCTCATGCAATACCAGAACCAGGTGACATTCACTCAAATTGAGCATTGGGAGAGTGAGAACAGACAAAAGGAAATATTTCTTGACCCAGAATGCTGTTAGTCTGTGGAACTCCTTGCTATAGGATGTGGTGATAGCATTCGGCCTAGATGCCTTACAAGAGAATTCCTGGAGGAAAAGTCCATCACAGGTTACAAGTCTTGACGCGGATGTATACTCTCTAGGCTTAAAAGGAGGGTATCTCAAAATGCCGGATGGAAGGGAGGGGTCCTCAGGAGACAGGTATCTAGTTGTTTCCTGTGCTCCCAGAGGCATCTGGTGGGGCCACTGTGAGATACAGGAAGCTGGATTACATGGGCCCTTGGCCTCATCCATCAGGGCTCGTCTTATGTTCTTATGTCTCTCTCTCTCTCTCTTTTTAGTATTCTTGTGTGTGCAGACAAAAAGCAGTGCATGGGGGAGAAAGATTTAAAGCTCCCCTACCTAGGCATAAGAAATGGGAGTGCCTGACCCCTTATCTGTCTCCTGAGAAATCTATATGTGGGACAGGAAGCAGCAGTTAGAACTGGATATGGAACAACTGATTGGCTCAAAATTGGGAAAGGAGTACGACAAGGCTGTATATTGTCCCCCTGCTTATTTAACTTATATGCAGAATACATCATGCGAAAGGCTGGACTGGAGGAATCCCAAGTCGGAATTAAGATTCCCAGAAGAAATATCAACAACTGATATGCAGATGATACCACTCTGCTGGCAGAAAGTGAGGAGAAATTAAAGAACCTCTTAATGAGGGTGAAAGAGGAGAGCGCAAAAAAGGGTCTGAAGCTCAACATCAAAAAAACTAAGATCATGGCCACTGGTCTCATCACCTCCTGGTAAATAGAAGGGGAAGATATGGAGGCAGTGACAGATTTTCCTTTCCTGGGCTCCATGATCACTGCAGATGGTGAAAGCACCCATGAAAATAAAAGATGGCTGCTTCTTGGGAGGAAAGTGATGACAAACCTAGACGGCATCTTAAAAAGCAGAGACATCACCTTGCCGACAAAGGTCCGGATAGTCAAAGCTATGGTTTTTCCAGTAGCGATGTATGGAAGTGAGAGCTGGACCATAAAGAAGGCTGATCGCCGAAGAACTGATGCTTTCTAATTGTGGTGCTGGAGGAGGCTCTTGAGAGTCCCCTGGACTGCAAGGAGATCAAACCTATCCATTCTGAAGGAAATCAACCCTGAGTGCTCACTGGAAGGACAGATCCTGAAGCTGAGGCTCCAATACTTTGTCCATCTCATGAGAAGAGAAGACTCCCTGGAAAAAAACCTGATGTTGGGAAGGTGTGAAGGCAAGAGGAGAAGGGGATGACAGAGGACCAGATGGCCAAAACAACAATACCTGGACATTTGGCGTCCTGAGAAGCTTCACTTGCTTGGGAGAGGGAAAACAAGAGGAATGGGGAAGAGCCCTACCTATGAAAAAACCACCCATGGTGCTTCATTACAGGTGTACATGTGTATGAGTAAAGAGGCAAAGGTATTAAATTGCTTAGTGGTTATATTCCTTAAAGTAGCTGTGTAGGAGGGGAATGTTAGGCATCTGGTCCAATCCCTTGCCCCTAAACTAGGTCCTAACCCCCCTCCAGTTAACACAGGTGTCTGTACTCAATGCTAACCATAACATGTGATATAAATATACCAGATGGGCGGGATATACATCGAAATAAATAAATAAATAAATAAATAAATAAACAAACAAACAAACAAACAAACAAACAAACATATTGGACTTACTGGCATTTTCTGAGCATATTCTTTGGCGTTAGGAGTCCACAGCCAAGAGGTATGGCATTTACCTATGGATCTGGCCAGCTCATTTCCACCAGGGAGAAAATATTTTTCCTTCAAAAAGGGGGAAATTGTTAAGAATTATTTTGATAGGACTACAAAACATTTCTCCAATCCACAACCTGAAGCTGCCATATGGGTAAGATTACACAAAAAAAATACCACCCAGAATCCTATTGTTCATGGGAAATTTTGTACATCTTGGCATCAAATTGCCATTCATTAACAAACTGTTAGCTGGATAGATAGCTCAGTGAGTTAAGTATCTGGCAAAAGGTGGGAGATCAATTTCCCACTATGTTGTCCCCAGAGAAGGGCCAGCCTGTGTGGCCTTGAGCAAGCTGCATGATCCCAGGGCATCCCCAAAAGATGGGAATAGTAAACCACTTGTGAACCATGTTTATCTAGAAAATTCTGGAAAGGGTTGCCATGAGTCAGAATTGATCTGACAGCACAGTTTTAACAAGCTGCTGATTGTGTTCCTGGGTGCATTCCTGATTGTGTCATATATCTGCCCAGGAACGCAACCAGCACCTCGGTAAGGAGTGGCAATTTGCTACGAAGACTTACACAATTTCCCTTGAGCAATTTTCTTTATAAATCACCAAGAGTTTTCTAAACACTGAATCTGCTTGTGTGAATACACCACCCTTAAATGCTACATCAAGGTGCTGCCCATTGGTTCCAGGGATTTACGATGTCCAGCTTTCTTCCGAAATACTGTATATCTATTACTATCTACTCTTGAATTCAGAAGAATTTGGCTCTACAATATAGGCAAAAAATGTTCAAGTTCAGAAAAATAACTTTTTAAAAAAGTTAAGGTGGCAGCCCTATGCCTAATTATGAAGATGTGGGACATTCAAATCCTATACCCAGAGAGGAATGGGAGCTAGTATTGTGTGCTCACCCTTGCCAACCAACTGCCTGCAGATCCACTGAATTAATTATCATCATCACCTTAGAACCGCAGAGCTGCGAGGGACCCTACTGGATCATGGAGTCCCACCATGAAGGGGGAGGCCCAGTGGAGAATCAAACTCCCAACCTCTACCTAAACCACTGAGCTATCCAGCAGCAATTATGCCTATTATCCAGAGCAAGCTTGGCCAACATATCCAACTTTGACCCCGTCTAAATGTGCTGGGCTGCAACTCCCATCATCCTCAGTTTCCACCTGCAATCCAGCCAGCCGGCAGTGCTTCGGATATGTCAGAATACAAAGGCCATCACTCCAGCCCAACTTGACACCTTCCAAATGCTTCCATCCTCCTCAGCAGCCATCCTGCTTCCCATCCACGGGAACTCCCATTACCTTGAACTGGTACAACTCTTCGTCCTGTTGGTAGGGGATGGTTCAAGACGCCAGGTTGGGCAGCTTGCTGTTTAGATCAGAATTGGGGCGGGGTGGGGGGGCGGGGAGAGAGAGAGAGAGAGAGAGAGAGAGAGAAGATACTTGCGGCGTCTGAGTAGAGGGCGGCGGAGAGCTGGTAGAGGCGGCTGGAATGCTGGATGACCCGGTCGAAGAGATCAGTCACGGCCAGAAGGCGGCAGGCGGCGTCCCCCGGCGGGACGCACGTGGTCGCCACCGCGCAGGCGCCGAGCGGCTTCTCCTCCAGCGCCCCCAGGAAAAGGAGAACCGGCCAGGCGGTACCTGCGAAGAAAAAAGAGCGGGCAAGAGTCAGGGACGCCCAGGAGGAGCTGCCGTCGCCGCTAGGCGAGCGACCCCCGGGCCCGGTCGCCACTCACTTTCTGGCCGCATGCTGCAGCTTGGACGCGGTCGCTTCTGCTCAAGCCCCTGTCGTTGGCCCTCCTAGAGTCCATTTATATAGCGTTACCCATGGGGGCCCGTGCGTGCCGCGGGGTAAACTCAGGCGACCTTGTGTGTGGGGGGGAAACAGCAAGTGGACGAAATCTGCCTATTAGTCATCACTTCCTGCATTTCCTCTTTTTAAGGGTTCGCGCCGCTCGCAGCGCCCATTTACCACATCGTGCGGAGCGAAGGCTTTAGGCGGGGAAACAGTCCTCAGAGGAACTCTTGGGAGCGTGAGACGACCGTAGTTAAAAAGGGAAAACGGGAGGGGGGGGGAAGGCGCGGAATCGAAGCTCTCTGTACGTCTAGAAATAGTTGTTGACGACGATCCTTTAATCATAGAATAGACCCTGTGAGGAGGAAAAGAGGTAAAGGGGCCTCATAACTGTACATTTCCACAGAGGATCTTAGTTCAAATGCGAAATACAGTACAGTATTCTGCAACTAGAAGGCGAAGACACCCTGGTGCCTGTCGGCACAAGTAACTCAGTGCTATTTCGTCCCTAAGGTTGTGATCCTGGACACCCAAGATCGGGTACTTTATGCTTTTGATTAAATCTTTCCTCTTGAGTTTTCACTCGGAGCACCATTCCGGATATTTCTTGCTGTTTCTTATTTACACTGTTTCAAGTCAGCGATTTCTAGAGTCTTCCAGGTGTGCATGCTTATAACTGGAAAATTTGAAACTAACAACCCTGTACAAATATTAAGGGATGAAGGATTCATCTCATGTTGAAATCTACAGGCAGTGTTACAGTTTGGGTCCAGGCTACCTGAAGGACCGGATCTCCCTATACGCGGCTTCTCGGGGATTAAGATCAGCGAGAGGTGCCAGCAAAAGCACAGCTGGTGGGGACACCGGAAAGGGCCTTCTCTGTGGCAGCTCCCAGGATCTCTGTATAGAGAATTAGTGCAGGGAAATCACCCTAGAGGGAGACCACAGCTGCGATACAAGGACATCTGCAAGCGGGATCTGAAGGCCTTAGGAATGGAACTCAATAGATGGGAAACCCTGACATCTGAGCGTTCAGCCTGGAGGCAGGCGTTGCATCACAGCCTCTCCCAATTTGAAGAGACCCTTGTCCAGCGGGCCGAGGCAAAGAGGCAGTCACGAAAGCAACAAAATCAGGGAGCTGGACAGAGGACAGATTGCATTTGTCTTCAGTGTGGAAGGGATTGTCACTCTCGAATTGGCCTTCTCAGCCACACTAGATGCTGTTCCAAGTCCTTCATACAGAGCACGTTACCAGAGTCTCTCGAGACTGAAGGATGCCTAATCTAAATCTAAAAAGTACAGGGGGAGAAATCCTAGTAGATTCTTCACTTCGAAGTAGGTACTTACAAGCTGATTTTCAGAGAGGAATACTGAGTAAATCCAGCTTTTCTTTGCCAGTGATTAATTCAGTACTGTATAAGAGAAGAATTGTACCTGTGGGAGCTTTTATTTTCTTTCCAAGAGCAAGTTCCACCACATTACTCTGTTAACTAGACAACCTTCAAAGAGGGTTAAGAGGAAAATTAGATTTCATGTAGCTTCAGAGAACGGTTTTGATGCCTACAGGCTGGTGTGAATTTAGAGCTTACAAAGTGAGTTAAATGGGTTTCACTTACCATTACTACCACATTAACTCCTGTACAGTATTTGTTCCACAGAAGAGAGATTCTTAGTATTAAGCGGTATATGTGGAAGTACTCAATGTGTACTCAGCTATTGTAGAGCTTTCTTTACTTGGGTCAAAAGCACCACAGTACAATTAACAGAATTAGGCAGAAACATGTATATGAGCATATAAAATAGAAATTAGTTTATAAAATAAAATTTGAAGCTTAAATAAGTATCAGACTATTTTTGCCTAATAATGAGCAACACCAAGAGCATGTAGGGCAGCTAATCTTGTGTCTTCCCATTTGTTGAGGAGCATAAAGAATCCTGATATTGGTGTGACATTGCTGGTTTTCCACACTTGCAGAGAACTGTGTCTATGTGACACAGCTGATACCCGGATATATTTGTGGGGATGGATAGAAAAGAATAAGAAAAAAGCATGTTTTAATTAAGTGGATTGCTTTTTTAAAAGTATTAAAATGTAATCGACCATTTTAATTTAAATAGGCAATTGTTTATTAATTTTCCACAATACTGTAGTATTTGTGAGAAGTGTTTTATTACATGTTATCCTGCCCTCCCATTTGTATCCCAGTAGCTTCCTGCAACATTTTTATGCTCATAGCAACCTTATGAGATAGGGTAGGCTGGGATGTAGGGACTAACCCAAGGCCCCTCAATGAGCTTTCTAGCTAAAGAGGTGCTGAAGCCTTGACATATTGGCCACTAGGAGAAAGGCTGTGATTGGTAACTCAAAAGTGTAGTCACAGAAATTACTGCTTGGTATTTTGAAGCTTGTGTGTGTAGGTAGGTGTGTCAACAGTGTCAGTGAATGTATTTCATGCTTTTCCAAGCTTCAGCAGAGCAGAGCAACGTACATGAGATTCCCAGATGTTCATCCATCAAGAAAGTGCTGAATTGGGCAATATTATCACGATACGACTAATACAATGTGTTAGCCTTTAAGATACAATAACATTATTTGTTACTTTGACAGTCACCCCACCCCCTCTGGAAACTGGTCAAAGACCAAATCTCCTTAGGTTTCTGACTGTTCCCTATAATATGGGAATTAACATTTTCTGACTTTCCTACAATGTGAATCATATTTAAAAGAGGACTGTTTTGTGTTCTCTGATCCACTCTCTAACTCACTTTTCGACCATTCCTGGTGCCATTTTAATGAAACTAGCTCGGTGCAATAACTTACCCCTTGCTGAGTTTCTCTGGAATCCTTCACAACTAGTAATGTTAGATAACAGACAAAAGAACCCCCATGTCTTAGTCTAGGCTACATGTCTAATAGAGTAATGCAACAAAGTTCCAGAATGCAGAGTTCTCCAGATAATGGATCACTCTGACCTGAGAAAGTCATTACTACTGAAATAGGCTCTTGACCCTTCTGAACCCATCAAAATAAGTTCTCCAGTGAGCTTTCTAAAAGCCAGGTGATCTCTCAGGTGCCCTGTTTCCTAGGTGTAGCTGGGATAATTTATAGTTTTGATTCGAAGTGTCAACCTTGAGTGTCTGGCATTTCTCTCTGGTCAGATGGCCCCCTATCTTTCTTGCCATCACAGCACCTCACTATCCCACCACTCCTGGTGCCATGCAGTCATACTAGTTTGCTACGGTAAAGGTAAAAGTTCCCCTTGACAGTAGTCCAGTCATGTCCGACTCTAGGGGGCGGTGCTCATCCCCATTTCCAAGCCATAGAGTCAGCATTTGTCTATAGGCAGTTTCCATGGTCACGTGGCCAGCGCGACTAGACATGGAACGCCGCTACCTTCCCATTGTAGTGGTACCTATTTAACTACTCACATTTTTACATGTTTTCGAACTGCTAGAGTAGCAGGAGCTGGGACAAGTGACGGTATGGCACAATAAATCACCCTTAACATATTACAGTGGTGCCTCGCTTGACAACGTTAATTCATTCTAGCAAAATCACTGTAGAGCGGAAACGTCAAGTGAAATAAAAGCCAATTGAAATGCATTGAAAACTGTTCAGTGCATTCCAATGGGCTGAATACCTGCTCGTCCAGCGAAGATCCTCCAAACGGCAGCCATTTTTCCGTTGCCTGTCTTGCGAAAAATGCCTCCTAAAAACAGCGGGGAGCCATTTTGAGCTGCTGCTGGCCATTTTGAAAACCCAGCAATCAGCTGTTTTGATCGTCGTAATGCGAAGAATCAGTTCCCGAAGCAGGGAACCGATCGTCACAAAGCAAAAAAACCCCATTAAAACATTGTTTTGCAATTGCAATTGCGATTGCAAAAACATCCTCGTGAAGCAGATTTATCGTTATATGGGGTAATCGTTAAGCGGGGCATGACTGTATTTAGGACTTGCCCCTGGAATTCTTCCAAACCAGTAATGTCAGAAACAGCATTTATTTCCAAAAAGCTCTGTGTTGTACTATATGTCCTGTGTTTTGTAGATCAACGTCTCTGTTAAGGCCATAGGATCTGCCCCTAAATCCTTGCTTCTGAATCCTGTAGTCAGCTACTGAGTGAGAAAGAGGAGAAGAAACACAATCATGTAAGCAAACTATTAAAGGACTTCCCGAATCTGAAGGCGGGAAGCTTGTTGCTGGATCAATTACCAGAGAGAGAAGGGGTGACCATAAAGGAGACTTTGGAATGGATGGTGGTGGTCTTCCCAAGGGGGCAAGATCCCTGGAAAAAGGTGGTACGCCCGGATCCCACCTTCAACAAGCCAACCCCAGAGGGGGATTGGGCCCGCCACCCATGTTGTGGCACCCTACAGTATGTGCGGTGAGGAGTGTCCCATTGAGGAAACCTACAGACAAGGAATGCTTTGGTCCGGCACCCCAGTATTAAGAAAGGACATTGGTTATGATAGAATTGTACGTTTTGATAGACAAATGATTGGGATCAGTTTTATCCCACTGAAGTTGTTATCGATACCCCACTGTTAAATACGAATAACTCTGTTAACAGTTTAACGGGTCGTCTGCTTCAATTTCTGCGCCACTTTTGGGACTGTCTAAGTCTTTCCAAGAACCTTTTGACATTGGGTCACATGTACCCCCTAAGATCTTTCTTTGTGGGCCTCCAACCTGCTTCTTTACTGCTGTCACCCTCAACACATTTTCCCTCAGACCCACACTGTTCTTGCCTCAAGTGGCACCATTTACTGCTGTTTTTCCTTTCCCTTTCTTACCTGAAACAAAAAACCAAAACAATCACTGTATTGTTTCTTCAAGTTCTCCTTCTGTCAGCCCACTCTTGGTCATTCTCCACATTAGCATTTTGGCCATTCTGGGTGCTTTTCTAGCCAGAAGATTTCAGGTACCATACCACTCATCTTTTTCTCTCCCTCTTTCCAGGTATTATCGTGTTGAAGGATATATATCTGTGTAAGGAAGATACAGCAGCTGTGTGGATGGGTACAGGAGGCCTGGCCTGCTTTTGCCAAAAAAAAGGGGGGGGGAAGGAGAGTAAAAGGCCTGGTATTTCTTTTAAAAGAGGATACCAAGTGTTTCGCATACTAAACATTTCTAGAGGCTCCACCCATCGAGGTTGGTCCAAGTGGCTTCTGAGGTTTCTGGTGAGGTTGAGACAAAAGCCTTCTTCCTCAACAAGAGCTGGTTGTTCTAACTTTTTGCCTTCCTTGCTTTTGCCTCTCCTTCCCCACCCACTCCGGATTGGACTCTCCTCAAGCATCTGTGATTTCAGGAACTGGTGAGTGACCCCTTGGGTTCTCTTAGTAGGCAAACCTATACAATTCCCCTTCCCACATCTTCCTCCAGCCAGGTTCCCTTTCCCCTGGCTGCCATTTTGCTTTTCGTGATTGAGGCTTGGCTGGCAGGCAGTAATGTGTATATATACCCTGCATATAATTCAAAGCCAACTTAATGGCATATCCTTACTGCTCCAGGTGGGAGGCTGCCCTTTCATTTGCTCTTTCTCCACCTGTCATTTTTTCCAGGGCCACAATTTTTTAAGCATTAGCATGTGTATTAGCAACTCTGCCATCTAGTAGGTCACAAAAAAAGCAATGATTTAAAAAACAAACAAACAAACCATGGGGTCTTTAAACTCTAATACTACTGGTGCAAAAAACCTCTGCCCTGGTAAGACAATACTGAGGAATTTGTAATTTCCCTATACGGATCACATAAAATGGGCTAGATGAAAATGTAGAGCTCATGTCCTGTATTTCCACATGTTTTTCCTTTTTTTTTCAACCCTAATGGCCACATCATGGTTGGATAAACAACCTGATTACTCTTGGAAATTTTGGTGCATATATATGTATGCATATATAATTGAATGTCTCATTTAGAGATCAGATAGAACAATTATCTGTCATAAAGATATAAGCAATAATGATGGGTGTAATCAGATATCAGTGAGCTTTGAAAATAGATTAATTCAAATCCACAAAAATAGCTGTGGACTAGTCATTGGAATGAACCATTAAAAACTTACACATTACCAAGACTCATTTCTTTAAATTACAAACTGAACATGGGAAGCATAATTATCCAGAATTATTGAGCCAAATCCAGAATGGAAAAAGCTCTAATTCAGAGAAATATCTTCCTTGTTTTACATTAATATATCCTGTCTCTCCCCCCAACTCCTTATTCTCTAATTTTGTACATTAACAAAAAATTAAATTAAAATAAATTATATTATATTATATTATATTAAAAGGACATTGACATGTTAAAGAAGTGATTTTTCCACTTCAGATGCTTGGTAATTTTTAAAAGGTTGACGTGCTTTCCTATCCAGAAATGGGAATGGCAGTCCATCAACAAAAGGTGATAATCACTGTTGACAATTATGTTGGAGCAATTAGTATGGGGTAAAGAAAACAGCATGGCTGTTAAATGAACAGTTTTAGCAGAATCATGTGGCAGTTAGTTTCAACTGGTCTGTCAGCTTGCAAAGTTTGAGTCCACCGATTAATTGCCAGGGGAGGAAAGACATAATATAATACATAATAAAGAAAATGACCTGATACATTTCAAGCTGAACTTCCCTGAAGAGCTAGAAAAATGTGTGCTATTCTATTTAGACCATGGTAGGCAAAATACAATCTTCCAGATGTTCTTGGGCTGCAACTTGCAGTGCTACTCACCACTAGCTATGCCAGCTAGGACTGGTGGGAGGTCCACCAACATCTTCAACACGATTCAAGTTGCTGGTTATTACCTATAAAGCCCTTAATGGTTTAGGACTCTGATACTTGTTGGAACATCTCTCCTACAAAACAGCTATCCATCCCAACCACTTTCACAGTTTTATGGTGCTAAAAACAGCTAAGCTGAAGGAGGCCAAAAGAATAAGTGTGAGAAATCATGCTTTCTCCATCATACCTCCATCTCTTCTTCCAATAGAAGGTGAGCAGGCTCCTTGTCTCCAAGTTTTTAAGAAGCAGATAAAAACTATAATTTAAAAACAATTTTTATTAATATTAAACTGAGATTTTAAGCTGTTTAATTGTCTTTATTGTAGTTGGGTTGTTTGTGGTGTGGGGTTAATTATTGTTTTTATAAATTGTACATTTATAGTATATTGTTCTACCCGTGTTACCCGGGCGAGTCAGGAGGTGAGGCTGAGGAGCCTGACGCTGAGGGAGGCCCGGAAGGAGAAAACAAGAAACCGGGCCTTCTCGGCGGTGGCTCCTCGCCTGTGGAACAACTTACCTCCTGACATTCGCGCAGCTCCCTCGTTGGGTATTTTCAAGAAACAACTCAAAACATGGATGTTCAGGCAGGCCTTCCCCCTTTACATCTAATGCCTAATTATTCTTTTTCTTTCTGTTATAATATACCCTGTTTCTCGCCATCTTTGGAAAAAAATTTATTCTATCTTTTAATTATCCAAATTTGTTTATGTTATGTGATATGTTAAAAGTTTAAGTTTTTAGTGTGTGTTGTAAGCCGCCTAGAGTGGTCATAACTGACTAGATAGGTGGGGTATAAATAAATAAATAAATAAATAAATAAATAAATAAATAAATAAATAAATAAATAAATAAATAAATAAATTGTGTTTGATTGAATTCTCAGTTGTATATTGCCCAGAGAGTGCCATGCATTATAGGGCAGTATAAAAGCTAAATCAACCAATCAATCTGAAGGACAGCATTTTGCCCACCCTGATCTAGGATATCTGCTCCATTGCCTACTCTCAGTGTCCCACCGTAGATAAGGGATTTGTTTGTCTCTAATATTAGGCAGTAGTTTGAACCTGAGGGCATGTCTTATCTTGATAGCCTTTTGGAAAGATGCACCTGCAGGTTCATAGTGGCCAGATAGAAGGGACAGAACAATACATCCTTGAAACAAGTCGGCCAAGGACAGGAAGGATGTTACTGTTCATAGGGAGCACAACTTCACTTGGTTGAGTATGGGGTTGTACGCCTGGGATAAGGCAGAGAGTATAAGAAGAAAGTACTGTGACCATGGGACCCTTAATATTCTTTTGATAAATGTGCAAATATCAAATCATAATAAAAATAAAATAATCATCAAACAACAATACAAAAGTAGTACAAAAGGTAGCAGGAATGATGACTGGCCCTTCTACCAGCAAGAAGAAAACAGTAGCAATTAAAGAGAGAAGTTTTGCCATTATTCCCCAGCCAACAAATATATAAACACCAGAGATGAAGTCAAATATGAGAAGACTGCTGATTTAAATGTTCATTTAGGCCTTCTTCTCAAATCTTCCTCACTTTCCCACCCATTTGATTCACATACAGTGTATACGGTAAATAAAATTGCCTGAAATTTGAGTTTATTGTTCAATAAGTTAATATTCTCATTTTGCCTACAGTATTAGCAAATGGATGACTCATGGATCAAGTCATTAAAATTCTACATCAAGCTGGAGGCAAACATATGTGCAGCTAATTTTTGTCTAGTGGCCCACCATGTGACGAGCTTTTAATATTTGTGAGGTAGAGGTTAGTGCATATCTCAATGCTATGTAAAATTACTATGACCTTTAATAGTCTTTAATCAGATTTAGCAAGAGAATAGCGGCAGGGGCAGGCGCTGCTTGATACATTAATCTTAACCTTGACCTGAAATTCTCCTCCAGATGGATGGGAAGATAAGGATTCTAGAGTAATATATAGCATTTTGAACTGTGGCCACGGAGGTTAAAGCTATCAATAGCTACTGTCACGATGCCTTCCATATCAAGCGAAATATGCCCTGAAACATCAGTTGATGGGGAGCATGAGTGGAAGAATCCTATTGCACTCATGCCTTTATTATGGGCTTCCCATATAGGCACGCAGTGGGTCGTCAGAACAGAATATTGAACTAGGCAGGTTTTTGGTCCAATTCAATAAGACTCACTTAAAGTGCTTTCGTTTTAGCTGTATGGCTCTCCTAGGTCTATTATATAGCAATAATATCACATACAGAACTTAGAAGCAGTCAATTATTTGTATTTAATTTCTAATCACAAATAACTCCTAAGATTAATTCCTTTCTTTGCAATAACTAAGGCATAACTAGGTTAAATCACTCTCATAGTCTAACAAGGAATCCTTTCACTCCTCTTGTGGTATTACTTTAATTTGTGAGTTAATTTTATGGATGTGGTCTCACTAAATAATGGAGGAAGAGTACCACACAGTTTGAGTGCTGGTTTGTGTTGTGTCTGTTGCTGCTGCCTCATGTTCAGCTGGGGGTGCAGAGGTGTCAATAAAGTGGATGGAAGGACAATGCTTTGTACCATAGGCCAGTAGATTCTAGCACTGAGGTGTGCCCCTCATTCTCAACCTCTTTTTGGCACTTCTGTAAGCACAATATGGCAGAAATACATATAGGGCGAATCAGGACTGTATAAGTTGCATAATGAAATTTATAAGGTAGTGTGTGGAGAAGGGTTTCCAATCTGTGGCCCCCTTCAGATGTGCCATGGCTCCTCTCGAGAATGGCTGAAGCACCTATTTAATTATTTATTTGTCTCAGTATCTATAATTATCTAAGGCAAATCACTGAAATATATCCACTTCAGTTACATTGTAGAAATGGGCAAATAAAAATGTATTTATTTAAAACTCTAATTGCAACAGATCTTTTTGTGCCGTCTCAGCACAATGACAACGGATTATTTTTGAAAATAATGTTTCAAACTCTGATTTGATAAGCTGAGAGGGGGTGGCTAACCAATTGCTGTTCAGAATATTAATGGATAGCGTAGCTTGGAAAAATTCCTTTTCAGACTATTGTTCCCAGACGTCTGAGATCTTTGGTCCAAAAAGGTAATTTTTCCAAGGTATGATTAAGAGTCTGGAACAAAGACAGTAAAATCCAGGGGTAAACTATGGGTAGCAGCTTGAGGGGAAACTGTACCTGTCCTACATGTAGATTTCTCAGGAGATAAAGTGGTCAGACACTCCAATTTCTTTAAGAATTTGCCATAGTTTGTTGTGGTTGACACAGTCAAAGGCTTTTGCATAGTCAATGAAGCAGAAGTAGATGTTTTTTTGGAACTCTCTGGCTTTCTCCATAATGCAGCACATGTTAGCAATTTGGTCTCTAGTTCCTCTGCCCCTTCGAAATCCAGCTTGTACTTCTGGGAGTTCTCAGTCCACATACTG
Organism: Pogona vitticeps; assembly: GCF_051106095.1. NCBI lineage: Eukaryota > Metazoa > Chordata > Lepidosauria > Squamata > Agamidae > Pogona > Pogona vitticeps. The sequence goes on along the minus strand of NC_135787.1, from coordinate 139,418,449 downwards.
CTGAAGCCTACCTTGGAGGATTTGGGGCATAACCTTGCTAGCATGTGAAGGTATACCAGAGGGTACCAGAGATTATGCTAAATATGATATTCGCTGTTATTCATGGTTTCTGGCATCTGTGGTCAGGGGCTTGAAACTGATCCCCCACAGGGGTCCTCCTGCAACTCATGCCAATAAACTCCTTGTTTGAAAGAATAGGACGTATTACTGAGGTGACAGGCAAGGTATGCCGAAGACCACATGCCTCCTCTACATGCACAGACCAGTTACTCTTCTAAAACAAGATACAGTACATTTAGTTCATGGCTCAGAAATGTCACTTTTGGACTACAATTTACAGGATCTCTCAAGCAGCATGTCCACATGGGTTGAGGAATTCTGGGAGCTGTAGTTCAACACCCCCTCCCCCAAATAAACAGCATTTCCAAGCTCTGATATTTTAATTCTAGTGCATTGCTTATATCTACTCAGACCTAGGTAGCAAGGAGGATAGTGAGCCTGGCCTCCCTTAATCAGTCTCAGTGGGTGCTAGCCTCCAGTTCATACTGCATCTCTTCCACAGTTAATCACAATAAGACCAGATTCTTTCAGGCTATATGTAAAGTTGGATAATTGTTCTTTTTGTCAAATATGTCTTACAGCAATCCTAGTCGGGTGTTTGAGGTACATGCAGCATTTAAAGAGTGGCTTTATCAGTATTGTGCATTTCTCCCCCCCCCCCCCATGACTTTCCATGGCAAAGCAGGGGTTTCAATCTGGGTCTTTTAAGTTCTAGTCCAGCAGTCTTTTCCCTATACTGCACTGGCCCAATGCATTTATTTATACTGAGTTTTATTTGTCATTTTACTGACCATTTGCCCAGTTTGGAGAAATCCTTCACAATTCACTTGTTTTTTTACATGCCAGAACAGATTGGAATCATCCACTGATTTGGCTATTTTGTCAACAATGTAACCTGAGATCAGGAGAAACTCCAACATGCAGTTCAGAGGATTATACAAAGCTGCAAATAAATCTGAAGTTTCCCAGTTCAAGCCCTATCTAGTCCCTAATTGTTAAGTCCTGATTCTAAAATAGATTTTTCGGTACCCAGTGCATATTTTCCTCTTCTGTGGAAACTGCTGATGTATTCCTGACCTTTTCTTCTTATTCCATAATCCAATGCTTTCGAGTTTATGATCTGCAGAACACAGGTGGTCCATGAAGGCATTGTAGGTGGTCCATGAGGGATTGCGTTGAATGTTCAATGAGGCCCTAATCTGGAGAGGGATTAAAAGAGAGGAACGAAGACAAAGAGAGAGCAAGAAAACTGTCAAAACGTCTAACCCTTTACTATGTTTATGGTGCCGTATTGTGACAAGTGCATTAAGTTTCTGATTGAACATAATACATTATTCACAACAACTGCATTTTTATATTAATAATACAAATGTCTGCAACAGTTCATAGAAGGCAGGGGGGGTATGTTCCTTTTCTCACTTTCTCATTCTAATACATAACAAGTATTGCCCATCTGTTGCCAAGTCCTCTATGGGGAGAGACATCAAAGGGACCCATTCATCCAGATGTAAGTCACAGTCAGAGCTTGTTTTCTTGACTCAACTTTAATAATCAAACCAACAAAATAACCACAAACTACTGTACTTTAACTGTTTCCCTTTAGTCCACCCTAACCAGTATATGCTGAGGCAGTCCTTAAATCCAAAAATGGGGAATGGTTCCATTGTGCTCCCCATCTTAGTCTCTAGAGGCTTACAATTATCCCCCACCCCCATGGGTCCTCTGTTATTGGGTGGAGATTGGGTGGCTCACACCTCAGCTTCCAGCCTGCCCCCTTCACCGTGGTACTGTAGTTGGGTGGGAGTGGAAGTCATTGGGGCATGTTCTGCTGCTGGCTGCTGGCACTTCCTCTGGACTATAATGTCCTGTGGCCAACTGAAGCTCAAAAAGCCTGCAGGACTTCTTTGGGTGGCTCAGGTTGGCGCCACTTTGGTACTTCAATCCAAGTTTCCCCTTTGTTATCTTCCTCTTCCATGACCTGCCCCCAGCAGTTTTCCACCTTACCACTTTCTCCCTCCAGTTTTCTATCCACAGGACCTCTCCTCTAGATTCTCCCCACCTTGACTCTTCTTCCTGTACCACACTTTTTCCCCGTATAGACCTTTTGGGCAGGCTCCTCCTGTTGTCATCTCTTCCTCCACCTCCACCGGTGACTCTGGTGGGGTTGGTGACTTCACAGGGGATAGGATGGGCCTGGGGAAATCACCGAAGAGGCAACTGAGGTGAAAGGCCTAGGGACCCACTGACCTTGGGACTCCCTCACACCCTCACTTAAAAATGTATTTGTACCTTGCAAATAATTTTGTTTGTGTCATCTTATAATTTAATTAATGTAATTAGATTACATTTAATTAAGAGAACAGTATTCCAGATACAGTTAAACTAGTCATTTACTAAAGGAGGGTCTGTTTTCCCCCTCATTTTTTGCTCTAGCCGTCAAGAAGTGGTCTTGAAAGAGTTCAGAATCTGATGAATTTAGCACATCTTTTTATATAACCCAACACAATTATTTTAGGACAGAATGGTATATTACTACTTGGGATATCATTAATAAACTCAGTCACAGTTCCCCAAAGAAATATATTTTCAAATAAGTCCAAACAAGACAATTAACATATCTGCATATTATTAATTGCAATATGCTGATGATACTCAGCTCTACCTCTTGTTTTCCACCAATCCAGGTGAGGCAGTTTCTGTGCTGAACTCGTGTCTGGACCTGATAATGGATTGGATAAGGGTTAATAAATTGAAACTCAATTTAGACAAGATGGAAGTGCTGTTAGTGGGTGCTTCACCGGACAGACTGGAGGGCCATTTCCCTGCCCTGAATGGGGTTACACACCCCTTAAGGGACAGGGTCTGCAGCCCAGGTGGACTCAGTGGCCAGACGTGCCTTCCTTCAGCTGTGGAAATTATACCAGCTACGGCCCTACTTGGACGAGCAGAGTCTCAGGTCAGTTACACACGCACTGGTAACATCTCGCATAGATTATTGCAATGCGGTCTATGTGGGGCTGCCTTTAAAGATGGTCCGATTATTGCAACTGGTCCAGAATTGAGCTGCGCGGCTAGGGAACATATCAAGCTGATTCTGTTTAAATTACATTGGCTACCAGTTGCTGCGCAGGCCCAATTCAAAGTGCTTGTTTTGACATATAAAGCCCTAAATGGCTTGGGCCCTGGATATTTGAAGGACCGCCTCCTTCCATATGAGCCTACCTGGCAGTTAAGATCTAGCCAGGGGGCCCTTTTGAAAGAGCCGTCCCTTAAGGAGATACAGTAAGAGGTAGGGCTTGTAGAGAAAGGGCCTTTTTGGCAGCTGCCCCCAGACTATGGAATGCCCTCCTGACTGAGATTAGTCTGGCGCCGACGCTGATGACATTTCAGCGCCAGGTCAAAACCTTCCTGTTCCATAAGGCTTTTAATTGAAATAATATCAGCTGTGGGTCCTGATGGCAATTTTTAGAGTATATATTTTAATTACATTATGATTGTTTTGTCTTTTTATTGTATTTTAAATGTTACAAGTCACCCAGAGACCTTTGGGTAGTGTGGGTGGCATATAAGTTAAATAAATAAATAAATTGTACCTCCACCACTTGTGTATTGGTTATAGCCCATCCCAACTAAATTATTCATTCTATGATTCTTTGAAAAAAAAACCTTGAGGATACAGGCTTCACCAGACCACTCTTTTCTGTATGCTTGATTACACTCAGTCCAAGAGGGCTTTTGATTATTGAGATCATTATTCAGAAGTCATGCAGATTGTTCCTCAGCAAGGCTTGTTCTTGTATATGATTATTGTTCTAGTTTCAGTAATTCTGGCCACCAGTTTAGCTGGGATAAACACATTAGAAAGCCTTTAATTTCTTCTCTCCCTATAAAGATTTTTTTCTGAAAATCAATAGCTACCTCTCAATCTTTCAGCAAGAAAACCCTTATTTTAATGAAAAGGTGCATGATTTTATGCTGGCAGAGCAAATCAACATTCTATAAGGCAATTGTGAAACTGGGGGGGGGGCAGCCAAACAAAGATGTATAGCTTTTAAGCAGGGCTTCAAGACAGCAGCAAATTTGGCATGGCTGTAGCAGACAGTCTGCTCTTGTTCTGTGCCAAATTTGGGGAAGTTTGGGCAAAGGGTTTTCAAGTTATGATTGTTTTAAACGTACAAGTGTTTTACCCCTCCATTAGAAATAGAGGACTCAAATTTAAAAGAGATCATACTGTATAAATTGAAAAAAAAACATTTTGCTTATTTTGAAAGAGAATGATTGAACCCACCTGCCTCTTTTAAAAAAAAAATTGGAAGGAATCCAGGCTGGAGGAGCTGAAATATTTGTCCTCAACAAAGGCCTTTCAAAAGGGCTGAACAATTGCTTTGTGTTTGGATGAGAAGTGGTTAAATGATGAAAAAAGGAGTCACCTTCTGGATTTTCCCTTGCTTGGTGTCTCTTCCTGAACAGAAGAGGGTAACCTGAAGACCATATTCACTGCTGCCATTAGTTTTGTCAACATTCAAGCTTCATTTGCCATGCAAATCTTGGGATTCTTCTTTTTTTTTTAACAGAAGCACAATATCCCACATTTATGAAATGGAGGGTTGTGTGTGTTTTTTTGAACAATTGAATATTAGTGATAGAAGAGCAACAATTTCACATCTGAGAATTTAAAGCACTGTGAAGACTATGCCATGCACAGTTGATCTGTTAAATGTTTGTAAGGCAATTATTATGTAGAAATAGAAGTGTTCTAATTTAGGAACTCATTAATTTCTCAAGCCAGAACAATGCTAGAGCAATTATTTAATGCAAAGAGGAGAAAAAGCAATAGAAATAACAGATATCTGGTCCCTTGTGAACCACAAGGGATTCAGTTGAGATGTACCAATGTGGGAAGGATGACAGGGACACCTTGCTCCTTGCCAACAGGCCATATTGCCTCTCCCAAACCTTGCTGAGTTCCACATAACCAACTCTCCTGTCCATCTGGGAGGAAACATGTTGGACTTGATGTTTGTGGGGGCAGGGGAGGAGCCAGAAAGCCAGAGAAAAGGGGAAGAATCCCTGATGGAAAAAGAGATAAAAGGGGAGAGAAGGAAGGAGGAAGGGGAGGCTGAAGGGGAGAAAATGGAGCTGAAGTCTTGGGAGAGGGTGACCTGGAGGAGCAAGAAGAAAATCGGGATGATGCTGTACAGGTATTGGCAGAGAAATCCAACCTGGCAGAGGTAGAAAACCCAGTAACAGCTAAACCCCAGCTGGGTTGAGAGTATGTTGAGAAGGAATTTCTCTAGACAGAAGTAGTCTTTCTGAGAGGTTCTAAGGCAGAGGCAGAACACATGCAACAACTCCTTCTCTGAAACCTTCCTTTGCAGGAGAGGAAGGAGAGAGGAGAGAAAGCAAGCTAGGCCCTCCAAAGGAAAGATAGAAGGAACCCATGACTTCAGCCAGCCAGATCCTGGCTCAATCGCTGGGAAAGGCTAGTCAAAGAGCTCTTCCCATTACCTATTCTACTGGTGAACTCATTAGCCATCCCTGCAGCGGCACCTCTTGTTTTCTTGTTTAGCATCCCTCAAGTTGGAGGTCCAAGCAGGTGGGAGACAAAAACCCAAACCCTAAGGACACGAGTGTGTGTGTGTGTGGGGTTAATTAAAAGTGTCAAGCATAACTAAAAGGAGTTTTGAACTGCTTAATGATGTTTCTGTTGTTAAGTTACCTTCTAGGTTAATAAATCCTGTTGTTTTGAATAAAACTGTTTTTGACCATGGAACAAAAGAGGGAAGAAGGTAACCTCAGAAGTCCCATGGTAGGTGGAGGGCTACACAACTATACTCTTCCCCCCCTCCCCATTCATTTACAGAGCTGGTTTTGACTAAAATCAAAGCACCTGAATCACAAGAAATGGATTCAGCTGTAGCTGAGCTACAATTACAAAGAAATGATTGCAATTTTTTTCTACTTCCAGGTGAAGACTATTGTACTATTTGACTGTGCAAAATGAAATTTTAGTATGGTTTACATGACAGCCAAACACACGCATGCAGACTCCTTCCCTCCCTGGTGGATCTCTTGGCACAAGTAAAAAATTCATTGTGAAGTGGAAAATTCATAGGTCAGTGTCCTTTCCATTGCTGATAAATGATGACATTGTTCTTCTTTGTGGCCTCTGTGAATGCACACAATTGGGTTGTTCTGCACCTGCGCTGAATCTCTTGGAAGTTTCTAGAGCTTAAAGACACGTGATTAGTGGGACATTCCCCCATGGAGCGCATGCTGCACCCATCACTGATCCCCTCAGTTCCTTTTTTCTGCCAGAGTTGGCTAGACCTGTTTCGGAGACTAGAGCGATCTATTGAATTAATACTTCCCATTGAATCATCATTTATTTGCTTCAAATTCCTTTCAATCATCTTTCTTTATTGGACGTTTCCCCTGTGAGTTTATTCCAGTTTTTTCTCTGCCCGTGTTTTGCCCCCATGACCATTTCCCTCCCCCATTTTTCCTGCTCTTTTATGATGCCCCGCAGGCCTTTCAAGCGGTGTGTTCTATGCACAAATAAAATCCCACTCACTGACAGCCATGACCATTGCCTTTTCTGTCTTGGGAAACAACATCCTACATGCTCCTGCTCCGAGTGTAAAAGGCTAACTAAACCAGTGCTAAAACTGCATTTACAAAGACTGAGGTCTTGCCTCTGGGAAAAATCTCTTAACCCACCTCTGGTCGCTATGGAGTCTGCATAATCTCCAGACCCTCGACCAGATCATCAAAATCCACCCATGCCTGCTTCCAGCCCAGTGACTCCTTCTCCTCACCATAAGGAGAAGTCGAAGTCCACTTCAAAATCAAAATCTGTGTCGACATCAAAGGCCTCGACTCAGCCTCTAGACTCTTCCAAGAAGAAAAAAGCCAAGACATCCTCTAAGAAAGCCCTGCCTTATTACAATAAACAGCTTAATAAAAGTGACAATGTTGGTGTTGGGTATTTTGATGTGAGCTTTGCTCAGAATGATAAAGCAGAGTAGGGAGGCAAAAAAGGATTTCAGATGTAGAATGGAAAAGAAGGATGATGGACATATTTTCCTTTATTGAAAGTCCAGAGGTAACTGAATGAACAGCTAGGGCCTGCCTAGATAGAGGAATTTGGTCAGGTTCACACTTAAAAGATTATCTTCAGTGCGATCTATTTTATCTCCCACTTGAGCTGTTCTGTTCACTCTAGATATGTTTATTCTCTGATGAGAAGGTTCCACATAGTTTTTTGGATCACTGGTTTATTTGTGAACAAGTTTTATGTGGTTTACTAGTGAGTACGCTTACCTGGTTTACTCACAAGTAAGGAGGCAGCAGCTTTCAGTGGCTGAGGACAGCAGTGACGAGGGGAAAATATTGGGGTGAAAGTTGGGGAGACAAGAGGCAGGTAACCCCCCCCCTTCTCCCCTACTGTTCTCAGCCAGGGTTCTGCTGGGGCTGTGCTGGCTTGTGGAGGCAAAGCTCCCTTTTCTCCCAGCCATCATTTAGCAGGCCAGAGGGACTTGTCTTTTGTTGCTGTTAAATAAGGTAAGTGAGATAATGAAATAGCGATGCATCAACCAAGTACTGTATGGTGTTGGAATTGTGCTGCATCAGTTCAGGAAATATTTAAAAATAAGACAAAAATAGAGGAAACGGTTTCATCCATCCTCCCTTTTAATGTCACAACCCACCTAATATATCACAGAGTTTTCATCTCAGATAACAACACCCACAGCTCCATTTGGGTGCAAAATAACCATCTGCAGAGGGATAATTACAAGCATGCTGAATTGCACCAAAACACACACACACACACACACACACACACACACACACACACACACACACACACACACACACACACACACAAACACACACACACACACACACACACACACACACACACACACACACACACACACACACAGAGTAGCCCCTAATACTGTGCCAGGAAAGAGTGGGACAGCTCTTAAAAGAGCAGGATCAGTCTAAGCAGAAATGTGTTGATGCCATAATTTGATTCAAACTAAACCATACTAATAGGATATATATGTACCCATCTGGACAGGCCTATTCCATGGGAATTGCTCTAGATCAGTGGTGGGCAAATGGTGGAAGTAAACATCCAGGCATGTCAGGTTTCTTTCTCTTCCCCTCCCCCCTTTGGTATTTTTGGGGGAAATATATATGACCCAAGCATGAAGCCATTGGTCTACAGGTTCACAAAGTGACACCAAGCAAGGGAAAATCTCACAAGCTGAATTCTTTTTTTAATCAGTTAACCAATTCTCACCCAAGCACATTGGGGAAGACAGGAGCAAAAATAGCTTGGATGTGGATGTATTCTTTCTGTTCCAAAATATTTTGAAGGATTTTTTTAAAGTGAAAAGCCAGCCAGATGAGATCTAAGGAAAAGACTTTGTGCTGGGTAAAGTAAGAGTAGTTGAATTTATGCCTCTTCAAAGTGGAAAGAGAGCAGACTTTGGAAACCACCTCTTTGAAATTGATCTTAATCAGGTCTGCATATTCAGATAAAGTTTTTTTATATAGTGCTGCTCTAAAGAAGTGTAAGTTGTTGCAGAGTTTTGAATTTCAAAAATTCTCTTTTTGTTACATAGTAGAAGCACAGAGACAGAGGAGAGTAGCTACAGGTTTCCCATTAACTGGCACTTAAAGTCTCCATAGCTCATTCTGAGACATTTGAAGGAGAAAGAATGAAAATTAATTCTTTATTCACTGTTACTTGGAAATACAAACATGTGTATACTGCATTCTTTACTGCACACATACTAGCAACCAACCAACTAGATCAGTGGTTCTTAACCTTGGGTTACTCAGGTGTTTTTGAACTTCAACTCCCAGAAACCCCAGTCAGCACAGCTGGTGGTGAAGGCTTCTGGGAGTTGCAGTCCAAAAACACCTGAGTAACCCAAGGTTAAGAACCACTGAACTAGATCATCAACCACAAACAACTGCCACCAACTGATGAAAAAGAGTGTCAGAACAGTCAGCAGGCAGATGGTACTCCTTGAATTTCAAAAGCTGGAAGGAATGATTGGTGGACAATAACCCCAGCCCAAACAAGTCCCTCCAAGTCACCCCAACTACGGCATGCGAGGTTGTAAATAAAACTCCAACATAACTAAGAGAGGTTTACTGAATCTCTCTCACACAACACAGCTCATTGTGGGAGGAGGAAAAGCAGACTGCATGTAGAGGGTGACTCAATGGCTGAAGTATGTAAACCCTCATCAATACCAGGCTCTGAGAGGAGAATCAAGTCACTAGGGGAAAATGAGTGTAGTATCTGTGTATTGCCAGGTCATTCATCACATAACACTTTGGCTCTTCAGAGTCAGGTACTAAGCAATAGCTAGTGCTAACTAAAGACCTCTCTCTAGAGCAGCAAGGGGTCACCTGGAGAAAGGTGAGGGTACAGCATACTTGCCACTCCACCCCCTGAGGTGACTGCTTCCACCAGGGTAATAGTAAGCTCCAGCTGTAGAAGACCGCATGACACACTTGGCCTTAAAGAGACACACTGGATGCTTTTTGGTCATGCAGCACAATGCAGGGGACCTTTTTAACATATAAAGCCCTAAAAATGTGAGAACTGGCTGCCTAAATATTCTGTGAATTCAGAGCAAACAAGACAATTCCTCCCTGCCACCATATCCTATGTGGATATTGAATCTTAATATTTGTAAAAAATATGAATAAAATGAATTTTTGAATAAGTATACTGTACATGTGTTTTGGAGAGGTATGCAAACTCTCTGATATTTTGGATGCAACCTAGGAGTAAGCTGCAGAAAGTTCAGTTGAACTGACTTTTGAATAGCGATGGATTGGGTTGCACTCTGTGTTGCAGAAAGCTCTGCATGCTTCTCTGATTTGTTCCTTATATAAAATAATCTAGTACATATTTTGAATAACTTAGTGAAAAGACCTGCCATTTCAACACTGGATTTCTCCCACAAGATGGCACTGTCATCCTTTGCAAACTAGAGCCTTATGCCTCAATATGAAATATGTATGTTGTAAATATATTGCTTATATTACAGGAGAGGAACACATGTTTTAAAGAAACAGATACTGTGACATATCCTGGACATCATCAGCCATCTGCATCTGGTGGCATAGGTTCACGAGCATGGGCTCACAGATCTGTCTCTGCAAAGAGTGTACATGTAGACCAGCATCATCTTCTAGATCAGTGCTTCCCAACCTTTTTTGTTTGAGTCATGACCCCCTTTTATAGGAGTCAAGTAATAGGTTGCTTTATATGTTAAATTTGTCATGTAACAGTATCAGTGATTGCCAATGATGGTGCAAATCAAGAAACTCTGCTACAATCCTGCACATGATTCTGTGCTTGTGTGCCTGTGCACATTAGCATCAGTGCGAGTTATGTTTCTGTTGTGAAATGGGAGATTCTGGCCACAATTTTAAGATGAGTATATGTAGGACATGTAACAAAATGATGCAAGGAGCAGTGTTTGTGTTCAGCCTTGCATAGTCCCTACACATCCCATTTTCCATTCCTCCCACCCTGAAAGTTAGTCAGTTTTCAATGCTTACCCAGCAGTCTCAATTGGCCTGTTTGTGGAACTGTTGAGGTTTTGTTTTGATCCCTTGAGGTTCTCCCTCCCTCCCTATATATATTTTTGGTACTTCTGCTGTCCACAGGATTCTTCCAAGCATACTCATCTCCCTCTTGTGTGCAGGTGGTGCTGTTTTGTCTGTATATAAAGCACTCTGTGAATATAGATCACGCATATTATATGAGGCTGAGAAATCCATAAAGGCAGTTCCCGTTCCTGATGGCCACCAGATGGCTGAAGAATAGCTCTTGCTATAATAAATCTGTTAGAACTAAATCCAGTTGTTTTAAATCCAACTCTAAATCCAGTTAGAACAGACCTGGGTGAATGAATGGGGCTTACCAAGCCAGAACCAGACCTTTTGATTCCAGTCAAGCCAGACACTATAGTTAGTATATCATTAGAAAAAGAAGTGCATATTGTATGGTGCTTTGTATTCCTTGTTCTGCTGTATAGCATAGCATTGTGGACTTAACACAGGAAACTGTGAAAAAAGATAGAAACATCTGAAATGTGGATTTATAGCAGGATGTTAAACATTCCTTGGACTGAGAGTGTAATAAGTGAAGGAGATTCGCGCTGCACCCTCGCTGGGTACTTTTAAGAATCAACTAAAAACATGGATGTATAGACAGGCCTTCCCTTCCAGTTAATTCCTGTCCTCTTTCCTTTTTTTCCTCTTTATTTGATTTATTTTTATTTTTCCCATCTTATAGAGTTATTTAATTAATTAATTGTTATAAATTTTTTTAGAACTTGTTATCCTTATGTTGTAAGCTGCCTAGAGTGGTCGAAATGACTAGATAGGCGGGGTATAAATAAATAAATAAATAAATAAATAAATAAATAAATAAATGAATGAATGAATGAATGAATGAATGAATGAATGAATGAATGAATGAATGAATGAATGAATAAAAGAATAAAAGAATAAAAGAATAAAGCCCAAAAATCATAGAACACATAAAAAACAGAAAACAAGAATATTTTGACCACACAATGAGATTGTCACAGTTGTTCATTCAGGATAAAATAAATAGGAAAAGATGCAGGAAGAACTTCTTAGACGCGCCTGCTGGATAGCTTAGTGGATTAGGTATCTGGTTGCAGAGCCAGACATTGGGAGTTCAATTCCCCACTGTGCTTCTTTGACTGGGACTGGGCTTCATGACCCCTTCCTGCTTTGCAGTTCTGATGACAACGAAGAAGAAAATGATTGTTTAGGGGTATTTCATCTAGTAGCCAGCAGATCCATATTGCTGTACAGGATGAGGGAAGAAGAGGAAGAAAGGAGAGAGGAAGAGGAGGAAGGAGGAAGAAAAAGAAGGAGAAGATGAAGGAGAATGAAAAGGAGACAATGCTGGTATCTTCTCCCAGTATCCATTCTGCAGCAATCAGAATGTAAATTCAAATAAACTGATTCCAAACTGTAGAAGATCACAGAAATTTCTTGTATTACTGGACAGTTTTTAACACTCAAGAAATCATAACTGCTAATAAGGAATTCTCTATAGCATCTAGTTCAGCCCCACATCTTGTTGAAAATTCAAGGTTCTGCAAAACTAAATGTTTTGAGTATGTTTTTTGTTTGTTTTTATCTTGTCTGGTTTGGGCAACAGAATAAAAGTTATCCCCCTCTGCTAAAAATAAGAAGAAAAAAGGAAAATCATTCTTGTGGCAGTACTGCAAAGACTGAAAACAAAAGCGTTATAGAATAAACAGTAAGAGTTCATTCCTACTCTCATTATTTTTATTTATTATATTACAGAATACATGTGACATCAATACATATCCTGTAATATTTTCAGCTCCATCCTTTCCCCATTTAGCTTTGCAGATGGATCTAAATGGCACATATGGAAGTTTGAAGGGGATGCTCAAAGCAGTCCAATTATTTTATTGATACTTTGCACCGTAAGTCCTTTTAAAGAACTACAAAAATTATTGAAGCAGTGAAGTCCCTTGTCCACAAGGACGTTTAATAAACTGGCAGCCTTTTTGTTGCCCCACGTACGTGGATTATCAGTAGCTGAGCTGAATAAGGGATCTGTATTGAGGTTTATCGTGGCTCATACATTTTAGGAAGATCACGGTTAAATCAATTGTAAAAGCTCATGAAGAAAAATGCTCGTATAACCTCCCCTCGTTCTCACAAATTGCATACTCAGAATAAACAAACATAGTAAAAATAAGTCAACAAAGGCATATACTGCTTATTGGCACACATCACTGATCATGTTTCAAGCTACAGATGGGATACAAGGAGAGGGACATCCATGAGAGCAAGTGATTAGGATCCTGATGATGCAGTCAGCTGATTCAAACATCCTCTGCTTGATTTTCCTACCAGCTCATTTAGGATTGGACTAACAAAACCTACTGTTGTAGAGTTTGATATGTTAATTCAATCACAGTAACTGCACTGCTAGCAGAACCCTCACATCACCTGTGCACCATTGACATGCATGTAGAAAGGACAAGCACTGTGAGCTGATCACACCACTGATCTGTCAATTTCAAAGAACTCAGTACATTTTAACCACCTCATGAAATGATCTTCTCCCCAAACCATGAACCTCTCTGTTTCTATTTTTGTTTGTTTTATTTTCCCCAAAGGTCTGGAAATACTTTCTGCTGCAAATATCAGACAGTTCTTCCAAATACGTAAGAAATGTAATAATAAAAATGCCAGAAGTGTTCCAAGGGCTTCCTCTTGTACTTCATATGTTGAAGACCAGTAGCTTTCAAGATGTTAGGCAGTAGCCTTACTTAGACTTTCATTTGATAGTGTGCTCAGAGAGGACACTATCAAATCAACAAGAAGAAGGAAATTGAGACAATCTATTACACGTGGAGCTGTTAGATGTCCTGATTTTTCATTATCCTCAATCATGAGGAGATGCTCCAAATGTAATACACAGCCTCCTCTTCAAACATCCCTTCCCTATGGAGACACAAACAGGAAGGGATGAGACTAGAATACTTTTTCTGCTCACACTTTCCAATTATCCCCTTTCTTGAATACCTAAACAGAGCTAGTGGTATCAGGTGTCCCTGATTAGTTCTGGTGTGCGTACTTGACCATTTCCCGCTATTGCCAGCTAGTTTTCCCTGTTGACATGCATTTCCAAAGAGCATCTGCAAAACAATGTTGGGTATGCTTCCTTCCTTCCTTCCTTCCTTCCTTCCTTCCTTCCTTCCTTCCTTCCTTCCTTCCTTCCTTCCTTCCTTCCTTCCTTCCTTCTTTCTTTCTTTCTTTCTTTCTTTCTTTCTTTCTTTCTTTCTTTCTTTCTTTCTATTTATTTATTTATTTATTTATTTATTTATTTATTTATTTATTTATTTATTTATTTATTTATTTGACTTGTATGCCGCCCACACTCTGCAAGAGTCTCTGGGCGGCTTCCAACATCAATTAAAACAGTTCAGTTAAAAACAGACACTAAAAACCAATATGGTCACATCCACTCTACAAAAGCAAAAACAATCTAGATCCATGACTTATTCATTAAAATTAAAACCTCCAATTAAAAAACTTCTGGAACAGGAAGGTTTTAACTTGGCACTGAAATGTCAGTAACATCGGATGCCATTTGGGAGGGCATTCCAAAGACCGGGGGCAGCTGCCGAAAAGGCCCTCCGCCTACAGGCCATTCCTCTCACCTCATTGAGGGATGGTTCTTTAACGAGGGCCTTCTGGCTAGATCTCAGTTGCCAGGTAGGTTCGTATGGAAGGAGGTGGTCCTTCAGATATCCATGGCCCAAGCCGTTTAGGGCTTTATATGTCAAAACAAGCACTTTGAATTGGGCCGGGGCAACAACTGGCAGGCAGTGTTACCTGGCCAAAATTGGCTGAATATGTTCTCTCATGGCTCCTCCACTCACCAGTTGTGCAGCTCAATTCTGAACCAGTTGAAGTCGCCAGATCGTCTTCAAAGGCAGCCCCACATAAAATGCATTGCGGTAGTCTAAATGGATTGTTACCAGTGCATATGTGACTGTCATGAGGCTCTGTTCCTCCAAGTAGGGCAGCAACTGGAACAGTTTCCGCAGTTGCAGGAAGGCACCCCTGGCCACTGAGTCCATCTGGGCCTCCAGGGCCAGACCAGGGTCCAGGAGCACCCCCAGACTGCAGACCCTGTCCCTCAGGGGGAGTACAACCCCATTCAGGGCAGGGAAATGGCCCTCCAACCTGTCCGACAAACCACCCACTGACAGCACTTCCGTCTTATCTGGATTAAGCTTCAGTGTATTAACCCTCATCCAGTCCATTATCAGGTCCAGACACAAGTTCAGTTTAGAGACAGCCTCACCTGGATTAGTGGAAAATGAGAGGTAGAGCTGAGTGTCATCAGCATATTGCTGACTCCCTATAGTCCAAGCTCAGATGCCCTAGACCTGTGGGAATCAAAAGGCCTTTGCCTGCTGGAGGATGGAAAACACAGAGACCGGAACAGCCAAGCTTGCTATAGAAGGGAGTTCAGAGCTGGGAAGCAGCTGTTGAGAAAACTCTCTTTTTTATCCCCACTGAATTTGCCTCTGGGGAAGGCACAGGATTAGTATGCAAGGCACCTGAGGTACACTGTATTGTTATTCTTTAGGATATAGCCCTTCTGGGCTTCTGTACTCCAGCCAAGCCCAAGGTGGCTTTTTAGCCTGGCCATCTACAGTACAATCTATCCCCTTGCCCTTTTTTGTTATCAAGGCTGCAGGTCAGCTTGCTGGTGTCACAAATTACAAACCAGAGGAGCAGAAGTAATTTCACACAGGTAAGGATTTGGCTTCTCAGCACTCCTCAGAATGATAGCCTGGATAAATGACCCACTTGTTCTATGGGTGAGACAGCTGTTTTGAAAAGACTTGTCTCGCAGAAGGCCGTGTACTTACCAGAGTTTGAAAGTGTTCTCTCCTTCAGATCACAACACCCATTTCCCCAGCATGTCCATTCCCAAGAACTTTAGCAAGGACTGGCATTTACATTTACTGTATTTTGTCAGCAATTACCTGTCACAGAGAGCACATTATTAGGAAGCTCTTTGTTTAGACCATCCTAGAAACTTGTCAACAGATGCTTGATAAAAGGATACATTAACCAAGTTTTCTTGGTTGAAGTCTTGACAATATCTCATAAACTATTATGACATTCTTAAAACAATGCCTTGTATTCCCCAAGGAATAAGGATTACTAACTGAATTTTTCTTGTTCCCTGTTCTTTTTCTTTACCTGAAAATAATAACTTTATTTTCCCCTTCTTCTACCCCATAAATGATTGATGAAAAAATGCATGACGGGCATATCAGGAAAATGCATGCTGACATATTTGCACAGGAAATGTGTTGCATGTTGACAGTTTTTTGTTAGAAAAATGACAGTTTTGGAACAAGCTGTTCCTGCCATGGCTATTGGGAAGAGATAACAAAGGAAAAAGTAGAAGCTCGCTATGCACGCTTAAAATGGACCCATTAGCATAGAAGGTAGTTTAGTTATACTAGAAACCAAACCCTTTGTTTTCCCTATACCTTTTTGAGGGAGATTTTATCCCTAAATAAGGGGCTACAGAATGGGATATAAATAGCCATATGACCATTCCTCCTTTTGTGTTGGTATCCATGCCTGATTGTATTTCTCATGCCATTTTATTCAACACAGGTTGTATGAAAGCAGACTCTTTTTAAAGATAAGTTATTGGTCCACCATAGTTTGACCAATAGTCTGTCTGGTGTAGGTTTGATACTTATACTGGTTTCTAGTTGCAAATTCACATTTTGCTGCCTTTTCCTATAGAACCAACAGTCAAAACCAGAAGCAATGAATTTCTCCTTCTCAAAGAGGCATGTTTTACACTTTGCAGAAGTATGTTTTGCTTAATTACTGACTTATTTATTTACTGTATTTATTTATTTTATACCCCGCCTATCTGGTCGTTTCGACCACTCTAGACGGCTTATTGTATGAATCTTGTTTTTCTTGATCCATTTTTCAATCTTTTTGTATGTAGCTCTTTCTCTGGAATTCTTATATCTCTCTTTGTGCATATTTTTCATAATTTGCACCATTGTGACATTTTTGTCCATGCTAACCTATAGACAACTAAAAGGTGTAGATCACACTCTCTGGGGGTTCATATGTAAGACTGTGGATTGGTTTCTTGCTAGGAATACTCACACTTCTTATTCGTTTACATTTACATCCCATCTTTCCTTCAATGAAGTCAAAGCTAAGTACTGTACCAGGCTCTCTTCCATACTTTATCTGCACAGCAACACAAGAAGGAAGGTCAGGCTGAGAGACTGTCACTCAATGAGTTTCAGGACCAAATGAGGATTTGTACCTAGGTTCACCGAGTCCTAGTCCAAAACTGTAACCATGATACAACAGTGACAAGTACGGCTTGCTTCTGTGTGTGCTTTACTGTACTTGTGTGTTTGTCAATAAACCAAATTCTATTTAAACTCCAGATCTCCTCCAAAAAGAAACCAGATCCTTTGTACTGATGCAATACCACTCCTCTAGGAAATAGGCAGTGCATTGCTTTCAACTTTCCTCAGTAACTCTGTGGTTGCACATGCTATTCCGTTTTCCTTTGCTGTGGCTGGCAGGTTTATCCCACAATGTCCTTTATCCAGGTTGAACATTCAAGCCCATCTCTTTTGTCGTCACCCCAAAGGAAGGCACCATTATTTTTTTCAGCACCACATACTGTAAAGCACACATTTCTTTTGCTTCTGATTTCCCAGCGATGAGCTGTTCTTTACACTAACAGAACCCAGCACTTCCAAATTGGCAATGCAAATTGGAAAATCAGCCTTTAGTTGGCAAAATGAAGGGCAAGGATGCAAAGAAAATGTCAATATTTCTGTGCCTGTAGGTTCAGTCCATGCGCAGCATATTCTTAATCCTGGCAATCCATGAGATTCAAGGTGGCATCTCATTTCCAAGTCATATCTTATACATACACTAGTGACAATTAAAAAAAAATTAATGGGGCAAAAGGGTAAAAAAAAGATGTGCAGTCTTGTAGCTTAAAAAAAGAGAAATGAACACAAAGGTATAGATATTTTGTCAACTCTCTTCTTCCAAGGCATGTACTGTTGTTAAAGCTGAATTGAAGGTGATCATTCTAACCTATGAAGCCCTAAAAGGCTTGGACCCAAGCTATCTCAAGGACTGCATCTCCCTTTATGAGCCTGCTCCAGTATTAAGGTCATTAGGGAAGGCCTTTCTGTTGGTCTCGCCACCTTCACAGGTGCATTTGGTGGGGACCTGGGAGAAAGTCCTCTGTGTTGCTGCTCTGGAACTCCCTCCCACAGGAGTCTAGATTGGCTTTACTATCTTTACTGTTCTTCTGTATGCAGGCATAGATCTTTCTCTTCAGGCAAGCTTTTCTGAGTGAAAGGCTGGTGAATAGGCTTTTTAAAAATGATTTCTTGTACCTTACTGCATTTAATGTATTTTTGGTGTTGCTTATGTTTTTTGGGGTTGTATTCATTGACGTTTTTAGTATTGTATACTCATTGTTACTAACTTAGATACTGTATTTTAAGTGTTGTAAGCTGCCTTGGGTACTTTTTAAGGAGAAGGGTGGGTTTAAACTATTTAAAATAAATAAAAATACATAAACTGACATGGTAATTCTTATATGACTTTCAATGTAAATGAGCTATTTACTGAGTGGTTTTAGCAGTTCCACATCCCCAGTGAGCTTCCATTGCTGAGTGGGAATTGAACCTGGGCCTCTTTAGTCCATTGCTCTATCCACTACACCATGCTGGGTATCTTGTATACTTAGATTGAAATCAAGTGCCTTTTATTTCTTGTTGTTTGCACTATTTCCACAAATGTTCCATCAGATATTCTGCACTTTTTTGTTTTTTGTTTTTTTAAAGCTGGATACAAGGCATACTTTGGTGCTTGCCTACAACTTGTATCTCAAGGGATTTCTACATAGGATACTTAGCAAAGATTAATTTGTTTATTAACAACAGACAATACAATAACATAAATTACCTATCTGTTGGTTGTTGTGGGTTTTTCGGGCTTCTTGGCCGTGTTCTGAAAGTGGTTCTTCCTAACGTTTCGCCAGTCTCTGTGGCCGGCATCTTCAGAGGACAGCACTCTGTGCTCTCCTCTGAAGATGCACAGACTGCTGTCCTGAGCACAGAGTGCTATCCTCTGAAGACGCCGGCCACAGAGACTGGCAAAACATTAGAAAGAACAACCTTCAGAACACAGCCAAAGAGCCTGAACAACCCACAACAACCAATGAGGAGAACATTTAGGAGAGGGGGTGTTGGTGGTCCCAATCTGGGCAGTGGTGATCCAGTTGTGATTTTGGGATATTAAAGGATTCCCCTTCATCCTGTGTCTCTCAAAGGCTTCCTTAGGTCAAAAGGGATCTCTTGGAATCCCTGGAACCTGAACAAGGGAAATAGGAAATATTCAATGGTATTCAATTGAATATTACTTATGTGGGATTATGACATCATTCCACCTGCCCGACCTAAAGTTATGCCAAGAAGATTCCAGCCATTCCATGTTTAATCACCAATGAAAGCCAAATAGACTACCAAGCACATTGTAATTATTGACTACCCTTTTGTAAAACAACAACAAAGGGATATGTGTAAGTTGCCAGAGTGCTTCATAATTTGCTGAATGTAATGATTTTCTCCCCTGAGTGCCAAATTAACACAGCCTTAATTCTGCATTAGACGTAGCAGAAAAAAAAAACATAGATGTGTGCAAAACAGCAATAATATCCATCCTGCATCTCCTGCCGCTCCAAACACTTGTATTCAAGATGCTGAAATAGTACAGTGCTATATTTAGTAAATCAGATGTGTGCTGCATGGGAGGTAAACCTATTAATTTTAGATGAGAGTGCTTTTCCTCAAATATCCATAAAGGTTTGAATCAAAACCACAGTGTATTCAAATTCAATTCAGGATGGTTTCCTGCATTTTCCATTCTCCCCCGCCTTTTACTGATAATGTTTCTCACTCTGCAGTTGCATAGATGTTACAACAGCCATATTGTAATGCATGGGGCTTGATAAATGACCTTACAAGTTCTGGTTCTGGGGACAAACTACAAATATTTTTTTTTACTTCAGCAATTTGGCAAATTGTACCAGCTATTAGAACAGCTCATTTTTAATCAGATCAGAACAGGCATGAGATGGCATTTAATCAATTCACCCTCACCCATTGCAATCCTGCAAAATACCCTTTTTCTGAAGGAAGCATTGGTTTTGATTGGGCAGTCCTCCTTTTTTTATACCAGCTCTTAAGTTATCCTATATCCCCTTTTTGAATTCCATAATTAATATGTTTAAATTCTATAAGCTGAGCATATATATGAGGTATATGCCTTTTGAGAATATTACAAATTTATAGAAGAGACAATGGCTCTTTTCTACTAGGTATGAATAAGGACAAGTTATTATGGGAAACATTCATATATGTAACTCCTCACCATGATTCTGAAATGACACCTTACAGTTTTTTTGGTGTTCCTGTCCTCAAATAAATGTGCTTTCTCAATGGCAAAGCTTCAGTGTTCCACATCTATCAAATTCATTCTTGTGTTGGCCTAATGTAACCTTTGTCTACAGCATATATATAACAATCTGTGTCAGTTTCTCCCAGTCTGGTGCCTTCTAAATCCATATCTCCCTCAGTCAGGATGATTGTTGCTACCAAGCTAAAGAAGAGCTGTCTTGTTCAGTAGAATTTATTACTGTTACTCATATAATCAACATCTCCTCGTATCTTTAGACTACGTATGGAAAGCTAATCTTCAGTAGATTTGGTCCATCCTCCTCGGGACATTGATAACAAAGATAACAATGATTTTGAACTTGCCAAGAAGCTAAAATATGGCCCAAATATTCTTACATAGCTACTCAAATCCAACCTCTGATCTAAACTGGTAATCATGTTTGAATTTGTAGTCATAGTAGTGCCTGCTGGATTCTAGAGCAAATGTCCTGAGAAGGCCGAGTCAGCTCCTCACCATGCTTAGTCATCTGCAACATCTGATTATATGATAAGAAATGCTCTAATTTCACCTCTGCAACCCACAGGAGAAGTGGAATTGAGGATAGGAGGCATGGTCAGAAGCCTTGTGAAATGAACCTAACCAGATAATATATCACCAACTCAGAGCAGGTTGGTGGCAGCATTTTTCAGAGGCCACGTGGGCAAGAGAATGAGCTCAGCAGCTGAAGCAGTTCTTGCCATTCCACCCAGCCTTGAAAATACCGTAGCACACATGACATATCAGACCCATGTTTTTCCAGGCTGAGACTTGTGGAAAACTTACCAGCAGCTTATGGGGGTGGCTTGTCCAGGCTCTGTACTGCTGTTTACAGTGCTAGTACAAAAGAGAAGACTCATGAATCATGATAGTAGTGCTCCACTCACTGGCTTGTTCCAGACATCACAATCTGCCCAAGTGCATGGGCCCACTGCTTTTTTTCCCCTTCAGTCTGGTTCCCTCACTCCTTCCTTATTGGTGTGAAAACATTGTACAGACTCAACACACATAGCAACACCTTCACACTAGGCCAGTGAGTCTGAGTGCCAATTGAGAATTAGTAGATACAGGTTTTAAAACTATCATAAACAACTCTCTTGGAGACCTGGAAGAGCATAGAAATTCTCTGCTACTTTAGCTGGCACTTTGAGACCTAGCAACTCTAATGAAATAGTTGTTCAAATCCCCTGTTATGTGTTCTTTATGAAACCTGGCATATATTAGATTGGGTATCTACAGTAAGTCCTCTTTCTCATATTTAAGAAGCATTTGTTTTGCCTTAGATACCTGACTATGCACTAGTCTTATTAGCCAGAAGATCGCTAGGTAAGGGTGATGTTTCTACAAGTTGTTTATTGGTGCATCTCTGCCAAAGACTTTCTCAAGTCAAAAGAGATCTCTAGGGAGCCTGGTGTTGGGGAGGGGGGGATAGGAGAGTTTAATATAAATTTTAAAATCTGTGACTGATGACATCATCAGTCTTAAAGCGTGCCGTGCAACAGGTCTCTGACTAATCTCTTGCTTATTTTATTCATGTTACATTGTGGATTGCATTCAGGAATACTTAAAGTAGACATACTGAAATTAATGAAATTTAGTAATGAGCAATTTGTACCATGAATTTCAATGGGTATACTCGAAAGAATTCTAGATCTTATATGCTGGGACTGCAGTCTTTGTAGAAAAATAATTTGTATAAAAAATAATTTAGATACTGTTCTCATGCTTTAATTTCTGACATTCTGACTAGTCCAGAATGCTTCACTACTGATGAAGACAAATGTAAGCTCTTTCTACACGGATCAAATCTATGGAGTTGTTTGGCATTCTGGTGGTTGATTCAAGTAATGTGTTTTCTGACCTTGGCCTCAGCATTTATTTTTGAAGGCACTAAAAATCAGTCTCAAATTATTGGAGCAATGGTTGCAATCTCCATTTTCTTCCAAGAGTATTGCTTTCAATACCCACCTGTTTTCTTGGGCACCTCTGCTATTAAATGACTACAGAAGATGGATAACACTGGCATAAATTCTTCAAAATGGTGTTATATGTTATACTGCTCTATATAAATGATTTGTGTTTTTGTTTATGAGAATCTTGTCTATAGCGAAGATGAAAAAACATTTATCTGGTCTTTATGACCACTGGGAATTTGCATTATGTTTATGCTCATTTACACCCTCTCTTCTAACTACAGAATTATACAGCAGAATTCTGTGGCATATAGTATCTGGCTGTCCAGTCCATATTTTTTAAAAAACAAACCCAGCCATCTAATTAGTTACATCATTCTTTGCTCACATGAATCTCAGGGGAAGCATAAATCTTGCCATCTCAGTAATAAGCAGTGAATCAAAATATATATTAATTACAATACAGAGTAATAATAAGGGCAATATCCTTAACTTCAAATGTTCTAACACAATGAGGCATTTTGTTCTATTTATGTGTTAACACAGTAGTCTCCAACCTTAGGCCTCCAGATGTTCGGGGACTTCAACTCCCAGAAATCCTGGCCAGCAGAACTGGTAGTGAAGGCTTTTGGGCGTAATAGTCTAAGAACATCTGGAGGCCCAAGGTTGGAGACCACTGTGTTAACAGATGAAATGTTTTGCAATCATTTCATTACATTTTTTGAGTTATTCTCTCCTGCAGAGAGAGAGTCACATTGTCAATTGATATTTTATTGCCCAATTGCTAATTTTACCTTCTAGACCTTATCCATCTAATAAAGATATTGGACTTCACTGCAGCTACATTGATATATAATGCAGGAAATGCTATTGGATTGGAACAGACTGATTTGCATCTTTTCACTGACTACATGGCTTAAAAGCAAATGTGAGTGTGCACCCGTGTAGCTTTTCTTGGCCACTGAGGCTTCACTTTAAGAAAAAAAGAAAAGAAAGAAAGAAAGAAGATCTAGTCTCATTGTTTCAGGTGGTGTGATTGCTTGAATTGATGCAGAAAAGTGTGATCCTGTGTGGAATTTCTCTCCACTGATCCCCTCAGGGACAAATAATGCAATGTCTTTAATTTTTTTAAGCTCGTGCTAGGGCTGTTGTACTAGGGCAACTGGACAACAAATCAGAGAGAGAGAGAGAGAGAGAAAGAGAGAGAGAGAGGAGGAGGAGCAGGAGGAGGAAATGAAAGAAAGAAATTGCCATTTGGCCTTTGTTTACAGCTTGCAAAAGTAGTTCTCCTGTAGCTGTGCCTCCTACAAATCAGGATGACTACAGGAAAGTTATCTTAACAAGCTGCAAACAAGACTTATCCGATTTCATCCCCCTCTCTGTGTGGCCAGTTAACTCAGATTTACCCAGGAAACCCGAATTCCCATGTGTGAGTTCATAGTGAGTAAATTCGTATTTTTCTTCCTGTATAGTTGCACCCTAAGATTGACTACTTTAAAAAAGTACATAACATCCACTTTAAAATGTGTTTAGCATTTTCCGTGTACACCTAATCTCCAGAATGCTGGAAAACTGCTGCTCCTAAGGGATGCATTATTTAGGTAATATAGACACAGTATGAAACCTTATGTTGTGGTTTGCTCTAGCTTCACTAGTATCAAGCTCCAGAATAGTCTGTGCAATGGAACAAATGCACGGAATCAATGCAGCTGATCATGCAAATAACACTACCATTATTTGTTTGTTATGTATATATCCCACAAATCTTTCATGCTACATGTTCCAACCATTAGCACATACTATCTGCAGCAAGCAAGATGTGTTTTGGGGGAGGAGGTTGTCTTGCCCCCACCATTTTGGTGTGGGGTGCTCATCCCTGCATGAATAATGGGGCCACACCACATCCACTGCCAACTATGGTACAACTATAGCAACCATATTGCTACAAAAGCAAAGAATGTACTTGATCTATCCAAGACCATGCTGAACAGACCATTTTCTGTATAAAGACATTGCACAGAGAAATCGAATGATATACTTAGAAACATCTAAGACATAAGACATAAGACATAAGAAATTTATTTGTCATTGCTCTCACAAGTGGGTGCAACGAAATGAGGTGCTCTTCCCCAAGGTAAAACTGGACAACACTACAAAAGAAGTTAAAATATACACAACTTTCACCATCCAAATATAGATACCTCGTTTTCTCTCAGCAATTAAAATTCCACCAAAAACCTATGGCCCCGCATTAAAACTCAATATAAGAAATAAAAGACAAAGAATACAAAAAAATCTGGTTGCTCTCCATCAAATGCAGTCAGTGGCTCTGATAGGCAGTGAGGTGGGTAACACACAAACAGAAGCCCCATCATGTCTCTGGATGTAGGATGCAAATCTGTCTTTGTCTTGTTTGCATGCACAAGAATCAGAAACTTACATTTTTTCCTCTTTACTTGTGAGAGAGCATGAGCTTTTTTGTTTTTGTTTTGGTTCTGAAGGGGAACAGCTACTACTAGTTTTGCCATTTTTGCACAAACTGCAGAAACCTTGATTACCATTCTTTTTTAAAGGGATCCTTCTTTTGCTCTCATATTGAAAGCACGGAATCTTGTGGGACTTAAGAATGCCATATCAGTTAGGCCAAGACAGCCTAAGTGGATGAGAATGAAAAATTTCACAAGTATTCTTCGTATTCCTACCCTGCATTATAAAGGTAAGTACATGCACTCAACATTTTCCATGTACCAGAATGTCTTGGAAAAACAAGTGGGAAACATCAACAGACACCTGGGCAGGTAGGAAGGGGAGATTACTGCTGTACTGATACTGCAGCACTAGTGTAGTAGTGGACTCAGTGTCACCATACCATGACAAAAAAGATGGGAGAATATGGTCTCATCTGGTACATCCTGCAGAGGAACAAAATAACTTGTTCGGAGAACGCATGTTAGACAATTTTCAAAGGCTAAGAACAACTGTGAGTGCCAACTAGAAGAAAGCAGCTTTGTTAAGTCAACTCTTAGGTAAGTCTCATTGATTCAATGGATCTATTCTAGTTGAGATTAACAATGGGATTTAGCCCTCAAATTCACAGGATAACGTCCCTTTCTATTTATTTGCTTAAAGCCTGATACTAAATCTAGTTGTCCCAACAAGAGTTGGGTCCACACTGAATTAATTGGATTTACATAAGTTTTTTTTTAAACTAAAGTCCTTTTGATTCATGAGATCTACTCCAGTTGATATTCAGTTGGATGCAAGCCCTTTTGAAAACACTTTTAAAAATCACACACACACCAGCGCTTTCTGTATTACTACTTTTTTTTGTTAACTACCAAGGGCTCCAAGCCATCCCAAAGTGGATTAATAAAACTGGACAGAAATTAATTTGCAACTCATTAATATTGTTTGCTTAGGTTTTAGAATCTGTTTTGTCTGTTATATAGGATTTGTCAACATCAAATTTAATTTGCCGTTCTCTTGCCAGTTTCCCTTTCCTTGTGCCACGAGCATTTACCAGCCTCTATAGCACTGTCTAATTCAACCATCTTCACTTGTCAGCAGTTTTGTCATCTTGTTATATGCTGCCTCTTGTTAGCCATTAATTAATGCATGCAACAAAGGTGGGAAAAGGGCTTCTAACAGGGATCCTCTGTTGCAGCTGCACATTTTCTTATGCTTGCCATCGCTCTTATTTTTCTCCTCTTCTTTGGGCCCAGCAGTTCTGTTATGGTTGCAGAGTCTCCATAATGCATGATGTGAATGATTTCATGAAAGCTCTCCAGTCTCACTGTAAAGATACATGTTTGGATTTTCTTTTATGTATGAATTTCTTAAACCTGCTACATGGTTCTAAGAAGCTGGAGAGGCACAATTTATCTTCACTGATAATACTATCAGCTCATCTGTGCTAACTTGCAATTTATTCATACTGATCCCTCTCCTTCTATTATCCTTATGTACTGTAGATGTTATATGGCTTCCTTTCCCTCCCAATTCCTTCAACTATTTTCCTGGTTACTAAATGAAATCTCTTTGATCCTTTTGCTGCTCCGTTTAACCTTAAGGGATATTTGAAGAGCATGCTAGAAAGCATGTTGTCCCTTGCTATCCACCAGAATTGCTCTTTAAATGATAAATTACATACCTTCAGAGCTATATAATGGCTGAAAGCATAGTGCTCAGCTGTTTAGGCACAGCAGAACACTATGTGGCATTATAAGCTACTACAGTTTTGACAATTTGGATCACTTCACCTCTAACAGCTTTGATGCAGCTTTATGAATAATTGCAGATCTTCCTCTCTCTCCCCACCCAACCGCCCTTGTCCACAGGCAACCTGTGGGCATGTTTCTTTCCATTTCAGGGTAGAGTGTTACTTACCTCAGCCATAAGCTGTCCATCCCTTTCTCTCCCTCCCTCTTCCTCCACTCCCTCTTCTCTTTTTCTCTCTCTCTGTGAGAGAGATCCTTTCCATTGTCTTAAGTGTTGGCAAACCATTTAAGAAGCTCATTCCAGTCCATTATATTTTACATCTGAGGTCTATTCACTTGCTGTACAATTTCAAGATATTTTGCTGCCCGAGGCAAAGAGCAAGATGCCCATCCCATTCCACATGTAGGAGACAATCAGAGCGGTATATCAATCAAGCCACTGGCTATCTCCAGCCATAAGGTAATTGCTGTTGACCCTAGGCATAGTGTTACGGTTGTAATCACACCATATGGAACATGTGAACAACTGACTACAGTACAATTCACTAGTGCAATTGTTATGGGCTATCTGGTTCAACTAGGGGATGGGAAAATTCTTAGCAAGGGGCTCTGTAAAGCTTCCGTTTAGAAAGAGAGGGAAAGCTGAACAAGAGGTTTTGTTTTTATGTGCCATCAAGTTAATTTCAACGTTTGGAATTTTAACTTGAAATTTCTCTCTGGTAGTCCACAGCTTGCCCAAAGCTATATAAGCTGGCTTGTCTTCAAAAAAGCATAATGGGAAGTCATACTGCTGACCTCTGACACTACAGCTAGATATTCAGTTCACGGAACTATCCAACTGGTGGGGAGCTTCTGGCCCTCTGGAGCAGGAATTATGCTCTCATCACCTCGATTTAGGTGGCAGAATGTCAATTCAAGTATGCAGGAGGAGCAACTCCTTGTAGTGATACTCTGCCCTTGCATTTTATTTTCAGATCTTGAACATTTTACCTCCGGAACTTCCTCCTTTGAGCCTTGGATCCTTGTACAAGGAGAAGTCTTTGAATGATAGCGCTGTTTTGAGATTTAGTTCCCAATACATATGGATTACAGACACTTTTGAGGTCTTTATTTTGATTCCTGCTTCTCGAACCTTCTTTGTTGATGGAACCCATGGATAAAAATATATACACTGTTTGTGTTATTGTTGTTGCTGACATTTAGTTTAAAATTTCAAATCTTTGCAAAGTATATTGTGTTTCTACTTCTTATTTAGAAAATAGTCCCATGGGATTTGAAAGAACAGTATACTAGCACAATTCTGTTTATCTGTGAATATTATTGCAGAATTTATGTAAATAGAAGCCATGAGCAAAATCCAGCTGACTGTTGGCAGAGTATAATGCTCCACCCAAGTCATAAGTAGGGTAGGGCGTCCAGGGCTATGACCCAGGGCACCAATCAAAAGGGTGCAAGAATTTGATGCTGGAAGGGTGTGGATTCATCTGCTACATTTGTTGCTGGAAGAACCAGCCCCAAATTCATATACTACTTCCAGTCATTTCTTCCTGGGGCAGAATGAAAACACATAGTAAGATAGCTCATAGAAGGAAACCAATAGAGCCACTGCATGCTCTAATCCAATGTTCTTCCCTTTCCTCCTTCTCCCTACATATGCCTATCTCATGTTTCTAAAGCTTAACCAAATTAGCTAAAAGGGTTGCAGAGCCACAGATGCCAAAATTGCTGGTTACAGCTTTGCATTTCAGAGGAGTAGCTCCCCATGATATATGTTGCGATGGTGGAGATTGCCTGCTAAAGCCAATGCTTTCTCTCTAAGGAAGGTTCAGACACTTTGTGCAAGCTCCATAAACATCCTCTGTCTCAAAGCTGATCATCACATCTGTGGAATGAATAAACAGTATATTGCCCCATACCGAGTGGTAAACTTAATTCTGGATTTTACCATCCCAGAATGCAGTTTTAAAGTACTGTAATGTGATAAAATACCCCCTTCATCTCAAATAACTCCATATAGAAAACAAGAACATTGTCTGAAATCTCTGGCATCTAGCTTTTCCTGTTCAGATATTTCAAGTCAGTTCCACTCCTGAAGTTGCCTGTCAATCACATCCAACTGTTGGTCTTCTGGAGGGATTATCCTCCAATAACAAACCAAAAAACTCTTGGGGTTGATGGTACAGGGGAATATGCCACTCATGGGCTATAAAGGGAAAAGGGAAGGGGTGCTCAACCCAAGAGGCTCCAAGTCAGGGGTTCCCAACCTTGGGTCCCCAGATATCCTTGGACTAAAACTTCCTGATGCCTACACCAATAGCTCTGCTGGCCAGGATTTCTAAGAGTTGTAGTCCAAGAACATCTGGAGACCCACAGTTGGGAACTAATACTCTAAGTCACAAGGTAAGGCCACCTCCCAGTCCAAGAGAAAACTGCTAGCAGGAAAGAAGAGCAAGGTTGGTGGCTTTCTGAAGAAGTGCTTGTTTATTTGCTTCTTGTGAAAGATTTCCTTCTCTGTCCTCATCAAGAGGAGAACTGTTAACAATGTGACTGGGGGCTGAATGGGGTTCTGAGACTTATAAGTATTAGTTCTGGTCAAGAAGGTGGTGGGCAATGATGTGTAGTAGCTAGAGATGGGGATATTTTTGTTCATACGTCCTGGTGCTGTGGAAGTAGCTCCTCTGTCTCCCTGCTTGGCTGGCTACTCCAGGCAGGGGGTGGGAGAATGACTCTCCCCGCACACCTGCTGAATTTATGAATATGAATATCCCCATCTTTAGTAGTGGCCCTAGACTTCTGTCAGCCCTTTCCTTGACTTTCTGGCTCTGGCTTCAGCAGACTCCTGTCATGCTTGACTGCCCTATGATTACTGGAATGTCTGTTTCCTAACCTAGAACTTGGACTGTTATGCCACTAAATAGTTCTCTGGAAAAGACCCTGATGCTGGGAAAGGATGAAGGCAAGAGGAGAAGGGGATGACAGAGGACGAGATGGTTGGACAGTGTCACTGAAGCTACCAACATGACTTAGACCGAACTATGGGAGGCAGTGGAAGACAGGAGGGGCTGGTGTGTTCTGGTCCATGGGGTCACAAAGAGTCGGACATGACTTAACAACTGAACAACAACAATTTCTTAGAAAGCATACTTAGCCTGAGGGTATACTACTCTATTCTTGTATTTCAATAAAATAAAATAAAAATGGTTCAGTATATTGGGACAGTTGCAAACTAGGAATAAATTTTACAAAAGGGATGGAGGAATGTTTACAAACTGAATTTAAACAAAGGGGGCTCTGGGGTATGAGCATTGGTATTATAGAAGAGGAATTAATCTGGTGTCAAATCAATTAGATGGTATGGAAGATCAAAAAATAAGACACTGTAGTCCCGTTCAAGTCTGAAGGTGCATTTAACTTCAAGGTAGTCCCATTTAGAATCAGGTGATAATTATTTCATGCATTATCAGTTGCATTTGGGATTTACTCTTCCATAGGTGTGACATTTAAAATAGGTGAAAATAGGCTTGGTGGTCTCACCTGACTCTCACATTTGTGTACTGTGAAAGGATTACAAAATTTCAGTACGTGACAGTTTTCAGCCAAAAGTGAATCTGTAGTGAATTCAAGGAGCTGAAATAATCTAGAACTTCAATTTCATAGAATCATAGAATCATGAAGTTGGAAAGGGACTATAAGTCCATAGAATCCAACCCTCTGTTCCAATGCAGGAATACAAATCAAAGGATATATGTCAGGTAGTTGTCTAAATTTCTTTTGAATGCCTCCAATGTTGGAATACACATCACTTCTGAAGGTAATTGATTCCATTGCCATAACAGCTAGGAGGTTTTTCCTGATATTCAGTCAAAATCTGGCTTCCTGTCACTCAAGCCCTTTGTTGCATGTCCTGCACTCTGGGGTGTTTGAGAACAGATCCTGACTCTTCTCTGAATGACAGCCTTTCAAGTATTTAAAAAGTGCTATCACATCTCCCTTCAGTCTTCTTTTCTCAAGCCTAAAGTTATTTCAGTCTTTCCTCATATGGCTTGGTTTCCAGCCCTCTGATCATCCTTGTTGCCCTTCTCTGAACTTGTTCCAATTTGTCATCATCCTTCTTGAAGTGCAGTGTCCAGAACTGGACACAATACAGTGGGGTCTTGACTTGAGAACTTAATCCGTATTGGAAGGCGGTTCTCAAGTCAAAAAGTTCGCAGGTCAAATCTGCATTTCCCATAGGAATGCATCGAAAACCATTTGATCCGTATCTGCTCTTTTCCGTCCATAGAAACTAATGGGAAGCTGCTATTCTGCCTTCGACCACTAGAGGGGGATATTTTGTTTCTTTTTTTTCTTAGGTCAAGAAAGGTTCAGAGAAGGCAGGGAAAATACAGTCCAGGCAGTACCAGGCAGTCTGAAGACTCCCAATCCACTCTCTAAATGCTGGGAGGAGTGAGGAAGCAGACAGGCACCCTTTTCACTGGCCAACAGTTAACTGAAAGTTCAAATTTTGCACTTTCCCTGCCTCCCACGTGGTTTTTTTCAGTTCTTAACTCAAATCTAAGTATGTAAGTCAAGTCAATATTTTCCTATGAGAGCGGTTCTTAAGTCAAAATGTTCTTAACTCAAGCTGTTCTTAAGTCAAGACCCCACTGTACTCAAGATGAGGCCTAACCAGTGCTGAATAGAGGGGAACTAGTACCTTGTGGGATTTGCAGACTATACTTCTGTTAATGCATTCTAAAATAGCATTTGCTTTTTTTTGTAGCCACTGTGAGCTCATATTCAGCTCGTAATTTATGACAATTCCAAGATCCTTCTCTCTTGTAGTATTGCTGGAGCCAGGTATCCCCCCATCTTGTAACTGTTTGTTTGGTTTCTTTTTCCTAAATGCAGTACTTTGCACTTATCCCTGTTAAAGTTCACTCTGTTGTTTTCAGCTCAAGCCTAACCACATCATTTTGAATTTTGCATCATACTTCCAGGGTATATTCCACCAAATTTTTGTGTCATCCATAAATTTGAATATCATCCCCTGCCCCCCTTGATCCAGGTCATCAATAAAAATGTTGAAGAGCACAGGGCCCAGGACTGACCCCTGGGGTACCCCACTTGGTACTTTCAGCCAGTTTGAAAAGCAGCCATTGATCATCACTGTGGCGTCCACCCTCGTGCCCCTTGCTTGACCTTCAAGCCCCCGAGCATACGAAGGCAAACAAATATCACTCTTTTCACTTGCTGCCACCAGGTGATCTCTAAATCACCATTACTTCAGAAAGACTCAGGCACACACTTCAAGTTCTTTTAAATAAAACTTTGGTTTATTGATTACATAGATTCATAAATATCTTCAGTAGTTAATCACATCTAAATTCCCCAAACTACACATTCTCTTGCACACCCTGACTCTACTCTCAGTGACTCAATCTGACTTAAACTCACTTCATCTCACACTCTGACTGAAATATTGACTCAGGCTCCACCTCTTATAGCATTTGTCTCGGCTCTGTCTCTCTGCAACATTAATATTCATAAACCATTATATTACATAACATAGTCGTCGTTTAGTCGTGTCCGACTCTTCGTGACCCCATTATTACATAACATAGTACAGTAAAGGTAAAGGTAAAGGTTGCCCTTGACACTTTTTGTCCAGTCGTGTCCGACTCTAGGGGGCAGTGCTCATCCCCGTTTCCAAGCCATAGAGCCAGCATTTTGTCCGAAGACAATCTTTCCGTGGTCACATGGCCAGTACGACTTAGACACAGAACGCTGTTACCTTCCCACCGAAGTGGTCCCTATTTATCTACTTGCATTTGCATGCTTTCGAACCGCTAGGTTGGCGGGAGCTGGGACAAGCGACGGGCGCTCACTCCGTCGCGTGGATTCGATCTTACGACTGCTTGGTCTTCTGACCCTGCAGCACAGGCTTCTGCGGTTTAGCCCGCAGCGCCACCACGGCCCTACATAACATAGACCATAGATCAAATAAATAGAGAATGCTATAATCACCCTCCGAGTATGATTCTGTACCCAACTGTGCATCCATCTGACAGTTGTTCTATCCAACCCACACCTAGTTAGCTTGCTAATCAAAATATTATAGCTTTACTGAAATTAAGATATACTATGTCCAGAGCATTCCCTCTGTCTATCAGGGAGGTTGCCCAATCAAAAAAATGAGATTCGATTAGTCTGGCAAGATTTGTTCTTGACAAATCTGCATTGGCTTCTAGTCATTTTCTAAGTGCTTGCATAGTGACCACTTAATAATCTGTTCCAGAATTTTCCCTGGGATTGATGTCAGGCTGACTGGTCTGTAGTTCCCAGGTTCCTGCTTTTTGCCCATGGTTTATTGCACCTGGATGATTTTCTTTCTCACCCCCACCCCAATTTAAAGAACTATATTGACCTAGTGCTTTTTGGGGACAATGACAAAAGGAAAACCATCTCACTATATGCCATCGTGCTTTGCATATGATTTTGAAGAGACCCTCCTGTTGGAAAAATAAAATTTTGCTTCTCAAGATAAACACAAAAGTCAAAATACAGATACTGTAAAGTGCATCAGTGTTTTGTTTTGTAAGTAGGTCAGTGATTTGTATAACTTAAAGTTACTTGGAGTATCCAGATTCCGAGTAAGCAATACATGTCTAAAACTACAGCAAATAAAATATTTATAGTTTTCTTTAAAAATAAATAGACTGGAGTTAAGATGCAGAAAGAGTTTTTGCCTAATGCAGTGGATGTCATTTGTCTGTTTTAAGAGTGCATTTCAATTCGATATTAAGAAATAGAATGACCTTGACATGTTCTTACGTGCTATTTTTATTCATATTTAAGAAAACAAATACATAATAAAACAGTGCAATTAAAATATGACCAGATATCCTGATTTGGAAGCAATGTGTTTTGCATCATGATTTATCTTGAAATTTTTTCCTCACCACAAAAAACATATTATTTATTTATTAAATTCTGCCTTTCCTCCAAACAATTCAAAACAGTGTACCAGGCTCTCTCCCACTTTCATCCCCAAAATAATTCTGTGAGGTAGATTATATGGAAAATTAGTGACTGTACAAGGTCATTCAAGGAGCATTACAGCCTGCATTTTAACTGTAAATAGTCTCTTTTCTTGATCCTATTTACATTGCATGATAATGTCCTGTGGATTTCAGGGAGCATTTCCCACACATTGGGAATTCCTTAAAAAATTAAGTACAGATTTTGAAAATAAAGCATTGAAATTAATGCATTAATATTAAATGTATTACTTTTTGGACTAATAGCAGAATAAGGATCTTCAAATCTAATATTTGAAAATAACAATTTAAGAAGTATTATTAATAGGAATTTTGCTCGTTAAAAATATTAGTTTTGCATACCCCTCTGTCGAGAGGATATGTCAGCCCATATTTCCCTTCCTCAAAGAGTAAAGGGTCTACACTTTACTTTAAAAACAAGATTTATAATAGGTACCCCAACCTTGGTTTTATAAATGGGACTATAACACCTAACAACCTTAGTAGACATGATTAAGAGTCTATGGTATTTCTCAGGGCTTCAAGAGGTTATAGTTCAAGACCATCAAAGAAGTATTGATAGGAGTGGCCAATTGGCTTTTTTATAGGGCAATGATTCTAACCTTGGGACGGCTAATGTCTTGGACAATAATTTCCAGAAGCCATGAGAAGTACCTTAGCTGTGTTAACTAAGGCTTCTGGTTGTTACAATCCAATTCCATTTATAAGGCCAAGGTTGGGCTATATAATTTAAACCTAGTTTTAAAAAAGGAGTTACGGACTAGGAGGGGAAGTGTGAATGTAATGTGCTTTTAATTAATTTATGCTCATTTAATCAGTTCAATGTTGTCAGATTTAAATGTCAACACCAGGAAGTTAATTTCCCAATTTCCAACATGTAATTTTAACTAATTAATTTTTAAACCCAATGTTCCAAGCTCCAGTACCCCCAATAGATATCTTGTTTGGATATGAATTGACTGGCAGCGGTGGCAGCAGCTTGTCCCTAGCCTGGTTACTCAACCTGGGGGTCGGGACCCCCAAGGGGTTCACATAATGTTTTCTGGGGCGGTCACCATGGTTATTTTTAGTTGCAATTATTTTTTTATTTATTAAATTAAATATGGTATACACAATGCTGTTTTATTTCAATCCTCTTGGCCTACAGATAGATCATTTAAATCTGACCCAGAACTGCAGGCATCCTAGAGTTCTTAGTTGTTTCTGTACTCCTTTGAGTGGACTTCCCTTTCATGCATGTGCATCAGTCCTACCCCTCCAAAAGCACTACTCTTACTCTTTTCTCTTTGCTCTTCCTCATCCACCTTTAGAGGACTGATGTCAGCCCTTTGGACCAAAGTCTTAGCCTGGCTCAAAGGGGCCTGAATGAAGCAAATGCACAGTGCACGCTGGGAACATTGAAGCCCAAAACAGCAACAGTACTGAAAAGTTGCTGCTGCCGTGACAGCATTGCCTTTCATTGCTCCTGACCCTCCCATTCCTCCAGGCGTGGCGATGGCATAACAGTGAAAGGACAGAGGACCTGGGCAGAGAGGTGCCTTCAGGCCTGATTTGAGTCATGGAGAGCGAAAGCAAGAGGGGTAAAAAATACGGGTGAGAGAGGAGAACTGGGGAAGGGGTGAGGCATGGGACTGGGACAAAGGGGACTGGGAGGAAGGGGGCTCTTCACTGAGGGGGCTTTTGGGGGGGAGGTGGTATGAAGGAAGTGTCATGTCCACACCTAAAAAAGTAAATTAAACTCAATGTGTATTGACTTTTTCCCTTCTCAAATTTTATCTTCCAGAGACAGATTTAAAGCCTTCCAATTATGTATTATTACATTAGTACTGTATACTAGGTTAGACAGTTGTTGTAGGTTTTTTGGGCTGTCTGACTGTGTTCTTGAGATTTTTCTTCCTAACGTTTTGCCAGTCTCTGTGGCTGGCATCTTCAGAGGACAGGAGTCAGAACTGTGTCTGTGCTCTGGTGCAGCTTTGTGGGATACTTGAGTATTTATAGCTGTGGGATCAGCTTTTCGTCCTTTTCAGGAGATTGGGTGATTATGGTCATCAGTGTTTTTTTTTCTTGTGGGTGTATTGTTGTGATAAGGGGGAGAGATGATCTGTCACTGTGATTGATGGGTGTCGTTAACAGGTCTTTTTTGTGCTTTGATCACTGGTCCTTGTGGCTGGGTAGAATTTGTTGACCTTTTGCAGGCTGTGTTTTTCAGTGCTGGGAGACAGGCTTTGTTGAGCATCAGACTTTTCTCTTTTTTTTGTTGAAGCTCTGCTGGTATTTGTGGATTTCAATGGCTTCCCTGGACAGTCTAACATAATGACTGCTGGTGTTGTTCACTAACTCTGTACAGTGGTGCCTCGCTTAGCAATCGCTCCGTTGAGCGATGAAATCGCTTTGCGATGGACTTTTGGCCATCGCTGGAGCGATCGCTTAGCGATGTCCTCTATGGCTAAAATTCGCTTTGTGATGATTGCGGGGGAGCGATCATGGCAAAGCGAACTTTTTTAAACAGCTGATCGGCCGTTCCAAAGTGGCCACCGCAAAACAAAATGGCCACCGCTGTTTTGCCTCGCTGTAGAGGCACCCAAAATGGCTGCCGCTCTGGAGGAATTCTGCTTTAAGGTAAGTTTTTAGCCCATAGGAACATATTAAACGCGTTTTACTACGTTCCTATGGGCTTTTTGAAATCGCTTAGCGATTAAATCACTTAGCAATGTTTTTTCCTGCACGGATTAACATCGCTAAGTGAGGCACCACTGTATTTTGAAATAGAATTTCATGTCCAGCTTGTTTCAGGGCAAGTTCAGCTACTGCCAATTTTTCCAGTTGTTTTAGTCTGCAATGTCTCTCATGTTCTTTGATTCTGGTGTAGATGCTGCATTTTGTGGTCCCAATATATACCTGGCCACAACTGCAAGGTATCCAGTACACTCCTGCAGTGGTGAGGGGGTCCCTTTTGTCCTTTGCTGACCGTAACATTTGTTGTACTTTTGTGGTGGGCAAGTCGTTAAAAAGAAAGCAAGCTCCATGGCTAGCTTTCTTCAAATTAAACCATCCTCAGAATAACAAACCCCTGGGTTAGGGATTTTTATTGACATCTTCTATCAGTGTGAAGTGGCAGCTGGTGATGGGACTGGTGAGGCAAGGTGCCCAATGGAAGGGAAGCCAAAGTCAACAGTGCCAACTAATTCTGGGTTTGTCCCTTTAGTCCTTCCTTGCAATGACACTGCAGTGCCACTTCTTACTACTTAACATCTAAACAAACTGAGTAATAAATGCTAATGTTGCCTCAGGCGCCTTGTACTCTCTTATACCTGACACTTGGCAGGAGATGGGGGAGTAAGGCCTTTTATCAGCCTTTCTAGACCAGAGGAGAGGCAGGAGGGAGCAGTGCCCTATTTGCCCCCATGGACCAGCCTCGTTACCCCAACCACTACTCACTGCCATGATGCCACCCTCCCTATGCAGAAGAAGAAGAAGAAAAGGGGTTGGTGGCAACGGCAGCGCCTTCTCTCCGTGAGGAGCCAGCTGCCCTGTGGCATGCCAGTAGGGCTCCAGAGGGATTGCCAGGTGTGTGGGAGGAGCGGCGTGGTGGTGGTGGTGGTGGTAAGAACTGCGTGAGGGAACCCGGTCTCGAGGCCGAAGGGAGCCCTGCCACCTCTTTGGTCGAAATTGCCCCGAGAAACGCGAGGCTCCCGCCCGAGGGAGGGGATGAAAGCCCTCCTTCCCGCCGCCCACCAGCCTGTCATCCGTGGCCCAGCCCGGCCCGGCCCGCCTCCTCCTCTTCCTCCTCCTCCTCCAACCTGTCGCCTTCTCGGCCTCTTTTGATGCTGGCTGGGTGAGGAGGAGCTTGCCTGGAGCTTCAGCGGCACCGCCACCTCCACCAGCAAGAGCAGCTGCCGCGCCTGGTGACGGCGAGACCGGAGCCCTGAGGGGAGAGCCAGCGGGCGAGCGGCAGGCAGGCAGGCAGGCAGGCGGACGGGCTGGCGCTTCGCCTTCCTGGCCACAGGAGCCGTTTCGCCTCTTCTTCGCCGCCCGCCCGCCCTCTATTGTCTCCACCGGCTTCCCTCCAACAGGTCCTGGCGAAGGAGCTCCCCGCGCTTTTCCCCGGCGGCGCCTCGCTTCCTCTCGCCGCCTTCAGCGCCATTCCTCGAGCAAGGGAGGCTTCCGGCTCTGTGCTGGGGCGGCGGCTCTCGCCGGCTGAGGCGTCGGGGGAGGATGCTGCGGGCGCTTGCGGGTCCGACGCCTTTCCCCTGGCGGCGGCTCCCTGCCTCCTGTTGAGGCGCGAGGAGAGACGAGGGAGGGCGAGAGCCGGGCGGAGACCCCCCGAGCGACGGGAGTGGGGCATTCGCGGCTTGGGCGAGCGCTTCCGAAAGTCAGGGATTCTCTTCCCGACGAGGAGTACTATGGACTGAGCCCGCGGTCTCCTCCTCCTCCTCCTGCGCTATGGAGTCCCCGCCGGTCTGTTTGAGCACCTTGTGCTTGCTCGTCTGCTTGGGCTCAGGTAAGGCTCGCGGGGCGTCAACGCTTCCTCCATCCCGGTCGCTCCGGAGGAAGCCCTTGCTTGGTTTCCGAGGGGAACTCTGAGGAAGGTGGCGGGGGGGGGGGGCGGAAGAGAGAGAGAGAGATCGGGCGCGTTTCTGTACAAGCCTGTTTCCCTGAGGTGGGAATCGGATAGATGTAGGGGATCGGCTTCAACACACGCACGGAGACACACCGCCAAGGATGCAGGAGAACAACTTTACCAAGGGGATCGTGCGAAAAGTAGGTCACGTAAATGAGACTGGCTTCGGCGGGTGCGGCAGATCGGGGGAGATATACCTGAGCCCAAGGTTTGCTGGGATGGAGGAATCGGGGAAGGTGAGGGGGGTGGAAAATGGGGGCGGCGGCGGGGAGAGAAAGCAACAAAGGGGAAAGTTGCCCCCTCTCTCTGTCTCATGGTCTCCCTCTGTTTTTCTCCCCCCGGATCAAGTTTTCAGCTTTGGCGTGGACCCTTCGTTGCAGATCGACGTGCTGAGCGAGCTGCAGTTGGGGGACTCCGTGGCTGGCGTGCTGCAAGTCCAAGGGCTGCACAACGGGAGCAAAGCTTTCTTCTTCCAAGGTACAGGACAACCATCCACCCTTCCTTCCTTGTTTGGTGCACAGCGAACGGCGGGCTGGCTGGCTGGCTGGCTGGGCAAGGTCAGCCGAGTCCACCTGAATAATTCCTGAACTTGCTGGCAAATGCGTTTGATTGAACTTTTTTTTGCATTAGCTGGATGACAGGCACGATTCCTCTGGGCTGGTGAGGCAAGACGGTCCATTTGCTCTGCAAGGCTTATTATGAGACATCGCAGATTCCTCCCCCTTTCCCCCGCCCCACATCGCTTTCCGCTTTATCCCCCACCCCCCAATTCACTTTTCTGGCCCATCTTTTGATTGAGAGGCCCTTAATTAATGGTCAGCAGGAAAGCTGATGGCAGATGGCTTATTTTGCCAGTCATGGGAAGTCCTGAATAATAAAGAGACTCATCTGGGCTGGCTGAAATTGGTCTAGTTGCTGGGACACACCAGAGTAACCCTCTTGTTCTTAAAATTGCTCAGACAATTGAGGCAGTTCAGAAATTAAGAGCTTTAAGAAGTGCAAATGTGGATAAAGAGCGGTATTCTTTAGAAAGGGGAAGACTGTCTCCAGAGATAACATAAAAGTCACTGCAAAAAGATTTGTGATGCCCCCTTCCATTTAGCCTCAGTTAAAGACCCACTCGTACAAAAAAAGAAGCTTTGTTTCAATGGATAGTTGTTTGTAATTTCTCACTGAAGCTCTTGTTTCTTTCTCTGATGCTGGTTTCTAAACAAATCAAATCTCTTAAATGGAATTAATAGTTTATTGTATAAAGATAAAATATTTTCAGCCTCCACCCCCAGTTTCACGATCAACTATTTTAATAACAATAAGATTGTGGAGAAGATCTATTTTTGAACTGGTTTATCACATGGCTTATTAAAAATGGTCTGGATCTCATCTTGATATTTGCAAGAAAACACACGGAAAGTTTAAGATTGAAAATGGTTATGTCTCCTGTGTGCTGAAATGTTGCTGCACTGATATTGGGCAAGATGTTTCAGATGGTGGACTCTGAGTTCTAATTTGCATTTATACTGCAGACTGGAAGTGTCTGTTTTGTTAGATGTTTCAGCTATGACTGAAGACGGTTTTCTCCTGCAAGAGGCAAAATGCACGGTATTGTAAAGGAAATGTAATCTGAGAAAGAAAATGGTTCAAACTTCTGAATCAATAAGACACTGTTCCCAGATACTGAGTCCATGGTTACGAGAGGGCTTTGCTGAAGAGTGTCATTCCATAGCCCAGCCAGAGTGTGTCACTCATTACCACAGTAAATTCTGAGCATTTAAAAAGGAAAAATTGACACATGCTATTTTTAAACAGAAAGGGCCTCATTACTACAGGATGTCTCCATCTACATAAATGGCCACTTGACAGAATGAGAATCTACAATTCCAGTTTCAGGGCTGATAATATGAACAATTAAGAACAGTAAAATTCAGAACACTAGTTTTTTTTTTCCCAAAGGAAAATAATTCCTATAAAGTGATGATCTAGAACATTTTAAGTTTGAACCCCCTTCTTTTTTCCCCCAGTCCACTTTCTTTTCAGAAAAAAAGCACACTCAATATAGGCATTTTCACTAGAAATCTCTTCTCACAAACATTTATTTACTTTCATAGCATGCATTCTTCACCAGGGAGGTGGGGAGAGACTGAACAAGCACAACAACCTTAAGACGACTCCCTCATGTCTTATTCTGATCCCTATTACTGTCAGTTCAGGGTTTTTTTTTGCAGACTTGAGAAGAGAGAATAAATTACATAATAAAATCCTTTTCTTAAGCAGTTTCTTATTTTACAGTTTTAAAAAATATATAGTATGGAGAGATTTGTTAGTGTAGCACTGCAGATTGTCAGAAGAATTACTTATGTAAATATCTTTCTTTACAAGATATCAGAACATTAATCCTCATTTAATAGGAAATATTAAAGAAAACTTTCGTTTTTCCCGTGACCCAATTAGAATTCCAGGTGAGCAGTAGAGGTGGGCTCAAGGTACACATATTTCCCAGGAGAATCTGAATGAGACCAGCCTACTGACAGCCAGGATGTATAACACTTGCTTCATGGTTCACATCATGGTTGCAGGAAAAAAATTGAATAGAACAATTTTGTTCCAGCATTTAACATTAAAGGGTACAAGAGTGACAAAACACAATAATTGTGTTGGATCATTTTTATTGCATAATTGTTTTATTGACTGTAATTTACAACTCTTTGGGTGAAAATATTGCAGTATGTCTATTTTGTAAGTCTAGTACTACAGTATATGAATTCTGCAACAAGATAGGACATTGGGCAACTGAAGTGCCCTGCTTTGACATTAAGATTAAAACTGCATGTCAACTGGTTGTCAGAAGTAGATAGCTGTCTAAACATCTGCATAGGGTGGTACTGTTTTGAACACTGTGGAGATGATAGGCCTATATATAGAGAGAGGTAGTCCCTGCTAGAAGCATAAATACAAAATTGCTATATAAAATGGACCAATATTGAGAGAATTGACCCTTCTCTGTCCCAAAATGAAAGAGAGATGTATAATATAGAAGGCAAAGGAGATGGATGATGAAATGTATTTAGAAAAGAATGTCACCAAGTTTGTATTACTGGAAATAGTGAACTATTGTAGAAAATAAATAAAAACAAATGATGAAAATAGGGGAAACGATAGACTAGTACAACTGGGGATTTCTGCAATTCAGTTCTCTTACTAATTTCTTCAGTCTCTGTATCCTTGGAGCTGTACAACTAAAAGATCACTAAAAATGGTAGTGACTTGAGCATTTTTGTATGCCTTCATGAAAGACACAAGAGTTGTTTCCTCAGGGTGTAATCCTATGCCACTGAGTAGTTGTGTGAATAACAGAACCAGGTAGACAAGGCTGAATAGGCTGTGTTTCCCATCTCATCCACTGCACTAGCAAAGAGTGTTCAGATTGCATGGGTCTTTTGTGTAGCTGCAATATTTACAGCCTATTTTTAGCAGGGTGGGAATAGCCTCTGAAGATGAAGTTCCTAAGCTTTTGGGGGGGGGAGCATTATTCTTCAACAAGGAGGCTGGAACAAATAACGTCTGTAGCTCAAACCTATACAGTATGTAGGGAGACATAGTATTTGGCTCTAGATGTGCTACAGAGAAATCACATGAATATTATAGAACAACTACTAAGGATCAAGCTGGTTGTCTCTGTCTCCAATACTTAGAGTTTCCATTATAAATAATGCCTGTTTGATTACTGAATAGTAATATGGTAGCATTGGTTTCTCTGAGATATAGAAAGCATGAAGTCCATGGTACTTGCTAGACAGTATCATCAGTAAAACTCTGTTATAATAAATCAATTATTACATGTGTTGTTATTATGCACAGTCAAGTTGGAACCGACTTATAGCAACTCTAACAGGGTTTTCAAGATAAGTGAGATATTTAAGGAGTGGTTTCACCAGTTCCACTGCCCCAGTGAGGCTGAGTGAGGGTTCAAACTTTTTTCGTCAGAGTCCTAGTCTAATTATTATATAGTTGATATAGAATATACAAAAATAGTGATGTAGATATGAAGTCTGAACGATGAATCTTGTAGATATATAATATGTGTGGACGAAATGACATAAATCAAGAGACAAAAGCTTCATAGATGTTGTGAATGTTGCAGTGTGAGATTCTCCTTGGTAGGTACAAAATAAGACGCCTGAATAAATGAAGACAGTAGCTAAATAAAAATGGATAGGCATAAATGCCCATTATGATTAGTTGTGCGTTATCAGATGACACATCACATAGTACTTGTTTAGGAAAGTCAGTGCAGGTAAAAGAAGCTTGTTAAGATCCATGAACTGGAAAAATGTGTTTTAATCAAATTTATAAAATGATTGTTGTTCTAGGATAAGTAAAATATGTATCTAAAGAATAAAAAAAATGTAATGGACAGCTAAAAATATGCCTTTATCTATGAATGATGGGAGTTGTTGTCTGACTCATTTGAAGGGCACCAATTTAAGGAGGACTGCATTGAAGCATGAATGACTGCAGTCTATCTACCAAATTCATTTCACTGTATTTCTTAGCCTGAGGATATCACACATCTGATAAGTACAGTAAATGTTGAAGAGCTGAAGGAAAACTTATATGTACAGTGACAGAAATTATTCAGAAAACAAACCTTTAATTTTGTTACAATATTTAGTCTTACATGTAAACTATGCTCTATTTCAGCAAGCAAAAAGTAATAAGCACAAAACAACAGCCTATGTGGAATTACATTGTACGTTTTGATAGAGCACATGAAGGTACAGAATACCAAAGAGCAGATTTAATCTGTCAGCATGATGCCTGGAGAAACTTTAGAGTTAGTGCTTCTCAAATTGTTCTTTCTGGCATAATCTATTGCCAGAAAATAAAACTAAAATAGACCAATTCATGCAGTGGTATATCAGCACTCTGCAGCTGAGTTGTTTTAGACTTATTACCATTAATGCTGCAGTTTGCATAATGATATTTATCCCTACATTTTTGTTTGAAAACAATACAATTTAGTGTTGTGAATTGATTGTACATTATTATTTTTTTACAATGCTGAAGAAATGAATCAAACTTTTACTGGTGTAAGAAAGTTTTGAAAAGTTTAAAGTATGTAAGGCTTGACTTAAAGAAGCAGGCTAGAATTCTTTGGCTTTGATGGCTCCAGTGAAAGAACTTTGTTTAGAAGTTTAGGGTCATAGTTTTCACATTATGGTGATATGTTGTTTTTCAATGACTAGAGAGAGAGGTTATTAATTTGGAATAATTTGTCATTATAAGAGAAATGTTCTGCAGTAAGGTTTTACTAGGGAAAACACTGGAATTGAAGACAAGAGAAATTTGTATCATTTTTTCCTGGCATATTTTATATAAACCCTGTTCAAGCATTATATAATCCAGCACTGTCAACACATTTCAGAGACTGTGGCTCACCCCCTCTCTCCTCACTTTATTCACATGCACAGTATGAATGAACCTCTGATGAGAAGAGGTTTCTACTCATGTGAAGCTCTCCATATGAGTGAATTTCTGGAAAATCTGTGGTCTTTCTTAGATGGAGAAGTTACATGTAGGCAGGGATGTTTCCTCTTCAGACTTCATTCTGAAAACCTAAAAGTTATATCAGAAGAGAGCTTGGGGGACACCCCTTCTTAGGAAATTGACAATGCTGTTTTCTATAATGCCTGAACTGAACTATAGATTTGATTGAGAATCTTTATATATTAGCTTTCCAATGGCAAGGCCAAACAGCACCAATATACAGTTGTATTGGGGCATGAGTTTTGGCCATTCTGGAATACTGGAATACTCATCACCCCCTCTCATATGACTGCTAAAGTGTATGCATGCTATTCTATTCCCTATTGGTCAGCTGTTCTGTTGAATAAATAATTGAATGATAAGCCACCAACTATGCAAATCCCATTGATTAAATGGGCATATTGTAGCTGGGGCTACCAACAGATTTCAGGTGGTTCTCTATAATGGAAAACCCATGTTCCTGACTGCCAGCAGACCTGGAGGCCAAGGAGAAGCAAGACAGAATTATTAGTTAATTTGGTTAAATGTCCTGAGAGATGTAGAAACATGACATACATATTTAAATTTAAAAAAATCCAAAAGAGTCTACCTCTCAGATAATAACCAAACTGATTTGAATAGCTCAGTGAGGACTGAACATGCTCAGTGACCTCAAGTATCCACAGAATGGTCAGTGTGGAAAAAAACAATGAATAAAAACTTTAACATGTGGTTTAGCCATTTTTCTCCACCAATTATGAAACTCCAGTACAAACAGAAATAACTGGCTTTATGTAAAGTAGGAACTGTATTAAAGCCACAAATTAACATTAAATAATAAAACATACCCTCCAAATCCTTGTTCCAATGAATAATGCAATCCTATAAGCATGAACCCAGAACAGGAGTAAGCCCTTTAAACACAGTGAGATTTACCTCTAAGTAAGCATGGAAAAGATTGGGTTATAAGTCTTTGTAGTTTTTTGTGAACAGATGGCCTCACTACATAAGCTGTCTTTGGTTCCTTTTTCAGGAAAAAGGCAGGAAAGAAATAAAGTAAATATACAAATGAGGCACATAACCACATTTTGAATTTTTGCTGCCTCAATTATCATATTGAAGAAATGCAGAATATAAGTGCAAATTTTCATACAAAAATCAATTTGAGTTCAAAGATCTGAAGTGTTTTTATTTGTAAATAGTGTTCATGCATACAGAGTAAATATTCTAGTGTAAGGTAGGCCATATAACCCATAAATTCCCTGTTGAAATCCCACTGAATAGAAAATTCTCTATAGGCTTTTCTGCATTGTAACCATCTTTTTCCCTCTGTTGTATATAAATGAGGTTCAGATACTTTCATTCCTAGATGTTACAGCTATTCATTGGCTGACATCCTGTCACTACAGGGTATAGCAATTCAGTCTAACCACCCCATTTCCAAGTAATCT
Source organism: Pogona vitticeps (assembly GCF_051106095.1). Lineage (NCBI taxonomy): Eukaryota > Metazoa > Chordata > Lepidosauria > Squamata > Agamidae > Pogona > Pogona vitticeps. Next base: position 139,373,464 of record NC_135787.1, on the reverse strand, counting down.
ATGTGTTTCATTTCACCTGCATGACCTGTTTTTGAACTCAAAACTCTGCTTACTGTATGCTACCTGTGTGTGTATTCATATTTTGCAGCAAAATTTCATATCATGTCTACTCAGCTATTGTGCCAAGTTGGCATGGAGAGTTATTTCATAGTCAAACACTAAGCAGAAATAATTTTGGCTGGTCATATTTTCCAGAATGAAAGCAAATCATATACATGCTTAAATTCTACAGAAGAAAGGTTGGGGTCAAATCTGTCTAGAATTATATCTTTGATCTGGAAATGTGTCATGTAATTCTAGGCACATTGAGACTTTCTGTAGTTTACAATGAAAAAAAAATCACTGCCCAAGAGGTCAGAGGCCCTTTCATGTATTCTTGCTGTATACCTTTCTAGATTCAGATGTGAGATGAAAGTAAATATCCACCTAAGCCCTAATATCTGTGGATAGCACAAATTAATCTCCGATTTGATTCTTAAATTGAATGAAACAAGGTACTTTAAAATGGAACTTCTTCAGTCCATGGCCACAAATCTTACAATATAAATGTTACTCATATCAAAATAGATACAATTCAAATGTAGGGGAAAATTATAATGAAAATTGTGTGTGTGTGTGTGTGTGTGTGTGTGTGTGTGTGAGAGAGAGAGAGAGAGAGAGAGAGAGAGAGAGAGGGGGGGGGTCTCAATTATAGGAATGTTTCATGCACTTAAATATTATTCCCCCTCATTATTTGTGACAAATTGCAATTTAATTAAAATTGAATCTAGAGCAAGCATAAACATGAGGAATTTCTCTGATTTCAAATGCCTAGAATATTTTCACCAGCTTAGCCTGCATCAGACTCAACAATTGTGCCAGTCTGATTCAAATTCTTTTGTCATATTTTGCTCAGACACATGAATTATGGATACTAAGAGTGCAATTACTTTGTTTGCTGTATGTCACTAATATCTCTTCAATGAGCTTTGCTAGGTTTTCAGTTATTTTAAAACAAGCTGAGTAGAGATGTTGGATTCTTAATAAATTAGAGGAAATATATTTGTTCTGGTTTATAAAATATGAACCTGGCTCAAATTATTAATACTTAGTTTAACATTCTGCAGATATGTAGCTACCAAATTCAGCTGCTGGTCCCATCTAGAATAGACCCATTGAATAAGGTCTGAATTGTATCCCAATACTTGTGTAAATCTTAATAGTTTTTTTTTTTTGGATACAGTACCGCCCCATAGCGCTACAAGCACTCTCCGGGCGGTTTACAATTTAATTATGCAGGCTACACATTGCCCCCCCCCCCAGCAAGCTGGGTACTCATTTTACCGACCTTGGAAGGATAGAAGGTTGAGTCAACCTTGAGCCGACTACCTGGGTTTTGAACCCCAGGTCGTGAGCACAGTTTTAGCTGCAGTACAGCGTTTTAACCACTGCGCCACGAGGCTCTAGTTTGAGACCTCCAATTGGATTTAAGGCCAAGTATACAGTGGTGCCTCGCTTAACGAGCGCACCGTTTAACGAAGAATCCGTATAGCGATCCCTTTTTGGGGATCGCTATACGGATCTGCCCCAATCGCCGCACTCGCTTTGCGACGATTGGGGCGTCCGGCGGCCATTTTGGAGCTGCCAAACAGCTGATCGGCGGCTCCAAAATGGCCACCGCATGACCCGAAATGGCCCCTATCAGTGTTTTTGCACCCTCCCCTTGCTTACGGAGGTCGCGAAAACGCTGCGGGGGGGCATTTCGGGTCATCCGTGGCCATTAAAATGGCCGTGGATGGGCCGAAATGCCCCCCCGCAGCGTTTTTGTGACCTCCGTAAGCAAGGGGAGGGCGTGAAAACACTGATAGGGGCCATTTCGGGTCATGCGGCGGCCATTTTGGAGCCGCCAATCAGCTGATCGGCGGCTCCAAAATGGCCGCCAGACGCGAAAACATCGCTGGAGGGGTAAGTCTGGACGCTTATTGGAACGCATTAAACTAAGTTTAATGCGTTCCAATAGGCTTTCCTTATCCGCACAGCGATGTTTTCGTATAGCGAAGGTTAATCCGGAACGGATTAACCTCGCTATACGGGGCACCACCGTATATGTTTTCCTTTGCAAACATGAATATTGGAAAATACTGACAATTAGTTTTTAATTGTTTTTTTAAAAAACCTTTGAACTCTTTTTTATAAAGAAAACACTGAAAGACTTTACATTATAATTTATTTTGTCCACTTCTATTTATTTTTCACCAGTAATTTTACAACAGCAGCTTGCTTTGAATAGTTATATAGTTAGTACCAAATGTACTGTGTTGGGTCTTCTATCAACATTTTGCCTCAGTTGGAGAGTGTGAAAAGTCTTTAAGAGAGCCATTAAAATAACTACTTTTGATTAAAGTTTCTTATACGCTGCTTTAGCATAAGCAATTTTTCACAGCAAAAATATAAATTAATCATAATTGCTGATGCTTGTTGTTTTGCTGTTTTTGTAGAAGACATTACTGTGATTCTAATATAACTTGAAGAAAAATGCAAACTAGGTGAATAAAGCTTTTAAATTAATAGGGCTCATGTCAGCAGATATACATACAAGCTGAGGAAGAGGTATTAGTTCGACTAAACTTACTGGTAGAGGGGAATTGAACTCTACTTAATTGATGACAAAGAGGCTTGTCACAGACAAATGAATGAGAGCTTGCAAAGGGCACAAACATCTCTGCAGGTTACCAATCAGCCAGAAACAGGCACAGATGGTACCTCTTGAAATGCTTGCTGGTCAAAATATAATAAGACAATGGATGCAAGTGATGCAAATTAGTTTACACTTAAAGGCAAATTGCATCATTCTTACCACTATATATAGATTGCAGTCCTTCTAAAAACTCACTGAGAAGTAAGTCCCCCTGAATCTAGTGAATCTTATTTTTGAGCAGATAAAGGTTTCCACAGTACATCTACTGAAGATTACGTTGCAGTGCTGTACATGTCAAGTAGAAGTAACTTCTACTGAATTCAGTTCTTATTTCCAATAGAAGTGCAATCCTAACTAGTTGAATAAGCTGAGAGGCCAACTAAATTGATGCTAGGCCTATAGGAGTTGTGCTGAAACTAAACCTTTCCTGGATTAGGACTAATACTTTGTCAGTAATAGCACAGTTACTTACTTATTCTGCCCCTTCTCTGCTTCCCTTTTTGGCTGTTCTGCTGGCAAACGTAAGCAAGGATATTAGTTCTGCTGGCAGATCCCTCTGTCAATGGATGCCTGAGATAAACTGGCAGAAGAGGGCAGCATGAGGCTAGTTCTGTCAGCACAAGGTGATTTCTGTAAGGACAAGAGACTTGTACCTATTCCAAACCCTCTTCAACCAGCACATCTGTGAGTTAGGATTTCAGTGCAAATTGGTGAGGAACTGCACCTTTAATCTCATTGAAAGCAGTGGGATTTATACCCTGAGATTATTCATATTTACTTAAGAATAATTCCCACAGTCTTTAGTGATGCTTAGTGTTAAAATAACAGTCTAACCCATCATACTTGCATTTAGCTGATCAGGGCCATAGAGTTTAAGAGCCACATTAAGTAATGGCACTTAACAATCTCTTGCTGAGCAATATTTTGTGGCATCTCTCATATTTTCAGGTTCAATATCAATGCACAGCACAACTAGGCAACTGCTGAGGCTTACTGTGCTCCATGTTGATTGTCTGAGGACTGGCTACTCTTTCAAAGTTGCGAAAGATCCTGAAAGGCTTGTAGAATTCTTATTTCTTTAATGTCTAGTACTTTTAATTGCCACTTATAGCCCAAGATTTCCTTTGGATTTCCTCTGCTTTCTACTCTCCCGTATACTGTAATTGTCTGAGATATTTTCAGAATATTACCTTTTATTGAAGAAATACTACAGGTATATACTGCACATTTGTTTACTTTAGCACAGGAACAGTTGGAGAACATACAGTTTGTGTGCCAAATACAACAGTTCTTCTCTGTATTTTGGCTTTCACAAAAACATGCCATTGTAATCAATAAAATCATTCGTTTAAAAGCCTCAGGTTGAGACTACATTATTTTGCTGTTGTAAGTTTCTACATGTTGTTAGGTTATAGATGTAAGAAGGAAATAAATAAATGTTACAAAAAGACGTGTATTGGAATGCATAGTCTAGTTGATTGGAATACAAACATCTTTACCATGATATAGATTGTGGAAGAACTGTTATTTATCAGTTGGATTTTAAAATTAAACCAATAGATTTTAGATATTGGTTTTAATAGTCTAATGACAGTTTTATGCAATATTCATACTGGGAGTCAGCTTTACATAACTCAGGAGAATTTACATATGGGTAGACATGGAGATGTGGTGGCACTGCAGGTTAAACCGCAGAAGCCTCTGTGCTGTAAGATCTGTAAATCTGCAGCTGTAAATTCGAATCCACGCGACAGAGTGAGCGCCTGTCGCTTGTCCCAGCTCCCACCAACCTAGCGGTTCGAAAGCATGCAAATGCGAGTAGATAAATAAGGACCACCTCGGTGGGAAGGTAACAGCGTTCCGTGTCTAAGTCACACTGGCTATGTGACCATGGGATAATGTCTTCAGACAAAACGCTGGCTCTATGGCTTGAGAACCACCCCCTAGAGTCGAACACGACTGGACAAAAATTGTCAAGGGGAACCTTTACTTAGACATGCAGAGGGTACTCACTGTAGTGTAGTGGATAGACTAGGACTCTGGAGATCAGGGTTCAAATCCCACTGGCTATGGAAACTCACTGAGGGAGTAGAACTTGGCGGAACGCCTTCTCCCACCAAGATCTACCCGTGTCACTCGTGCGAGCCAGGAGATAAGGCTGAGGAGCCTAACGCCGAGAGAGGCCCGAAAGGAAAAGACCAGAAACCGGGCCTTCTCGGCGGTGGCTCCTCGCCTTTGGAACAACTTGCCCCCTGAGATTCGCGCGGCTCTCTCGCTGGGCATTTTTAAGAAACAACTAAAAACATTGATGTATAGGCAGGCCTTCCCAACAGAAAACCCTTGACGATCTTTCTCTTATTCTGTTCTTTATTTTCATTTACGCTTCTGCTGTAAAGTTTTAAAATTATATTGTTGTTTTTTACTGTAAGCCGCCTAGAGTGGTCTAATATGATCAGATAGGCGGGATAGAAATAAAATAAATAAATAAATAAATAAATAAATAAATAAATAAATAAATAAATAAATAAATAAACTGGTAAAACAGGTCCTTAAATATCTCACTTTCCTTGAAAGCCCTATTAGGACTGTTGTAATTCAGTTCTGACTTGAAGGCACATAATTAACTAACAACATGCACAAGGTTGTATTGTAAGGTTGCATTCGTGTACAGACTTAGCTGGGAGTAAACAAACTGAATCTTGTATTTGAGAAAACATGGTTAGGATTGCTCCGTTTATCATTTATAAATCTGTGTTGGGATTGTGCCTAACAGTCTCATCCTAAACATACTTATTCATAAGTCCCACAGATTTCTCCAACCAGATCTTTTTTCAGTGAGTGTGCTTTGAATTGCAGACTATTGTGGAAAATATGACAGAATTTAAATTGAACAGCCTTCAAATTGAAAATATCTTCTTTGCTCAGCACTGTATGCATTTACCTTGGTTCATGAACTGAATAGTTAGAGAGAGTGCTACCAGGAAGTATGAATCTTCCACTGTGAACACAAGAAGATGTGCAGCTATGTGGGTTTTGTTACAATGCTTCAACACCTGCAAAGGATATAATTTAACATGAACTTAAGGGAATAAGAATGTTGACAATAGTAGACTGTTATGGCTCTGAACAAGTAGTTATAGCTAATATCTATAAACTAGCTATACTTTTGGCACAATTTGGTGGAATTACACAATAGTGATCCAGACTGGAAGACACATTATGAAGAAATTCAGAACAAGCTGCAGTGAAAAACGCCTAAGGGTGCCTTGGACATAATATAAATGTAAAATTAATAAATGAACCAGAAGGCATATTATAATGTTGTGTGCATGTTTGCATGTGTTATGTGTCATCAAGTCAGAATCAAATTGTAACGAGTTTAAGGGGGTTCCAAGAAAAGTGATTTAAATAATGTTTTTTACCAGTTCTACCCCCTGTCTTGGTGAATTTCTGTGTTTGAATGGGGTTTTGATCCCAGGTTTCCTGAGTCCTAGTCCTTCACTCAATCCTCTAAACCACATGGAATGTCAATTGCAATTATAGCAATACTCAATATTAATTGCATTTATCTTTAGACAATAAGTTGCAAAAATGATGAATGTGTTCAATACCCACGAGTCTTAACTTAACGTTTATTCCAATACATACAAGCATTTCAGATGTTTTAACTAAATAGGATGAGGCCACTGCTCTATAGCTTTCCTCCAATAAGATGGACCAAGGTAGTAACCTGTACAGTTAAAATCACCCAGAACATCTCTATATAGATCGTAGAGTAGCATGTTCGAAACCTCAGACTTAGGCTCCATCTTTAAATCCAACATCTAATACAAGGACTAGTTTACAATTTTTGGTGGTTCTTCCATCTTTCTTTTTGCTTTTTTGCATCATCCTCGTATGCTGCTTTAGGATGCTGTTCAAGAATGTAGCATCATCTGCAGCAACTGTTTTAGACAATCAATGGTTTCTTTACATTCAGCTTACATTTTTGAAAGCTATGTTTCATTTCCTTTGTTTTCTACAACACCAACTGAGGAAAAATGGTTTCAATGCATGGCTTAGTTTGTGCTTTCTACTGTGTTGTGGCACACCAGCTGAAGATAAATCACCTTGTTGTATGACATGTTTACAACTAAGAAACATTGCTTGTCACACCATGTCACAATGTTACAAGGATGGGAGGCCTCCTCCTTCTACAGAGCCATTAAAAGTAATGGAAACCAGAACTCTGTTCTATCTAGTCATGCTGCATGTCTTCCCTATACTGTTCTAATGCAATCTGCCTTGCAGTAAACTTAATTATTTAAAATAAGAGTTGGCCTTGTGCAGAAGGAAAGAAGCATCAACATACTGCATGCTGCCTTTATTATAGAAGTGCTCCGTTTGATTCAATTTTTTTTGTTTTCATCACGGCCTTCTTTTCAGAAGAAATATACATTGCTGGAGAACATAGAGAAATTTTGAATTTTTATTGGCTTCCCTTTTTTACATATTTTACTGAAAGGTAGCCGAAGCTGGAAATTGCATTAACAATACTGAAAAGTGGGCATGGTTGCCAAGCCTACATTTATCTTTTCAGAGGTTCTGAAGAAATAGGTCTTCTCTCTATCAGTGATTCAGGTAGCACAGGGGACATCATTCATTTATTGCTGTGTCAGGATTCTGACATTTGTAGTGTGCTAGATGAAAGCTTCCAGTATAAAGTTCCAGATACTTGAGTGTCTAAATACTTTGACTGCTCACAAGTACTTGAAATTAAATTTATAGTGTTCAACAGACCTATGCTCAGAATTGATGCATGGATGAAATGCTTAGAAATTGATTGTGGGAGTACAAACAACAATTGGTGGAGAAAGTCTTCCTAAGAATGCTGTTGCAATGAGGTACCTGATGTTAAGAGATGTTTTTGTCCCCACCAATTGTCTTGAAAAGCTCATTATCTGATTCTTGGCACAGTGAGTTCCACTTAAACATTTCTTTTGAATAAAGGGCGTTTGTTTTTATATATCTGTTGAAAATTACAGACAGACCGCTTTGTCTTAGATGACTGAAAGTCGTAGGATATAAGGAAGTGACATCTTTGTTTTCTCCTTGCTCAACAGGAAGCAACTTTGCCTTCCCTTTTGGAAGGAGGAATTCAGGAAGAGTTTCTTAGGTTGCGGGAGGAAGTTACAGAGTCTTTTTAGCTGTGTAAAGTGAGAACAATGACAATATAGCTCTAATTTTTTGTGTGTGGAAATTATTTCCCAAATACACTTTTGTGATTACTGAATTTCCAATAATATCCAGTTTCTTAAGACAGTCTGCCTGTTTGATACTGGTGTCACAAACAGGGTGAGAGCATGACAGTTCAACAATGTGGGAGTTGTGATACCCAGGCTCACATAGTGTGCTGGTGTGGTGTGGTAGTGAAGAATAAATTATTTCAGAGATCCAGGTTTAAATATTTCCTGAATCATGAAATTCTCTGCGTGGCCTTTGGCTATGCATACCTTGTCTGCTCTATATCTCAGGATTATTACAATAACGAAAGGGAGGAGAAGAACTATGTGCTGTCCTGAGCTCAGTGGAGAAAAGGTGAGAAATAATGAATATTTATCTGGAATATTTATATCCCACTGTATATCATAGGAGTTCAAGATGGGTTACAACAAGGACAACAGAAAACTATTTAAACACACACAACTCTTTTTTAAAAAAGACAAATGAAAACATTTAAGACATCATAAGCAATTTAACATTTAATTAGTTATTTATTAAATTTATACCCCGCCAATCTAGACCAAAGTCTACTTTGGGCAACTAACAATAATAGAGAAGAGTTACTGACATCTTTTAAAACTTTAAAAGCATATATAATAAAAATAATTTCATGGTGTTTCGAGCCAGGATCCTTATATCCCAAAGTTTTTGTTGATCAGTAGTGTTTTAACTGAGTGCCAAATTTAAATGGATGTTGGCACCAAATGAGCTTCTAAGGAGGCAGCCTTTCACAGATGAGGCATCATAGGTAAGATCCATTTGTGATATTCTATATCCCAAATGCCGTGGCAAGGAGGAAATATAGCCAAATGCACTCTTGGATGTTTGTTTCCAGAACAGGAGCAGGAGTGTCTTTTGGAGTGCTGCTATAATGTCAGGTCATACTTGCTCTAGCATTTAAATAAGGTGATATTAATGCTTTCAAGTCTTCTTTTGTTTGTGACACCTTAGCTCAGAGGAGATGAGAAAATAAACAGTCATAGAGGGGCTAGATACTTGGAATTCCTGATTTATGCTAGCAGTTTAAATGGAGACCCTAACTTGTAACTTTCTCTGCATTTTTTATTAATAGCTAAAAGTTTAATTTTTTGTTTTACCAAGATGATATCATCATCATCATCATCATCATCATCATCATCATCATCATCATCATTATCATTATTATTATTATTATTATTATTATTATTATTATTATTATTATTATTATTATTATTATTATTATTATTATTATTGGTTATACCTCAATTATTTTACAGGTATGAAGTAGGCTGACAGTAGTACCACTGAGTTAAGTCAAGCTTACTTCCCAAGTACTGTAATTATGCCTTCATGTCAATCCTAATAAATTAGGTTTTACACTGTGTATTGTTGCTTTGGGGCTGTGTCACAATGAGCTCTTGCATTTCAAATCTCATTGTGATATCCCTGCCTATTCTTATAGCAGAGGGTCAGTATGTTGATGACCCCTTACTATCTTTCTTTATCCTTATCAGAGTGCTGTACCACTCGTACCCATGGTTGTATTAGAGTGCAGTGCTTCTGGAAGTGAAGAATTGGTCAGCTGCATACTGTTGCCCAGGGATCACCCAAGTGTACTCAGAATGCTTTCCCATTCTTTGGGGAGGTTCCTTCTATGTCCTCCTGCTATAGGAACGCACATATTGCACATACTAAAACAGTTGGGAAGGATAGGAGAGGAAGAGCTGCATGAAGGATAAAAACAGAGCAGCATTGTCTCTCATGGCAATTGGTGGCACAAGGGGACTTTTTGAGCCATTTTTTTCTGGGGCAGGGAACAGGAGTGTGTGTGCCCAACTTGTTCTCTAGATTTAATAATTTACTGACAAATTTCAGAGAGAACTTGAGTTTTATAAACCATTTTCTAGGGGGTGCAGGAGAGTATTAGGAGGTATTGGGGGCTATAAGAAAGATCTTGGGGCCCCACATGCATTCGCAGCCTGCAGTTGGGAGTTTGGGGAATCAGTTTTGGACCAGGGTGAATAAAAATTAATGATAATTTAAAAATCAAATTGATTTTAATCACAATTTATATTATGATTTACATTAAAAATTATTTTAAAATTTAAATTGTCAAAAATCCATTTTTAGTGACCAAATTTGAATCTCTCCTGAGTCTCAGAATGAGCCGATTCCTTAAGGAACAGTACAGCTTGGCTACAGAGAATGCTTTCAATCCCACAAGTGTCAATAGGATGGGGAGTACGAACTAACAAGTCACAGCAGATATTTCAGGACCCTGGACAGAGCACAGGGGATTGGATAGAGACAATTAGGCACTAGCGGATAGCATTAATGCTGCCTGAAATCCTGCTGCTGTGAAGCATGTAGTTGCAGTCTGGCCTGTCTGGGAACAAGGAGGTCACAGATAAGGCAATCTTACTCTGAAGTAGAGTTGTGCAATCTTTCTGTACTGGTAAATAGCTTGGTATGCTGCTTGCCACTTCTGCTTGTTCTGTAGCAATGAAGACAAGATACTGGAATCTATCAAGGTCCTGAAGGATATTCCCTAAGGCAGTTGGAAGAGAAACTGTGTTGGGAATGGATGATGGTTAGGATGGGAACTCCAAATGGTTCAACATTTTCAGAGGAAGAATTGGTTGCATTGTATTTTACTGATTTGTTGTTTAGTTGTTAAGTCATGTCTGACTCTTCGTGATCTCATGGACTAGAGCACGCCAGGCCCTCCTGTCTTCCACTGCCTCCTGGGGTTTGGTCAAATTCATGTTGGTAGCTTCAGTGAAATTGTCCAACTATCTTGTCCTCTGCTGTCCCCTTCTCCTCTTGCCTTCACTCCCAACATCAGGGTCTTTTCCAGAGAGGTTTCTTTTCTCATGGGATGGCCAAAGTATTGAAGCCTCAGGTTCAGGATGTGTCCTTCCAGTGAGCACTCAGGGTTGATTTCCTTCAGAATGGATAGATTTGATCTTCTTGCAGTCCAGGGGACTCTCAAGAGTCTCTTTCAGCACCACAATTCAAAAGCATCAATTCTTCAGTGCTCAACCTTCTTTATGGTCCAGCTCTCACTTTCATACATCACCACTGGAAAAACCATAACTTTGACTATGTGGACCTTTGTCAGCAAGGTGATGTCTCTGCTTTTAAAGGTGCTGTCTAGGTTTGTCATCTCTTTCCTCCCAAGTAGCAAGCGACTTTTAATTTTGTGGCTGGTGTCACCATCTGCAGTGATTACTGATTACAGTTACTGATACCTGGACCCTAATGGCAAGAACATCAGGATTATTTGAGCCAGGATCTTTCTTTGAGGATGTTCTTGCTCCTGAAACCATATTTATGCAACAAGTGCTTCTGTTTATTTAATGGAATTTATTTCCAGCTCTCATGAAGGATCCTTAGACATTTTAGTGATTATTCATGCAATTTCTTACATTTCATAACTTTGCTGTCTTTGTTCTAAATCTGGTTCTTTTCGATAGTTAGTTATTAAGCTCTGCTACACCTTCTGAGGTCATGTGTGCTAGAGGTCCCCCGCCCCCAAATTTGGAATTAAGTGCAGTTTTTGCACAATATAAATTTCTGATGTAAATTACACAAGATTGCATATTGCAGATGAATAAACTGTTGCATAATAATATTCTAGAATATTTGAAGAGCATTTCTGAGATGCTACAAAGACCAGGAAATTTTTTTTTAAATAAATGGATACTCTAGAACTTTGGTGTCAAAATGAGGCATGGGACTTTCATATGTTTTGGAATATAGCTTCCAGATGTCTGCAGGGTTCTCCAGAATTATGGAGCCTTTAATGTCTGCAGGATTCTCCAGAATTATGGAGCCTTTAACAAAAAACAAAGTCCTCTTGTGTCTTTTAATCACTTACAGCTGAGGAATAAAGTCTCCAACTAAGACATGATGAGTCTTCATGAAGATGGAGGAAGTGGTTGTGAGGGGCTAAACTCTGATGGTTTCCTAAGAGGCACTCAGTATGGAGCATAATAGGCAGAGGGAGTAGTCAACCTCTAATATCTTGCAGCTCTCCCCACCAGCCACTTCCCCTGTCTTCATGAAGACTCATCATATCTGAAGGAAAGGTGCTATTCTTCAGCTGTAGGTGATTAAAAACACCTGAGAGGACTTTTTAACAACTGAAAACCTTTTTTAGGTTAGTTAGAAGTAGATTTAAGGTCAGGTCAGCTATTGAAGAAGTAGCTATAAAAAGACATATTTCCAAAGGTAAAATAGAGCAGCCTAGAAAGAGAAGTTATTTCATCCTAAGAAAATAAGAAGACTCCAATTTGGTCAGAATAAAGGACTATCTAGCCTAGCATCCTGTTGCCCACAGTGGTCAGTGAAGCTTAATGAAATTGTAAGTAAGACTCAATTAAATAATCCCTCATTCTCTGTTGGCATCCAGAGGCATGCTGCCTTTGATCCCAGAGGTAATGTGCAAGCATCATGACTAATAGATACATATAGTCTTACACTACATTAATTTGTGTTAGTCCCTTTTAATGTTTTCCACCTTAATGACTGTCACCCCACTTTTCCCACAGATAATAATTTCACCAATCTTGGGTATATAAATTAAAACTCTATAGAACACTTCAACACAACAGACTTAAATAATTTTGTCACAAGTAAAAACCATGGACACCTAATTGTTGTTATGGGGTACAAAATTGCTCCATAAATTGTGCTGGATAATAAGCTACTGCTGACCGCATATGGAAAGAACTGGCACTGGAGACAGCAAACATTGACTCTTTCTCCTGTGGCATGGAAAGCATTCACTCTTTCAGAAGTTACCCCATGCAGGGACCTACTGAGCACAAGTAATACATTAATCACATCCTTACTATTATGGCGCACTCCAAAGTGTAACCTTCTGGTCCCTTTTTCTTCTTTATTCCGCAAGTTTTCCCTAAGGGGCTGAGAACAGAACTATTTTTATCTACAAAGGGTAGAGATGGCTTGGAGGTGAGTGTGTGAAATCTTAGCTTTCTTTGTGAAGGGGTGAGCTGATTTTCAGCCTGGAAACAAAAGGATTCTTTAAAACCTATTTGCAGGTACCTCTTAGAAGTGGTATCTATAGACAGTAACTCCATGAAATCCAGAAGTAAGATACAACTGGAATAGGTCCATTGAATCACAACTTATTTGGAATTACAGATAAGTTGACTCACCAACTCCCTACTGATTCAAGGGGTCAATTTTAGTTCCAACTAACTATCTTCCCCTCTATCTGAAGGAGACAGCGGTCAGGCCCATCCTGAAAAAGGTGACGCTTCCATCGGACGATTTTAACAGCTATCGTACCATTGCCAATATTCCCTTCTTGAGTAAACTGGTTGAGAGAGTGGGAGCTGGACAGTTGCAGACATTCCTGGATGACATTGATAGTCTTGACCTATTAGAATTGGGCTTTATGCTGTGTCAGGGGACTGAAACAACTTTGGTTGCACTGCTCTATGATCTTCTCCAGGAGGCCAACAGGGGGAGTGTGACTCTGCTGGTCCTCCTGGATCTCTCAGCAACCTTTGCTACCATCAACTACACACTATCTTCCTGGGCTGACTCAGATTAGGGATTGATGGCACAGCATTTTGTGAGCTTTGCTCCTTCCTTGAGGGATCGTACCAGGAGAGGCTGTTTCATCCCTTTGGGTACTACAAGGCAGGGATCAATAATCTCCTTTATGCTGTTCAACATCTATATGAGACTGCTGGGAGGGATCATCTGGAGTTTTGGAATTTGGACTCATCAGTATGTTGATGACAGGCAACTCCAGAAAGGAATGATAAACTACTTCTGAGTATTCTCTACCTAGAAAATTCTGGAAAGTGCTGCCATGTTAGAATTTTGATGGCACACAGTTATTATTACTGTAATTTGAATATCTGCTTTAAATGAATCTACTCCCTCCCTGGAAGCTGGTAAAAGGTATATTTTATAAACAGAAATTGTACTGGAATAATCATAGTCTTGAAATAAGAATGAAAGTATTCTTAACCCTGGAGGTTTTTCTTCCACAGATAGTAAACTATGTATGGCAGTTTTCCTCAGCCTTATGTTGGACTACAGCTCCCATCATTAACCCTTATTTAGAATGATAAATGTACAGTTTTCACTATATTAAGGCCTTGAGGTTAAAATACGTTTCCCCCTGTATTTTTTCTTCTTCTCCCTTTGCTACCTTTGTGGAATCAATTGTTTATACTATCAGAAAATGTATGCATAGCTAAACCTTCATGCAGAATACAAATGTATATTATATTATTCTCTTAGTATGCTGTAGCTGAAACTGTGAACATTGTAAAGTAATTGCATCTGAGCTGCTTCAAAATTTATTAAGCACTTCTATTGAACAGTGAGGATGTCTACATGTAGGGAACAATCTGAGTGAAAACTGCAAGGAAATTAATTATATCAAATGTTTCTAATGACCAGCTTTAATGCAAATCAAATACTGGTTGGAATTTTTTAGATTTCCTGAAATGAACTAAACCCATTTTTGATAAACATCTTAAATGTTCATATGAATCATACATAATGCAATTTCTATGTTTAGATTTTATCTATATACTTATCTGTAACAGTGTAGGAACCCCTGGACTTCTGGCAGAATACCACAATCTAGCAGAATCAGTAAGAGATCACTTCCCCTTCCTAAACCTCAAAAAACTGCTCCAGAAGGGTTGGAAGTCCTGCACAGCTAGTTTTTAGGCCGCTCTTATGACTTCAGAGAAGGGAAGCCTAGATTTTATATTTGTTGTTACGTGCCATCAAGTTGCCTCCAATTTCCGGTGACCCTGTGATCAAACTATCTTCAAAATGTCCTGTCGTCAACATTCTTGCTCAGCTCTTGCAGACTCAAACCTGTAGCATCCTTTAAGGAGTCAATGCATCTTGTATTTTGTCTTCTTTTATGCAGCCTCCAGCCTTTCCCAGTGTTACTGTCTTTCCAGAGAATCTTGCCATTTCTTTAGGTGCCTGAAGTAGAACCTCAGTTTCCCTATTTTTGCCTCCATAGAGAGTTGAGGCTTGGTTTGCTGTAAGACCCACTTGTTTGTCTTTCTAGCAGTCTGGAGTAGTTGCAAAGCTCTCCCCAGCACCACATTTCAAATGAACCCCCACTGCACCTCCTGTATTTAGGCACAGAGATTACAAAATACCAGATCCCTTTTCATTGTTATTTGTAAATACTTGACTTTGTATGAAATGGGATGAGGATAAAAGACAGCCAAGCATTTTGATATTTTATTGTTGGTTGAGTTGTCCTTTATTTTTAAGCTTAGCCAACTGTAAATACTATATATGTCTCTGTGCCTTGTCTATTACTGACATATAGAATGCTTTTGCTGTAATATGGTCGTGTATGCTTTACTTTATTTTAGGTACTTCAAGAACTATAAGAGCATCTCCAGAGAAAGCTGAACTTCTTTTCCAGAAGCTAAGAAATAAACATGAATTCACAATTTTGGTGTCACTCAAACAAGCTCGCTTAAACTCAGGTGTTATTTTTTCTATTCACCACTTAGATCACAGGTAAGTGCAGTCACTGCCATTTGTTATTTTTTCTGGTGTATTGGTAGGTGAAATATGCTTTCAACAAATAAGTCAGAGAAGCTTAAAATTAACTTTGGATCCTAAATGCAGTTATGTATGTACAAGCTCCATTGAAGGCAGGAACTTACTTCCTAGTAAATGTATTTAGGGCAGTTAAGACATGGCAAAGACAATATTATGCAGAAATAGTTATGGTGCATATGGCTATAAATGGTAGAAACAGGTAAAAAGTCACAAACTGAGATCAATCAGCACAAAGTGGCACAGCTGTCAGTTTCTAAATGTCTCCCATTGTGAAGGGCATAAAAAGACATTCACCATTTGCCTGTCAAATTATTAGGGAACTCATTCTCCTGTAGTGTAAATCAGCTCAAATCCATTGCCTCCAAGAGATCTAGAAGGTTTCCACATCATCTGTTGGCTTGCCTGTGTGTTTCTTGTTTAGTCTCTTACTTGTAACAGTGAGTATTCCTTAAGGTTAAGGAAAATCATTCATTTATAACAATAAATTGCACAGCAGCTTAGCAAGAATATATTTTGGTTTAAAAGACTAAACTATAAGACCCAGGGGTGTTAGAGAACGATTTCTTCATGATATGACAAAGCAATTACTCTCAAGGGTAACAGAAATGTTAAGATTGTTATACGTCTGCCATAGCGGTTGAAAAAGTCTACATATAGCCCTAGTGAAGAAACACCAGCTATGATCCTTAAAAATATATGAATTGCAACTCCAGCCTCTAAGTCTTGTAGTATGACTGGTTGAATAAAATGATTTTTGCAGCCATAAATCAGCTTAGCCTTGGCAACTGGGCCATCAAATTGCAGCATCACTGATTCATTGTTTCTAAAGTAGACTATGGGGAAGAGTGAATTTCTTCTGATTTCAGAAATTAAGCTGGGTCAGGCCTGACCACTGCTCAAATGGGAGACTACTGACTAATCTCCAAATTGACTGGGAGTGAATCTTATTAGCCCTCATATTTGACAATACTGGCTAGAAGGAACAATGGCCTGACCTGCAATAAAGAAGCTTCCCAAGTTCCTGTAAAGTTTTTCTTCTCCTACCCTTTACTGTAGTGAAAAATGTGGTTTGTTATGGTGCTACCATTAAGCAGCTACAAATTATATTTCAGATGGGTTATAATGATGGCTACAATGCTCACTTTTACATGAATGTTGATGCTGCAGTGATTGGAGCTCATTGGATTGCTTGCTTATGGAAATTTGCAAATGTGTTAAGTTTCTCTAAACACATTTGTTTCTCTGTGGAACAAATGTTTCTTTCACCAAATGTAGTTATGGAGCAGAGGCAAAGTAGACAGAAAGAGACTCATCATGTCTAGCATATCTATGATTGTTTGAGGCTAATATCATCAAAAAGATCACTGAGTAGTAATATTTTGGACTTTAGTGACACGTCCTATGAATTTTACAGAATCCTATAAACCATTCAAATAAATTTAATAAATATGCAGAATCGTGTTCTATAGAAGTTTATGCATATAATAGAAAAATTGTGTTTTGGTATTAATAAAGAAGGTTCTAAGAGTATCGGTAGCATGACTGATGTCTTTGGGACCTATTCCATGGGTTTAATATTGCACTGTGATAGTTTCTAAATAAAATTATCATTACAGCAGGCAATGAGCTAACTGAACTAATAACTAATATTTAATGTGAATGAAATAATCCCTTAAATATACACAAATTAATGACTATACTGATTGCTCCTGATGCAGTGAGCCATGATGAGTCTGAATGACCTTATTATCCCTTAAACATAATTTCTTAATTAATGCCTTATTTTGATGTTGGTGATGATAGCATGTTAATAAATTTTAAATCTAATGTCCTAGGTATTCTGTCCCTCTCTCACTCTCCGTGCATGTGTTCAAATAATCAGTGTGTAAAGTTGTGAATAACAGGAGAGTTATGTAGAGAATTCCTATGCAAGATATTTCATAGTCTTCAACATTTATACAATTCTACTTCCACCCACTGAGAGTTTGCTTCCTGTTTTCTCCTCTTCTGGATGTTACTTAAGTATTTCAGCTCATTTCAAACAAAGGCTCTCATTCAGTCAGAGACAATGAATTATTAGAGCTGGCAGCAAAAACACTGGGAATGAGAAATACTAGAGACTGGCAGTTTGAATTTCCCTGGAGGCAGACCGAGCACTAGTCATAGGAAAACAATTGCTGACTAAGAGTCAAATAAGAGTTGTACTCTCTAAACCGGACAGCCATGCACCCAATACAGAAGGCAGATGACCCAGCAAACTATTCCTGCCCTGTGTTTGTTTTCAGGAAGACTATTGAAACAGACCTGCCAATTGCAGTGGATCGCCTCCTGGACTGCAACATCAAGGGTGGGTGGGTGGTGTCCATGTTAATGATTTTTTTCAGATTAGTTGGAGGGCAAGTACAGTCCTTACATGTTATGGGGCTCCAGTGAAGTGTCAGCGAGAGAGAAACCTACACAGTAGCAGAAGTTGCCAAGACGTATGTTTGGAGAGGGGGAAGATGTAACATAATAATGCAACATTAGTTAAGGAACTGATACTTTGACGAGTCAGATCCATGGTTAGATCCTTTTGTGGTCATGACTGCTTGTTCTTGTTCCATTTTTTATTTTTAACACCTCGCAGCTTTTGGAGATTGGAGTAGATATCATTAATAAGGACAAGAGTCTGGGGGCAGAGAACAACTACCACAGAACAATGAGCAAAAGACGAAAGGGTGAATAAATAATAAAGGCTGAAACACAAAATTCATTGGACTCTAACTGCACTGGGATGCAGTTTTTGGACATTGCTCCTATGTAGTTGTGGATGGAGAGACTCTATATGGACCCTTATATGGACTTTCCTATTGTGGTGAATTATACTATAATTATGAATTAGCTTTAAATGTGTTCTTGTTTTTCACTAGGGAGTTATCTATGCCCCTTAGATCGATTCTTGCCATAGATGGTTCATGACCCTGTGTTATTTATTTCATGTCACACCACTTTCTCATTTAGGGCCAAAGGCAGCTTATAACATGAGTGTGATGAAGAGAGGCACCTAAAACGCAATGAATAATTGCATCAAATCATTATTATACAGGTTTTCACATTAAAGTAAGCATTGAATTGTGTGTGTTTAGTCGTTTAGTCGTGTCCGACTCTTCATGACCCCATGGACCAGAGCACGCCAGGCCCTCCTGTCTTCTACTGCCTCCCGGAGTTGTGTCAGGTTCATGTTGGTTGCTTCGCAGACACTGTCCAGCCATCTCATCCTCGGTCGTCCCCTTCTCCTCTTGCCATCACACTTTCCCAACATCAGGGTCTTTTCCAGGGAGTCTTTTCTTCTCATTAGATGGCCAAAGTACTGGAGCCTCAGCTTCAGGATCTGTCCTTCCAGTGAGCACTCAGGGTTGATTTCCTTTAGAACTGATAGGTTTGTTCTCCTTGCAGTCCAGGGGATTCTCAAGAGCCTCCTCCAGCACCACAATTCAAAAGCATCAATTCTTCGGCGGTCTGCTTTCTTTATGGTCCAGCTCTCACTTCCATACATCACGACAGGAAAAACCATAGCTTTGACTATTCGGACTTTTGTTGGCAAGGTGATGTCTCTGCTTTTCAAGATGCTGTCCAGATTTGTCATCGCTTTCCTCCCAAGAAGAAGGCGCCTTTTAATTTCAGGGCTGCTGTCTCCATCTGCAGTGATCATGGAGCCCAGGAAGATAAAATTTGACACTGCCTCCATATCTTCCCCTTCTATTTCCCAGGAGGTGATGGGACCAGTGGCCATGATCTTAGTTTTTTTGATGTTGAGTTTCAGACCGTTTTTTGCACTCTCCTCTTTCACTCTCATTACAAGGTTCTTTAATTCCTCCTCACTTTCTGCCATCAGAGTGGTATCATCTGCATATCGGAGGTTGTTGATATTTCTTCCGGCAATCTTAATTCCGGCTTGGGTTTCTTCCAGTCCAGCCTTCCGCATGATGTATTCTGCATATAAGTTAAATAAGCTGGGGGACAATATACAGCCTTGCCGTACTCCTTTCCCAATTTTGAACCACTCAGTTGTTCCATGACCAGTTCTAACTGTTGCTTCCTGTCCCACATATAGGTTTCTCAGGAGACAGATAAAGTGGTCAGGCACTCCCATTTCTTTAAGAACTTGCCATAGTTTGCTGTGGTCCACACAGTCAAAGGCTTTCGCATAGTCAATGAAGCAGAAGTAGATATTTTTCTGGAACTCTCTGGCTTTCTCCATAATCCAGCGCAAGTTAGCAATTTGGTCTCGAGTTCCTCTGCCTCTTCGGAATCCAGCTTGTACTTCTGGGAGTTCTCGGTCCACATACTGCTGAAGCCTACCTTGTAGGATTTTGAGCATAACCTTGCTAGCGTGCGAAATGAGTGCAATTGTACGGTAGTTGGAGCATTCTTTGGCACTGCCTTTCTTTGGGATTGGGATGTAGACTGATCTTTTCCAGTCCTCTGGCCACTGTTGAGTTTTCCAAACTTGCTGGCATATTGAATGTAGCACCTTAACAGCATCATCTTTCAAGATTTTAAATAGTTCAACTGGAATGCCATCACCTCCACTGGCCTTGTTGTTAGCCAGGCTTTCTAAGGCCCACTTGACTTCGCTCTCCAGGATGTCTGGCTCAAGGTCAGCAACTACATTGTCTGGGTTGTCCGGGATATCCACATCTTTCTGATATAATTCCTCCGTGTATTCTTGCCACCTCTTCTTGACGTCTTCTGCTTCTGTTAGGTCCCTCCCATTTTTGTCTTTTATCATGTTCATCTTTGCGCAAAATGTTCCTCTAATATGTCCAATTTTCCTGAGCAGATCTCTGGTCTTTCCTTTTCTGTTATCTTCCTCTATTTCTTTGCATTGTTCATTTAAGAAGGCCCTCTTGTCTCTCCTTGCTATTCTTTGGAAGTCTGAATTCAAGTTTCTGTAACTTTCCCTATCTCCCTTGCATTTTGCTTCCCTTCTCCTCTCTGCTATTTCTAAGGCCTCGTTGGACAGCCACTTTGCTTTCTTGCATTTCCTTTTCTTTGGGATGGTTTTCGTTGCTGCCTCCTGGACAATGTTACGAGCCTCTATCCAAAGTTCTTCAGGCACTCTGTCCACCAAATCTAGTTCCTTAAATCTGTTCTTTACTTCCACTGTGTATTCATAAGGGATTTGGTTTAGATTATACCTGAGTGGCCCAGTGGTTTTTCCTAATCTCTTTAGTCTAAGCTTGAATTTTGCTATGAGAAGCTGATGATCAGAACCGCAGTCAGCTCCAGGTCTTGTTTTTGCTGACTGTATAGAGCTTCTCCATCTTTGGCTGCAGAGAATATAATCAATCTGATTTCGATATTGCCCATCTGGTGATTTCCATGTATAGAGTCGCCTCTTGTGTTGTTGGAAAAGAGTGTTTGTGATGACCAGCTTATTCTCTTGACAAAACTCTATTAGCCTTTGTCCTGCTTCGTTCTGAACTCCAAGGCCAAACTTCCCTGTTGTTCCTTTTATCTCTTGGCTCCCTACTTTAGCATTCCAGTCCCCTAGAATGAGAAGAACATCTTTCTTTGGTGTCAGTTCTAGAAGGTGTTGTAAATCTTCATAGAATTGTTCAATTTCAGTCTCCTCAGCAATGCTGGTTGGTGCATAAACTTGGATTATTGTGATGTTGAATGGTCTGCCTTGGATTCGTATTGACATCATTCTATCATTTTTGAGATTGTATCCCATTACAGCTTTTCCCACTCTTTTGTTGACTATGAGGGCTACTCCATTCCTTCTACGGGATTCTTGTCCACAATAGTAGATATGATAATCATCTGAGCTGAATTCGCCCATTCCTGTCCATTTTAGTTCACTGATGCCCAGGATGTCGATGTTTATTCTTGCCATCTCCTGTTTGACCACCTCCAGCTTCCCAATGTTCATAGATCTTACATTCCAGGTTCCTATGCAGTATTTTTCTTTGCAGCATTGGATTTTCCTTTCACTTCCAGGCACGTCCACAGCTGAGCGTCCTTTCGGCTTTGGCCCAACCACTTCATTAGCTCTGGAGCTACTTGTACTTGTCCTCCGCTCTTCCTCAGTAGCATGTTGGACGCCTTCCGACCTGAGGGGCCCATCTTCCAGCGTCATATCTTTTAGCCTTTTGTTTCTGATCATGGGGCGTTCTTGGCAAAGATACTGGAGTGGCTTGCCATTTCCTACTCCAGGTGGATTGCGTTTAGTCGGAACTCTCCACTATGTCCTGTCCGTCTTGGGTGTCCCTGCACGGCATAGCCCATAGTTTCTCTGAGTTACTCAAGCCCCTTCGCCACGACAAGGCAGCAATCCATGAAGATTGAATTAACACAACTGAAAAGCCATTTCACAAAACAACAACAACAAAGGCCCTTCCTCACCACAGGCCAGACCATGACCTGGTTAGAATTTTCTAGAAATGGGTGCAGCTGGGGTGCTAAGTTTAACTTCAAAAACACATAGCCACCACCAAAACCCTAAGAGTGCAGGCTCAGGGCTGAAACCAGGAGCACACTCAGACTATGAACTTGAGATTTGAAACAGAATGTCTCCCTGTCCAACACAGGTTTAATCCTTCTTCTCTGATCTCCCCTTTGAATTACCAGAAGTACCTCTGTCTTGTCTGGATTAAGCTTCAATTTGTTCATTCTCATCTAGTCCATTACTGACATCAAACACTAATTTAGAACTCGAACAGTTTCTTGTGAATTTGATGGAAATGATAAATGCCAGTGGTATCAAACTGCAGAATTTCAAACAACCTTTTCTGTACATATGCTAAAAACCATGAAAAATTAATGGAACCCAAAGGGGGCCCAGGCAACAATCAGGGTTTTGAACTGGAGTCTTCAAGTACCACCTTTTGGGGAGATCACTCATAGCCATTATAAAATACTTCCCAGAGGAACAGCCCAGAAGAGTACCATTTCAGATGGTATTAAAAGCCAGCAACAGGTTCAGAAGAACTGAAATGGACATGCACACTTCTTCTGCTCCTGGCATACATTATGTGCAACAAAGCTTCATATTTGTGTCCTGGGGTTATACGAATATGAAGCTTGGCACCACAGCTTGGCATCATTTCCCCTTTCCAGAGATCAGCCAGGTCTTTGATATTGTAATCTACTGTAGTGAGAGGAAATTCCCCAGAAGCCATCCTTAGGAGGCTCCTCTTTCCAGTGAGTCTAAACCTCACAAGGTGGTGAGCTGTCCACTAAAGAACGTTCCTTCACATCCAGCCTATCTGGAACAGAAAAGCAGGTCCAGCGTATGCCCAAGAACATGATAAGAACCAGCTATCACTTGAGTGAGATCTGTCATCATCATGGAAGAGACAAAGTCCTAAGCCACTCCTGACAAAGTGGTCTCAGAGTTGATGTTGAAATGCTCCAGCACACGCTGAGAGGACTCTAGCACCAAGACCAACTTGGTTCATGCATGAAGGAGATTGCAGAGCAGCATCATAGTCAGTAGACCAACAGAGTTCCTGTTCTGTTTTGGGCATCCACTTTGACATATACACACAAACCCAGCAGATTATGTGAGGCATAAATAGTAAGGGGAACAGAATAATGAAAAAAATCATTGCAGGACTGCCTTTCTGCCCACAGGTTTCACCTGTTGGTGCCCAGAGAACCTAGAAGGGCAAAGCTCTGGGAGACTGACCTGCAGCTTCTTCCAGCTAAGTCTCTTAAACCAGGTTGGAGCATTCATGCAGGATTATGTCCTAGATGGTCATTAGTTTCCCATTGACCAACCGGGTGTTGAGCAGCAGCATTTTTAACTTAAGCGACAGTCATCAAGGATATCCAGGCTTTTTGAACTGGGGGACACTTTGAGGTCTACCAGCATCCCATGGCTATCCCCTGTCATCTGATGAAAAAATGATGATACCTCCACTGGGTTCTGTCCCCCTGCTCATTAAAGTTCAAATGGCTATTACTTGTTTCATCTACTTTCCTCCTAGGAGAACATTCTTCCTGCAGACAGCAAATGATAACCTCACAACACCACTGTTTCAATATTTCAAATATTAGGGCTATTTGAAATCTTGCATCCTAGTGATAAGGGAACAGCAAGAGGGGGTGGTGGTAAGGTTTTCATCCCTCTGCTAGACAAAAAGCTTTCTGGTTGGAGCAGGATGTTTGCTTCTTTGGCGTGTATGATTTTGAATTTTATTTTCTTCCTTTCTTGTGACCTACAATTCTCATCCACCCACCCCAAGAGTTTGTCTGTATTGAACAGTTTAGGGTATCATTCCATAGATAACCTTCCATAGATATCTTGTACCAGTCAGTGTATGCAACTTTCCCTTCTGCCATGCCTTCCCTATGATTTTGCTGAATCTCTCTTGTCTTCCTCCTTGATCCACCTACACAGTTTATTCATAATTTACAGACAACTGTACAGAAATTAGTATGATTTACCTTTTTGCTGTACCTTATACGTGGCACTGGAAAAGAGGTTTCTTTATGTTTTGTCTGGGTAGTGTGTTGACACAAACCTTCCTGTCGAGGTTACTTGTGATCATGATTAGGTTGTTTAATCACTTGATTTTTAAAAGTAAAAACAGGAACCATATCTTAGTTTTTTGTTTTCTGCTTGGGGAAATGTTTAGTATTCTTTAAATGCTTGATCATTGCCAACATCATGCGTATTGGGGTGTTGTTGGTTTTTGAAGTAGTTTTAAAATGCCAAAATTATATTCTGTATAACATTTTGCTATGTTTTAACCATGTCAAACATTTGCTATAAAGAAGATTAAGTTAATGAATGTCTTGCCAATTAAGTGTCCTAGCAATGCAAAAAGTTCATTTTGGCAATAGAATATAAACTGTAGTGGGTAATGAATCTTCAACTAGGAAAACAGTTTATTGGTAATAAATTAAAGATATTGGCCTACCAAATGCATGAAGTTTAAAATTTTAATAACAATTTACCAGTACAAGAAGATGAGTTTTGAGTATCCAGATTTCACTTTAGAAGCTAAATCACTAAGTTTCATACAGTACTTGCAGTATAAAACTGGGAAAGCAATTGGTAAGGGTGTCTAATGAAATAGAAAGTGTATGCTGGCTAGGGCTGATGTTTGAAGTTCCTCCACAACGTAAGCACAAGTTGGGCCTCTTTGTTTGTTTGTTCAGTCATTTAGTCGTGTCCGACTCTTCGTGACCCCATGGACCAGAGCACGCCAGGCCCTCCTATCCTCCACCGCCTCCCGGAGTTGTGTCAAATTCATGTTGGTTGCTTCGATGACACTGTCCAACCATCTCATCCTCGGTCGTCCCCTTCTCCTCTTGCCTTCACACTTTCCCAACATCAAAGTCTTTTCCAAGGAGTCTTCTCTTCTCATGAGATGGCCAAAGTACTGGAGCCTCAGCTTCAGGATCTGTCCTTCCAATGAGCACTCGGGGTTGATTTCCTTTAGAAGGGCCTCTTTGGTAGAGAGTTATTTTCTATAAGTTTTATATTTCTGTTTCTCTTGTGGTTCATGAATTAATGCTAGAGAGTCCATTTTGTCTTCCCTTTGGGGCCATTTTTCCTATAAAAGGTAACCTACATTTAGTAATGGAAGAACCCTTCTGCTGAGTAGTCTTGCCCCTCCCCCCAAGATTTAATAATACACTACTGGATGGAATTATACCTGGTAAATCATCTGAATGAAATAGCTACCTATTTATTGCATATCACCAAACTGAGTCTAATCAGAATGTCAAGTTAGGAATGCTGTGAATGTCAGCTGCCATCTTCACAACTAAAAGGCAGAGTCCAGTCTTCATTAAGATTCCTGTTTTTCTGTCTTCTTTCGTTTTACTGAAATGTACAATGTCTGCTTTACGTACTTACATTTCTTTTGCAAATAAAATATGAAAAGCAATTATTGAAACAAAATATGGCTGCTAGTTAGCGTCAACATGTTAGCAGTAGCCTGACTTTGCATGACAGGCAGAAACTTCTTTGTCCCGAGTCTGTGAATGCTGACACTAACCGCAGAGGAGTGGAGATGGGTGGCCAAGCTTTAAACCCCATGTCTTACCCACAAATTTCAAACTTTCTCCTCCTCAAATACTGTTTCCTCTGAGATATGTCTCCATGTCTGGGGACATGGAGAAGCATAGCAAATCCATGAGACTGCTCTGAGACTGACCAACCCTCCAGGAAGCTTTTTCCCCTCTAGGCCCTTCATGAGTTCTGCCATGGTCTGTGCCACAAGAAAGCTTGTAAATAGTGTGCTGCTCCCTTCCATTCCTCAAATGGCATGATGGGTCTGACTGCATCCACTCATCACACCTTACCCTAATTCTCTCCTGGTTTCTTAATAATAATAATAATAATAATAATAATAATAATAATAATAATAATAATAATAATAATAATAATAATAATAATAATAATAATAATAATAATAATAATAGGTAAAGGTAAAGGTTCCCCTTGACAATTTTTGTCCAGTCGTGTTCGACTCTAGGGGGCAGTGCTCATCCCTGATTCCAAGCCATAGAGCCAGCGTTCGTCTGAAGACAATCTTCCGTGGTCACATGGCCAGTGCGACTTAGACACAGAACGCTGTTACCTTCCCACCGAGGTGGTCCCTATTAATCTACTCGCATTTGCATGCTTTCGAACCGCTAGGTTGGCGGGAGCTGGGACAAGCGACGGGCGCTCTGTCGCGTGGATTCGATCTTACAACTGCTTGGTCTTCTGACCTGCAGCACAGGCTTCTGCGGTTTAGCCCACAGCGCCACCACATCCCTACAATAATAATAATAATAATAATAATAATAATAATAATAATAATAATAATAATAATAATAATAATAATAATAATAATAATAATAATAATAATAATAATAATAATAATAATAATAATAATAATAATAAATCATCTCAGAACTGCAATGCTAAAGGGACCTTATGGATTATTGAGTCCATCCCCTATCAAGGAAGCATAGCAAGGAAATCAGACTCTCAAACTCTGGCTCTGATACCAGATCCCTAAACCACTGAGCAATCCAGGAGTTCATTTATGTATCTATGTTGTGTAAAACACATATGAATACCTCTGCAGTGAGCTTGAACCCTGGCACCAGCATTCCATGAATGCTATGATCTGAACTGCATCTACTGGCTTGGCTTTACTGTACTTGCTTAGCAATTATCTAAATCATATCCCTTTAAATTAGTGATATGAAAAGTGATTAAACTGACCAATGTTCTGTCAGCTCCATTTAATTGTTTTCATTTATATCTTTAATTAGCTTATAGCTCTTTGCAATGCAATGCAAGGCAAGGCAATAAAATGTTATATCAGTCACAAAGTAGGGAATCAGTGTGCACGTAACTTTTATTGTTGACTACATCTAACTGCTTTATTGATATAAAAACTAGAATGTTTAGGGATACTTTAAATACTTTATTGTTTGTCAGGTATGAAGAAAAATATATAAAAGGAACTGAGGCAAAGAAAAACAAAAAGATTTGATTTTTTCCATGGGAGTAACTAAAATGTTTAGTATTGGGAGAGAAAAGAAAGAAATGGGAGACACACATTGAAAAATAATTTTGTAGAAAATAACGACTTATTTAAAGGAAGCACATTTTATAGGACTTTCCGCTGTTTCTGCTAGCAGAATGGGATGCTTTATAATTTTTGATGTGGCTTTCCACACACATTATTCTAAGTAAAGTTAAAACCATTTTGTGAAGGGTATATCTGTCACTCGTATTCTTGCTTGATGTAAGGAGTATTTGTCTTACCTTAAATAAGTACGACATTTTCTCTCAGTTCTATTTATAAACAAGGATGAATTCTGTTTCCTCATTGTTCACATTGCTTCATGACCTGATGGCCCCTTTCTGGTGCAGGTATTTGGAGCTAGAAAGCAGCGGGCATAGAAATGAAATTAGATTGCACTATCGTTCAGGAACCCATCGCTCACATACGGAAGTATTTCCTTACATTTTGGCAGATGACAAGTGGCACAGGCTGTCTTTAGCAATCAGTGCATCACATTTGATTTTGCACGTGGACTGTAATAAGTAAGTGAAGAGTTTCATTTTTACCAATAAATTGAAGTTGTAAAATTCTACATTCTTACTGAATAAAAATAAAATTAACTCCCTCACCTTGCTTTCTGGTTTAAAAACAGAATTTATGAAAGGGTTCTGGAGAAGCCTTACATGGATTTACCTGTTGGCACTGCATTTTGGTTGGGACAAAGGAATAGTGCACATGGCTACTTTAAGGTATGTTTTTCTCAAGAAAATAGCCAAAGAAAACTTTAAATGTAGGAAGTAAATATATGTAGTAATTACTTTAGCCAAAGGAATATATATAGATAGAACAAACCTCAGAAGAATGTGAACTTTGAGTATTCTTGACTATGGAGCTAACCCACTTCTATTCCATTCATTTACCGTTGAGAGCTTTCAGTCCAAAGAGGACACTAGTATCTGTTGGATATTTTGCTGCTGCTCAAACAGTATTTTAACAATGGCACATTGGTCTTGCGCACTTGCAATATTTTTCTTAACTTTACTTTCCATAAGTATCATGATTATAAATATAACTGTGCCAAACCTCTAGTGAGAGTTGTTTAGAACTTCTGATGCGTAATAGTGTGTATTCAGTGCTGTTTCAGCATCCTTGCCATAGCATGAATGCAAACTATGCACAAAATCAGAGAGGACACTGGATCATATCAGCAGAACCTGACTTATTGCTTTGTTTCTGACAAGGTGACCTATACTGAATGAATGGAAATTGCAGATGAGTGATGCAGTGGTACCTCAACTTACAAACATATCCACTTATGAACGATTTGAGTTATGAATGGCTCCGTTTGCGAAAGTTGCTTCGACTTGTGAACGGAGCCTCGACTTACAAATGGAAAAAAACACACAAAAAAAACCTTTCCTGCCCTTTTTTTGACCTAAGAATGAATTTATTTATTTATTTATTTATTTATTTATTTATTTATTTATTTATTTATTTATTTATTTATTTATTTATATCCCGCCTAGCTGGTTGGTTAAGATCACTCTAGGCGGCTAACAACATAAAGTAAAACAGTGAATATATATAAAACAGAAGAAAAAATAAAAAAATTCTCCCCCTAGTGGTAGAGTATAGATTAACCAGCTTTGCATTAGTTCCTATGGGAACTAATGCCTCTACTTGCGAACAGCGCCTTGACATACAAACAAAAAACAGCAGGTATGGATTAAATGGTTTTCAATGCATTCCTATGGAATAGTTTGCCTCGACTTACAAACTTTTCAACATATGAACGCCGTTCCAATACGGATTAAGTTTGTAAATCGAGGTACCACTGTAGAAGGATTAGGATAATTTGGAAGCCCATTTTGTGTGTGTGTGTGTGTGTGTGCTAAAATCTCCTTTTTAGAAAAAAACTAAACTACTTTTCTTTATTAATAATTGTGTGCCATCAAGTTGATTCTGACTTGTCGCAACACTTTTCAGTGTTTTCTAGGTAGAGAATGCTTAGAAGTGGTTTATTATTTCCTTCTTGTGTTGGCATCCTTGGACTGTGTAGCTTGCCCATGTCTACATAGGTTGGCTCTTTTCCTTGGAAGCACAGTGGGGAATTAAATTCCCAGTTTCTGGCCCTGCAGCAAGATACTTAAACTACTGCTGGCTGGATAGCTCAGTGAGTTAGGAATCTGGCTGCAGGCCCAGAGGTTTGTAGTTCAGTTCCTGCTGTCCACTGTCCCAGGATGTCACCAGGAGAAGGGAATGATAAACCTGAATTACTCTCTAACTAGAAAACACTGAAAATTGTCACCATAAGTCAGAATTGACTTGATGGCACACATTTATTATTTTCTTTATTACATAGAGAAAAATTGGTATTTCAGGCAGTTGAGATGATAAGGCAAGATGACCCAGAGGATTTGTTGTTACATTCTGATTTTTTAAACATTCAACGTACTGTGCACAGAAGTACCATTTTGATGTTCTTCAAGAAAGACTGCAATAAAGCGGGATATGACCTTGTAGATTGTTTTTTCCCTTTCTCATAGGTTGTTGTTTCTTTCTGTCTATTTTCACATGCCTTCAGTTTTCTAGGATATGCTAGTGGACAGAAATAAATTATAAAAACACTATACTGGGAAAAACTGAGGCAAAGCAAAAGGCAAAAATCATGACAGCCTTTGTATGGTTAGGCTTGAAGTTCAGCACTGGAAAGATAAGAGTTTTGTCAGGAAATCAAGATAGTACATATTTTTACTTAGACTTTGGAAATGAGTAATATGACATTGTGCTGTTTCCCCCCCTGTAACAAAGTTGTGGCATGAAATGAGCTTTTAGTGGTGGTTTTATGGTATTTTATTGACATGGGTGTACTCTGCCTGGGAATCAAAAATAGAATTGTACTGTTCTTTAGGTCTATGACAGCTGTGTTCCCCTGCTAGAACCTCCAAATACATATGGCAATGTTTTAAAATTGAGTTTGCTGAAAAAGTGATCTAAAACTGGGAATAGAGTGTATGTGTATAAATAGGGATTGGGATCATGAGTTAGGATAATGGGGTTCTGGAACAATTTATTGTGTTTCTTAAAAGAACAGCTGCACCCACTCACCCCAAACTCCTCTCTGTGTATTTTTATGGAAATTTGATTTTCTATAAAAGTGATGTCATGTTAAAAAGAAATAAGTCAACTAGTTCTGCCTTCTATTAAGAGAAATCGGTAGAGACAATGAGAAAGCTGTGCATTGGTCTAATATGCAATTTGCCAATTGTTTCTACTGGTTCAAATTCCCCATAAAAGTAACTGAAGTAGAGGGGGGGGTCCTGATCAAAACAGTTTGAGATCTTCCAAAAGTTTTTCAAACTGCCCTTGTTCTTATTCCTCCTGAAGACAGTAGCAATCACAGACTATTGGTACAGTATTTTAACAATTATATGGCTTATGAGGTCCTCGGTAATTTGGTGTAAAATCCACTTTGGAAACACCTTAACCCAAGCCATGTTAAAATGAATTTGCTACAATATCATAACTGGTTTGTGATCTCATATTTTATTTAAATTACTGTCTCAAAACTCAGTGAAACTGCAGATTGTTTTAAAATTGCTTTTAAAGGTCACTCAAAACCCCTTATTTGGTAACTAAATAAAAGTAATGTTGAACTCACAGCAAGCAGTAAGGCGTTGCTTAATTATACCTTGACATTTAATTTCAGGTCTTTGAAAATGGTTGAATGCATATGTGTATCAGCGTATTCATATACAGATATTTTTTTAAAAAAAATCTATTTACTAAGGCTGCATGAACAAGAGCAAGACAGTATGTTTTCAAAGATGCTGCATTAGTGGGGGAAGGGTGATAAAGCTATTCTGCAGACTAGAAGGTTTACATGGAAATTCTTGCCTTGGAATATTATACTGGCACAATAAAAATAATATAATCTTTCTTCCCTCACTTACACACAGGGTATAATGCAAGATGTGCAATTACTTGTCATGCCTCAAGGATTTATCTCTCAGTGCCCAGATCTTAATCGCAGTAAGTCTGCTAGTTCTTACACCATAAAACATAATGTGGTGCGTGTTGTTTAGTTTTTCCCCTCCAGTAAAATCTCTCTTCTAAAATGTAATGATTATCAGCTAAATCCTGATGTACAGCCAAATCCTATACACATCTATTCAGAAGTATTCCCTGTTAAATTCAGTGAGCTAAGTGTGCATAGGATTGTACTTTAATAGAAGTACAATTTGACGGATGTAGTTTTTGTAATTTCAGCATGTCCAACGTGTAATGACTTCCATGGGCTTGTGCAGAAGATTATGGAACTACAAGATATTTTAGCAAAAACCTCTGCAAAGGTAACAGGCTCATTACAAACTTTATGGGTGATGATTATGGGCAAGTTGTATGGCTCAAAAGGTTGTGTGTGCGCATGCACACACACGCACAACTATACACTTGTGTATTTTTATTGGTTCTTGCATAATACTTGCCTTATTTTTTTATTTGTTCTTTGAATGGAAAACTGAACCAAATTCCTTGAATCAGGAATGAATCATAAATATTCAGGTTGTTTTAGAACAATAACCCTGCCAATTTTAACAAAGCGATTTGTGGTTTAGAAAACCAATGGGAATGGAAGAATTGGCTGAAACCTCTTTAAGCACAAATTCTTCATCCAAGTACTCCCCCTCACTTTGATCAATCTTGGCACTGCCAAACACATTGGCCAAGAGAATGCAACTCCATGATTATTTTTTTTAAAAAAATGAAATCATCCTTATGCCATTAAAAGAAGCTTTAACATACTGGTATAACAACAAACTGAATATTGCTTTTTTGGAGTCTCTTGTGTTACATGTGATGGACAATATTGTGAATTGTAGTTAAAAAGGCAGATAAAACTTTCAATTATATTATGTTTTATAGGAGTTTTAACTATTTGTGATGATACCTAACTTTTTTTTTCGTATACTCAAATACTGAATAATTTTCTTTTAAAATCTGACATAACATGACTGTACTTGAAATTCTTCATCTTTAGATTGTTATGAGCAGTAAACAGAATTACTAGGGACTCTTCTCTTTAGGCAAGGTCTAATATTAGTCCTACATAAAGTACACCTACTAAAATTAGTGAGCCTTGTTAATCACATCTACTTAAAATATATTGAGGAAAATCCTATTGTGTAACTTTGCCCTATCATAACCTGGATTGGGTGCTGGAAGGATTTATTTCACACTAATCAGAAGCTTTCTCTCCCCCTGCTTTATGCTCCAAGGATTCCTAGGGTTCCCTTTTGCCCTGAGGAATCCCTTGGGAATGGAAGCCTTTAAAAGTCAAAAATTGCTGCCAGATAATGATTTATCATAGGACTGCACTAGTTTATATTATTACATTAACACAACCCAGTGGCTCACTAGCACAGTTAGAAATTCCACCCTTTTGGACCCCGACACACATACAGAAGCAAAATAACTACCCGGAATCCATTAAAATATCTACCTTTAACAGAAGAAATACAAAAACAAGAAGAGCAAGCAAGCACATAAAATATACCCAAAGCCCCCGACAAAACAAAGCTACTAGAAAACTCCGCACCACTTGATGCCTTCTCATCATGCAGCAGCAACAACAAGTCAAGCAGGCAGTGCACTCCTCGCTAGGATCGAACCAATTTAGGTCCTTTGACATGTTCAAAATTTCTGCTCCCCTTCCTGGACATTATAATTTGCTGCTGACCACAGTCCTCACAATACTGTTAATTGAAAAGTTTCCCAGCTTTAGATAGACAAAGGGTAAAAGAAAGTTTACACAAAAGAGGAAACATGAAGAAAGACTGAAACTTTTGTGTCTACCTCTTTAATTAATATGAATCATTTGTGTTTTAGAAGCCTTCTTTTGGGAAACAGTTAAAGAACATGAAAGCAAAGAAGAATGAGCCTGTTTTGTGTTTTTAGGTCTTTTGTTAAAACACGTAAGACTCATCCATAGTGAGAAATGTAGAAGGTATCTAGGCCATGTCAAAATGCACTAGCATGAGGAGTGGATACTGTTTTTGGACAAATGGACCAAATTGGCTTATTTGTGCAATGACAGTATGGAGCAAAGAGCAACACCCCTATACATCCACTTGTGTTCCATCCTATTCACGAATTTAAACGTTTTTAGTCCAAGACCCCAGGTGTTTGAACTAAGGAATTGGATATTGAAAAGACTGAGCTGGTGATGCCAAAGGAAAAGGTGAGTGATAGTTTAAAGCTCAAGAACTGTCCTGGCCACAACCTGAAGCACAAGGGAGTTTAGATTGCACACTGTATTATCCCTTGGAGCCAATCCATCAGCGGTTTCACATAGGTATACAGCAAAGTAAAAGATATTCAGTTTGTGGCTATCTGGAACCCAAATAGAATATGTTTTCTGCTCTGTTACCTAGCTTGTTAATTCTCAGCAAGGGCCATATGGCCCTCTGGGGCCTCCAGGTACATTTCAATGGCTTCCCTGTGCAGTCTGACATAGTGATTGCTGGTGTTGTCAAGTATTTCAGTATTTTGAAATAGAATTTCATGTCCAGCTTGTTTTAGGGAACAAACAAAAAAATCTGCAGTAGCTGAACATGCCCTAAAACAAGCTGGATATGAAATTCTATTTCAGAATACTGAAATACTGGACAACATCAGCAAGCACTATGTCAGACTGCACAGGGAAGCCATTGAAATCCACAAGCACCAGCAGAACTTCAACAAAAAAGAGGAAAGCTTGAAACTCAACAAAACTTGGCTCCCAACTCTCAAAAATACAGTGTGCAAAAGGTCAATGAACTCTACCCAGCCACAAGAACCGGGGATCACTACATACAAAAGACCAGCTAATGACACCCATCAATCACAGTGACAGATAATCTCTGCTCCTTATCACAACAATACACCCACAACAAGACACAATAATCACCCATCTCCAGAAAAGGACAAAAGCCTATCTCACAGCCATAAATACTCCACTCCCAAGCAAACTACACCAGAGCACAGAGTGCTGTCCTCTGAAAATGCCAGCCATAGATACTGGCAAAACATTAGGAAGAACAACCTTCAGAAGACGGCCAAAGAGCCCGAAAAACCCACAACAACCATATGATGCATTTGTTTCCTAAGTCTTCTGAATTATATGCAAAGGAAAAATCAATGTTTTCCCCCCACTATAACTAATTTTATAGGGGATTACTTTCAAATGAATGTGTACAGAATTGGCTATCAAGGGAGAAAGAGTTAGCTGCTGATGGAGCAGTAGAGTACAGTGGAAGAAGGAGGGAGTGGTCTCCTTTCTCCCCAGAGCTCCCTGTGCACTCCAAAAAATCTGCCCTTGGGAGTGGAATGAGGGAGCAATTTCCCCTTTGTATGTGCTGCAGCACATGGTTTTGGCCCTGTGGTGGAAATCCTACCAGTATTACCTGGAGAAAATACACATCAGATACCATTATCATTGCTAATTCATAAGGAAATGTATGATTGAAGGGGAAGATATGTATAAATTGGCCAAGCCATCTGCTGTGAATGTTTATGATGCATCTACCCCCCAATAGGTTCTCCAGAGTCCTGGTCCATCACTTTATCCACTACACCACACTGGGAATCGCTCATACTCATTCATTTATTGTCTCCCTTGGAATAAATGGAACAGGAGAAAAATGCAAAGATTTCTGAACTAAAGTTTAAAATTGTGAAGTCAGGACATAAAATATATTGCATTTGTTGTTACAGTGAGAACATGTGTTGATTTTTACTGTGAGATGAATTATATTTTAAGCTTACAATTTTCTTTTATTGTTTTCCAGAAATTTTGCTTTTATATTTCAGTATATCATTTATCTGCTTGAGCAATGCACAGTATTATGTGTGGCTTCAATGCTATTGTAGTTTTAGGTAAACACTCCTACAGGTAACAGATTCCTCTTTGTGTACCCAGCTGTCCCGAGCTGAGCAGAGAATGTCTAGGTTGGATCAGTGCTATTGTGAAAGAACCTGTACTATGAAGGGTGTGACCTACAGAGAATTTGAATCTTGGACAGATGGCTGTAAGAACTGCACATGCATGGTATGGCTACAAACTGAGCAGAAATTCAGGGACCTAGTTGTACAGTATGCTAAACACATCTCATATACAGATAGGAAATGCTCATCAATGTATTGTTTTTTTAGCTGTATTTGTTTTTTCAAATAATTTTGTAAGCTCACTTGGGTCCCTATATTGGGGAAAAATCAGGATATAAATAAAGTAAAATAAGAGGCAAAAAAACCCTACACTTATAAAGAGATTTTATCTACATTGTTCCTTGTGCTTCATTTTGCACTTTCTCTAGAAAAGTCACTTTCCTCTTCTGATATGTGTGTGTACAGGAACACTGTTATGCCTATGATGGATGGATGAAGGAAAAAGACTTGTGGGGGAGGCTGGTAAAGCTAAATATATCACACTGACAGTATGTCCTGCTTCTAGTTGATGTTGCACTCTGCAGTGTGCTCTGGATCAGGATATGAATGGGCAGATTGTAGGGAAGGTTATTTTTCTTCAAGTGATCCCCTTGAAAGGGGTCATCCCTTGGAGGGAATTCGAAAGTGTTCAAGATGAAATGAAACTGTTTAAGAGTTCGCTATCATAAAATGAGCACAGGAATGGATATAATGTGGCTTTAGGATCAAATTTAAAAGGATATGTTTCTGAAGTGCTGTGTGTGCCTATGTGTGTACAGGGTTTTTGTTCTGGTCTGCTTTGCTTTTACACAGTTGCTCATCTAGTCTTGAGCAATTAATGTATTTGGAGCTAATCGGCAGTACTAGAAGAGGAAGCAATAAAGTTGCAGAAAATCCAGAAAATATAAATATTGCTTCATTTGATCAAAAATTATTTATTTATTTATTTATTTATTTATTTATTTATTTATTTATTTATTTATTTATTTATTTAACATATGCCGCTCACACTACCCAAAGTTCTCTGGGCGGCTTACAACAATTAAAATACAATAAAAATGATAAAATAATTAAAATACAATTAAAATATATACTCTAAAAATTGCCGTCAGGACCCACAGTTGATATTATTTCAATTAAAAGCCCTCTGGAACAGGAAGGTTTTGACCTGGCACCGAAATGTCATCAGTGTCAGTGCCAGATGACTCTCAAATGGGATGGTGTTCCATAGTCTGGGGGCAACTGCCGAAAAGGCCCTTTGTCTACAAGCCATCCCTCTTACCTCCTTAAGAGACGGCTCTTTCAAAAGGGCCCCCTGGCTAGATCTTAACTGCTTGGTAGGTTCATATGGAAGGAGGCGGTCCTTCAGGTAGCCAAGGCCCAATCCGTTTATGAGACACTAAACATATAATCCAAAGATCCACATCTTTCTCTTTTATAATTACGAATGATCTATGCTGTGTAACTGAAGCATTCTTAACATTGCAAATAATAGGGCAGCTTGTGCTCACATAGAGTGTACCAAACTCATTGAATTAAAGCAGTGGTTCCCAACATTGGGGTCTAGATGTTTTTGGACTACAACTCTCAGAAATCCTGACCAGCACAGCTAGTGGTAAACACTTCTGGAAGTTTTAGTCCAAGAACATCTGTGGACCCAAGGCTGGAGAAGCACTGGATTAAAGTGATGAATTGTTGCAGTAACTGCAGAATTTCAAAGGGTGATATTATTTTTAAAACACCCGTAATGGCTGTCTTGTGACTAGTGCAGGAAAGATTTTATTCAGTAGCACTCTTCTACTTTAGAATAATCTCCCAGTCTTCACAATTGGTAGAACGAATAACAAATGATAAAATTTTTAAAACACCGTAATGTTACTGTCATTATATAAAGAAGCTATTATGCACAGATCAGAAGTCTATTAAGTCTGAAAGAGAAGTATAGAGATTCCTTCATAATCTAAAGAAGAAAAATAGTCTATGGTTTATTTATGTTTGAGAAGTTATATTTTAAAGAAATGTGTGATTTTTAAATACTTGCTTGCATGATTGTGTTCAAGTAAGTTATTTTTAAATGAATCTTCTGTTCTTCCTAGAATGGTACTATCCAATGTGAAGCACTGATATGTCCACCTTCGGATTGCCCTCAGAATTCTGCACCTGCATATGTTGAAGGCAAGTGCTGCAAAGAATGCCAACGTGAGTGTTTTTGTTTGTTTGTTTGTTTGTTTTTGTAGATTTTAAAATTGTTCAGCATTATTATATTTATAAAGCTGGTGTTACTTTTTTTTTTTCAAAGTCCATTATGGTCAATACACTTCCTTGATGATAATCTATCCAAAGATAAGCATGCTGAAATTTCATTATCGGCAAGACTTGTTAAATTGCTTACATTCCTTTTGTGAAACCATTGGGACTTGTTCTTAGCTTTTTTTCCTAACTAATGCTTGTTTTAAAATCACCTTTACAATCTGTGTGAATAATGAGAAAGAATGCTTTCAGACCACTAGGGATTAAATGTGCTTTTAACCACTAAAACAGGATTTCTGGACTGGCACTAGGAAGGATAGATGGCTAAAATAGTTGGAGCCAATACAACAGTGGAACCAGTTACCTCAGGAATTGGTGAGTGCTCCAACACTGGAGGCATTCAAGAAAAACTTGGATAATCACCGGGCAGATACGCTTTGATTGTATTCCTGTGTTGAGCAGGGGGTTGGACCTGCTGGCCTTGTAGGCCCCTTCCAACTTCACTTTTCTATGATACTATAAAACATGAGATCTGTTACAATGCCATCACAATAGATTTTGCAAAAAGTGTATGAACAATCTCAGTCAAATCTCTATAATTCATATCTTTTTCCTCTAGTGCTGCTCATAAACATGCACAAATTACTACTGCAGAAGGGAGACTGAAGTAACTTGCCACACTTTCTTATTACTCTCTAATTAAATACAATAGTATAAATTCTAATCCCTAAACCTTCATCTCACAACCTTGTCCCTGATAGATCCTGCAACAGTTATTGCACTGTGAGACTGAGCAATTTAACCAGGCAAGATTATGAATGACCAGAGACACTCTCATTAAACATGTACACTTGTTATTTAAAGAAAAATCCACAAACAACAGAGGGTGGCAGTGTAATTGGAAAGATGCAGGTAAATTTAGATACTTCTCTGGAATCTGCAGGATGCTGATCAGTTTAGGACAGAAGATCCAGCAGACAAATGTGTGAATTTCTTGCCTGTGAGATGTAGTATATACAAATCAAATTACTCATGTTTCATTTCTGCCAAACAAACACTTTAAATAACCAAGCCACTAGAGAAGTCCTTGATATATGAAACAAAAGTAGATCGTAACAAATTTGAATATACAGTATATAAATTCATTACAAATTTATACATGATCATTCAAGCAAAACCAGTAAATATACTAAGAAGCTGATTTGTGAAAGATCTTACACAACAGGAAATGTAAGTAGGGGACACTGAAATAACTTATGCAGGACTTGATGACAGTTGCATTTGCATTATAAAAACACTATAAGATCAGAAACATGACTGTGATTTTACAACTGTATTTAAGAAGATGAATAGAAGATGTATCAGCATTGCAGTGATTTTACAAGAAAGCAAATACTGGCATGTTGTGGTTTGAAGTTACAGATATAAGACATATTTGGTTTGTGTATTAGGGAAGTTCTATCAACTCCATTACTTTATGCACAAAGGGCTCTGAAGATCAGCCATGCATCCGGCAGAAAATTCAAGAATGACAAGAAAACAATTCTCCATTTTTTTAAAAGAATCAAATGTGGTTTCTTTGCCTTTATAGCAAAAGCCCTCCCTAGACTAAAAATCACAAAGAAAACTCAGTACAGTATCACCTAATTGATGTTAAGCGTGGTTCAAATCTCACCTTGAGCTGAATTTATGAAAGTGAAGATGTGATGGATTAAAATCAAATATTATGTACATATATTTTGTGTTTTTCGTGCTTTTTGCGTAGTTTATCAGAAAACACTGTAGATTTGCAAGTGAATTTTCATTTTACAAGGCTGTTATGAGAAAGTGAAGTTCATAGACTTTTTCCTCCCTCTCACTACCCTTTCAGTTTAAGGAGTTTCATACTCTAATCCATTGTGGCTAGTCAGTGGGAGTATGAACCTACCAAGCTTTGTAATGAAGGTTTTTGTTTTGAAATGCAACAAAGTCATTGACATTATACTCTGCATTCCTCATGTCAAAATAAGATGCTGCTGTTCCATCATTTTTCCATTTGCCATCCAAGAATTCAGACTCTGCTGGGTTGCAGTGGGTTTTTTTTTAATCAATACTTTGCAACCAATGTTGACATGTCTGAGAGAGCAGCGTAGTAATTTTACAATGGAACCTTGTGGAATGGAATAGAGCACTCAAGGTAATGCTTTGAGCAACAGGCCTCAGCAGACTCACTGACTGCTTCCAACAGACTCAAGAGAGAGAAAGAGCTCAGAGCATAGAGGCGGAATTCTCTTTGAATTCAGAGGCAGGAGGAAACTATTGGTTAATGCTGGATAGATTGACAGTCACCCCATCCAAGTCTCTTCCAGCCACATCTCCTAGAGGCAGCATGGCATGCTACAATGATTCAAACAGTTCAAACTTTCTGTTGCAGAAACAAATTAATAATAACATCCTTTTAAAAAAGCAGGAATGGATGGAAACGTGCCTTTTACCAGTTCCTCTCAAAGAAGAGCAATGAAACTGATGGTTTTTTTTGTCATCTCAGTTAGTTCCTTCAGTATGGAGATAAAAATGACAGTGGTTTCAAACTTTTTGTCATATGAAGTACAAACACTAGAAGTAGGAAGTAAACTGTAAAACGAGTACATTACACTAATTGCATTATAAAATTGATGCAGCTACTGCATTTCTTATACTTACCTGACTATCAATCGATCTGAGGCCAGAATATTTGGGTTTATGATGAGTTGGTTTGTTGTTCTCAATTAGAACTTTATGCATGTGTTCATCTGTTTAAAATGAAGTTGAGATTACACAGATTGAATTCTTAATCTGAAATACCTGTATTGTATTCTCCTTTCTGGAGGAGAAGTAGCAAAAGTCTTTCTGGTGCTGGCCTTCATGGAATATAATTAGAAAAATGTGCAATTGTATTGAGGAATTGACCATACATCTCTCCCTCATGAGTGTTGCATGACACACACAAATGGAAGTGTTTTATGACTAGCACTTCTGCCTTGCTGGACTTTTCGCTATGGCCACTGTAGCTCTGCATTGTGTACTTGGAGTTCTGCACCAGGATTTCAGTCATTTAGTTCTGATTTGCCACCATTTCTTCAGTTCTGCTGTTCTTTTAGAACCCGCAGGGACTGAAGCCATTGTTGGTTTTCCTTTTATCTTGATTTGAATGCATTTTTTTTTCTAAAAATAATTGAATATGAATGATGCACTTATCTAAGTGAATGACATTGCGGAGTGTAAGAAAATGTATCAGTGTACATGAAGGAAGGTAGTTTTATGTTAAATGGTCTTTTAACCATTTTTTTCACCTGCCTAAAGAATGAATCATAAAACAAAATGTTTAAGGAAATCTGTATTCATTAGCATAACATAGCCTATATATATGAAATTTGTCTTCTTTAAGGAATTAAAGGGAAAAAATATTTGTAATACTTGCCAGGAGAAAATTAAAAATATCATCATACTGAAAATGTGCTTTAGGGGTTTTTTTTTACTCCAATTCTTTTTACAAATGTATAATTTATCTGTGTCAAGAATTTTAGATCTGTTCCTTTGCTTTTCATTACATCCTCACCAGGGAGTTTGCAGAATACAAAAATCTCTTCAGCAAATTACTGTCATCATTTTGTTTTCACTGCATACAAAATGTAAGATGTTTTTAGGTATAAAGCTTTGGCACTAACTAGGAAACGGTATATCAGCAGGGGAAAACTTTCATGTTTGATTTGTTTCTGGTTCTTTTAGGGGATGCCTCTTTCATTTTTGGGCCTTTGTGTACAGTTTCTTTCATTAAATACAAAAGGGACCAGCTCTTTCAGGTTCTTTCATTTTGCTTCCTCCTATTCATTTTCTTTGGTGCCAGTAAGTAAGCCCTCGTCGTTTAGTCGTGTCCGACTCTTCACGACCCCATGGACCAGAGCATGCCAGGCCCTCCTATCTTCCACGGCCTCCTGGAGTTGTGTCAAATTCATGTTGGTTGCCTCGATGACACTGTCAAAAACTATTCTAAAACAGACGGGGCAAAGAAACAGAATCTATCTATCGAAAAGGAGACAACTAGCAACAACCATGACCGGACCAAGACAAATCAAAATGTTCAGAGCCAAGTCCCTAAGCAATCCTGCACCTTCCCTACTAATATATTCCCAACTATTTATGTCCTTTAGAGGGAGGACCCACTAGCTCTTGTGGAACACATCAAATGAAAGAGTGCTTACAATTTCCCTGTATCCTGTTATATCAGAGCAGTTTTTACCACCCCAAACAGATAACATAGGAAAACCCTATAGGAACATTGTCAGCTTTGAAAGAAATATTTGTCCTCTCCAGAAGTCGTTCCCAGCTGCGAAGCTAGTGGCTCTTGCTGATACTGGACCTCTGGCTGGGCAGCAGAATATTGTGGAGCTCCTCTGAATGACCGTTGTGGTGGCTGGGAAAGAGAACACTCTCCAAGGCATTAAACCAGACCCTACACTTGAATGGCTTATTTTCCTCCTTACCTGCTGGAGTACCTTAGTGAAGAACAAGGCGCTGAAGGAAGTCCTGAGGAAGTGAGCAATGTAGCCTCTC
Organism: Pogona vitticeps; assembly: GCF_051106095.1. NCBI lineage: Eukaryota > Metazoa > Chordata > Lepidosauria > Squamata > Agamidae > Pogona > Pogona vitticeps. Next base: position 139,331,665 of record NC_135787.1, on the reverse strand, counting down.
CATTGGCCCATAAAGGAGTGATGTATGGGTGGGAGGAGAAATAGGAATGTAACAACCGTTTTTCGCAGGAAACTAATTAGCAGAATGAAGATCCAAAGATTTTTTTTCCCCTTCCCCAGTCAGCAAATCTGAGGGTATGGATGTTTCCTGCTCTAGTCACCCACCAGCCTGGTTCTCATCTGCTCACTGCACTCCTAACTTCCTTCACTCACTCTGTGGGCCCATTTCCTCCCTCTTCGGCATTCTCATTGGCTTCTGACAGCAGCCCTTTCAAGGTTACTGGCTGATGATATCATCCCTTTTAGTCCTATTATGGGGTTTTGCTCTGGATACAGATGTTTAGGTATTCATAAAAGTGTGATATGAATTGTCCTGAGAGTAAATATCATACAAGAAATTGAGTGCACACAGTGTATCATCTTAGTACTCCCTGATGGAAACTACTCTTCTCAAGGAAATCTGGAAAAGTCTCAAGCAGCTTCTAACACTTCATGGGATTCAACTGTATATAGAGGGTGGGTGGATAGATGGCTGGAAAAAAAAACCAGTTGCACACATGCATATATTTCCACACACTTATAATTTGGTTCATTTTTTATTAAATTTTAAATTTATATTTATTTTTCCAAGAGTAAACAGGTATATTCTTTGTAAAAACTCTTAACAATATTTACTACGATCCATTTCTTAAATATGTCAAAAGATTTTGTATGTTTTCAAAGGTAAACCAGTCTAATACTCAAGTTAAGGGAGGTGATGTTTGTTTAAGAATTATACATAGGCTGAAATCCTGTTGGTTAGCATATTACCCTGTTTCTCCAAAAATAAGCCCTACCCTGAAAATAAGCCCTACCCTGAAAATAAGCCGTAGTATGATCTTTCAGGATGCTTGCAATATAAACCCTCCCTCCAAAATAAGCCCCGGTTAAGTGAAAACCCCCTGCCACCATTGTGCAGCAACCAGAAGAAGTTGACATTGAGTGTATTTGAATAAATGTAGATTGTTGTACATTTTTAAAAAATCTCCTGAAAATAAACCCTAATACTTTTTTTGGAGCAAAAATTAATATAAGACCCTGTCTTATTTTTAGGGAAACATGGTAAATTGCACTAAAATAGGTCCATTGAATCACTGGGGCTTTGGTTAACTCAACTCCTCCATAAGTGCTATTGTTCCAAGTGGGTCTACTCCAGTTGTGACCTACTACACTAAAGTAGGTTACAACTAGAGGCAGTATATTTGAGTCAGTGGAACCAATGGAGTATTTGACTCACCAAGTCACCATTGATTCAATGGGCCTATTCCAGTGTGACATATTTATACTAAGCAACAGGATTTTAGCCATAACATGGTCCTTTGCATTATTTGTATTACCTAATTAAAGTAGTGCTTAACTTTTATTGCCTAAAAATGTGGTGTTGAAAGACTGAAAATTAAGGGAACCCCTGTTGTTAGGTGATGAAGCCCATTAGTTAGATGCAGAAGGTCCAAGGTATAATCCCAGACATTTTAGGTCAGGACTGAGAAAGACCACATCTGAAACTCTGGAAAGCTGTTTCCAAGTCTCAGTACAAGGTATTTTCCTGTGTTCATAAACCACAAAGCAGTAGGAGAAATTGGACCCTAGATACAGTTCCTTGTTATTGAACTACTTGTACATGTTTGTATAATTTAGGAATGGAAAGTTAATAAACTTTGTACGGTGTTTTGTTTTCAAATTGTTTTCACTTACAGTACTTCCTTTCCACTCTCCACTGAATTCCCTAGAGAATGGCCTTCAACAATTTGCCTTCAGCAAATGCCTGTTGAGAGATTTTGGAAGTGAGGTTTGTGGAAGCAACCCTGCAGCTAGAAGCTGTCACTTACAGTGTAGTCCTCAGACCACTGCTGCAAACCTTAGTAGCAGAGAAGAGAATTAAGGCTAATACAGAGAGGTGGCTTGCAGATCCAGGTTGTCAAAGTCACTTCTAATAAAACAGTGGGAAATGAGCTGTGTTGGTTCATATTCCCTGGTAAAGAATAATTGATTCTGTTCAGAACCCTGTCATTTCCACATTGCTGCTTTCCTTTCCTGTAGACTTTTCACATCCTGAATTTTTACAAATCTGTCATGTTGGGTACGTGTGTGATCCAGGTAGTTAATACTTCTTTACTATACACTTATTTGCTTTTTAGATTTATTTTATCCACTGGGCTCAAGGCGACATTCATTCTTCTCATCCTGACATGCTCACAACAACCCTGTAGGTCAGGATGAGAGAAAGAACAGCTCATCCAAAGTCACCACAAGTTTCATGACTGAGTAAGAATTTGAACATGGGATGTTGATTTTTTTTCTAAACCCAAGTCTATCACTTTAGCCACGACACCACAGTGTTTTTTCACTGTATAGGTCATCTGGTGGGAATGGATGCATCTCAAATGTAGACATCCAAAGTATAGCTGATTTAACGTAGAAACATGCAGTGAGCAGAAGTTGGCTGAATTCCTGGTGTGTACACCACATGCACATGCAAGATCGTATACCAAACCTACAATGCAAGGTTTCTTGATAATTAGAGTTGCTAAGCTATGATTCATATCATTTGTGATAGTTGATGGTTGGGATCTTGTTTTTGTGGGCAGTTGGAAATGGTACACACTATATGCCAGTGCTAGACTTGACTCCTTAGTTTCCAGAAATGGACCTATGAGTAGTTTGTGGATATTTTTTCTCCAACATCATGAGATGTTGCTTACACTGGGTGTCTCCTTACACATCTCTGGATTGTTTAGGTCTTTCCTAATAGGAATGGAGCTCGTTCTAGCTTTTCCTAAAGTGAGATGGGTACCGTAAAAGTAGTAATTGTTTTCACTTAAGAATGGCAGGGCACAGCCAAACAGGCATTCTTTGTCCCATTACAAAGCCCAAATTTGGAAGTCTGGAATGCTTTACACTTGATGCCACATTGGTCAAAATAAGCAGTCCAAACTATACTGCAAAACCAAAAACTGAGGAACAACATGTACCATAACATAGATCTTTCTTAATGCATTTGCAGAGCACACATTTTGGACTCCCATATGCTCATATGCAACTTTTATTTTAAATAACATATTTATATATTGCTTTCCTATTATAATATGTAAAGATGTTTACAAAGCTAATTTTATTGTTGTTCACTCTACTTTTGATTTTTTTTTACAAAGCGAGAAAGTAAAATGCTCAAAAGTCTATGGTCTCCATGCCAAAGCTGAACTAAACTACATTAACCCAAATCCAAGTGCCTTTATATCTGTTTAATTACAGCGGATATATTTTTGATTAATCATTAAGTTAAATATGAGATTTTATAATCTACTGTAGAATGTCCTGATGAAAATATGTCCTAATTTTGAATTATACTTTGGTGTACACTTGAACGGTCACATGTAAAACCTGAAAACCTAAATTTAATCAATGTTTCATTCTGTATTTAACCCTATAGCAATATGTGTGTTTGAAGGCAAAACCTACTTTGAAAGTGAAAGAGAAACCTTACATTCAAACTCAGGGGACTGCATTCTGTTTGAATGCAAGGTAAGAGCATTATTTTCTTCCTTGTACTCCTGACCTTACTTTGTAATTAAATATTTTAAAACTATTGTAACAGTGTTCTTAAATGCTTTGTTTTGTTTACCAGTTTTTAAATCAAGTGTCTAAAGATAGATGCTTTGAAGAAACTGAATATTTTCTTTTAATAAGTTATCAAGGTTTCAACTGCACTTTTAAAATTCTTTGTGAGCTTTGATGAAGTGACACAAAAATTAAATAAATAATCTGAAGCTCACTAGAGCAAACCTCAAGTTTACACTGCATTCTCTGCCATATCTCCCACTGTGGAGAGAAAAAGAAGTTAAGCAGGGTAATCTCACATTTTATTATTCATGGGATTTTTGATCCTTAAATGCAGAACATTTAGTTTTTTTAACTTTGCTTCTCTTTGTCCCAGCCAAGTGCTGCTGGTAAACTCCATATCCTATCAGATGTGTTGTGTACATATCTTTGTGTTAATTTTGCAAAATATTTTCATTAAAATTTATGTAATGTAGAGTATGTCTAGGGTTGGCTTATTTTAAAGGTTAAATTTAACATACATTGGATTCTGTTCAGATTTACAGTAGTCACAGGCTGGATAGACCCGTCCGACTGAAAGTGGAATCTTTAGATGTGCCAGCCGTAGAGGGTTTGGAATGGGCAAAAGCTGCATCTCCTATGTACAATTGTCCTATGCTGGCAGAAACACTCTTATGCCAGCAGACCTCAGAAACTTGTCGCCAAAAGGATTTGCAAGCAGAAACGCTTTGTAGGCTAAGATCTGTTGAAATAAGATCCAAAAAGGAGGAAGAGAGTGGGCATTGTGAAAGAGAATGGGACACATTATGCCAGATCTGAATCTTGTACTGGTATAAAGTTTGGTCAAGGTGGAGGTAGTACATTCCAGAATCCATAGGCTGGGACTGATTTGGATTCAAAATACCTTCTGCTGATCTTGTGTCAGCTCACTTGGCTCTCTGCCATCTATTCAAGGCTATTTAAGATTACACTGCCATCTATTTAAGGCTATTTAAGATTACACTGCTTAGTCTGGATCCAATCTTCCCTTTTAAAGCCTGAAAAAGAAGTTAGGTCCTTTCAAATAAAGAAAAGAGGAAATTAATTAGATTTCAGTTAGTACTGCACATAGCATCCTTCCAGTTATAATTGCTTACTGTTCGTATTATGAAACTTTTAATTTATTGCTGTTCTTTGGTACAGCCACTGCAAATTTTAGTAGGAGACTAGATTGCCACTAGTATAGTGACTCATATACAGTACTGCAATGTAGCTGGCTGGAGAACTCAGTGGCCATCTGGCTGTGGAGTGAGATTTTGGGAGTCTGGTTCCCCACTGTGCCTCTTGCCAGTGGAGACAGCCTGTGTAGCCTTGGGCTTTAGTCCCAGGAGAGCTTCAGAAGAATAGAATAGTAAGCCATTTCTGAGCAATCTGAGCACCTTAAAAAGGGTTACCATAAGTCAGAATTGACTGGATGGGACATGATCATTATTGTATGTATGTATGTATGTATGTATGTATGTATGTATGTATGTATGTATGTATGTATGTATGTATGTATGTATGTATGTATGTATGTATGTATGTATGTATGTATGTATGTATGCATGCATGCATGCATGCATGCATTTGTTTGTTTGTTTGTTTGTTTGTTTGTTTGTTTATTTATTTATTTATTTATTTATTTATTTATTTATTTATTTATTATTTGACTTCAACCCCGTCCCTCTAGACAGAGTCTATTCATTGAATAATCTGTTTTCTTAACCCCAGAACTGTTTTTATTGAGTATGATACCTGAAAATATAGATAAGTCAAAGAATTATATAGTTATACACATAGTTACGGCAGCTAGAATTTTATATGCTAAAAATTGGAAAAGATCAACGGTACCGAAACAAGAAGATCTTATTGAAAAGATACGGGAAATAGCCGAAATGGACATTTTATCAGAAGTCATGAAGGACTATCCCTCGCAAAAGGCAACAGAAAGATGGGATCTATTTAACAAGTGGACAGAATCAAAAGGCAGCTTGTGAACAGTACATATTGAAAGGAGAACTGAATCTAGAAGGCAGAAAAGAGTAAATAGAATAATTTAAAATCTTGATATGGCAATAGGTACAGAATGGATGAAAGTATGTTATTGTCTCCCCTCTTCCTCATCAATCCCAATTCCCTTTTCCTTTCTGTTATCCCTTATAAAAAATAAAAAGTACAAAAAAAATAATCTGTTTTCTAATCATATTTTTACTAACTGCTGTAAATAAAAGTAAAATATACTTCATTGTTAATGAAATTAAATAACAATATTGCTTCACTAGGGCTACAAGATGAAACGTGTACTCAAGCTGGATTGTCCTGCCTTGAACTGTCCTGAGTCTCAACAAATCTCCCTGTCTAACAGTTGTTGCAAAGTTTGTAAAGGTAAGACAAAAGAAAAGATAAAAAATTAAAGTGCCATGATAATCTTCCTTCCTTCCTTCCTTCCTTCCTTCCTTCCTTCCTTCCTTCCTTCCTTCCTTCCTTCCTTCCTTCCTTCCTTCCTTCCTTCCTTCCTTCCTTCCTTCCTTCCTTCCTTCCTTCCTTCCTTCTAATGGACTAGCAGATCAATCATTGCAGGTGTGCGAATGTGTATTTTTGTACTACAACATCCAGAATTTCTTGGGCAGATTTGTACAAAATCACAGTTTTGCACATTTCTATTTCAGAGTTTCACCCCAGGATGCAGAGAATTGACACCAGAAAAGCATTATGTTTAGGCTCAGATGGGGGGGAAGAGTGAGAATGAGCAAGCCTAATGCCAGTGTGTTCAATCCTCTGCTGTGTGTTCAGTCCTCAGCAATGTCAGAGTTCTAGACATTTATGGAGCTGAACTAGAGATGGGCATAAACTGTCAGTTTAACAGTTCATAATGGTTTGTTCTTCAGGTGCACAGGTGTCCTGGAATTCCCCACCCTGCCTCCTCCTCCGAGTGGATGTCTGCCAAAGGAATTGGGGGAGGGAATATGGGGTACTCGTGGAAGACTTGTGTGTCCAAAGAACAAACAATTACAAACTGCTGAATCGGTGGTTCATGCCTGTGATGATTGCCCCACGTCACTCATGCCACTCATAGTCATGATCTAATTTGCATGAGCCTATGAGAGCATTGGAGGGGCGGAATCAGCTGCTATATGAAGGTTTGGCAGGAGGAGGGGGAGTCAGACAGTCAGACACACACACACACACACACACATACAGAGAGAGAGAGATTGAGAGAGAGAGAGAAGAGACTGGTTAGTCGGAGAGAAGGAACAGATACTAATAGAGATAAAGCTAGTTAAGATAGAGGGACGTGGTGGCGCTGCGGGCTAAACCTCAGAAGCCTGTGCTGCAGGGTAAGAAGACCAAGCAGTCGTAAGATCGAATCCACGCGATGGAGCGAGCTCCCGTCACTTGTCCTAGCTCCCGCCAACCTAGCGGTTTGAAAGCATGCAAATGCAAGTAGATAAATAGGGACCACTTTGGTGGGAAGGTAACAGTGTTTCGTGTCTAAGTCGCACTGGCCATGTGACCACGGAAGATTGTCTTTGAACAAACGCTGGCTCTATGGCTTGGAAACGGGGATGAGCACCGCCCCCTAGAGTCGAACACGACTGGGCAAAAATTATCAAGGGGAACCTTTACCTTTACCTAGTTAAGATAAATAGATAGAGAAGGTGGTAATTATATGGCAAGAGAAAAATATGTATTGAGATACCTGTTAATGATTTACTTGTGTACAATGTTCATCTGAGGAACTTCTGTGATAATTAAATTGGCTTCACTTCAATAAATAAGTTCTGTTTGCATTCACAAGACAAGTGTTTTGACATACTTCATTTATATTGTGGATGGAGGTAATCCACTGGTGGCAGTGAGAGGAAAACACAACTGGAGGCTTTGTGAGGGCACAACACGTAGGTGCCACAAAGGGTGAACATCACTATGCCCATCTCTAGTGTTGACCAATCAAGAGAATCCCGCAGGCCTAGAAGGATTGGGATTTTCCCTCCAAGGAAAGCACAGCTTTATCAAGAGCTGACCTGGTGAGAAGAGTCTGCTTCTACAGCATATAAAGAGAGTGGTCCCATTGCTGTGGCCATTTTGTCCTATACGAGCTTCTCCATCCAGCCACCATGCAGTGTTACGTTTCTTATTATGGATGCACATTGGCTGATGGTTGGTGGTCTCAGGCATTCAATGCTGACATAAAATAAATCCTTATTCTCCTAAGGTTTGTCTTAAGCTTGTGCCATTCCAAAAAAAAAAAATAAGTCACATTCAGGTCCTGTGTTGCCAAGGTACAAAATGTGTAATTAGTGACAGAAAAAAGAAGATAAAAATAAACACAAAGAATGTCATATAACAGAAGCACAATAAGATCTTGCAATCTATCAAAATAAACTCAAAAGACATTTTCTTGTATGCATTTCAATTATTTAAATTACTCTGGGGAAGTGTTTATTATGCTTGCGCTATCTTTTCACAGAGACCACACAGGCGTGACAAGCACAATTGGCAGGTTTCATGCTTATTATCAGAACATTCATATGTCTGTGTGGGTCAGCTTGAATTCGCCTATCATGAGCTGCTTACAGATCCTTCCGAAAGCCTAACTCAGTACAGAATTAATCATCTGTCCTTTTTTCTGTTATACTGCTTCATAGCCAAAGGGAACCTATTGATCAATAGAGAAGCTCTGACCTTTGTCTCCTATGATGTCTAGTTTCTGACACAAACTAATAAAAGACAAGAAATCCTGGCCTAAAGCAGACTCTATGACTTATTTGTGAGGAAGAAGGAATTGGACAGAAACTGTCATGGAACCAAATACTGCTACCTATAAGGAGGTTGGTCTATTTTAAGGAGAAAGACAAGTAGTTAATTAAAATTAAAGAAATTTTAAATAAATACTTCTGAATAGACATGCATAGAACTGAGCTGTGCTTTGTATCCTTGGAGGGAAGATGTTCAAATGGGCAAAAATTACATCTGGGCTTCCCTACTTTGCCTTGGTCGCTTCCAGTTTGTTCTAAGTTTTAGCCTTTGCCCTAGCCCCAAGTACTTTTGACATTTGCCTTCCAAGACCCTTCCCAAGTTGGAATTTGGCTCTGAACCTAAAACAATACTGTATTCCCACTCCTGTCATAGATGTTGGAAAGGATTAATATACATATGGGGTTGGATCTAGTGGCTGAAATCCTATTGCGTAACTTGTGCCTGCATAAGGGTGATGATTTCTGTTGTGTCTTGGGATCAACCTTGCTGTGTCCTTCCAGGTTTTCGCAGTAGCCTGGTGGATGTAACAGCAGCTGTCACAGATAACTTCCCTCCTTCCAATTAGCTTGGATGTGGGTAATTGGGGTGGGGGCGGAAACCTTCAACGAGAGGCGGGGTTTTTTATGTATATATACACGTGTGCATGTGCATGTGCTTTTATCCATTAAATCGTGTGGAATAACTGCTGTGTCAGACCCCTTTGACATCCGAAGCGGAGTGAAACAGGGCTGTGTCCTCGCACCAACACTTTTTGGGATCTTTTTTTGCTGTCATGCTGAAGCATGCCTTTGGAACTGCAACCGAGGGTGTCTATCTCCGGACTAGATCAGACGGAAAGCTGTTTAATCTCTCTAGATTGAGAGCGAAGACCAAAGTCCAACTGAAATGCATGCGGGACTTCCTCTTCGCAGATAATGCAGCCATTGTTGCCCACTCTGCTGAAGACCTCCAACAACTCATAAATCGATTCAGCAAGGCCTGCCAAGACTTTGGACTAACAATCAGCCTGAAGAAAACACAAGTCATGGGCCAGGGTGTGGACTCACCTCCTTCTATTACCATCTCCACACAAGAATTGGAGGTTGTTCATGACTTTGTGTACCTGGGCTCAACCATCTCTGACACCCTGTCTCTGGATGTCGAGATGGATAAACGCATTGGCAAAGCAGCTACCATGTTCTCTAGACTCACAAAGAGAGTATGGCTCAATAAGAAGCTGACGACACATACGAAGATCCAGGTCTATAGAGCCTGTGTCCTAAGCACACTCCTGTACTGTAGTGAGTCCTGGACCATTTGTGCATGGCAGGAGAGGAAGCTGAACACCTTCCATATGCGTTGCCTCTGACGGATTTTTGGTATCACCAGGCAGGACAAAGTTCCAAACAGAGTAGTCCTAGAACGAGCTGGAATTTTCAGCATGAACACATTACTGAAACAGCGGCGTCTACGTTGGCTTGGGCATGTCGTGAGAATGGCTGATGGCCGGATTCCAAAGGATCTCCTGTATGGAGAATTAGTACAGGGAAATCGCCCCAGAGGGAGACCACAGCTGCGATACAAGGATATCTGCAAGCGAGATCTGAAGGCCTTAGGAATGGACCTCAACAGATGGGAAACCCTGACATCTGAGCGTTCAGCCTGGAGGCAGGCATTGCATCACGGCCTCTCCCAATTTGAAGAGACCCTTGCCCAGCAGGCTGAGGCAAAGAGGAAGTCACAAAAGCAGCAAAACCAGGGAGCTGGACAGGGGACAGATTGGATTTGTCTTCAGTGTGGAAGAGACTGTCACTCTCGAATCGGCCTCCTCAGCCACACTAGACGCTGTTCCAAGTCCTCCATACAGAGCACGGTACCATAGTCTTTCGAGACTGAAGGATGCCTAACTAACTAACTGCTGTGTCCTGACTCTTCTTCGGGCGCTCAGCGCCACGACCTAACACTGGCGACGAGGATGGGATAGGATTCCGTGAGCTCCAGTTTCCAGAAGGGCTACTGGGATAGCCGCCGTTGGTAAGAAATGGAGGCACAGGGATTTTTGCCACTGTTTGATTTGAACCGCCCTGAGCTGTGGGACTCTTGGGCCGACGGCTTCGCCTATTATCTGGCATTCCGGGAGATTACAGAGGAGGACAAGAAAAAAGCACTCTTTGTCAGCTCGTGTGGGGTGGAGGTCTTGGACTTGGTGAAAGATTTAATTCAACCAAAGCAGCTAATAGAAGCTACTTGCCAAGAACTTGTGCAGGCTTTAGCAGATCATTTGACGCCACAACCATCTCAGCTGGCGTGCCGCTGGGACTTCCGTAAGTGTTCACAGTGTATCGGGGAGTCCGCAGTGGAATTTTTGACTGCCCTGTGTCGTCTTGCTCGCAGGTGTGGGTTTGAGAGACTGAACGAGGTACTCTTAGACCAGTTTATTTTTGGTCTACGAAGCGAGAAGCTTTCAAGTAAGATAGTCAGGCTTCCCCATTGTGATCTAGCGAAGGCAGTGGATTTTGCAACAGCCTGGGAGAGGGGCCATTCGGGGGACGACCAGCAGTCTTCCCGGTGCCTGGGAACCAATCAGGTCGCTCGAGAGAGGAGCACAAGCGACTCAGAGGGAGACGAAGTCTTGCAAATGCGCCAGGCCCCGAAAGGAAAGAGAGTCCGCCCAACACCTGCTCAGGACCGCCAGCGGGAAGGTGCTGCCAGCTGTGCGAGCTGTGGGGAGAAGCACGAGCGTCATTTTTGTCATTTTCGGGACGTTTCTTGCCACAATTGTGGAAAAAGGGGTCACCTCACCCGTGTCTGTGGTTCTAGATCCACTGGAAGACGCACAGGGGGCTGGAACTCAGTACATGCGGCGGAGCTGCTAGAGGCGGAATTGCATTCCCTTCCTCTACAAGTCCACTCCAGGTGTTATGCCTTCCCAAACCTTCCTGTTCTGCCAAAATAAGGGTGACGGTCGCGATAGAGGGCTTTCCCTGTGAAATGGAATTAGACACTGGGTCGGCGGTTTCTATCATTTCGGCGGAAACCCTTCGGAGAATCTGTCCGAGGGGTGGACCTAAGCTTTAAAAACCTCGCTACACCCTAATTGACTTTCAGAGGAAGGCTGTGCCTATCTTGGGACAAGGCAAATTTAAAGTGCGATATGGTAAATTTAATGGCAAATTAGATCTCCTGGTTGTAAAAGGGCGATGTACGAGCCTTCTGGGACTGGCGTGGTTTGAGCCCCTGGGAATTGGGATACAGGGGGCCAACACAACTGCTGTTATGGACCTGAATGAAATTTGTGGGGAGTTCCCATCCGTTTTTGATGGCAGATTAGGCTGTCATAAGGGGCCCCCCGTTTCCCTTCAGTTAGACCCCCAGGTCTGCCCGGTACGTCTGAGGGCACGAAGAGTTCCCTTTGCCCTCAAATCAAAGATAGAGGAGGAGTTAGATCGCTTAGTAGAGCAGGGGGTCCTGGAACCAGTGTCCCACGCTTTGTGGGAGACCCCGATAGTTGCTCCAGTAAAAGCAAATGGGGATGTGCGCATTTGCGGGGATTATAAGTGTAGCATAAATAAGGCGTTGCAAGATCACGCTTACCCAGTACCAGTGGTTAGCCATGTACTGGCGACACTTGCGGGAGCTAAGGTTTTTGGAAAATTGGATTTGGCCCAGGCGTAGCAACAACTGCCTGTGGACGATGGTGCAGCAGAGGCACAGACTATTGTCACTCATAAGGGTGCCTTTCGAGTTAAAAGGTTACAGTTTGGGGTGAGTGTAGCCCCTGGACTATTTCAGAATTTGATGGATTCCCTTTTAAAAGGACTTCCAGGGGTTACACCATTTTTTCGATGATGTGCTAATTGCTGCTCCCACTAAGGAGGAATTCGCTGATCGCCTCCGCTCTGTGTTAAGGCGTTTTGAAACGGCCGGCCTTAAGGTGAAACGGGAGAAATGCTTGTTGGGGGTCGATCGGGTAGAATTTTTAGGGTTTTCTATAGACGCGGCAGGAATCCACCCTTCGAAAGACAAGGAAAAGGCAATTCAGGATGCTCCCACCCCTAAAAATAAGCAGGAACTCCAGGCGTTTTTGGGTCTTTTGAATTTTTATCACGCCTTTCTCCCACATAAGGCAGCAGTAGCAGAGCCTTTGCATCGTTGCTTAAAGAAAAATGTTCCCTGGGCTTGGGGCCCTCGTCAGGCTTCCGCATTTCAAGCGGTTAAAGAATTGTTGGTTTCGAACTCGGTACTGGCTCATTTCGATGAAAAATTACCAGTTGTGTTAGCTTGCGATGCTTCTTATGGCATTGGGGCTGTGTTGGGCCATCTACTCCCCAATGGGAAAGAGGTCCCTGTTGCATATTATTCACAGACTCTTTCCCCGGCAGAGTGAAATTATGCGCAAATTGATAAGGAGGCTCTGGCAATTGTGGCAGGAGTAAAGAAATTTCACGATTATTTGTACGGACGGCCTTTCACCATCTTGACTGACCACAAGCCATTGTTGGGACTATTTGCACCCGATCGTCAGACACCACAGGTCCTTTCCCCTAGGGTCCTCCGTTGGTCTATCTTTCTGGCAGGATATCAGTATGCTTTACAGCATCGTTCCGGGAAGGCAATGGGACATACTGATGCACTCAGTCGTTTACCATTGTCAGAGATAGGTCCAGATCCAGCACCAGCTCACCAAATTATGTTGATAGAGGAGCTACCAGAGCGGCCGCTTCATGCGGCAGATGTGGCAAAGAGGACCGCCCGGGACCCTGACCTCTCCCATGTTTTGGACTGGGTGGGGAGGGGGTGGCCTAAGGTGCAGAATGGGCAAGACTTTAAGCCGTTTGTGTCTCGAAAAGATGAATTATCTACCCATAAGGGGTGTTTGTTGTGGGGAAGCCGGGTGGTGATCCCCAAGCCCTTGCGGCAACAAGTTCTTGTAGCCTTACACGAGGCGCACCCTGGAATTGTGCGTATGAAAGCTCTAGCTAGGAGCTATGTTTGGTGGCCAGGGTTGGATGCAGAGATTGAGGCTTGGGTTAAGCGCTGTAGAGCTTGCCAGGAATCACGCCCCGATCCACCTCAGGAGGCCGCCCAGTTATTTTAGGGACTATGTAAGTTGTGACCATTTAGACCAAGGGGGGAGGGGTGTTGTGTCTTGGGATCAACATTGCTGTGTCCTTCCAGGTTTTCGCAGTAGCCTGGTGGATGTAACAGCAGCTGTCACAGATAACTTCCCTCCCTCCAATTAGCTTGGATGTGGGTAATTGAGGTGGGGGCGGAAACCTTCAACGAGAGGCGGGGGGGTTATGTATATATACACGTGAGCGTGTGCATGTGCTTTTATCCATTAAATCGTGTAGAATAACTGCTGTGTCCTGACTCTTCTTCGGGCGCTCAGCGCCACGACCTAACAATTTCATTAGCAGGAGGTGATTTTCAGTAATTTAAAATTTCCTACTTTTATCCTGCAACCTTTCCAATTCACATGTGGCCCCTTTCATTGTGGAGAACCCATGGAAGCCACAGGACAGAAAGAGGATATCTTTAATTGCTGAAAATATCTTCTTACTAGTGTTATTGATTTTCAGTAAAGACTTCCTCCTACTGTTTTTAATTCCTGAAAATGGTGCCCTTTTGGTGATGTCATTACCTTTCCACAGGCCTAAGTTATCCATGGACTAAGGCACACTAATAACAAAAACTGCATCCACCTAATTTGGATGGGAGTTGCCCTGACTCCCCACATCACTACTCATTCTTTCAGCATATTTCCACCCCTCTTATGGCTTTACCAATTAGGACATTTTTGGTAATTCAAAACTCCCCCCTCTCCTTCTTTAGCCTCCATGGCTTTCTAGTAGTGAAACTGATCACATATGAGGCATGGGATCTTTGGAACAAGTCAGTAATACAGTGGGGCCTCGCTTAACAGGTGCCCCGTTTAACGACAAATCCGCATAGCGATGTGGATTTTGCGATCACATAAGTGATCGCATTGAGATGTTCCTTATAGGGGAAAATCGCTTTGTGATGATTGCTTCCCCCCCCATCATCGCAAACGCCCCATTTTTGCACAGCTGATCGGCGGGGCCAGCGATCTTTGCAAAGGCCCCCCGATCAACTGTGCGAAAATGGGGCATTTGTGATGAGGGGGGGAAGCAATCATTCCAGAAAAGAGCCAGGAGCCATCTTCTCCGCTCCAGCCCCTCCCCCTCCTGGCCTTACAGCTGATCCGCGCTGCTCTTAGAAGCTTGCCCAGGCTTGCCCAGCAGGTAAATAGGCAGTCGAAATGCACTGGGGAAGCCTCTGAAAGCGCCGCTTTGCCGGGGTGGGGTGGGTGGCAGGGGCAGGCCCACCCCCCAGCGCCCCCCTCGCACCTCCCCGCGGAAAGCGGGCCTTTCAGAGGTGCATTTTCACTGCTGAATATCCCCAGGAGGCTTCTGAAAGCAGCACGAGGGGGGGCTCTGGGATTAGACATGGGAGCTTTGTATTCATATATTGGGGGATACGAGTATAAAGCTCGGCAGCACAGGTGCTATGGCTGTCCACTCCCACCCCACCCCCCCAGAACCACCCTGGTCCACTCACTGGGCTTCTCGCAGCACACACGTCCGACAGCAGCAACATTGTGCCAATCATGGACAGAGTTCCACCAGCGCTGCCCCACCTTTCCCTTCAGCCAACCGCTCAGCAGCTGAGCAGGGAGACTCATCTTCCCACCTCCTTGCCAGAGCAGTTGCTTGTGGAGAAAGGTAAAGGGGCATCCCAGTGGGACTACATCTGTGATTGGCATGATGTTGCTGGTTCTGGAGGATGGGAATGGACCGTTGTGGCACCTGTGGTGGGAATCGAATATGAAGCTCCCATGTCTAGTTCTGATTGTTGCATCCGCACATTCAAATGATCTGTCAAGTTAAGAATGCAGTCCTCTTCATTGTGTTTTCAGACTGTAACCCAAAATGCTTATGCCAAATAAAGCTTGCCAGACTTCATAGTGCCACAAGACGGTTTTACTGCAACAGACTACAGACTAACAAATGCACTCCTCCAGAAACTGATGATTACAGTGTTATGCATATTTGTAAATGATGATAGCTATAAACTAGATAGAGTGAGTGCTGTGGAATAAGTCACTGTTTCATTCTCCATAGCGTGCTATGTTATTATCAAAGTGAAACTTTACATAGCAATAATTTACATAAAAGTGCAAGCAAGGTATTTTGCATTCTCCAGTACGTCCATTCTTGTCTTTCTTGTATCCTGTGTGACCCATTTTTCAAGGAGATAGTTGTATGAGTCTGTTTCACCATAACAAAAAAGATAGTAAGGAGCCTTGTGTCACCATTAAGGCCAACAAGTTTATTTTAGCATGATGTTTCATGGAATAAAGTTCCTTTCCTCAGACCAGTCAAAGCATCTCTTCCCAAGGTCATTCTCCTATACCAACTAGATCCTCCCAAGCTATGCTCCTCCAGGTGGCCATGCCGAAGGAGGCCAGAAGCTCCTCACCAAGACATTGGGCTTTCTCTGTGGTTGCACCATCCCTCTGGAATTGCCTCCTGGTAGAGCTATGCCTTGTTCCCATCCTCTCCATCCTCTCCAGTTTTAAGAGGTGTCTGAAAACATGTATTTTTCAAGAGACATTTGAAGGCAACTTCTACTGAAGTTATTTGCCTCTATATATGCATGTTCTGTTTCGCAGAGTCATCACGTTTGTAATGTTGGTGTCTTTTGTTAGGAGTGGTTGTTTCCTTTAGTTTGTATGCTGTCATTTTATTGTTTTATATGTACATCACCCAGTGCTGTAAATAATTAATGGGGTAAAATAGTAGGACAGCTTCAGGCATATATGGGCAGTAGTCATGGTTATAGGGATGGAGTTGGAGCAAAATGAGATGCAGAAAAGGACCATTCTGTTATTAGTAAGATTGGTCAATAGCTTTCAAAATCTGATTGGCATAAGAATCCTTACAATAGCTATGGGGTTACCCAGTAATTAACTGTACACTAATATGAAAGACTGCCAGGCTGTTAATTGCATACGAAGTACTAGAGCAATGAGATCTGTTTTCAAGAACAGGTAATAGAAAGGGTAGTAGATCAAATGAAGCCTGAACTATTTCTTGAGGCAGAAATGATGAAACTGAGGCAGGATTCTCTGGAAAAGACAAAAATGCTGGGGAAGGTGTGAAGCTGCAGGAAAAGAGGAAGGCCAATTACAAGATGGCTTGACTCCCTAAAGGAATTACAAGACTGAGTTTACAAGAACTGAGTAGGGTTATTGAGGACATGACATTTTGGAGACCACTTAATCATAGGGTCCCCATAAGTCAGAGGCAGCTGGAGGGCACACAGCAACAGTGACAACAGCAACAGGAAACTTTTGCCCTTGAGCTCTCTTTTAAAATGACCTATATTACTTATTTTTAGGCCACAACTTTTGTTCTGAAGGACACCAGTGCTTGGAGAATTCCTTCTGTAGGAACCTTGAAGACCGGGCTGTCTGTAGCTGCCGAGATGGCTTCCGAGCCCTTCGCGAGGACAATGCATACTGTGAAGGTAATTCTTTGTAAAGAAGGCCATATAAGCCATAAACATTAGTGTGCATTACAACATGAAGTATGTATTAATTCAAAACTTGCCAAAGTGATGGCCTCATTGCATGCAGGAATTTAATTTAAAGCATATTAATCAAGCAAAATAATTATCTTTCAAATTAAGGTTTTCTCTTTTTTTAAAGAAATCCAATCTATGACAGAGTATTAGTTAATATGACTGACAGCTTGATTTAGAAGAAATATATTAACTGTGGAATGTGTCCCCCTATTAATCACATCTCAGATAAGCTGAAATCCACATATTAGGCCATATTAATATATCTTCTAAGTTGTTACACCTTTTAATTAAGCCCTTGAGATTTTTCTATCATCATTAAAGTAACAAATATAAAAGAAAGCAGTAGGAGCAAGGTTTCAGTATTTTACAATAATCATCATTTTAATAAAAGTCGTAGAAGATAATCTCTAAATACTGCTATAAGCATGTGTGCCATCATTACAAGGAAAACCTAAAAAGAATATATGTCCACTTTCTCCCAGCTGCTGCCTTCCAGATGTGCTAGAGGGCAGTTTTTGTCAGCTGTAGTTCAACACACCTGGAATGTGGCAGTTCCGATTATTATTGGGCTATAGTGGGACATTGCAAGGTAGGCAGTTAACATAAACCTAGGTCCTTATTTTCTAGGAATACACAATTTTCTTAATTATGCTCCACTTTAAACTCATTTTGGTATCCTTTTCATTTCTGTCCATTTTAATTCCAGCAGGATTTCAAGATTTTGTAATGTTATAAATAATGCTAGTATTTAGCCATTATTGGGCCATTATTTGCTCCCTAGTGGAGAGTATCAAATACCTGGTTGTGTCTTGCATTTAATATTTGAATATAATTGCTTTGCCACTAGCATATGGATATATGTGTGCAGAGGGGGCAGTTAATGAGAAGATGTTAAGGCTTGACGTTTGCTACTACATTTCTGTAAGATGGGACCTAAAGAAACTACAAGTGGAAGGGAATGGTTTGAAGATGATCTTGCTACCATCTTCTTTCCTCAGCAGCTTCTGAATTTGCAGAGGGTGGATGAGATCACTGATCATGATCACTGAAAATCAGACACTTTCAATGAGCAGGAAAAGTCTCTCCCCCCTCCCCTCCCCAAAATGGAATGTTGTTACTTGTAGCCTTAGTCAAATCTCTAGCATTAGAAAAATGTAAGTAGCTCAAGCTCCTCAAAATGCTTTTGCCTTTCCCTTTTCAAAAGGAGAATTAATCGGGACTCCTGAGGGGGGAGGAGGAGGAGGAGGAGATGGCAAAACTGGTTTGCAGGACCAGGATGAGCACAGCTGCATGCAGAGCTATGTTCACTGTAATCTGCTTCCAAGCTTTTGATGAGGGATGTTTGCTTTGCAGGAGGTTGGACTCAGATGACTTTGGGGTGCCTTTCAGCTCTACAATTCTGTGGTTCTATTATTCTTTTTTCAAGTTCCTTTCACAGAACGTCTGAGACCTCTCTGCTATATCAGATCTTTTTCATTGACTTTTGGGAGCAAAATATACTCTGCTTATGTATTGAACTGAAGTGAGTTCAGTAGAAAATCCTTTGTTTGCAGGAACTTCCATATACAGAAGAGTGCATACAATGGTCAAAGACTCACCAGCCCCAGTCTTGGCAGTGGCTCAAAATGCTTTTGCACAGTAAAGACTGGAATGCCAGCTGTGTTCATTCCTTGAGACAACTGATTTAGCTAGAGTGGTAAATGCTTTAGATACATCCTGTTCAGATTGCCTTTGTGTGAGGCGGCTTTTGAAGACCAGAAATTTCACACAGGTAGAAAATGCTGCAGCCAGTCTGTTGACCAGGGCTGGTTACAGGGAACATGCCATTCCCCTGTTACAGCAGCTTCACTGGCTACCAGCCCGTTTCAGAACCTAAGGAAATGGCCGATAAAGCCTTATGTGGCTTGGTTCCAGGTTATCTGATGGACGATGTCTCACCATATACCGTATTTGCCGGCGTATAAGGCGACTGGGCATATAAGACGACCCCCCAACATTTCCACTCATAATGTAGAGTTTGTTATATACTTGCTGTATAAGATTACCCCCTCTTCCGCATGGGGAGAGTTCGTTTTGCTGCTTTTGGTTCCTTTCACTGGGAGAGAGTGAGGGTTCGCTGGAAGAAGGACAGCATCGGCGGCGAACAGCTGACTGTCGGGAACCAGCAGAGAGGCCGCAGCCCTTTTGAAGAGGCGGCAGCCATTTTGAGAGGCAGCAGTCATGTGGTCATCTCAAAATAGCTGCTGCCTCTCTGCTGGTTCCTGACAGTCAGCTGTTTGGCGCTAGAGTCAGGCTGTTCCCAGGCTACCAAGGAGGGGTGGGCTAGGTCTACTCGATCTTACTACCAGGTAAGTGACTTCGCTGGGAGAGAGGGAGGGTTTGCTGGAAGTGCACCCGGCGTATAAGATGACCCCCCCACTTGGAGGCATGTTTTTCAGGGCCAAAAAGTCGTCTTGTACTCCGGCAAATACGGTAACTCGCCTATGTGTTTCTTCTGCACCACTCACAAAACAATGGTCTCTGGCCTGACTTGTACGAAAGCTAGCATTTGTGATTTGTTGGTGGTCTAATAAAGGTGTCACCTCCTCTTGCATATTGGTAGTGTGTAAGGACCATACGGCTTATTCCCCTTTTCCACATTTGTAATGCTTGTGTGAACCAGACATCACTATTTGTAGAATGTGTTCAATATAATGATTGTAACCATTGCAGTTATTAGACACATCTATTACCTATCTCCTACACCTCTTCTTTCTCAGAACTGAACAAGAACAACAAGTAAAATTTCTTCTCTGTGAATTAACAATCAATTACCTTGTCAGGTGAAAAAAATTACTAAAGTGATTTTTAAAAGATTTACTTTCAAGATAGTTTTTTAAAATAAATATCTTTTAACAAAGTAGCGATTTTCTTGCATAGTTTTACATGCACAACTCATTTTGTGCAAGCTCTTGTTTTGTTTACTATGGTATCTCTTTTATTACAAGTCATGAAATTAGTTGTATGTGTACAAGTTCACAACAGAATATTGGCTAAAGAAAAGAGTTTCTGCTGTAATCTCAGGTTTCCCTCAAATCACCTGCAATCAGTCTCATTGCAGGTTTGTCAGGCAACTCCTGGAATCAAAGCAGGAACTCTTTAGCTAGCAGCAATCCCTCCCCACTCCTGGATGGCATTATTGACAGCAGCACATTGCTGGTAATTAAAGAGTTCCCACTTTAGTCTCCGATGTTGCTTGTTCAGCCTTTAACTTGCCAGCAAGGAGTCTCACTTTAGGCTATCTTGGCTATTTCAGCAACCTATATGCATACTTAAATACAGTGGTGCCTCGCTTAGCGATGTTAATCCGTTCCGGAAAAATGTCGCTAAGCGATTTTAAAAAACCCATAGAAACGCATTAAAACTCGTTCCTATGGGCTTAAAAACTTACCCTTCAGTGAAAATCCTCCATAGTGCCGCTATTTTCGCTGCCTCTTAAGCGAAACAAAACAGCCATTTTGTTTTTCCGGCAGCCATTTTGAAACTGCCGATCAGCTGGCTAAAAATGGGGGCTTTGTGATGATCGCTTCCCCATGATCATCGCAAAGCGAATTTTCCCCATAGGGACCATCGCTAAGAGATCGCTTTTGCGATGGCAAAAAGTACATCGCTAAGCGATTTCGTCGCTCAACGGAGCGATCGCTAAGCAAGGCACCACTGTAGATTGCTGTAGACTGCTCTTAGGGTTCCTTAGGATTGGGAGGCATGGCCAAAGACCTGGGGAATCCTTTTTGTGTTTCCCCTGGCATGGTCGACCTGGACTCCTCTTTTTCCCCACGGTTGTGGAACATGGCATTAACAATGCCTTACCGTCTGGTTGCTTTGATCTTTCCATTGTTATTTACAATTTGGAACCTTGTATTGCCCTCGTCTGCCTCCTGTAAAAACTTGAACTCACAAAAAAACTATTGGAGGAAAATAAGACCTACAAGCAAAGAGCAGAGGGATAGAACCAACTGCGGTGGGGGATTGGGGTCTGTTATATCATATGTGCATGTATATGTGTGTGTGTGTGTGTATATATATATATATATATATATATATATATATATATATATATATATATATATATATATATATATATATATATATATATATATATATATATATATATATATATATATATATATATATATATATATATATATATATGCATGTGTGTGTGTGTGTGTATATATATATATATATATATATATATGCATGTGTGTGTGTATATATATATATATATATATATATATATATATATATATATATATATATATATATCTTTAATTCTTGTTCTTGTTTTGTTATTTTATTGATTATTTAGCTGTAGAGTTGATTAATTTTAAATTATTTTATTTTTATTTTAATCTTATGTTAATGGTCACTGGTAATCATAATTTGTTTAATTCTCTCACCACTGTGAGAGAATTGTGTTTAATTTATTTATTTATTCTTTTCCCTCCCTCCCTCTTTCTCTTTTTCTTTTCCTCCTTTTTTCACATGGATAGGAGGGCCTGTTTCCCCAGCGAGGGGTCCAATATTGGTGTGATAATGGTTAGAGGGAGGTATGGCATTGGCACAGTGCCTATTCGTGTCAGAAGAACAGTGAACAGATGTTTGAAGGCTGTTCACTGTTCTGACACTGTGATCAACTGCCAAAATTGAGGTAGGCAGTCCAGCTGGCCCTCCACTCTGAAGTTGGTGCTGTTGAATGCCAGGTCTGTATCCAATAAATCCCAGCTTATACAAGACCTTATTCTGGATGAGGATGCAGACCTGGCGTGTATAACAGAGACCTGGATGGGCAGGGAAGGAGGGGTCTCTTTGACCCTTTCCTGCCCTCTGGGTTAAGCAGTGCAGCACCAGGGCAGACTGGAGGGGGGGGGAATTGCCATTGTTTATAGAAAATCATTAGAGTTTACAAGGTGCTCCTCGGTTGTGAAGCCAGGCCTGGAGGCCCTTCATGTGTGGCTTGGGGCCAGGGATGGTACTGGGATCTTGCTGGGTTACCATGCCCTCCGCAACCCAGCCACCTCCCTACCGGAGCTGGTGGACTTCGTCTCCGCGGCACTGTTGGAGTCCCCGAGACTTCTGGTCCTGGGTGACTTCAACATCCAAGGGGGAGGGGAAGAAAAGCAAGGGAAACATGCAGGACTCATTGCAAAAGGACAGAAAACAAACAGAGCAGATTGGAAATGCACAGAGAACAAAGGGACAAGGTTGGAAATGCACAGAAAGCAAAGGAAAAAGCAAGGGAAGCATGCAGGACCCATTGCAAAAGCACAGAAAACAAATGGAGCAAATTGGAAATGCAGGGAGAACAAAGGGACCAGGTCGGAAATGCACAGAAATCAAAGGGAGCAGATCAGAAATGCAAAGAGAACAAAGCAAAAGCAATGGAAGCATGCAAGACACATTGAAATGGGGTAACACCCCCAAAGCAACCAACATCCCCAAGACCCATGGGAAATGGGGGGCGGAACCAAAAAACAAATAAACCCCCCAAGATCCATCACAGCACAGAAACATAACCCCCCCAGCCGAAAACCTGCAAAAATACCAAGAACAGTTTTTAAAAAGCATAAAGCAGAGCCATACCTTAGCAGGCGGCCTCCTCGGATCGCACGCTCTAACTGCCTGGGCAAAAGAGTTACAAAGAAGCAGCCTCTTTCACCACCTACAGTTAGCAATTTGAATTTCCTGCCTTTTTCTTCTCCCTTTTTCTGTTTGTAAGTGGAAGCTCCGGTCGCAAGGAAAAGCAATTTTTGTGTGTGGTCAGAGCTGGTCGTAAATTGAATTGGTCGTAAGTAGAGACATTCGTAAGTGGAGGCACCACTATACTGCCAACTCAGATTGACAGATTCCTTACTCAGTACTGCCAACCTTTCCAAGGTTTCTGGCAGGATTCTTAGCCCTACCCGAAGATCCCTAGTACTCTCTGGACTTGTCCAACTGGCTATTTTTGGTGTGGGGTGGATCAGACTACAAAGGGTTTGTTGAGGTTGGATGGAGGAGTGATGTGTCATTTGGTATGCTCCACCCACCCAAAGAGCAAATGACCCCTTGAAGTCTGAGTAGCTGTCAATTAAATGCTTCCCCATAAGGTCAGGGGAAGTGAAATTATTTTCTTTTACATTGCTCCTCTCTCCCTCTATTGGCGCCATTCCATTTTGTCCCCTTGCCCCTCCTTGCTTCTCTTCCCTTGTTCTCCCCCTACTGTCTCTCTTACTCTCCCTCAGAATCTTTAGCCACGATGGCAGTTGGAAACTGAGGCTGCTGGAGGCTGCTGCCCCCCCCCACTAAACAGGATAAACAACAAGCATGCCAAAAAGAATGCATGCCCTACCACTGGGTCAGAAAAGAGCACGGCAGTTTTTCAAGGGGAGGAATGCTAGATCTAAGTAAAAACACATGCAGACATGGTCTCTCACCCCGGATCCAAACCATGCCATCAGCAATCCCATACATTATATCTATATGCTAGTGTGGACACCCTCTCTGGCAGTATGCCAGAAGCCAAGAAGAATGGGTCCAAGTTGGACCCATTCTTCTTGGCTTCTGAAGTCAAATGTATGCTCAGGGTGGTACAGTGGTTCATGTTGGAAGCTGGCATGACTTTTTGTTGTTTTGTTTTGGCTGGCCCACTTTTAAAAGTTAGTTGCTTCTGAGTTAGCGTTTTGAATAAAGATCTTTTTTTTTCTTTTAAATGCTGTTTCACATACAGTCAGACACTGCAGTGTTGTCTGTAAAAAATTTTTTATTTTAATCTGTCGTGGACTTTTATATATCTTCTAAAATTTAGGTCAGGTTATATTTGCTATTTGAAATAAACACAGGGCTGAAAACAATGTTTTTCTGTAATATACTGGAGTGAAGCGATTTGTATTACTCAACAAAAGCAGCAGTGAGGAACTCACACTGAAGAAAAATCTGTGTTTGCTGGCAAATATTGCGATTCCTGCATCATGGCATAGTGGGCGATACCGGGGGGTGTAATTCATTCGTGCACAGTCAGATACATAATGTATAGGAACTTCAGGGTAACTGCAGAGGGGGCACAGCTTCTACAGTTCCAGCCTTGTGCTGTTTATGCTGCATCAAGTTGAAAGACAGCTACCTAGAAACAGTAGCTGGAGTTCAAAAGAACCATCTGTCTCTGACTGAACATGACTCTGCTTCAGGGGTATGTTTTTTTTTTTTTTAAAGAAAAGGTCAGCAAGTGAAGATAACGTGAGAGTAGAAGTAGCAAGATATGTATCAGGTTAAGTTTATGTTAAGGTCACTTCAAGTGATCAGAGACTGCCTCAGAGAACAAGAAAAGTGAGATACAGTAGTTTTGTGAGGTTTTTTTTAGTCAATAGAATGGAAAGTATGTTTTATGTCACCAGGCTGGATAACATTATCGGGAAAGAGCAGATGAGCACCTAAGAAAGGAGAAAATGTAGTGGGTCTTTCTCATGGTTGGGAAAGATTCCTCATTAAACAGATCCCAGAAGTGGTTAGACATGGAAATGGAAATACTGTTTGGGGGGGGGGGCAAAGGGTGGTGTTGAGACTGGAAACCGAGAAACTGCCCATGCTGGCTATGACATAAAGGAAAGACTTGTGATTTGTTACATCAGATGGAATGCTGCTTATTCAGGAGCAGCTTCTATTCATTGTTAGGATAGAAGGCAATTTTTAATACTTAAATTTTTCTCATCTTTTATTACAATGACACAAAAGTATCAAAATAGAGTCAAAAGGAAAAAAAAGGAACCTCTTAAATTTCATTCATGCAATTAAAAATAACTTCAGTTTCTTCCAGGTGCATCAACTGGACCTTTATCAGTTCTGAAGCTTCTGTAGATTAACCTACCAGTTACATTTATATAAAAGAGGTATGGGTCTAGTTAAAAAAGAAGAAACTTATTAGGACAAATACAAAAATAACAACTATCATGGCAGGAATTATAAATGGTCATATCATTATAATCATCATCAGCAACAACATAATAATTATTATTTGTATTGATTGTACATGTTTAAGGATGTTTTTCTTACCAAAGATATAAAAGATTCCTTTTTTCTTAAATTTTAAAAACTAGCCCGCTTCTATAAATCGATATCCACAGCATCACAGCTGTGATCTTATGCCCAACAAATAAGGCAAAGACAAATGCTCTAGTATGTGGACTAGTTTCCAATCTGTGTAAACTGTAGGGAACCTAGCAGTGATTGTTCACCAGGCTTTGTCTGCTTTTTCTGCAGATATTGATGAATGTGCTGAAGGGAAGCATTATTGCCGGGAGAATACTGTATGTGTAAACACTCCAGGATCGTTCATGTGTATCTGCAAAGCAGGTTACATCAGGATTGATGACTACTCATGTACTGGTAAGAAGTGTAACTTGGTGGCAAAGATCAGTCAGTATTCTGAGAACATTGTGCATATTGTGACAAATAAAAGGGAAAGAGAAACTGGAATAACTAAAAAATATTTCGCTTTTGGAGACACACTGCATGTCATTTGTGTGCAAGTTCTGTTAGGAAAATTAGTAGCCTGTTAGGCTGGCTCTGATTTGTATCCACTGATGGATAGCTCAGTGGTTTAGATATCTGGCTGCAGAGCCAGAGGTTGGGAGTTTGCTTCTCCACTGTGCCTCCTTGAAAGGGGTGGATTTGGTGATCCATAGGACCACATCCAGCCCTGCAGTTCTAAGATTATGATGCTGCTGATATTTTTATTGTTTTTAATTCCTGTATTTGAGATGTGGAATTAGAATATTTTAACATGATATGTAGAAGAGCATGATGACTTGATAGCTCAGTGAGTGAGGCATCCGACTGCACAGCCAGACGGGTTGAGAGTTTGATTCACCACTGTGCATCCCAAAAGAAGAGCCAGCCTGTGTGGCCTTGGGCAAACTGCACAGTTCCAGGATGCCCCCAGTGGAAGGGAAGGGTAAAACCAGTTCTGAGTACTCTCTACCTAGAAAACCATGGAAATGATCTTGGTAAGTCAGAATTGACTTGCCTGCATGTAATTATTAACATTATAGGACAACATACTATTTTATAGTTTTAAAGCTTCTTCCAGACTATAGTTGGCTTCTTTCAAGAACATTATATGACAATATTTCAGACATTTGTGTCAGTTCAGATTTCAAAGAAATTATGATTTCCTGCTATGTGAAGAAACTAAAGCAATCCTTGGGCTCATTTTTCCTCTTTTTGCTATGAGGAAAAGACTCTTTCTTTCTTAAACTAACTCCAGTTACCTTTGACATCCATATCGGAAGTGTATTTCTTAGTACATTTTATGTCCTACCTTTTTTTAAATCATGGGACTTACGCACATAAGGAAGAATATTCCTCTCAGTTTGTGCAAGCGGAAGGCAACTTCCAAAATACATGTTTCATTTCTGTGGAGGAACAATCCATTTTCCTTGGGGGGGGGTTGGTTTGGGGGAAAAGGGTCACTGGAATAGCTGAACATCAGGAGCTATGTCTTATCTTCCTGCAGTTGGAGGTGGGAGGACTATTCTAAGTTGGAAGGTTGAATTTTGCTCTGCTTGCCTAAGGTTTCTAATTTTTGCGATTCCCCTTTCCCATTCCAGTCCTATAAAATGTAACCCACCATGAATGCTCCCCCTCATTCCACTTGATATTTCTGAAGTGAACCTCGATCATGATTTGTGATTGAGTTGTACTATTGTTTCTTGATTCTTACCCCAAATTTTGCCAGAGGATAATTTAAAAGGATAGGTACAGGTCTCAGGTATTATAGCTTAATTGCAGACATTTTCCCTCACATAATCTCATTCTATTAAGAAATGGAAGTTATTAAGATATAAGGAAGAACAACTTATTATGGTACCTGCTGATTTGCATTGTTTTATTGGACTCTGTTAAGAGAAAGTCTTTAAGAGATGACATGGTGCAGTTCAGAAGCCAGATTTCATCCAGATTCATAAAATGAGTGGCATGATTAGTTGAGCCACTATCCTAGGTTGCAGTTCCCTGGTTCAGAGCCAATTCTGACTTAAAATTGTGTCTCTAAGCAGGTATATCCGAGTGCAAAGCATATATGTATTTCCTCCAGTCAAAGTTTGAAGTTGCTGCTGCTGCTGTTTTTAACTGGTCTTTTTATTGATCTGATTTTTACTTAGCTGGTTTATATTACTTGTTGCTAAGTATGTTGGGAACTTGTGAGTGGAAGGAGAGAATGTAAATAAATAAAAAGCTAGAAAAGTATGCAGAAGCTATATCCACGTGGTTTGCTTTAGACTCGGAAGAAAATGCATCACCCATCCTATATTAAATTGCTGAAATAACGATGCTAGGGATAAAGGGAACTTTATTTTTATGTGGAAGGACTGTGAGGTCAGATCAGTTTTGCTATTCAGAACCATTTCTGAAGTTGTCAAGTCAGAGGTCTTCTCACCTTGGCTTTAAAACAATGAGAGTTAAAATTACTAGTGTCTTCCCCATCACTGTTTCCAGATGCTTTGCAAGTTCACAGTGTTAATTTTCAGCGTGCTTTCCTTTTGATGAGAGGCATGATGAGAGGCATGATATTTTGGTACTGATAACAAATTAAGGTTTGACCTTGAATTAGGGTGTATGTTTAGCTGTAATTCATAAACAATGATGTTACAGCTGGATTTGTAAAGTACCTTAGAGGTCATATAGTCCAGTTTTCTGCAATGGAAGATATGTAGTAGTGAGAGAGAGAAAAAGTATATTGGAAGGGACTTGCAATTTAAGACCACACATGCAGGAGGTTTTACAACTACAGTACGTAGTTTTAAAGCTGCTGCATTGCCTATTTAGTGATCTTGTAATGCATCCCCCTGAAGCTACTAAGAGGGAAAAACTGGATCCTGGGCCAGTATGAACTGTCACACTGAATCTCAACACTTTACATTTGTCTCTATTGAATGCCATCTTGTTAATGTGAGTCAAGGGTTCCATCCTGTGTTGATACTTTCGAATCTTCCATCAGTCAGCTGCTGAATGGTGAGTCAGCACTTACATAAATCTCATTGATTTTGCTCGTGTACTTTTCAGTTGGATGAACAATTGGATTGAAGCCCAAGAATTTATTTTTATTTTTTTTAGCTTGTTATTACAGGCTGTCAAGTTGGAACTGATTTATAGTTTTTAGTTTTACCTCTAGTTTTTAGGATCCCTCATAAGCCCTTCATCTTCCTAACACCATTCTTATACATATGGGCCTCTTTAATGTACTCTCATTTGGTTATATGCCACTTATTCTATCTCCTATACATATACTTTTTGAATCTCAGCTCATCACGTAAACAGCACATTTTCTTCTTTACATATCCCTAGCTTTTCCTTCTCATGGAAGGAGACTATTCTTCAGTTGAGCCTGTGCCTCAGCATTCTAATTTTCAGGATCACACATTTCTCTTGAGCTGTTTTCCAGGGATGTTGGAAAGTCTTCAGGTCCAGGTCCTGAGTCCAGGCCCTTGGGTCTGAGTCCCGAGTCCTACACCTGAAGTTCAAGGCTCGAGTCATTTGCCCCCCCCCTTCCCCTGTGTCCCCACTGAACAAACCTGTGAAGTCTGAGGGATTGAGAGAAAGGCCTCTCCTGATTATCTTAACACCTAGGAAGGCTCATAAAGGGAGAGGTGGTCTTTGAGATAGCTTGGATCCAAGCTGTTTAGGGCTTTATAAGTTAAGCCAGCATTGTGCCCAAAACTGGATTCTTAGTCAGTGGAGTTGCTATAAAGGGGTGGGGTGTTATGTGATCCCTGTGACCAGTCAGCAGTCTGGCTGCTGCATTTTAGACCTGCTAAAGTTTCCAAACACTTCAGAAGGCAGCCCCACGTAGACTGTGTTACTGTAGTCCAGTAGGGATGTAACCAAGGCATGTGTCACCACGGCCAGATCAGAACTCCAAGAACAGGCGCAGCTGGCACACTAGTTTTATTTTGTGCAAAGACACTCCTGACCACCACTGAAACCTGGGCATCTAGGCTCAGAGACAGATCCAGGAGCATCTACAGCTGCACACCTATGTTTTCAGAGGGAATGTAACCCCATCCTGCACAGTGTGTAACCCTGTTCCTTGATCTGCCTTTTGACTGACCAGGAGAACTTCAGTTTTGCCTGGATTAAGTTTAAGATTATAGGATTTGCTCTCATCCAGTCCATTATTGATACTAGACACTGATTTAGAGCCCAAACAGCTCCCTCAGATTTAGATGGCATGTAGAGACATGGTTGGGTGTCATGGTGACACCAACCCCAAAACTCCAGACATCCTTTCCCATAGGTTTCATTTAGATGTTAGATAACAATGGAGACAGAACAGAACCCTGAGGGACTCCACAGACCATCATCCAGGGTGTTGAACTGGAGTCCCCCAGCATCACCTGAGTTCTCTCCTCCAGAAAGGACTGGAGTCACCATGAAACAGTGCCTCCAAGTCCCATCTCAGAGAAATGGGCCAGAAGGACACCATGGTCTGTGATATCAAAAGCCATGGAGAGGTTCAGCAGAACCACTCACCTTGCCCAGTTCCTGGCATAGATCATCCATCATGATAACTAGAGCAGTCTCTGTCCCATAACCAAGCCTGAAACCAGATTGAAATGGATCTAGATAATTCTAGATGTTGTAAGCCGCCTAGAGTGATCACAATTGACTAGATAGGTGGGATATAAATGAAATAAATAAATAAATAAATAAATAAATAAATAAATAAATAAATAAATAAATAAATAAATAAATAAATAAATAAATAAACTCATGCAGGAATCCCTGGAGCTGAGAAGCCACAATCATCTCCAGCACCTTGCTCAAGAACAGATTAGAGATTGGTCTGTAATGATTCAGTATTGTGGGATCCAAAGAGGGCTTTTGCAACAATGGCCTTACTATTACCTCTTTTAAGCATGCTGGGATCCTATCCTGTTGCAAGGTGGCATTCAGCATTCTTCCTACCCAATCAACCTGCCACAAAAACTTATGGAAAACTGATAATTATGCCTTCAATATATAATTTAGAATTCATTTGTTGGGTTTACATATAATCAACAAACTGAACCATATACTTGTTTCCTATAAATTGCCTAGTAGCAATTAGAATCTAAATTGAATAAATTACTGGAAAAGGAAATAATGCAAGATTTTATTTATTTATTTATTTACAAGATTTTTTAAGCCGTGCCATTACCCTGTTTCCCCAAAAAATAAGACCTAACCTGAAAATAAGCCCTAGTATGATTTTTCAGGATGCTTGTAATATAAGCATTACCCCCAAAATAAGCCCTAGTTAAGTGCAACCCCATCCTTCACCATCGTGCAGCAACCAGAAGATGACATGACTATATTTTAATAAATGTAGATTTTTGTACATGAAAAAAATAAATAAAACAGCCCCTGAAAATAAGCCTTACTGCATTTTTGGAGCAAGAATTAATATAAGACCCTGTGTTATTTTCAGGGAAACACGGTACCAATATGTTTGCCAGACCTTTTTCCCCCCAAGACTATATTGTGTATTTTGTACTAAGCCACAAGTGATTTTATTACAAATGTAAATGTAAATATTAAATGTAAGTTATAATAAATGTAAATATTGAATAATACAACAATAACGCTTTTAAACTATTATGGGTGTGAAGAGATTGTGCAATGAAGGGTGTTTTAAAATAACTTATGCTGCATTTTGCTTAATGAGGATTGAAAGCATAGCTAGATACAGTAACAATTCTTGTTTACAATGCTTACTCAAGAGAAAGCCTAATTCTGTTTCATAATTCATAATGTCTTTGACTTTAGGCTTATAGTATGCACCAAGCTGACTGGTTAGCTCAGTGAATTAGATATATGGCTGTGAAGCCAAGGGTTGGATGTTTAATTCCCCCACCGTGCATCCCAGGAGAGCCAGCCTTGTAACCTTGGGCAAGCTGCACAGTCCCAGGATGCTCTCAGAAGAAAGGAACAGTAAAGTACTCCTGGATAAGGAGTACTTCTAAGTACTCCTTATCTAGAAAACCCCCAAAAGGCTCACCATAAGTTAGAACTGATTTGATGGCAGGTACATAGCTAGTACAGTGGGGTCTTGACTTGCGAACTTAATCCGTATTGGAAGGTGGTTCGCAAGTCAAAACGTTCGCAGGTCAAAATCTGCATTCCCATAGGAATGCATTGAAAACCATTGTAATCCGTATCTGCTCTGTACTGTCCATAGAAAGTAATGGGAAGCTGCTGTTCCGCCTTCTGCCACTAGAGGGGGATATTTTGTAATCCCAGGAAGGCGAAACAGGCAGCCCAGCCATTTCCTCCGAGCTCCGGCGGAATGGGCCGGGTGGAGATGGGAGCAGCAGCAGCACACCGTGCCCGGCCATCAAGGCTCCCCGCGGCGCTCCCTCCCTCCCTGCCCAGCCTCCGTTTACAGCCCCAGCCCAGGAAGTTGGAACAGGCAGCCGGCCCCCGCGGCGCTCCCTCCCTCCCCGCCCGGCCTCCGTTTACAGCCCCAGCCGGCTTCCCTTCATTCAGGCAGCCATTGCCCACCCAACCGTGCCACACTCGCCCTCCTCGCTCTCCTCCCCAGCCCCTCGCTCACCCAACCGCGCCCCTCGCCCTCCTCGCTCTCCTCCCCTGTTTCCATCACCCGCTGTCCGCGCCCGCCTAGTTCCCCAGCGTGGAGCCCTCCCAGCGACAGTGCCACTCCGCAACTCACTCCCGCCCTCCTGCGCGGGCTCACCGGGGCGCTCGGAGGCTCCTCCGCCGTCCTCGCCGCTGCCTTTTGCCACCGCCGCCGGAGCTCGGCTCAGCGGGGCCCACCCAGGACAGGCAGAGGCCCCGGCCGGGCTGGAATTCTGGCAGCCGGAAAGCCCCGAGGTGCCCCAATCCCGGAGCAGGAGCAGCGCCGCCGCCTCTCACCCCGCCGCCGCCACCCGGCTCCAGGTGCTTTCCCGCTTTTTTAAAAAAACTTTTGGGTTCGTACCTCAATTCTCCGTCCACAAGTCAAAATGGACGGAGAAGTACGTAACTCAAAAAGTTCGTACCTCGGGCCGTTCGTAACTCAAGACCCCACTGTAGTAGTATGCACCAAAGTTATATTTCCAAAACTGTGTTATAAAATATCTGTATCAGCATCAATCCAAGTAGGCAGATGGATACACAGTTCTTGAGAGAGAAGAATTGTGGCAGAGGTGGCCATGCATCCCAACCCTATGCTTGTTATGCTTCAAGGTTACTAGAAAAGTGCAGGTCAACATACTGTACTATACTTATAGAATTTCCAGTATGGAAGCATACATTAAATCTTCTAGCATAGTGAGTGGAAAGCAGGCTTATTTCATACTTCTTTTTAAAAAAAGGGAAAAGAAACTCAAACCTTTATTTTTATAAAATCAATGTTTTCTAATTTCTTTTCCCTCTGTAACTCCAGAGCCAGCTGAGAGCAGCTGTTTATCTCGCTATCCAATTATAACAGGACCTGTTCCTTTCTTTGTCTTGTTAACACACTTGCTCTCTTTGCCCCCCTGCCTATTAATCAAGCTGTTCTTGAACCCAGATGTGGTCTTGTTCTTTGGTACAGTCACTTTTAATGCAAGCTTAAGTCTCTAAGGATTTCTATCCAGTACTTGCCAAATGAAGTATAAATTTACACACAATAGAAAAGAACTGAGAGCCACAGAAACCAGATTTCTCTCAGTGAGTTTTTTTAAAAGTGGTTTAACTTTGCATGTAACCATTATTATTTTTTTAAATCTAATTTTTCATGTGAGAATCACTATGAATTGTGGAGACTGGAAATGAAAATGGCAAGAACTGCATACTTAGAAAAAAGCAGCAGTGCCCTTTTATAAGATATAAGAATGAAATACTCCTTGCAGCTTAAATTCATAGGCAAATGCTATTACTACAGGTGGAAGGGAAACCAGATGTGCAACTGGCACCTTGTTTACTAGCCATTGTGGCTTTCTGCAGTTTCTCTTCCACAGAATTCTGGCCATCACTCTTAAATGAATACTTTTGATAATTGGTGTTGTTCATCCTGTTGGCCAGCAAGAGATTTCAATTTTTAAACTGCTTACAGATGAATGGGCCACTACCTTGACTTGTGAGGTAATCATACTATAGTTAGAGCCAGTTTATTTTCTGCCACAGCCCTTTGGTTGTGAAGATGGATACAGAGCAATAGCAGAACAAAGGGATGTTTAATTCTTTGATTAAGAAGTTAGTACAAAGCCTAACTTTCAATTATTTTACTCCTTAACTATTGTAAAAGTACCCCTTAAAATACCTAGCATAAAATTAAATGCAGTAGTGTTTGAGTGTACAGATTAAGTTAAACAATGTATCACTGAATTCCAGACAGCATTAATGCTGACATCTGTTAATAGCTTTTTAAAATGTCAGCAAAGGTCACTGGTTGCCTAGTAATTTATCTTGAGTTTCTTGCAAATGTGGTTAATGATACTTCAAATGCTACTTCACAATTGCTACTTCTGCAAAACCGTTTTAGTAGTTTTATTGTTATTTCACATGGATGATGCAGAAATGAAAACCTTAGCTTAGAATTATAGTCAAAGTACCTTCCTGCTCTGAAGTACTAGTTCAGAACTAGCAGGAAATGACCTTGTGGTTTCTGCAACCTGCACATAGGTTGCAGAGCAATTCAAAGAATCTTAGAACAGATTGTGCTACAGAAAGGTATCCTACCATGTTAAAATATTAAATGTGTGACAAATCTCAGAAGGGTTGGAAGGTACCGAAGAGAATACATGGATGTGTGGATAGCATGGCACTCACAAGGCTGGAGTAGACTCAGACGGGGGTTGGTACTTAGAGTTGTGGAAGTACGCTCTACCCAGGAGATGTTTAGGCAGCTAATATACCTGTCTCTTCTCACAAGTTGAACAGGTTATCATCTATTTAAGACTTCTTCTCCATTGGTGGTTAGTTGACACATGTGTGGCATGTTCCTTTAATAGAGTTTGGCCCATTTGGTCCTTTTTCTTGTTATCTACCTTATTCTCCCTCCTGCAGTAAATCATTTATTTATTTTTATTTATTTATTTATTGGACTTATATACCGCCCCATAGCGCTACAAGCACTCTCCGGGCGGCTTACAATTTTTAATTATACAGGCTACACATTGCCCCCCCAGCAAGCTGGGTACTCATTTTACCGACCTCAGAAGGATGGAAGGCTGAGTCAACCTTGAGTCGGCTACCTGGGATTTGAACCCCAGGTCGTGAGCACAGTTTTAGCTGCAGTACAGCGTTTTAACCACTGCGCCACGAGGCCCATGTTTTCTTCTGGTGGTTAGAGAGGAGGCAATTGTTCTTATGGGAATACTTTTTGGAGCTGACAGAGAAACGTGGAAAGGAGGATGAGGATGGCAATATAGATATATGGGAGCAATGTTCTGAAGATAATGCAAATGACAGACATGTCCTCTGTGTTTTATGACTTAAGCTGACATTCTTTTCATTTATTCCCTTGAATGCCTTATGTGCCTAAATGCCCACCCGTTGCTTAATAAGGCACTCAGATTTGTTTTATCTGTCTATAAAAAGCCATGAGAAGCAAAACAATCATGGATTCTTGCCTCTTCAACAGACTTGTGTAAGTTGATGAGTGCATCA
The DNA here is from genome assembly GCF_051106095.1 of Pogona vitticeps. Lineage (NCBI taxonomy): Eukaryota > Metazoa > Chordata > Lepidosauria > Squamata > Agamidae > Pogona > Pogona vitticeps. Next base: position 139,297,055 of record NC_135787.1, on the reverse strand, counting down.
CAGAATACTGTAAGGGATACATCTGACCTTCCCTTAGCATCTGAATAACCAGGACACTTGTTGTGTGCCATCAAGTCAGAGTCAGTTTATGGCAACCCTAACAGGGCTTTCCAGGTAAGTCAGATATTTAAGGAGTGGTTTTACCAGTTTCACCCCATCCCAGTGACTGAAGACAAGGTGTTTTATGAACAGTACCCTGGTTGAGGAATTCCTTCCTCCTCCAGGTATGGTCGATTTGGTTCCTTCCTTACTCACCATTAGAAATGCTAGTACAAGTTGTTAAATGATCGTGGTGGCTGTGGTATTCTGGGAGGTGGGTACCCACCCACCCAAAATCATGTTTCCTACCTCAACACTGTGGGAGGTGGGGTCTGTTCCAATTAAAAGCCACCTGTGGTTGTTTGGCTGCTTTACCTACTGTAAAATATCTACCATGTATTTATGGAACTGACACTTTCTATCAAGGTTTTCCACCTGAAAAGTAACTAGATTTCTGTTGATTCCTCTCTTTTAATAAGATTAGTTGTTTATTATATGCTTTTATTTATTTATTATATTGTAGGTTAAACATTGGTGTATTACAGCGACATGGTGGTGCTGCGGGTTAAACCGCAGAAGCCTTTGTGCTGCAGGGTCAGAAGACCAGCAGTTGTAAGATCGAATCCACGCAACAGAGTGAACTTCTGTCACTTGTCCCAGCTCCTGCCAACCTAGCAGTTCGAAAGCATGTAAAAATGCGAGTAGATAAAATAGGTACCACCTCGGTGGGAAGGTAACAGTGTTCCGTGTCTAGTCGTGATGGCCACGTGACCACGGAAACTGTCTTCGGACAAACGCTGACTCTATGGCTTGGAAACGGCGATGAGCACCACGCCCTAGAGTCGGACACGACTGGACTAAATGTCAAGGGCAACCTTTACCTATTACAACAACTCAGAGCGCTGGTGATGACCTTTAAAGCCCTATACAGCTCGGGTCTGGGCTATCTGAAAGACCTTATTCTTTCACAAGAGCCTGCACAGGCTTTCAGATCTAGAGGAGAGGTCCTTCTCTTACCCCATGCCTCTGACACACACATTATGAGATGTAAACTTAGTACAAATGCAAGAGACACTGATTGCCATGACCATTATCAGATAGGGATCTCCTTGCCTAAGAAAGTTAGATTGGCAACCTCCCTGGTGTCTTCTGTTGGAATACAAAAACCTTCTTGTTTAGGCAGGCTAACTGCCAAGGGCAGGGAATTCTAAGGAACTACGATACTTTTCTATTGCTAATTTGCAACTTGTAATTTTTTTAACTGCCAGATTTTAGATGGCTTTAAACTATACAGTGTTCTGTTTTTTAAAAAAAATATGAAAAGTAATTTAATTATGTTCTAATATTTGTAAAGTGTTTTTTAAATGTTATTCATTTTTAACTATACTGTAAACAAATGTGCACCACTTGCTGAAAGAAAGTGACATGTAAATCAAGTAAATGAAACAAATAAAATAAAATGGATGGTGTAAATCAATAGAATCTTGTTTCAAACAGTAGTATATGAAAGCTGTGTAAAAACGGGAAATAGTTGCATGAGTGAAAGCTGTTAAATAATATTTAAAAAGGTTTAGCTCTTTTAAAGGAGAGATGGCAGTCCCAATTACCACTGAATTGTAATACTCCGCAATCCCAGATAGCATAGCCTATTAAGAAGGATCATGGAAGTTCTTGGCCAGAAACATCTGGATGGCCATTGTTCCCTTTTGTAAAAACAAAATTTTTTTGGCACGAATATTTCTTGTCCTTTCCATTTCCTTTTGAGCAAATGGATTTTGTTCATATCCCCGATGACATTCCAAGCAAGGGCAGATTATAAATAATTAGCTCATAAACTGATATTCAAGTTATAGGAAGCTGTTTGTTGAAAGGATAGTGAAAGCTGAATTTGCACTGCTTTCATCAGTATTGGTCTTTAACTAATTGGATTCAGGATATGAGTATCTGCATAAAAGTATAACATGCATATTGAGGGTAAAGATTGCACTTACAACATAAGACACAGGGTCTCATAAAATGATCACCAGGGAAAATATATTGTCAGTAACAGTAATTACACCTGATAATTGTGTCATTTTGCTCTGTTTCAGTCCACTGAACAGGGTGCCTTATCAGTTGCAAAGTGCTTTTTACCTTTGATGTTCAGGGTTTTAGAAAATCACACACAGCTGGTAATGACGATGAAAGTAAATAATATCTTATGTTGTACAGCTAGCTACAGTAAATAGCCAATTCATGGGTGCAAGTCTTTGGGAAAGTGAGTTTCCTGTTAGATACTGCTTATTTATGTCAATATATTCCAGTACTTAATAGATGTGTTAGTTAGTCTTATTTTTAAAACCCTGGCTAATTAGTTTTTGTTTAATTGGCATGTTATATATGGTGATAAAAGTTCTGTCAGTAACATGAACTGGATTGAGAAGAAATAGTATTTTTATTAATTATTTGTATATTAAAATATTTGAAAGCTGCCCTTCACCAGATAGATGGCAAAAGATCACACAACAATAAAATGTAAAGCAATAATCAAATTCATTCATTAAACACTTTTTACTTAAAAACATAGTACACGACTCCCAGCACTTCTACACTTCACTTGATTGTGTGATGTACAATTGAATTTCAGCAGTCTATTTCTGTGCCTAGTACTTCAGCAGACTCAAACCAGGTTTATTTCTGATTTATTCAGTTTGATTAGGATTGAAATAAAACAACAGGTTGCAGAGATTATACATGAGACATGTTTCTCTGTCAAGGCACCAGTGGATTTGTGTGTGAGCGGATAAAATTAACAGTTGTTGCAGAGATTTATGTGAAATTTGGTAATTGTTACAGTTATTCATGCCCTACATAGTTTTTCAAGTGCTAGATTGGTAAAATGTCTACAAAAATGAAGGAGAACATACATAATATTTGGTGGATAATGAACAAAGGTTGTAAAGAAGCAAAATTAATGCATTTTAATAGTTCTTTGCCCTCATCCCCTTCTCCTATCCGTAGAGCCAGCGTTTGTTTGTAGAACATCTCCATGGTCACATGGCCAGTGCAACTAGACACAGAATACCGTTACCTTCCCACTGTGGTGGTACCTATTTATCTACTCATGTTTACATGCTTTCAAACTGCTAGGTTGGCAGGAGCTGGGACAAGTGATGGGAGCTCACTCCTTCGTGTGCATTCGAACTGCTGGTCTTTTGACCTTGCAGCCCTGAGGCTTTTGTGGTTTAATCTGCAGTGCCACCACATCCTTTTTTTTAATGGCATACTAACAGACCAAAAATAAGATTGCGAACTCAAGGGATTAGAAGTAGAAAAATAAATTAAGACTGCATCTTTATGGGCTCTGAAAGGATGTCTTACGGGAGTTAAGATGATTCCGATCTGCCTTTCTGAAGTCAGAAAAAGAAGTTTGCTCTTAGAGTGCAAGGTACACCCTCTCAGAGCTACCATACCCCTACAGCCTTTGCGCTACTGTCTTGGACAATTTTTGCCATTAAAGGCAAAACAGGGTGTTCCTCAAACTGTGAGTGTACCAGTGAAAGAACTGGGAGAAAGCTGGAATATGCATGAGCCAAAATCTTCCCATTTCCCCAAATAACCACTAAATTTACATTACTGTCACAGGGGGTGTCTTTGAGAATGGACAGGCATACAACACCCTCTACCCCCCCCCCAACTGGTATAAATCCAGGAGGCCTTTGGATATGACAAAGTCTTGCCTTCTGTTCTTCTCTCACATTTCAAGAATAGAAGGACTGCTGTGTAAAATGCTTGTGCAGGCATTGGCAGGGGAACAAACAAAGTCAAAGCCCTGTGCATTCTCAGCCGCCAAGGTGGACAGATTTTGAAGTCCTCGTTATCATCACTAGTGACAAAACAAGACATAAACTGTCAGCTCACTGTTAGACTTTCATAGGGTTGAAATCCAGACAAGTTGGACTTTATCAAAATGTCAAAAGCTCCATGTTTTGACAGATTCACTGACTCTTTTTTATTTATTTTTTAATTTTTTTTACTAAACTCAGTTTGTGGACAAGTACAGTTACATGCTGGGGTTTATGTTAGAAAATAATGTTGCTTTTTGTATTTTCTTTCAGTGTCTCTGTTTTTATAACACCCTGCAAAAGTGATAACATTTTCCAGCACCCATCCAACAAAAGTACAGTGGTGCCCCGCATAGCGATGTTAATCTCTTCCAGGATTAATGTCACTATCAGGATTCTTCGCTATCCGGGTGGGGAAAACCCATAGGAACGCATTAAACTCCGTTTAATGCGTTCCTATAAGGGAAAAACTCACCGGTAAGCGAAGAATCCTGGATCCGGCGCCATTTTCGCTGCCCGGTAAGTGAGGGCAGGGTGTGAAAATGGTGCGGGTGGCCATTTTCTGCACCTGGCGGCCATTTTGGAACCGCCGATCAGCTGTTCCACAAATGGCCGCCGGGAGCAGAAATGATCACAATGCGATGTTTAGCCTATCTAAACATCGCAATGCGATTGCATTAGCGACTGCAAAAAACGGGTCGCTATGCGGATTTGTCGTTAAACGGTGCGCTAACCTGAGAATGAATGAGGTTTTTGTGGATGCAGCCATGTAAGCCACATAACCTCTGCAGTTAGTGGTGTTTTCATGGTGTAAATAGTGGAAGTTTCATGATGTATTTACCAGAACTGGCCTCTTCTTCTTGTTGAATACATAGCATGGTCTCTAGCCCCTCTAGTCACTAATTCTGGTAATACATTGTAAAAATACTTTTTCTGTTGTTTTTTCCCTTTTCTTTTACCATGTAATTTATAGTATTTACTATTATCCATGGTTTTCAGTCAGGGGGGGGTTGGAACCAATCCCCCATGGACACGGGAGTCCTACTTTATCTGTGAGCCTTAAGTGATGCTTGTGAGTATTGTAAGCTCTTACTGTATGCCATAGCCTAGTTGCATGTAAAGTCCCATTGACCATAGTTTCCAGGAATATGTAGTTCTGTTATAAAGACTTGAACGATAATGGGGCAGTGCAGGAAAGTTAAAGTGCAGCAGAGCAAATCAACATTCTGTAAGGCGATTCTAAAAAGGAGGGCACCCAAAACAAAAAACTATAACTTTGAAACTGGACTTTGGATCAGTACCAAATTTGGCACAGATGTACCAGACAGTCTGCTCTTGCTCTGTAGAAGTTAGTTTGGGGAAGTATGGGCAAAGGGTTTTCAAGTTATGATCTTTTAAAAGAGTAAAGCTGTTTTACCCCCACCCCCACCCCATACAGAAACAGGTAACCCTAAACTTCTCCAAATTTAAAACAGTTCTTACAAACTGAAAAGACACATCTTGCTTATCTGAAAGAGAATGGTTGATCCTGCCTGTTTTGTTTTTATTTGTTTGTTTGTTTTAAGTCTGGAAAGAATTCAGAATGCAAGGACTAAAATACTGATCCTCAAAAAAGGCCTTTCAAAAGGGAAAAACAACCAATTTGTTATAAGACAGCATGTGTGGAACAGGCTTGCCAGCAAGAGCCTTTCAAAATAGATACATTGTTGCAGCTTCATGGGGTGGGAAGTGAGATATTTCAAGGGCACTGAAAGGTCACAGAAACAGAGTCAAAAGACAGTTGTTGTTTTGAAAGAAACAGGCTTTCCTTTTTAAAAATGGATTGGCAGTCCTCCAGAAAGGGGCATTTTACTATGTGCTCCCAGGGAATTTGCCTACAATTTTGTAATGCATATTCAAAGTATTTCTGTATTGAAAAACACAAAGCTGTTGTGTTTGTCCCAACCCTATTGCTTTCAGTAAGCATTACTGATTTCTGAGACTAGGTTCCTGGTACAAGTTTTCATATGGGAAATCATTTCCAGGTCTGGAGCAATCAAGACCCAATTAGTTGACTCTCAGGAGGAGAAAATTTTAAATCCTTCCTGTTCCTCTTCCTAGCTATATGGTTTTTTCCTCAATACGTTCTGCTTAGGTCTTGCAAACTAACAGTCATGGCTTCCTTTATCTAGACAATCTTGTCTCATGTTAGGTCTTCCTCTCTCCTTACTGTCCTTTTCCGAGCAATGTTGTTTGTATTGCAATGACCAGATAGGCGGGGTATAAACTGAATGAATGAATGAATGAATGAATGAATGAATGAATGAATGAATGAATAAATAAATAAATAAATAAATAAATAAATAAATAAATAAATAAATAAATTTTTCTGGTCAGTTCTATATTTTCATTGCATGTGCATGGTAGCTTCAGTTTACTCATTTTTTCTCTAGTGAGAGTTCAGGCTTAACTTGTTTGCGCATTCACTTTTGTCCCTTTCTGGTTGTCTGTGATATCTGTAAGGCTCTCCTCCAACACTACATTTCAAATAAGTTTATTACAGTGGGGTCTTGACTTGAGAACTTAATCCGTATTGGAAGGCGGTTCTCAAGTCAAAAAGTTCTCAGGTCAAATCTGCATTTCCCATAGGAATGCATTGAAAACCATTTGATCCGTATCTGTTCTTTTCCGTCCATAGAAACTAATGGGAAGCTGCTATTCCGCCTTCGACCACTAGAGGGGGATATTTTGTTTCTTTTTTCCTTAGGTCAAGAAAGGTTCAGGGAAGGCAGGGAAAATACAGTCCAGGCAGTACCAGGCAGTCTGAAGACTGTCTCCCAATCCACTCTCTAAACGCTGGGAGGAGTGAGGAAGCAGACAGGCACGCTTTTCACTGGCCAACAGTTAACTGAAAGTTCAAATTTCGCACTTTCCCTGCCTCCCACTTGGTTTTTTCAGTTCTTAACTCAAATCTAAGTATGTAAGTCAAGTCAGGATTTTCCTATGAGAGTGGTTCTTAAGTCAAAATGTTCTTAACTCAAGCCGTTCTTAAGTCAAGACCCCACTGTACTTTCTTCAATATCTTTCTTTTATATAGCATAGATAATTTTGACCTTGGATTCCAGTGAAAATCTTTGCTAACTCTGAGCTTTCTCACATTCTACATACATCTTTTGGAAAACATGTATGTAACATATTTGTAGAGCTTTTGGACCAGTATAGCTTTCTTAACTCAAGGAAAGGTTTTGGAAATTAGAACGAAGCTTTCTAGTCTGCATTCTGTGGAATGGACATGGCAACATTAGTTTACCTGAGAGGTTAAAAGATGTGCATGTTCCTCTATTGTATGTATTATACTTGGTCATATCTTTCCTTCACCATTTCATTAAATCTAAAATAGTCCTTAAAAATATTTTGACACAGAGGACTACAGCCACATCCTTGCTGTTCTTGCTTCTATCCTGTCCCAGCAACTCCTGTGCTCATTTTATGGGATCCACTAGCAGTGGGTAATTTTATATGAGGGAAATTTCTGTTGCAAATTTGTATAGTATAATTGAATGTCCATTAAAAAAAACACACACACAGAAGAATAAATTATTTAAAAAAAACTCTGGATTACAGATGTGGGATGTTGTGCTTCTGCATCCATAATTCACAATGCCAGCAGGAAAAAGGATGACAAGCTTTGCATAACAAAATACAGCCAGAATGCTGTCTTGACCGCTGCCATTGGTGTTGTCAACATTAAGGCTTCCGGACATGTGAAAAAGTCAAAAATTATTAGGCACAGGTGTGAGAAATAGTTAAAGAAATTAGATATAAAACCTGAAATGGCATTACGGAATATTAGGCCAGGAATTAATGATAAAAAATTGAAATATTGTCTAATGTACATACTCACAGCAGCCAGATTACTCTGGGCCCAAAACATGGAAAAGCGAAGAAACCCCAATGATAGAAGAGTTGTTAAAGAAGCTATGGGACATAGCAGAACTGGACATACTATCAGAAGCACTACGGGAACAATCAAGAGACTATGTAGAACAAAGCTGGAAACTAATATACTCTTGGGCCCAGAGGAGGACAGGAGTGTAGGGCAAATCTGACCATATATGTATATGTATTCAGTACACACTGGGAACCCAGCCGGGGGGAACGGAGGGTCAACAAAGCTGGAGTCTCTGACTCCAAAGGGGGGAGGGCTTAGTTTAGTAGATGGGTATTTGTGTGTGTGTGTGTGTGTGTGTGTGTGTGTGTGTGTGTGTGTGTGTGTGTTGATGTCTTAGTTGTATGTCTAGTAGTATATTAAAAAACAAAAAAAATATTAAGGATTCCCTTTGTTACGCAAAATATGGCATCTTTTTTCCTGCTGGCAAGGTGGACATGATATTGTGCAGCAATACAGAACGACCTCCTGGTTTTTGGATGATGAATACAGAAGCACAATTTCCCACATTCATAAACTGGAGATTTTTTTTAAGAATTGAAGTGTTAACACCCTTCCATATTGATCTCTTGTTCGGTATCCTCAGTGCTACCTCCCTTCCTCCCTTTTTTGAAGCAGAGGGACTAAGCTCGCTGAGAGTAGTGCTCTAATATGTGTTAAGTTCCAGAACGAATTACAAAAAGATTTTCTGATGCAAAAGATTTTTTTATTTGCAAAATATTTTTTTTTAAAAAAGGAATGCACACATTGCATGATCAATATCAGACCTTTTCCCTAAATCATTGCTTTTGACCTTCTTATGCTAGTTATTTATATTCTTGGGTTACTTTTTTTTGGTTAGTCATTTGTTTAGTCTTCCCCTTCGATTTGCCAGGAGGTGATGGGACCAGTGGCCATGAACTTCGTTTTTTTGATGCTGAGCTCCAGACCATTTTTTGAGCTCTCGTCTTTCACCCTCAGTAAGAGGTTCTTTAATTCCTCCTCACTTTCTGCCATCAGAGTGGTATCATCTGCATATCTGAGGTTGTTGATATTTCTTCCGGTAATATTAATGATGGCTTGGGATTCATTCAGTCCAGCCTTTCGCATGATGTATTCTGCATATAAGTTAAACAAGCAGGGAGACAATATACAGCCTTGTCATACTCCTTTCCCAAATTCGAACAATCAGTTGTTCCATATCCAGTTGTAACTGTTGCTTCCTGTCCCACATATAGGTTTCTCAGGAGATAGATAAGGTGGTCAGGCACTCCCATTTCTTTAAGAACTTGCCATAGTTTGCTGTTGTCAACACAGTCAAAGGATTTTGCATAATCAATGAAGCAGAAATAGATGTTTTTCTGGAACTCTCTGGCTTTCTTCATAATCCAGTGCATGTTAGCAATTTGGTCTCTAATTCCTCTGGTTACTTTAAATATTTAGAGTGATGCCTCAGAAGATGAATGCCTCACACAATGAAAAATTCGCAAGGTGAAAGCATTTTGCGATTTTTTGGGTGACTCGCAAGACAAATTTTTCTATGGCCATGCTTCGGAAGATGAATAGGAACACATTAATTAAATGTCAATGCATTCCTATGGGAAACCACATGTCGCAAGACAAAATTTTTGCAATACAAAACAACTCGTGGAACGAATGGGTGAACTTAGCCACTGGCTCTTCGGGACGAATTTTACTCTGATGAACAAAGTCAATAAAGACAGGAAGAAATTTCAGTTTAGCACTAGTTTGTTTATGTTTTTTTTCAGTTCAATATTCAGATTGATGTGCAGACTTTTTAATGTGCATACATCGTATAAAAGACTCCTAACATATAATAAGCAAGGAATGAGACAATCTTGAAATCTAGAATCTGCAGGGGCAGAGACAAACAGACTTCTCTCACTTGTTTAAGGTGTGGAATTTATGAGAAATAATGTTTAAAATGTGGTTCATGACAAATCAAATCTAAATATATAAAATACCTGCATAATTCATTTCCACTGTCTTAATAATGGGGAGAGAACGGGCCACGTCCTACACCTAAAAATCTTTTGATTTTGGCTGCTTTTATGAAACATGAGTTTGAGCAAAAAGAAGGAAAAGGAAGTCTGATTCTAAGGCTAAAGTTAAATGTTATTTCTATAATTGGCAGAACTCCTTACATGAATGCTAAGCACCCATGAAAGCTATTCATCAAACTCCTTCCTTTCTTGTTCATGCCTATAATGAATGGAGGATGCATGAGAGCAGTTTGTGCTCAAAAAGAAGATTCATGCTGAGGACTGCTAAGAGATTGAGAAAATAGCAATATTTTTCATTCTCATCATTAAAATTTTCTCATAGTATTTCACAACTAAATAATTATATAAAACATTGCTGAATTTATAGTTGATTAAATGATTTAAGCAGTTCACAGTTTTTAGTGGTACTGAAAAATAGTGAAGGTACCCAGGAGGCAGTTGAAAGCTTCATGTTGGTTTAATGTCCTTATGAAGTTAACCAACAGATGTTCACCAGAAGTCTGCAAATTTGTAAGGTTTGCAAATATTTAGGTAAAATATTACAAAAACAAGATGTGAGATGGCATAGAAAGGTTTCAGCAGGAAGGCAGCCCTCCCACTTCTTTATTCCACTCCCACACCACTTTTGTAGCATTTTATTTAATGAAGAGATCTTGAGAATCTTGCATATTTTGTGACCTTATGGCTGGCTAATAAAGATATTTCACTAATACGGGAGTATAGTTGTACTAACAATTGCCACACACATTGCTTTGCAAAATCTATTTTATTAATACAATTTCTTTCTTTAAAAAACAAGTGCTTTTTTGTGTGAAGTTTAAATATGATCACTTTGATGCTAAGCTGATCTTTCCCTCATATGAGAGGGGATGACTTCTGCCAATTCTCCTCACCATTTGTAGGCTCACAGAAGCTGAAGTCTTGTTCCCTGATACAGTAAGTCACCACTAAAGCAGGTGCATTGAATCTGAGGGGATTAAGTGAGTCTAGTTGGAACTTACTACACTTATTAAGAAGTTTTCAGCCGAAATACATATTACTACACCATTCCTAAAAGTTCTCAAACTATTTGGAGAGTTTTTCAGGGGCCTGAGGGAAGGAGAGGCGAGAAGATTCCATTCCATGATTTTTTTTTTCATGAATGGGACAAAAATGTAGCCTCCTAAACAAATGTTCTTGAACATTAGAAATTAAGATCTAAATCCTATGTTAGTCCCAGCTGAAGTACACCCATTGAAATCAAAGGAACATACATTTCTAACAAATCATAATCTCATCAATAGAAATTATTCTATTGAACTAGTTCCTCTAGTTAGAACTAACATTATATTTAGTCTTGAATTTGAGCAACTTCAAAATAAATGAAAAACGTGTTGTTTTTGATGGTACAAGGATTTTACCCATAATCCATGTATGAAGTGCTAGTAATAAAAGCTTCATACATTTAAAAACCATTACTTTGGGAGGCAGTGTAATCAAAGTTGAATATCACATTTTAACAGTCAAAACTCAGCTATGATGAATACAAACTACTTTGATTTCAAAGTTACAGTGAAATTGATTTTGGAGCTATTTAACAAGCATGATTTTAGAAATAATTTGTGGAAATTGCTTGCTTGCTGTTAATGACTAGCCCGTTTGATGGAAACTAAATATATATTCTAATCTGCAAATCATTGCAAGTGCTTTGCAGTTTCATTTCTTTGATACATTATCAAAATGTAATTCAGTGACCAATGAAACCAGTATTGCCGTTCCAAAGAATTTGATGAAAGCTAAACCACTTCATAAATCGGTTTAATTCCTACACTGTTGAAAAATAAATTTAATTTGGTCATTTTTTTAAAAAAAAAAAACCTTCTTTGAAAACATTTGCAAAGTAACAAACTATACATCAAAATATCTGTGAAATAAAATTCCCTGACCAGAATTCTATTATCAAATTACACTGGCATAAGGAAAATTAAATATGTCATGGCAGAAAAGTGTTTCATGTTAACAAACTGCCACTTAGGTGCGCACTCAGGAACACAACCAGCACTTCATTAATTATTAGCAATTTGCCACCAAGATTTACAGAATTTACCTTTTGTAAGCATAAATTGGCAATAGGTTTCTGGTCAGAATGTCGTCATTTCCCTCCCCTCCCTTCTCACTTGGATTGATTGTGGATGGTTATGGGTAAGGTTTTTCATTAGCTATTTGTCAGCTAAACCATACAGTATTCTATCTATTTCTATGAAAGAAAAAAATGAATGTAGAAGCAATCAATGAAGCAGAACTAATATACTGTTATCTCTGTGTGTATTAAGACTTTGGTCATGGAAGAATGAAAAAGTTTTAAGTTTAGTTTTTCCTTAAAATGGTTTTCAAGCAAAATATTGATCTATCCATATGTTTATCGAAAACTGAAAAGAAAATATACTATGGTTTGACTTTCAAAGGAGTGCTTGCCTAGTGTTGCTACTGTTGTGATGTGTAACTTCTTTCTGCAGCTAGCAGGTTAGTTACTTTATATAAAAATCCCATACATAATGGCATCTTTCCTGCACAGGAATCAACCATATAAAACTGTGCACGATTAGCAGTTATCTGTTAATGATGATGATGATGATGTTACCACAGAAAATCAGAGGCCACAGGTTACTGCAAATACAGCAGGTAGTAGAGAAGGAAAAAAGAAGCTGAAATGATTATATCAGTAGAAGCAGAGAAAAATTACTTAAGGTAGTGAAAATAGAGAATATTTTGAAAACAACAGAAACAAAGGCTCAATATAAGAAACAATTTGAAAAGAAACTAAACAGCTGGAAACATAAATCACTACATGGACAACACCTGAGAAATATTGATGGAAAACATCATAATTCAACAAGGGCATGGCTAAAACTGAGGACCATTAAGAAGGAAACCGAAGGGTTGATTTTTGCTGCACAAGAACAAGCACTCCAAACCAACACGATGAAAGCTAAGATCCAAAGAATTATTGCTAACAAGAAACGTTGACTCTGCCAAGAAAAAGATGAAACTGTATCACACCTCATCTGCAAATATCCAAAGATGCACAAACAGATTACAAAGTTAGACACAACAGAATGAAAAAATTCGTGCACTGGTCACTATGCAAAAAATATAACTTTCCAGCCTCCCAAAAACCCGTGAGAACATCCAGTAGAGAAGGTGTCAGAAAATGAAGAAATCAAGATCTTGTGGGATTTCTGGATCCAAACTGATAGACACCTTCAGCATAACACACCAGACATAGTAGTTAATAGAACAAAGAAATGTCTGGATGATTGACACTGCAATTCTAGTGGATGCCAGAGTTGAAAATACAGAATTGGAAAAACTAACAAAGTACAGAGACCTTGCAATCGAAACATCTCACTTGTGGATGAAACACTTAAGTGGTCTCTGTAGTCATTGGGGTTTTGAAAACAATATCATGAAATTTCACACAGTATTATAAGCTGGTGCAGATCTCAGAAATAATACCATCAGAGCTACCAAAAATGGCAATATTAGGAGCAGCATACATACTGTGCTGATATATAACAGATACTTAGGTTTTTGATTAAAACGTGTATCTGTTATGTAATACCAGTCAATGTTTTATAATTTTTATTGACTATGTCTGGTATTTTTTTAACAACAACAACAGGGGTAAGGAAATGAGCCAGGTCTAATTTTCTTGAGAAGCCAGGAACCTCAGCTGACCTCACCATACAAGCAGATACACACAACACTATCTCACAGAGTGATGACTACCCCATTAAGGACAGGTGAACTGCTGCACTCCTTCAGGTTCAGTCCTTTAGCAATCTCTAGTCCTGCCTGCCTCTTCATGAGAGGCAGAGGGCCTCTTTCTGTCTATATGCAAATATTTGCCTGTCTTCGTATTATTGTGTGCTTACATGGATGAATACTCCACCCACCTACTGTCACTCTCAGTGTGTGTACCCATATCTACAGGGATGTGCATTAACAGGGACACACTGATTGCTGCCTACCCTACCCTGTACCATTTCCAGACACTGGGATCTGATTCTTGCCTGATAAAACATCATCATTGTCAATAGGGAAATGCAAATAGCAAGACCAGGTCTTAGACCGAATGGGGCAGGCAAAGTAGAAAAGTTCCCAGCCAGGCTGCAGAGCTGCTACTCTGTTTTGTCTTCCCACTTTTTTTCCTGTCATCAGGAGAAAGCCCGGTTGCCCCCCTAAGGCAGCCTCTAGAAGTAGCTGCATGGGGGGGGGACTTTAAAGGGGCAATGAGCATGCCCCTCTTTGATTCCTTCTTAAAATGGCAATGCAGGGAGCCTCTGCTTCTCTGCTGTTGTCCTTACTCTCTTCCCTCATCCTTGGATCTGACAACCAGGGGTATTGAAGCCACAATGCATACTTTGAATATTTAGTCAATGAGTTTGAAGCAAGCAAGGCAAGGAAGGTTCATTTCAAAGGTAAGGGGCATACTGTCCAAGTTTAATGTATGGGAACTATTGGTCTCCCCCATTAATGCCTGTGGGTTCTTTGCTCTGCTCAGTAATTGCCCAAGAAGTGCACAAATACTCCCCTCCCCTTCTATTCAATTTTACTCATTTTCTCAAAGACAGTTTACATCCCTGATATCTATTTCTCTACATCCACCCACCCACCCCCACACCCACCCACCCACCCACCCACCCACACACACCCACCCACACACACACACACACATAGTTGTTTTGAAATAATTTTCTTGGTCATTTGTGAACAGCTTTTTCAGAAGCTATGAGGAATACACATTAGACCCATCAGTCAAAGTGTAACAAATGAAGTAAAATCGAGAATGAAAGTTGTGTTAGATATTTAATGGAAACAGAGCTGCAGCATTAATCCCATCAGCATTATTATTGTGTTCTGTTATTATGAATTTATCCAAATGTGCTATCACCAAATTACATTTTAAATTACTTTAATTTAAATGTCTTTATTTAAAACTTTGCTTTGAATTTAGATAATACAGCATTAGAAATCTATCTGATAAACTCAACGATAAAAGTCATTTCTGTATTTACTATTTCAGTAACAAATAGTCCTTGATGTGGCATTTCAACCATCTAATGGCTTTTTTCGTCCCCTGACCAAAAAAGCAAGATTTTTAAAAACTTTTTTTTATTTGGCAATAATATTTGCTTCTAAAATACTCATAAAAGGAGGTAATGCAATTTAATGCTTGGTAATCCAACTTCAGAAAATGATGCTAGCTTTTTTGTTGGCACGACTGCAATTGACTGTCTAATCAGCCTGAAATCTCCCAAGAAAACATATTTCTCCTGAGGGTTCCATTGCAAGCAGTATACTAATATATATGAATGGGCTTTCCCCCCTAGAAAACTGCTGGACTAAAACAAAGCAAAACAAACCTTTCTGTGTTTTCTTTCTGTTGTATTATTTAATTATTAAAGTGGCTGCTTAAATGTGGTACATATTTTAAGGAAATATCTATTTGAAAAACTCCCTAATAATTATAATCTCAAAGATAGGAAGCAGTTAATTGTATGGCATTTTCTTTCTTAAAGGAAAGGAAATTGCATGTGATATTGTTGAAGGCTGCAGTTCTTAGAACTTGTTAAATTCTTTCCTGTTTTTTTATGTATAAGTGCTTCCTATTGTGCATGTAACTGCTAAAATTGTCTGAATAGGGTCAAGAAAAATCTGTTTAAAGCAGCAGAATGTACCTGAAGCAAAAATCCCACTTCATTTCTGAAGTGATGCAGGATCAGGGTTTGTCTGATAACGTGGGAGATCTCAGAGGTAGGAGGCTGGATGGCCTGCTTGAAAACCCTGGACAGTAGTTGCCAACCAGACTTGACACAGCCAGGCTAAATAGATCACTGATGGGACCAGATTTGTATGTTCCTTCACATCTCTTTTTGACTGAAAAGTAGAGGGTAAACATTGAAGGCACACAGGACCGCCTTGCACATCTAGTTTGCTTCTAGCTTATTGACATCTGGATAAAATTCAAGAGAAAATTCACCAGTAATGTGATCTGGCTTGTAATGGAATCTTACAGAAGAGTTTACTATTAAGAAGCCAAAGAAGCTCCATGATTCAGTGAAACACCTCTGGAGGCCAGCACAGGCCAGAGTCAAATCATAACTAGCACTGACAATTCACAGTACCTTCCAGCCTAAGACTTCCATATATGTTTGTTGTGTACTATCAAGTTGCACCAAAGTTATGGTGGCTCTGACAGATTTTAACAATATGTAAGATATTTAAGGTATGGTTTTACCATGGTCAGACTCCACTGAGTTTCCATGCCTGATTAGGGATTTTAAATCAGGTGTCCTGAATTCTAGTCTCTAACCACTATACGACACCAGCTTTCATAATAACAATTGTGTGCTGACAAGTTGAATCTTACTTAATGCTGACTTTTCCCTGGGTTTTCTGGATACAAAATATTCAGTAGTTGTTTACTAGTGCCTTCTTCTTGGGGTTCTCAAGGAGACATAGTGGAGAATCAAATCCCTTATTCAAGTCACTGTGCTATCCAGCCACTTAACAGGTAAACTGTGCCTAGTATTCTTTGGGAAAGAATTATAACCTTCCGAAGAAAATGAAGAAATATCACCTGTAAGACTTGTGAATATTGTGTGATAAAAACAATATTCTCAGATCTTATGGGTTATATTTATCAATTGATTGTTATTTGGTTTCATACTGCATGAACTGAACAAAAAATATTTCAGTTCTAATTCAATAACATTATGATAAAAAGCAGGCAAGCCTATCTACTCAACTGTATGGTATAGCTTATACCCATGGCCTTAATTTGCAAAGCTGTGACTCTTTTCTCTTTCCTAATGGCTTGATTTAATGGGAAAGCTTCTTTTCCCTGCATGGAGTCAGCCTGTAGAATTTGCGGCTGCTGGAGGTCACTGTAGCAGGATTATTGAGATGGCTAGATAATTTTATGAGCAATGATATAGTTATTCATGCTGAGTTGCAAGTAATTAAATTGCATGCTTCACGAATCAAAAACAGCAGTTCCTTATTATATATTTTGCTGAAGACTTAAGAACTGCAGGACCAAATGTTCTGACCACAACACTAAGATTTATTAGTTGCACCAGAAGAAGAGCCAGAGGTCAGATACCGGTCTAGCTGAGATATCTTATTCCAATTTTCCAAACGGTAATTTTGCCGCTTGAGGAGGGGGCTAGGAGCTAATGTAATCTCTTTCTCTTCCTCTCTCATGCTTGTGTATAGATTCCCATCTTCATTTCCCAGTTACGTAGTTATAATTGTAATTTACTGTGGTATTTTCTATGAAGTAACAGAGATCATCTCCAAAACCCACTTAGAATATGCTTTTAAGCTGCCTTTTAAGTGATGGTTTTGAAGTTAACCAGCCTCTGTTCCAAACTGGAAAGCTGCCAACAAATGAAAGATTGTTCCTCTACAACAAATTGTTGAACTGTTTGAGTATACTATAGAGTTTTAAATGTTGATTGAAATCAGGCCCCCACCCTCAACATTCTTCATTTAGAGAGGCACATCTCCAAATTTACCTGTCTCCCAAGGAATCCCTGTGTGTCTCATATTACAAGCAACCTAAGGGTAATAAAACCCACAGTTCATGTCAAACCATTGTTTCTGCAACAACTGGATATGCACCAACACCTCCCTGTGGCCAAAAAAAGGGGGAGGAGGAAAATATTAGTAGCAATAGGCAGCCTATCTTTTAACAAAATTTGTCTGCTTATACTGACCTTCTCTTTGAACACCCTCTGACAAGCTGCAGAAAAACTCCAGGGTTCCCTGAAACACAGTGGGAAAACTACCATTCTGAAGCATCAAAAGCTGGCATAAAAGGGGTTGGCAAGCTGTATTTCAGCCGTCTAAAATTATATATATTTTAAAAAATACATGGCTAGTTAGTACCTTTGCAAGTAGTCTGAAGCTCAAACAGGTTTGCAGCCCTAATTGGTGAGCCTCACATGAAAGATAGTATGCAGAAATGATTTTTCTGTTCTCATTAATTCAGGAAAGGGGTCAATAAGGTTCAAGTAACCTGTCAAAGGTATTAAAATTCAGAAGTTCTTGCGTTTTATTTTCTGGCACAGAAATAAACAGAAATGAAGAAGCATGGCATATATAACAAACATGGCATGGATTTTATAACCATAATTTTTAACTTCAATTTTGTTTTTGAGTTTAATTTAATTATTTTATTTTATTTTAACTGTTTTAATGCTCTTTGATTGCTTCTAAGATAGATAGATAGATAGATAGATAGATAGATAGATAGATAGATAGATAGATAGATAGATAGATAGATAGATAGATAGATAGATAGATAGATAGATAGATAGATAGATAGATAGATAGATATGCAATTAATAGAAAGCATAAGACTGTGGACATCTTGATGCAAGAAATTATTACAAGTGTTTACTAAGCCAGTGTGGTATAATGGTTAATGTTAAATAGACTCAAGTTGAAATCATAGCTAAGCCATGAAGCTTATTTAGTGGTTTTTGAGTTGGCTCGAAAACCACTAAATAAGTTTCATGGCTTAGCCTAACCTATATCTTGGCACAAAGTTGTTGTGAGGATAAAATGTGGGTAGGTGGGGGACATGTATCTTTTCTTGGGTTTGTTAGAAGAAAGACCAGGATAAACCAAAACCAAAACCACTGGTCTGCCTTTGACAAACAGAAAGTTATGAAACTTTAAATTACCTGATTTCTATTCTACTGATAGGTTAGCAAAACTGCCATTGATAGCTCTGCCTTGCCAGCTGTGTGTTCATAGAATGCAAAAAGGGTTATGTATCACATTTCAAAGAGTTTGCCACTGTTTTAACACTGACACACTGAAACAAGACACCCATTTTTACTCTTTCTTGCCATTTTGATTAAATAACATGTAGCACTTCTATAAAGCTCTAACAATATTCCACCTGTTACTGTGTCAAAATATTTTTTTCTTTACTACTTGTATGTTGCTCAGTGTCCCAGATAACATTCATTTATTGTTTCGCTTTTCTGACCCTTATGACTGCCTAAAATATTTTGTAGTCCAGTTCACAGTTTGGGGTGTCAATTTGTGCCTTAGTTCCTGTGGAAAATGGGGTGCATCTGGTAATTCCTTTAATTTTGCATTTGCCTGCTTCTGGTTTCTAGACTGCAAATTGCAAGACGACATTTAGGCTGCAGTCACTTACTTGGGAGTAAGCACCGTTGAACAGAGTGCAACTTTATACTGTCAGTGTGTATTCTCCTATGTATCTATTTAAAAGTAAACCCTGTTGAAGTCAGTGAGACTTACTTTTAACATAATGAATGTAAATTTACATCCTTTGTGTAGCGAGGGAGATGTTTGCTAGCAAATTGGAG
Organism: Pogona vitticeps; assembly: GCF_051106095.1. NCBI lineage: Eukaryota > Metazoa > Chordata > Lepidosauria > Squamata > Agamidae > Pogona > Pogona vitticeps. The sequence continues at coordinate 139,277,869 of NC_135787.1, read as the reverse complement.
GGAAGATAAAGGTAGTGACAGAATTGGAATGTATCAAAGCTTGGCTATATTGCAGTACTGAGTGACCTAAATAACATACTTGTTTAACCTTTTAGAGCATGATGAATGCCTCACAAACCAACACAATTGTGATGACAATGCACTCTGCTTCAATACTGTTGGAGGCCATAACTGTATTTGCAAGCCAGGTTATACTGGAAACGGCACTGTATGCAAAGGTAAGGAGGTATCAAGACAAAAAAAGGATGATATTTATTTCCTTGATGATTTTATCTCCTTTCTGCTTGTGTACCTGGAAGCTGCCTTTCATTTGCTGTGGACCAAAATCAAATGATACCAAACAGTATCATCTGATAGACCCCACCTACCCATGAAATAATTTTATCATGGATTTCTGTGAATTAGAGGCTGTTCCCCCAACGACAAGGTGGCAAATGCCACCATATATAGATGCAGTGGTGATCAATATGTTGTCTGTACAGTGGTGCCTCGCATTGCAACGTTAATTCGTTCCGCAAAAATCGTACAATATTAAAAAGCCCATAGAAATGCATTAAAACCTCATTAATGCGTTCCTGGGGGCTTAAAACTCACCGTTCAGCGAAGATCCTCCACTGTTAAATGAAAGTTTTCGAGAATCTGTAGAAAAGTTCAAGTACAACCCTGAATTAGTGTAATTAGGCACATTGAAGTTACCATCAGGAAATGAATGCTATGAAAATTATCATATTTTTCCGTGTATAAGACACCTCCATGTATAAGATGCCCCCCACTTTTCTGATCGAAAATTAAGAAATCTAAATGGGGCTTAGCAAGTGTAGGGGGAAAGGGATAAAAGTGCTACAGAACCACTTTGATCCCTGCTTTCCCCTTCCCTTGTTTTTGTTCTCTCCTCAGCTTACTTCTGTGTATAAGACGACCCTCAATTTTTAGTCTAAAGATTTTAGACAAAAGTATAGTACTTATACATGGAAAAATGCGATATCACATTCAGAAACTTCTGACATTTTCTGCTTGGGGATCAAAACAAGATGGGCAGTGTAAGGTTCCAATTCTTTCTGTTCAGGTGCGGAGAGAGATGCCTCTGTAGTTGGATCCAATGCCAGCACATTTAATTAAGATATTAATTTAAATGTTTTTTTATAATAAAGTTATCAGATCCTGCCTGGAATTTTCTTTATGTATGTGATTTAATTTTTAATAGTATTCTATTTATTTTATTTCAGCATTCTGCAAAGATGGTTGTAGAAATGGTGGAGCCTGCATTGCTTCCAATGTCTGTGCCTGTCCGCAGGGTTTCACAGGGCCTAGTTGTGAAACTGGTGAGAAATCTTCTCCTTTACTTTCTGTGTGAACCTTATCTCTATAGAGTAGGAGTTGGAAACTTTCATAGAATCACAGAATCATAGAATAATGTTGTTGGAAGGGACATAGAAGACCGTTAAGCCAACCCCTCTGCTCAATGAAAGAAATCCAAATCAAAATATATCTGGCAGATGGTTGTCTGCCTTTTTTTTTTTTTTTTTTTGACATCTCCAGCTTTGGAGCACTCGTCATTTTCTAAGGTAATCGGTTCCATTATCATACTGCTCTAACAGTTAGGAAGCTTTTCTTGATATTCAGCCAAAAATCTGTCTTCCTGTAACTTGAGTCCAACTTTACATGTTATTCACTTTGGGATGACTGAGAGCAGATCTCTGCATGAGAATCTTTCAGTATTTGAATGGTATTATCATATCACTCCTCTGTCTTCTTTTCTCAAGGCTAAACATGCCCAGTTCTTTCAGGCTTTCCTCATAGGGCTTAGTTTCCAGTCCCCTGATCATCCTTGTTGCCCTTCTCTGAACTTGTTGCAATTTGTCAGCCTTCTTCTTGAAGTGTAGTGTCCAGAACTTTGATGGATATGGGACCATATTTACACTCCATTTTTTTGTGGGGGAGGAGACAAAAAAAGAGAGAGAAAGGACATCAAAACAGGTATGTCTATGTCTGGCTTCATCTTTTGGTTTCTGGACTGGAAAGGGATTGAACTCCAGTCACTGCAAAAATGCAGCTCCAGAAGCAGAAAAACACATTCTGCACATTTGGGGGGGGGGAAACTGGGTCATTAGGAACCTGTAGAGGCATGGGGGGTACATACAGCCTTTAGGTCCCCCTGTGCTCACTGTTGATGTAGATTACCAAGAAAATACTATTTCAATATATTTCAAATAAGAGGAAAGGCTTGTTCTTCTTTGTGGTCTCTATGAATGCACACTAATGGGTTAATCTGCACTTGCATGGAACAGCCTCAGAAATTTCTAGCTCCAGCACATGGTGCCAGGATCTCCCCCAGGCTGGCTATAACTCCGCTCCCGGCACCGAGTACCTTGGTTCCTTTTCGACTGCCGCTCTTGCAGCTACGTTTGGAACTTTGTGCACTCAATCTAACAATCAATCTTACCTTTCCCTCTCTTACCTGGACCTCCCTGGCTTGATTTCGGACCGTTGACCTCACTTCGCAACTGTGAGTTACTGTATCTGCAAAAAGAAAAAAATGGATTAATTGTCATATTGCTTACTTTGAGTTTATGGCCTTGCCAGGCCTCTTCAAGAGGTGTGAGGTCTGCTCAAACAAAATTCCCCTCTCTGATGGACATCCCCGTTGTTTATTTTGCTATGGAGAAGAACATCAGCCAGCTGTGTGCACCTTTTGCAAAAACTTTACAAAGCCGGCCTTGAAGTTGTTGCTCCAACACCTTAAATCATTTCTTTGGGAGAAATCCCTTTCACCATCTCAAACTGCCTCTTAGGATTCCCTCAAAACACTGCAACCGTCTCCAGCAGTTTCACTTGAGGTTACAGCCCAAAAGGTGGTGAAAATGGCGGCCAAAACCAAAATCATCCTTGGGCTCAAGGTTGACGGCCGCGGGGTCGACACCATTGCAATCTTCAACATCGAGTTAGAAGAAGAAGAAAACCCCTAAGCCTGCTAAAGCTGTAGAAGTCTCGGCACCAAGGCCGAAGATATCTGGGCAACATTTGGTGAGCCTGAGTGTACCCGCGGGGAAGAGGATGTATCCCTACATTTGCCGCCGCCATCTGCTTCCATCAGTAAGATTCCTGACACCTCTCTGGAGGTTGTTGAATTGGCACAGGCCAGCCCATGTTCTTCACTGGGCTCGTTGATACAGCAACCTGTTGCCTTGCCGCCAGCTCCGACTGAGGTTCCTCATAAGAGAACCCATAAATCCTGACACCAAGAGCCACCTGAGCAACTGGACCCATATAGCCGACAGTCAGAGCCAAGGGGGTACCCTGCTTGTCGAGGCTGATGCCATTACCTTGACTACCTACTGGCGTACGGGGCAGAGGACTTTGAATGGGACCTGCATTTTCATCCAGGACCTTATCGATATGACCCTTATCCTTGGTATCAACACTTCAAACCCTATGCTCAGCCCTTTTTGCTGGCTCCTCTATGGGAACCCCAGCTTCCTCTCAGACCATCTCTAGATGGATTGTCCAGACCATCTGCTTTGCCTATGATTTAGCTGAGACTCCTATTCCAGGCCGAGTCAGAGCTCACTCTGCAAAAGCTGTAGTGTCCTCGATGGCCTTTCTCCATGGGGTAGACATTGCAGACATCTGCCAAGCTGCCACATGTGCCACTCCATCTACCTTCATCTCCCATTACTGCCTATGTATCCGGGCCAAGGGTGAGGCTGCAGTAGATTGAGCTGTCCTGGATTCTGCACTTTTGTGACGTCCTTCCTCCTGGTAAGTGAGCTTGCTAGTCACCAATTAGTGTGCATTTACAGAGACCATGAAGAAGAAAGAGGTTACCTACCTGTAGCTCTGGTTCTTCGAGTGGTCATCTGTGAATTCACACTCCCCGCCCTTCCTCCCTGCTGTCCGTCATGTGTGCCATTGCATGCTATGCAGTGGTGGTCAGTTCCATGGAACTGAGGCACTCGGTGTTGGGGGCAGAGTTATAGCCAGCATGGGGGAGGTCCCGGCACCATGTGCTCAAGCTAGAAAGTTCCGAGGCTGCTCCACACAAGTGCAGATTAACCCATTAGTATGAATTCACAGATGACCACTCGAAGAACCAGAGTTACGGGTAGGTAATCTCTTTTTCTTGTAGGGGAAGTAGTAAGTATTGTGGGTGGTCTGTGCCTCCCCCACACTCCGTGAGCTTTCCTGTATTGAATGTGGTGGTGGAAATTAATTTTGCCAGCCAAAGAGATAAATGGTTGAAACAAAAGTCATTCACCATCATATTCCAACCATGTAAGAATTTTGTGTACGTTTTCTCTTGGGCATTGTTCTTTTCCACCACAATGTATTTTGAACTATTGCTGTTGATCTAAAATCTAGAGTGGATTGTCATAAAAATTATTTCTTTTAAGTTAAATTAATTATACCTCTTTCATGTTTATGTGATGTGATGTGTGTGTGTTCAGTCATAATATTTTTTTTATTAGAATGGGATAAATCTACTCTGGTTCCATTAAGAATAGACCCATTGAATCAAGGGATTTACATAGTCATTCAGTAGGTCTATTTTAGCTGAGATGAACTATTGATTTTGCTACAGGTTTCTCTCTTTGATTTCATGTTTTTAGTACAAAATCCTGCTGATCTTTGAATGACACATGTTTTGTTGTCTGAAAGCAAAATAAAGAAAAGGATATGCTTAGCGTCTGGACCATAGTATGAAAAAAGCGTTGAGCTCTGCCACTCTATTTTTAATGTTTCTATGTGCTACTTAGAGGCTTCCTCCTGCTACGGTTTTGCATGATTTTTAGCTGCCGCTTTACCTAATTTATACTAATGTTTCCAAACTGTAGTATAGTACAATCTCATCTGTGATACTGTGTCCTGCTTGTTCATCATATGCTAAGCAGTATTTATACAAAACACCAGGGAAAGCCAATACGGATAGTTAGTGGTTAGATAGGAGATAGTGTTATTCATAGGATGTGTAAAACAGATGTAGGTCCATACTACAGCAATAGGTAATCAATTGCCTCAGATCCTTAGATGATATAACAAGTGAAAAAAATTAACAAAAATATTGGAGAGGCTTGAGAGGATTTCAAATGTGGGAGCCAATAAATAATATCCTGAGGAAAAGTGATTTTTATTTTTTATCGAGTAGCATCAGTATGCCTAATAGAAGGGTGGTGTACTTCTTATGACTGACTGGCTATATAGCTATTCTGCAATATAGGACCATAAATCTAGAGAATTAAGCAGAAAAGGCAGTTTCTGGAGCACTAACTTCATTCTGCTTGCAAATAGGTCCGGTATAAAAACAAATCAGTCACTGATCTGCATTTCACTGGGAAATGTTCTCTGACCCATCTAAGAAATGAAAAATGGTTTCGCTGTTGCTAGGTATAAACTGTATCCTGAATACATATTGTCTTCCTGGTAACCATTGACATACATCCTCTTCAAAGGGTGTAATTAGTGTGTAAATGTTTTAATTAATGCATTAATAATGTTAATTTAACAATGTAAACATTTTAAACTTCAGTTTTAACATTATACAACTCACCCAATTTTTAAAATATAATGTTAATTTTTGAACCTCATGTTTCAAGCTGTGCTGAAAACCCTGGGGGCCAGGTTAGGCTGACAGAATGTAGCAGATCTAAAGTCAGCATCTCCACAGTATTAGTCCAACACTCACCACAGTACAACAGTGTATCAAATAAGTGAATCAGAACAAGAATTGTTGTTTAAAAAAAGCCAAGAATCTAATGACAACTTGAGACTAACAGGTTTTATTAGACATACATTTTTGTGGCATGTGATAAACTGGGCTGCAGTCTACAAATACTTGTGCTAAATAACACCTGTTAATAATCTTTAAAGTGGCAGAAAACTATCTGTTGGTTTCGCTCCAACGGACTAACATTGGTCTCCCTTTTAAGGATTTTTATAAGCATTCTGAGCTTTTGTTACTCTTACTTTAACAGCCATGAACAGCCCACTGTATATTTGTACATTGATTTTTACTACCATCTTATATATAACCAAAAAGTCATTTCTTGGGCAAAACTCGGACTTCTGCACAAACACCTTTTTTCCTGCAATCAGCATAATTGAAAGTCTAAAGACTAATCTCTGTTGATTAGCTGACAGATGTATTATACTGACCAGTTACTCTGCCTATTGCCAGGATTTTTGTGTAATAAACACTTTGAAGTTCATTAGCAATGTTAATAATGTAAAACCAAGAAAAAGACCTGGAGCATCTTCAGGATTAACAGATTTATTTCAGTGTGAAGCTTTGTCATCTTCTTTATCCCACTTCACCTGGTTTCTACCCATACAATCATGTACACTGTGTATATAAATCTGTGGCTTCACTACAGTACAGGCTGTGTTTTAAGAACAGGATTGCAATCCACAAAAGTTCACACTGAAATTAATTTGTTAATCTTGAAGATGCTACAGGTCCATTAGTTGTTATTTTTGTTTCTGTTCCTGTTCCCGTTTTTGTTATACATGCCATTATAGAGGCATAATCCTATCATTGTGATAAACGTACGGATATCATGACTGGTAGCCATTAAAAGTCATTGACAAGCAACTGACACAGCTGAGAAATGGCCCCAGAAAACTGTAGAGGCAACGTCTTCCTCTTTCCGTGACGGTAGATGCAGTTTACAGTTGTTCACCAGATAGTTAAATTTAAGCATTTTTGCTCCTGTAGTAATGTGGGTCTAGTGATTTCTATGGCTTACCGGGGCCATCTGGCCCTTTGAGGTCTTGCTCTGGAAAAGGAAGGTACCATCTTATGATGCAATCATAATCACCTTCAGAGTGCAGTAACATGGAAGAATCAGAGGAGATGGTGCCAGGAAATGTGTCTTACTATTAAGATGTTGCTATTAAGAGCTAAATGTTAAACAGCTTTTGCCAACTTGGTAGAGTGCTCCCATGGTTTCTTGGACCCATCGCCCTCAAGGAAGATGCCACTTTAAGATGTACCATCTGTCTTTACAGAAAGGCTGACCAATCAATGAGGCAAGGTATCTCAGAGAGCTGGAGAAGTGATGTCGACACTGCTTTTTACAGTTTATTGTCACACTATTTTTTACCACTTGAGGCAAAGCACTAGTGGTATAGACTCATCTGTAGGCATTGAAACCCTCTGTCTTATTATTTGCAAGCAGTGTTCAGTCAGAGTATCTGCCTAGGACATATTGTGGACTGCCATTTCCTTAGACCCATATATATGAGAAAAATGATGTAAGAGTCAAATAATAGTAGACATTGACAATATTTTACATAAATCACATCCAAATAAACAGCAGATATTTTATTTTAAAAGTAATCTAGAATTCTTTTAAAGGTATTTCAATATGTGACATTTCTTTTTAGCCAAAATTCATTTTTGATAGGCTTGGCATATTATAATATTCACTTCTTAGTCTGTTCTAAGCTTTGGCTTTATAACATGCCTTAAATCTGTAAAGAAATCCTGATAGATGTCTAAGTATAAAATTCACACCTTTTCTTCTTGTTCAGTTTTACAGTACTGCATGCCATTTACTTCATAAGGTGGTATGCTTGTCAAGTATATGCATGGAATCTGCCTTCAAGAGATGCCAAGTTGAAATGTCACATATTAAATCTGGAAGAACAAAGCAATATTTCTTCTCATGCAAGTAAAATTATAGTATAGTTACCCTGGATAGTTTCATTATAATAAAGTTTGCCAAATTTCAGTAAGGATTCACAAAATAATTGTCTGTGTTATTTCTTCCTTCCTCCAATTATAATTTTCTTCCCTCGTTTTCCTTCCTTTCAAAACACTTAGTCTGACTTCCTTAACTTCCTATATTATCACATTTTCAGCATCAAGCTGTCTTAGAAATAAACTGTCACTAATAATGAGATTGTATTGGTATTTTAGATGTGTGACTGAGAATATTAAAATCTCCCCCCCCCCAAGGCCTGCAAAGCCTTCCCCAGGTCAAAAGGGATCACAGGGAGCTTCTGCTGTGACAATAATGCATGGTCAACACTTTAGGAAACTCCTGTTTTATTGGTGAGTTATATACAGTGGTGCCTCACTTAACGATTGCCTCGTTAAACGATGAAACTGCTTTATGATTTCCTATGGGGAAAATTCACTTGACAGTTATCGGTTCCCTGCTTTGGGAACCGATTTTTTGCTAAATGATGTTTCTGAAACAGCTGATCGGCAGTTCTAAAATGGCCACCCGCTGTGCAAAATGGCTCCCTGCTGTGTTTTCAGGACGGATTCCCCTCTTTGCAGGCAGTGAAAATGGCTGCCCCTATGGAGGATCTTCGCTGGATGGTGAGTTTTCAGCCCATTGGAACGCATTGAACCGGTTTCAATGCATTTCAGTGGGCTTTTTTAATTTCGCAAGATGATGTTTTCACAAGATAGCGATTTTTGCAGAATGAATTAAAATCGTCTTGCGAAGCACCACTGTATAATGTATAGTATGTCACCTAGGGTTTGGAGCTCTCTCCCAAGAACAGCCCCATCTTGCCAGTTTTCTTCTACATTATAAAGACTTTGGGAAGTATACAGTACTGGATTTCTGCTCCCGTGAGAGCATAATCCTGCCTAATCTGATCAGTCTCATCAGTCTTTTGCATCCCCCCTGCTGTTCTCTGTGCCACCTGGACATCAGTTTACAGCTCCCTGTATACTGGAATAGTTTTTTTTTTTTCGAGTGCACAGGGAGAATTGCCTTATTTCTGGTTATGCTTATAGACTCAGTTCTGTCAAGGGAACTGCTCTTCTATATACTTGCCTAACTATTGGAAGAGAAGGATCTTAGCCTGAGGTCTAAATATATAGAATGAAGATGCCAGCCACATCTCCCTAGTAAGGGCATTGTCCCGATGATCACTACAAGGAAAAGCTCTTCTCTTGTAGCCACGTCGTGGACCATTGTGAGTGTAGGCATGTCAAGGAGCACCTGTAGGGATGAACTTAAGCATTTGAGCTGGAGCATAAAGGGAGAGGGGCTCCTAAGGAGGAGTCTTATCCCCGCTATAGTCTTGTCCCCGCTGTCTTGATTAATTGCCATTAAACATCTTAAAGTCCTTTTTGAAGAATAAATGGGAAAAGTATTGTACTATTTCTAGCCACCCTTCTAAGACTTCTCCTTACATGTCCTGATTATAATAAGAATTCCCAAAGCCATATCTTTTGATGTAACTCGTTGGTAAATCTTCATTAATGTCAATAGCCTTATTAGAAAATGAATCAGTTGACAATGTTTCCTTGTGTCTTCCTACTTAAAATGATAATTAATCTCTAGATTATTATTATTTTTTTGTAAAAATACATATAGTAAACTGTGAAAAGAACTGCACTTGCCTTCATGCTGCATATCTGGTAAAGCAGTTAAGAGGATTGCTTATAAATGAGAAAGAACTCTTTAAGCTTCAAGACAAGTTCCTGAAAGTATTCCAAACTGTAAGATTTTGTGGTAAATGAGATGAATTCTATTGAGTTAGAGTTTAACTGTAAGATCTTTTATATTCTTTGTGTCTGTTATCCCTGCTTCCATAAATCAATCTTCCTCCCACTTTTAATCAGTATTCAGGATGAATAAATGCCCATTTCTACAGATCTAAAGAGAAAATAGGTCACTATTAAAGTTTGCACTTTTCACTAAGTAAGAAGTGTGCCAGGATTTAATAAGTCAAACTGGGGTCAATTTCAGTGGCTCCTTTATGTCATAAGAAAATTCAATATAATGCATTTTCCCCCTAAGCAACTTAAATGTTTTACAAAAGAGACACTGAATTTTCCTGTCTACTTGATCACACCACTGAGAGAGCTCATGGAATGCACTGTCTGGAGGGGAAAATAAAATAGACTTAAGAAAGGTCTTCTTTCACCCTATCCCCTCTCCTGGAAAGAGAGAAGTCACCTCTCCATCACCAATGACAATTGCATTAAGGTGCCCACCACAGTAGGAAAAAAATCAATGTCTTGTTTAGATCTTTTTCAAACAATCATTTTAGCATGTCTTCAAAGAGGTATAATTAGGAATTCACAAATCTTAGACTTGGCTTACTATCCAGCTATTATTTATGGTCACTAGAAATCTGTGTTCTCCCTTGAGCTCACTGCCAGAGAGCTTTTGAAAGAAGTTTGTATATACATGTTTGGGGGAGAATCTTTTGCCTCGACAGGAAGATCAATCTTATGGAGAGACAGGGTGACACACAGGCTCCCGCCAACATGTCCATACACATTGAGTCTAAGCTCTCCACTCCTGCTGCTTCTGTATTAGAGAGATGGCCTGAATCCATGTTTATGTGCATTCAGATCAACATACATGGAAATATTCCCCAAAATCAGAAATTGTTAAAAAACAACAACAATGTTTCCATTCATGGGGAGACTTTTAACAATGTCCATTCAAATGTGCATTGACACTCCCTTTAAACCTTCCCAATTAGATGGAGCAGGTTGACTGGTAGGCCTCTGGGCCAAGTTGGAGCTCTTTGTTCGATCATACCACATTAACGAAGCTCTAATCTTCCCTAATATTTATGTGGTCTTATTTTTAATTAGAATATATTTGAAACAAAAGGGTTGTATGCAGTACACTAGAGATACAGTATAAATGTGTGGAGGGTTTAGTCAATTACTTGTCTGTCTGTCTGTCTGTCTGTCTGTCTGTCTGTCTGTCTGTCTGTCTGTCTGTCTGTCTGTCTGTCTGTCTGTCTAATGTTCCATCTTTCTCCAAGGACTGTAGCTCAAGGTGGCCTACTTGTTAAAATATTTATGATTAAAAAATAATTAAACCATTATAATATTAAAGAATATTTTGAATTCAAACACTTGAAAACATCTTTTAAAAAGCATGTTATAATTACAACAACAAGAAGAAAGATGGAAGACAGCCTCGCTTTCTGCCATAAGAGTGGTATCATCTGCATATCAGAGGTTGTTGATATTTCTTCCGGCAATCTTAATTCCGGTTTGCGATTCCTCCAGTCCAGCCTTTCACATGATGTATTCTGCATACAAGTTAAATAAGCCGGGGACAATCTACAGCCTTGTCATACTTCTTTCCCAATTTTGAACCAATCAATGTTTCCATATCCAGTTCTAACTGTTGCTTCCTGTCCCACGTATAGATTTCTCAGGAGATAGATAAGGTGGCACTCCCATTTCTTTAAGGACTTGCCATAGTTTGCTGTGGTCCACACAGTCAAAGGCTTTTGCAAAGTCAATGAGGCAGAAGTAGATATTTTTCTGGAACTCTCTGGCTTTCTCCATAATCCAGCGCATTTTGGCAATTTGGTCTCTAGTTCCTCTGCCCCTTCGAAATCCAGCTTGTACTTCTGGGAGTTCTCGGTCCACATACTGCTGAAGCCTACCTTGTATGATTTTGAGCATAACCTTGGTGGCGTGTGAGATGAGTGCAATTGTACGGTAGTTGGGGCATTCTTTGGCATTGCCCTTCTTTGGGATTGGGATGTAGATTGATCTTTTCCAATCCTCTGGCCACTGCTGAGTTTTCCAAACTTGCTGGCATATTGAATGTAGCACCTTAACAGCATCATCTTTTAAATAGTTCAACTAGAATGCCATCACCGTAAAATGGGACCTCAACAATCCAGCTGCAGAATTTTCAACCAGCTGATGTTTCTGAACCTTTATCAAAGGAAGCTTCATGCAGAGTATCTTGCACTAAGTCAGGAGGATGTAGCTGAAGATGTGCCATCATACCAAGTCAGGCATTTCCAGGAACAGGCCATGTGCTCTTTGGTATCCATTGCCAATACCTGGGTGTCAGGACTGAATCCACAAAGAAACTCAAGCTGTAAACCAGAGTTTTCCAGAAGAGTATAACTCCAGCTAGTACAGACTGAATGCCTATTCACTGATCTAACTTTCAACTGCTCAGGAGCATCCTGTCCTGTCTGGACTAAGCTTCAATCATTTTGCACTTAATGTCTGTTAACAATACTGGACACTGGTTTAACAAAATAGCTTTCTCAAAGTTAAGTTGGAAAGAGAGATAAAGTTGGGTGTCTTCAGCATATTGGAAGCATTGAACTCCAAATCACTGTACAACCTCTCATCTCCTTTCCTGGTGTTTAATTCTAATATTAGTGATTTTATTAATTGGCCTTGTTTTTCATTTGCAAACCACACTGCGAGCAATACCAGTTGGGTAGTATATAAATTTTTTACATAAAATGAATAGTTAACTGACTGGTGTGCTGCTAAGTAAAATCAGAAGGTGGGAGGCAACAGGACTCTGTTATACCCTATGAAACTTTCCAGGTGCTCTTCTAGAGAGGACCGGATTAACCCTTAGTTGTTAAATACATAGTGTGACATAAATGAAACATTGATACAACAGCTCAGCAATATATTAAAATATAATTTCTTTCCACTATTGAAGAGAATAAAGAATGACCTTCATAATTCACTGTAAGTTATTTCATGAATGAATTATGGTCCATTATATGATTACAGGAAATGTATAATGGCAATAGCCATCCTTATAATTTGCCCTTCCCTCCCCCCTTTCCATTTTTCATTAGAAGGATGGCAACAGTGTTTATACAGAGCATAAGGAATATGTATACAGTTATCACTAAACCACCTCCTATATAGATTCACAAATGTATAATCTTCCATAGGTAAATAAAAATAAAATGTATCACATTATTCATAGGATAGAATTAATCAGTATTAAATAATATCCTTATACCTAGATCCAAAAAGGGAGCGCTGTGAACAGAAATTGACTTGGGTAGATGGTTTTCATTGCAGGGTTGGCAGGGTTTTTTTTTCAGATCAGAGGTAGCTATGCAAAGGGAGGAAAGTGTTTCCATGCATCTGTGCCTCGCTGTGTAGATGGAAATATATTCCATTTTGTCTGTTGTTGTATTTGTAAGATGCCTATTAAAGAGACTCTCTGGGCATTGTACAATTATTTTAAAATATGATAATAGAGATGGGCATAACTTGCTTCATTCCCTGCCTCCTTGTCTGAGTGGGCAGCTGCTGGAGGAGGCAGAGAATTGAAGCTTGTGCTCCTATTGAGCCTGGACAGTTGCACAAAGAGCAGGAAATTAGCAGTGCACACCGGCTGGTGAATGGGGTAGCTAGCTGGTGGAAGTTTTGTAAATGACTCTTCACAGTTCTACATCAGAGATGAAATGCAATGATCCTTTAAATTCACTACTCAATTTACAGCTGATTATTGAAGAAGGGGTGTATTTTGTCAAGTTCTAGGTTGGGGTGAAATTGTTTTTAACTGATTTCAGGACTGTTTGCTTTGGAAAAATCCAGCATTGAACTGTTTTCTTTATCTTCCTGTGAAGATAAATGAAAGACAGAGAAAAAAATTCAGCCAGCTATGTTAGCAGTGGTAGCCATGGAGCATCCTATGGTGGTTGGCAGGCAATCATCCACTCTCCCCAGCTGACTGCAGAAAGGGAACATACCACATCACTTTCTTTTAGTGAGGTGTAGAGCAGTGCTCCCCAATCTTGGGCCTCCAGATGTTCTTGGATTACAACTCCCAGAAGCCTTCACCACCACCTCTGCTTGCCAGGATTTCTGGGAGTTGAAGTCCAAGAACATCTGGAGGTCCAAGGTTGGGGACCACTGGTGTAGAGGAAAGGTATGGCTCTGGGTGCCTACTGAGAAAAGCTTCTGCTACTGTAGTTCCTGCTACTTCTAGTACCATTGCCATGAGAGGCCACAACAAAATTATGACTTTTTGCAATTGAACTGTAAGAAGAGGAGTTGGCACTGCAGCTTATCTCTCACCATATCTCCTGGAACTATTCCAAAATCCCCCATCAACTTTCTCCTATTTTTAGGATCCTTCAACCAACCAACCAACCATTCTCCTAATCAATCGTTACATTTTTATTCCACTTTCCTCCAATGAGCATAAATTGATGTACTGCCTATTTCATTCTCACACTATCATTTTATTTTTGGGGGAGAGAGAGACTGGCTAAGATCACCCAGTGAGTTTCAAGGGTAAGTGGAAACCTGGTTCTCCCAAGTTCCAATCCACCATTTAAGATGTTACATCTCAAAGAAATTTGCCAGATGGCTGACTGATCATACTTAATCTGTCTAACCTTAGAAGAAAGTATCTGTTCTGAAATATTTCTCTCCCTTTGCTCACTATTCTTAGATCTGGAGTGGGATACTTATGGCCCTTCAAAGATCTTCATGGTCTGCAGCTTCCATCATCTCTAGATAGCATAGCCAGTGGTTACTGCTGATGGGAGAGGGAATCCAATATACATACAGAAAACCACAAATTGTTCTTCTCAAAAGAAATAAAATGGACAAAGGGAAGGTTTTTGTACATTTTCTAAGTTCTGAACGTAAGCATCTTCCTGCTCTCTGGCAAAGGGCACCCATGGAAGGAAGGAAGGAAGGAAGTGACAAGATCATCATAAGAAACATTTCCCTAGATTTTTCTGGAAAGCACTGGGGATATTCTTTTCTTGTATTGCTGTGAGCTAGAGCCTAGCAATAAATTATCTTAAAGCATCAATCTCTAACAAAGAGTAGGAGATTAGCTACAGCAAATCATTTGCAAACTGCTTCAACAGGTTGAATTAACAATATTGCTTCTCTGCAATATTTCTGGCTGTCAAGTTGTGTGAAAGAGCAAAATGAGCAAACTTATTTTTATAAGGTCTCATGCCTTTTGTGTCCTTGCAATAGCCTATTGTATGTTTTTTTAAGTATCCTGTTCATAGAAAACTAATTTAGTTCCATTAATGAAAAAAGAAGCAAAATGTGATTGAGAATGTAGTACAGAATTATAGTTCATTAATTCTTCAAGTATGTAATTTTCCACACTCCTAATCCCCCATTGATTTTTGCACACCCCTATAGATCCTGCTAAATGCCAGCAAAAGGAAATTCAGTCATGTTATTTCATGCGTGGTTGTGGCAGTACTCCAGAATTAGACAGAAACATTATGAAAGGGATTTTCCAGTGAATGCTTCACCATGTGACCCTCTTAACATTTCTTTGTTGTCAGAAATTGATCAATCACAGTTCTGCTAACAACCCAGTCTATGACAGTTTCCCATTAGGCAGCCAATACCCTCAGAAGATATGACATTTGTAACCATTGAAGATGATAATTCAGAGTACCTAATTAGGTATGATGAATTGTATGCATGCTTGAAGAGTTTGAAAATGGGTAATAGGTATATTTTCTTCTAGGATGTGTGCCATTGACTGCGTCATTGCTCATTAAAGAAACAGACTAATTGATAACTCTGTGCTACTATATTTAGATGCTGACTCAGAGAGAATTTTTCAAAAACCTCTACTTTCTGATTTGCAGGAACAGCACACACCCCTAAGATTCGTCCTTAGCTGATTCTCTAAAACAAAACTGTTTTCCGTATCAGCAAATATTGATGGGTGGGATATAAATCAAACAAACAAACAAACAAACAAATAAATAAATAAGATGGGAGAAAAGAGTTTTTATTCATGTGCTTCTCAGTTTTTTCATCTGAATATACCAGGAAAATCATTTTTCCAAGATATGATAGAGATCAGGTCAATCTGCATTCTAATTTACAAATATCACATCCCCCAAGCATAACTATAGGAAATTCCTGTTTATAATTTTTCCCCCCATCCACAATTTGGAAAAGTTTCTCTGAAAATATGCAGCTGTTTTGAACTGGCATGGTAAAATGGGTATAGAATTCATTATTCATACAGGAATTGTTATAATGAAGCAGGAATCTTCTCCAAAGCCAACTAGCGGGGGCTGTTCGGGATATACAGACAGTATAAGCTTGTTATGCACACTGAATAAGAGATTGTTCATTCTGGGTTCTATAAATTGGCTCCCAGCAACACAGAGATATTCTAGTTTTGCCTGCTTGCTTTCAGATGTCACTACCTTCCTGTTAACAAAGAACATACTTTGCACAATACTCTATTGTGTCCTCATGTTCTTTGTTGGGATTGTCTGAACATTAAAAAGACTCCCATTATTTTGGAAAAGAGGCAATTGCTCTGTAGGATTTAACTTTCCATTATTTCACTGGTGTAGTGCTACATTGTGTATTATAGAAGTTTGCTACTTGTCATGCTTTAGGCAAAACTTCCAATGAATTCCTGGTCACTCAATCAAGTCTCTTTCAATTAAACTGTCATTAAATGATTCACTGGAAAAAGGATTAAGGAAGATACTACATGAAGGCTAATGAATCAGATTAGTAGTAAGGTAACAGTGTGCAATGTTGCTTAATAAGTATTCTAATAGCAGCATGCTGCTAATAAGGTATGAGTTTAAAGGGAGGGACATCTCATAAAGTCCCATTCCTTCCAAAGATGCACACATACCAAAGTAGGTGGGATATAAGTTTTTAAATAAATGAATGAATATCTATCTATATATAGTCCCACACCCTGCACCACATGCTTAGCTAATTCAATTTACCACTTATCCACATCTTAGTGACACATCAGACCAAACACCTCCCAGCCATTTCCCCTAGCTTTTAAACATGACCGCAGGCAATAACCAATCGTGAACTGGCCACCAAGAGAATTATCATGGGTGTGTGTGTGTCAGGGGGAGGGCAAAATACTTTATGTTGCTTTTAAAGAAACAATTGCACTGTATCCAGATCTCACCCGAACAGACCAGACATCAACCACTGAAAGACTCAGTGAAATTTGCCCAACTAGACTGTCTATCTCTTTGTACACATCTTTTGTCTACCCTTGTCTCTTTTTTGGTTGTGGCAGCACCTCTTGTGAGAGTTATAGGAACAAGCATTGCAGAGAGAGACAGGCCACATGAGGGGAGGCTCTGAAGCTGCCAAGGAGTTGCCCCGTCTGTTCTGCTACACTCTTAAAAGAATGGGCTACAGCAGCCAGCTCAGAATTCTTGCACTTAGGGGAATAGATGAATGCTCAGCACTGACTGCAAGCATTTTCAGTGGAAGTGGTTGCAGGCAGGCTATCGTTCATTCTGTAAAGACCAGCAGAGTTCTTCCATCAGCATATTCATGGCAGACCTTCATACACAGCTCCTTTTCTCAACTTTGCATTCCGACGTAAGGAAATAAGAGGAAAGTATTTCTTTCTTTATTGGCATATGTGAACACATTTTGCCAAGCAATATTTCTTGTGATATTAGTTTGCCAGTTAGTTGGCAAATAAATAAAGAATAGTTATTTTGGCTGTCAGTTTACCAATACTGACATGTCATTCATACCATGTCCTTTACAACCACCACCCTGAATAATCAGCAACAGAGCTCATTGAAATGCATAATGTCTCTGCTTGCAATGCTCTATTCATAATTAGGAAGCTTGCAGCTTCACAAGTAGGTCGTTCCTGAGAAAAGGAAGGTAGGATTTGTTTAATTCATTAATGTTATTTTGATCTAGCTTGTGTGTTTCCTTCTCTTTTATTCCCAACAAATGAATTCAATCCCACAGCATGAAGAATAACATTCAGTATTTTGAAACTCATGTTAATAAATGGCAGCTATAAAAAGCTGGAGCCTGCATCCAAGGCAAGATGAGTTTAGGTCCTGCTTTAACACTTTAGCCGGGACGTTCATTCAACTTGGGAGTGGAGGGTGCCATCTTTGCCTCAGGTCCTTGCTTGGGAGATCCAGAATGTGGACCAAAATCTTGTTGCTTGGCATAGTGAATGGTATTAACATAGGCCTATTGGATCAATGGAGATTGGGTAAGTCAAATATTCCATAAATTCAGCTGATTTAATGGGCCTCTCCTGCTGTGATTTACTACATTAAGCAATAAGAGTTTGGCTTTTATCTATTTCCATTAGCTGTAACAGGGAATCAACAAATAGCTGTAAGTTGTGCCAGCTGTAGAAAGTTAGGAATAAGTAGAAACCACCACTGCCAACAGAACTGGCCATCTAGAGCCAGAATCTGCTTATGCTGCTTAGATACCTGGTGGCAGAGAGATCTGAAAGCTAGGATCTGCTGACAATAGAATAATTTTTTAAAAAGGTAAATAAGGGGTAGAAGAAAAAGGAAACAAGTTATGTCATATCCAAACCTTGTGCAACCCAGGTAAATGGAGATTACACAGGCACAAAATCTGACCAAAATAAGGGTAGACCTAAATAATTTCCATGGGCTTGGAAGGCTTTGACATCATCACAACCCTAACTATTCTACTGTCAGCATAGCTCTGTTCAGCTAGCTCTCAGCCATTTAGACTAGTTAGGAAAATGCTCCTAAATATATAAATTAATTATGTCTGTAATTTAATCTAATATAGATAGATAGATAGATAGATAGATAGATAGATAGATAGATAGATAGATAGATAGATAGATAGATAGATAGATAGATAGATAGATAGATAGATAGATAGATAGATAGATAGATAGATAGATAGATAGATAGATAGATAGATAGATAGATAGATAGATAGATAGATAGATAGATAGATAGATAGATAGATAGATAGATAGATGCTGGCCTCCAACCCCTTCTCACTGCCCCTGTTGCCTCCTTACTTTTAGCTGCCATTGTGGAACCATCTTGAAAAATAGCCTTCCTCCCGTAAGCCCATGGCCCTTGCACATGTCTCCCACTTTTCTTGCTGGGAAGTTCTGATTGCTACTATGAAAGGCAGGCAAACATCCTGGCACCTTGAGAGAAAACTTTGCCCAGGCATGAGACTCCTGCCTTTCACAGTAACAGTCGGATCTTTCCAGCAAGAAAATGGCAGGCTTTGGATGACTGGAGCTTGTAGAAGATCCCTGGGGTAATAATTTCATTTCATAGGAGCTATAATGATCTGCGGAAAGCTTATATACATCTCCACCAACACATTTTTTTTATACAGAGAGCTTGTGGGCATAGGGAATTACTTACAGTATTTCTGCACATTGGTCAAAATTCAATTACTAGTCCCCCATCAGAAGGACTTGCATACATTTAATTATTATTCAGCACATGATTCCATGGGTCTGTTTTAGTAGGACCAGCACTTGTATTCAAGACACTGTAACCTCAGTTCTTCTGAATCTCCAGTGGGGCAGAACTCAGATCAGGTGACTTTGGAAGCCACCAACTTTGGTTGTTGTGGGTTTTTCGGGATCTTTGGCCATGTTCTGAAGGTTGTTCTTCCTCACATTTCATCAGTATCTGTGGACGGCATCTTCAGAGGACAGGACCAACTTTGCTTTGGATATGTTCTAAACTTTTCTGAAGTGGTGTAGTTTGGTTCATATTTATCCAAAGCAAATGCATGCCGCCCACACAAAAAAAAAATCATTCTAAATACACAAACTAGACATCTCTCTGTAGCTCCCTTTGCAACTATCACTGGATGTTCCGTTGTCCCTACGTCGTTATTTTTTGCTGTGGTGTTGGGATTCTTTATTTACCATTCTTAAAAAGCTGCCCTTTAATGACCAAGGTAATTGAAACCTTTAATCACATATCTGAAAGTATATGGAAACACCACAATGACCAAGCCACACACCCTGTTTATAACTATAGACCTGCCATACTTCTCCATGCATATGTGTGAATATGTTCTTGTGTCTAATGGTAACATCCTTCTTTTCCCAAGCAACACAATTTTCATTGATTTCATTCTCTAATCTTCCAGACTGTTTCATGTCTTCTGCGTACAGCTTCTTTTTGAGAGTGTGTAGAGGTCAGCTACAGAGAGGAGGGTGAGCTCAGATTTGTGAAAAGCTTCCTAGGTGACTGTATTCTGTAACACAGCTTGCTTTATTGGTGCCTAGGGATAGGTGCAAATCTTCTTTGGTAGCCTTTAAAGCATATCAGTACCTACCTCTTCATTGCACCTGCAGAATCCAAAGCATTTGGGAGTAACCATGTGAGCCCTTGAATGTAATTACAGTATGATTTGAGTTTGCTTCATAATACTGGAGATTTCCCCCAAAACACCTTGGATATGTTATTTAAGTACACAAAGTAAAAATGTTTTGAAATGCTACCAGAAGTTTATACTATTTATTTTACTGGTTTCACATTTAAAAGTTATTAGCTACACATGTCTTTGTTTGGTACATATAACTGAGAATAATAATGTTGATACAGAAGATAAATTAAGTACCTCCACATAGTATAGTAAAATGCAGCCTCCTTCTACTACTCCTTCTTCTTGTATATCAACCACTCATCCTCCTCTGTTTCTACAACTAACTTACGGTATTAGTTCATTGTTTTTTTCTTCATTCTTTTAACAAGCTCTATCCAAATACTTTATTTCCTCTCCTTTGTTTATTTTCCAATAACATCAGGTATCTGATACAGATACAAGGCTTCTGTTTTTTGGAAGCTTTGCTTTTGCAAAATAAAATATCATTTGGACGAATGGTTTGCTGCAGCTTGAAAAAAAGTGCTCATTTTAATTAAAACAAATAATGCAATGCATATTGAAGATATGTTTTGGACTACTGCTTCAGTACGATCAGTAGATTTTTACATAGTTCTTAGGAGTATTGACTCTCTAATGGGGGTTTGGATTTTATGGCTTAACATTCTACAAAAGTAGATAATCCTGGTTTACATGAGGCAGCCTGGTGTAAGTTGGGCAAATGATAATAAAATATAGCTGTTTCTAGAGTCAGGTGTCCCCCCCCCCCCATATTTGTCATGGACAGATGACACACCAAGCAATCTTCAGTGGATGAACTAGAAATGTTGTTTCTGATATTTTATTGTTGTTTGTTTTAATGTTGTTATTACAAAAACAACTTGTTAAAGCAACTTTCATTCACAGCAGTTTAATTCTTAAAGTCCTATTTCATTTATCATTCCGTATCTTTGTGAGATTTGCTAAGATGCAGTTTCTGTTTAATGTGTTTAGTACTAGACTTTGAGGTTTAAATACTTCTGCTTGGTAATATTTTATGTCATGACAAGGTAAGTCTCTTTTGTATTCCCATGAATAACAAAGTGGTGATTTCATGATGGGTGTCTGAATGGAAATATGCTTTATTTCCTTTTGTTGTTGTTGAACAGACATTGATGAATGCTCAGATGGCTTTGTTCAATGTGATAGTCGTGCCACCTGTATTAACTTGCCCGGATGGTACCACTGTGAGTGCAGGGATGGATACCATGATAATGGCATGTTTTCACCTGGTGGAGAGTCATGTGAAGGTCAGTAAGAGAGCCACATAATTAATTTCTTATTGCTATAAATCTGTGTTTAAATAATGTTCAGGGTCTCTGACAGAGAATTCCTGGTGCTGAGACAGTGTTCCATATAGGTTACAGCATGTTTTCTGTTCTGGAGAGAGGTGCTAATCACTGTACTTTAATTGTCCCAACCCTCTGACCTCTTTGAGCAAAGCATTTTATGGTGGTCTCAGGAAGCAAGCACCTTATAGCTTGCTTTGACCCTAGAAATATGAGGGGATGATGACAGGCTCCTCCCCCTCCTCTGATGGGACTTGGCATTTGTGGATATCCTCGAACTGGTATATTTATATACCTTTGGGTCCGAGCCAGTGTGCATTCTTGGCTTGTAGATATATTTATTTCACTGTTACTAAGCTGGTTTAACTGGGCTTAATTGTTCTTGCTGCATACAATATTGTGGATATTGGACAAGAGGGATTAAGCATATAATTCCATCTAGAAGTGGGCTGCAAAAATCCTCTCATGTTCATTATCCCATTCATAGAACATAAAACAGTTTCTTCAGATAGGGTGGGCAAATATTTTGTCAGGTAGAAAAGCAATGAAGGTGGAGGTGGACTGTCATATTAATATTGTTTTCTTATTTTTAACAAAACAGTTGCTGCTGACTTGCAGCCACTTGCAGTGCTATGAGCTAACACATCTTGCTATCATGTCTCAAAATTGTGTGCCATCTTGATGTACTGTCATTCCAAGCAACATTGTGGGTGGGGGACTTCTGTGATTTACCCTTGTATCTGGCATTGTTAGATGTCCATGTGGATTGTACATTCAGATAGAATTTACATGCACAAAATGCAGTGTGGAAAAGCCCAGTTGATGCAGTCAAGATCTCTAGATAAAATCAGACCTAACCTAATCAAGCAAAGTGGACCTAAATTTGCTGCATACAGATCCTATTCAAATATTGCACCCTCTTCCATGTGTGTAAAATGTGGGATGGTTTTACTGGGTTGGTAGAAAGGAATGATGTACTCTTCTTCACACTCTTTACATGTGTTTAGCTTCCTACTCTGCTCCTGTTAGACAAATGACTTGTATCCATGAAACATAATTAAAAGTATTGAGAGATGAGCTCTGTGTAATTATTATGCTGTAGGCATTATTATTTTTAAAAAAGAGGCTTCTAATGTCTCAGGCAGAAAGAGAAGAAATAAGTATATTACATAAACAATAATAACCATGTAATCATTTTTACATTTTACTGATTTCTGAGTAAAAACCTCCAGTTTTATGTATTTCCCCCCTATATTTACTCAGTATACATTTTAAAAAGTCTCTTATTCCACTGTAAAATGCTACCTGTGGGGCAAAATTATGCTGCACTTACAATTTGTAGGAATACTGCATTTAAGGGAGAAGCAATTTGACCAGCAATATTGCATGCTTAGAAATACTGAGATTCTTGGGTGCTTTGATAAATGACATTACATGGACTAGCAGGTTAGTGGGAGGGCAGTTATTTCAAGATGTAGCTCTGCCAAAATAGAACTTTCAGTTTTATAAACAATTATTTAGATGTTATAAATTGAAGTTTGTTCAGTGTAGGCTGCAATATGTTCAGTTATGGTCTACGTAAACCAAAAGGAACAGGATGAATAATTTTCCATAATTCTAAATGTCAACATCCTCTCAAATTTTTGGTATCATTGTCCAGAAATAGCAAATAACCAATTTTACAGGAGAATGAATTACATATTTTCCTCTCCAGATGCCCCCTCCCCTCAAGCTTTCTGATTCAGAAGGGACAGTCTCCCTGAATTTATATTTCTGGAAAATAAAGATTCCAAGACAAATACTACCTTCTGATGAGATAGGCAGAGCTGTCACACACATCCAGATTCAAGTCTCTAAATGGCTTGCGTTATGGCATAGGTGTGTAGAAAATAAAGTTCCATGATGTCAGCCACCTTTACTGCCTAGTAAAACTTGGAATGTTACATGTGAAATACGAAATACTTCCCCTCATATTCTTGTTTAGCATAGGAAGTTGAAATTAGAGTAAGCCCATTGAATTAGTGGGAATTTTGTGAGTCTTCTATATGTTCCATTGATTCAGTGGGCCTATTCCAGTTGTGACATGCTAAGCTACAGAATTTCAACCATTGTTTTTTAAATGTATTTATTTGTTGAGAAAAAAGATAAGCAAATACATCTAAGTACTGTACTGCTGATGTTGCAGTTTCTAATAAGGCTAATAACATGACCCAAATCTTGTTGCTTAGCATAATAAATTGTGCTAGAGTAGGGCCATTGCATCAATGGGGTTTAGTAAGTCAGCTCCTCCATAAGTCCCATGGATTCAAATGGGTGTACTCTAACTGCAACTTACATGCTAAAGTAAGTAGCAGTTGGAGTAAGCCCATTTGAATCAATGGAAATTATGAAGCAGCTTACTCACCAAATCCCTGTTGATTCAACAGGCTTGCTTTAGTGTGATTTACTATGTTAAACAACAAGATTTGGGCCCATGTCTAAATTGTTATTCACATCATTTAACAAATCTGCAATTTAGAGAAAAGAGAAAAAGAATGTCTCTTAATGCTTCTCACTAAACTGCAGAATTAATAGAATACTTCCAAGAAGACATGAAAGCAGGCCACAAAACTCAACAAACCATTTCCAGAAGTTGACTGGTATATAATATAATCACTACAAGCTATGTAGCATTAGGGAATATAGTTGTAATAACTTTTGTAAAAGAAAACTTCCATGTCAACTGAATGCACTCTCAATGGATTATTTTTACTAATCTATCCCCATCTTTCTGATGGTACAAAACATCACAAGGTTGCAAAAATACTTCTGCTAGCGGTCTTAAAATGAAAACAGGAATCATAACTAAATCAAAGTGAGAAAGGGTCATGGGAGCAGTGGAGTTCATCCTGGTGTATGAACAGTGTATCTCAGGAATATACATTTAAACATACCTAGGTGTATTGGAAACAAGCAATTTCTTATTAAGTGTACACCCTTTTTACAACTTGCTAAGTGGTCATAACAAGCAGACTCTAATTATTCAGTTAATTGATTATTATTAATTGAATAATTTATCATATTCCACATATAAAGATGCTGTTTTGAGAACCATTGATTGTCATGGTAAGATCATCAAAAAGAGTTATTTTGATGTATAATGTAAAAAAGGTAAGAGATTGGTTTCAAGCTGAATTGTAAACTAAGATGCCTAACAGGAACACAAGGACCAGTTCTTAATCACCAGTTGAGAAAATGGCTAGCTTTGGAATACTTCCCCCCCCCCCCGGGTCAGCAGAATTTTGGACTCATGTGTCTCTGTTTGCCAGTAGAAGCCACTGAAGCATTGTTTTCTGTGTGGTGGAAATTGCAGTGTGTTTGCATTATATGTCTTTTAAACATGACATGGGAGTGATAACTGTGACATACCATCAGTGTCTAGGATTTATGGGACAAGTGTTATTTCCTATTCTCTTTCGCTGCCCCCCCCCCGCCCATTCCTTTTTGCTGTATTCAGCAATAATTGACTCTGTTTGGTCCTTGCATTCTCAGTATTTTATGTGTTTGGTCCTCCAGTTATAGCTATAAACAAAATGTCAGCAGTATAATTCACTCTTTATGGTGGTTTGCTACAACATCGGAGCACCCAAAACATGTTCTTGCAGAAGTATATGATTTATGATGTAACTGCAGACCAAAACTAAAGTTGGATGCTCCTAAATAAGGGGGATCTGCATTTCATTTGTGCAGGCTGCATTTGCATTTACAGTATATGTGCATTTATTGCTGACTCTAATAAGAGTTTAAGACATGTCTGAAGCGTGAGACTTCCTGACTACCTGTCATTACTCTCATGCCATTTTCAAAAGACATGTATAATAAATGCAGTTTCTGCTCTACATTGTCCTGTTTCAGATGCTTTTAAAGATAAACAGAGGCACATGAGTCTGAAATTGTGCCGATTTGGGGTGGGGAGTAGGGTGTCAGGGTCCTCAAAAGTAGGTCCAAAGGTGGCAGCTTCCTCCAAGGTAGTTTTGGTTCTTCTTTTTTGTCAGAGTCTGAGAATATACTAGGTTTGAGACTTAGCCTCTCCTGTTTTTCTTTTACTCTGCCTTTATTATGATAATAATGTACAATCTCTAAGAAAGGACCTTCATCAACTTAGCAACTTCCATAATTTGAGTAATAATGCACAGCTAGTCATTAGCCAGATGTCTTGTACAGTAGCTTTCAAAATACTGCATATACAGACCATAAACAATGCAAATATTTTAAAGAACACACTCTTTATTAAAAGTTGCACATGTTCCACTCTTGTAACCTATCAGTAGTTGAGTTGCCTCCAGGTACTGTATAATCTTACTTCATATAGACTCAGAGAATTCAATAGGGTTTGCTCAAGTTCTGTTGTAATCACAGAATGTGTAGACCCTGTGAAATCACCTTGATCCAACCCAATGATTTTTCAGCTAATGTAGGGAGATTTGCCAACTCAGCCAACCACTCCCGAGAGAAAGTTCCCGAGGACGGTGTACTCCAGCAACATCTGAAGGGCTATAGATGTTGCTGGAGTTTTTAAATTTTGGTATGTGGTTTTTCTGACACCTTTTTTTTTGTGGAAGAAAAATATGGACCCTTCTTTCCCTTTAAAAGATAAAAATATATTTTACTTCTAAAAAGGGCTGCAGAAATGTAAAAGAACTTAATTTTTCTGCAATGTCTGCAGCATTTTAAAAATGAAAAACAGCATGCCGCCTTATATGTGTGTAAACAATGCCTTAGTGAAATGCATGCCTGTAAAGCATTCTGCCATTTCTAGGAAATAAACTGTTCTATAGATTTAGCTTTATTACTGAGAATAATTCATGTGGGTTTTTTTTATGGACTGGAAGGAAGGATCTTAGATATCCTGCAACTTGAATAATGATAAATTACAGGTAATACTCTGTTCCCCACATAGATTCTGTGACCTTTTTGTAATGAAGAAACATTAATTATGAGCATTTAAAAACATGCACAGGTTACCTCAGCAATCTAGACTCATGAAAAGGTATGGGAAGAGAATTTGAATTTGGACTTCTGTAGTTCCATGTGCGTGAGTTGCTTGAACTAAGAGAGAGAGATGGATTTCAGTGAGATGCAAATTAGCATGGCAATAATGGCTAGGGTTCATGGAATGCAGTGTAGAATCATCCTGTGACCTCTTCCTACAGACATTGATGAATGTGCCACAGGGAGGCACAGCTGTGCCAATGACACCATTTGTTTTAACCTGGATGGTGGCTATGACTGTCGGTGTCCACATGGGAAGAACTGCACAGGAGACTGTGTCCATGAAGGCAAGGTCAAACACAATGGGCAAATTTGGGTCTTGGAGAACGATAGGTGCTCTGTCTGCTCCTGCCAGGTAAGCCAGCATTAGTACAGAATGCCATGGAGGAGGGGAAAATAATGCATATAAAGGGAAAGACCAGAAGACCAAACTCCTTTTTTCAGAGGGGAGATGGTGGTGTGCTTCAGGCCTTGTTGCCCACTTATTACAACTGAAATAATTAAAATAAACAGCCACGCTGAGACAGATGAACCATCTATTGAGTCAGTCATCCTGTCTCTGGTCATCTTAGTCTGAATTATCACTGGGCAAGATCTGGCTGTGGACATGTCCTGATGGAGGAGTAGAATCCAATAGAACCAGAGAGGGCCAGCCCCCACAGCACACACTCCATATGCCTTAAAAACCTTCTCTGGAGGTCTTGGAAACCCTTCTGGGCCAAAGCAGGGGGCCACGATAGGAGGAGGGAAAGAAAGCTCTGTCAAAACCACCAGGGCAATGTTGGACTTAGTCAACTAATAATGCCTTCAGTAATTATTTTAAATTCACAGTATTATTTGAACAATTGTATTGTAAGCCGAATACAACTAGTACTATTACTACTACTAAAATCCAAAACTAATAGTCCTATAAATTATTAAATAAAATATTCCTATTTTCCTTTCTCCACCATATTTACACATGTTTATTTGCTTCCCTCCCCCTCCCCCCCCATATTGTTTTGTCTTGCAATGGTAGAGTGGATATGTAATGTGCCGACGAATGGTCTGCGATTGTGAGAATCCCACCGTTGACTTATTTTGCTGCCCTGAATGTGACCCAAGGCTCAGTAGCCAATGTTTACATCAAAGTGGGGAGATCTTATATAACAGTGGAGACACCTGGGTTCAAAACTGTCAGCAGTGCCGCTGTTTGGTAAGTTTATATATATATATATATTTAAAAAAAATTAATCTGTTGCTCAAATGGCTGGGCAGCTCAGTGGTTTAGGTATCTGCCTGTGTTGGAAGGTTGGAAGTTCGATTCCCCACTGTGTCTCCTTGACAGGGAATGGACTTGATGATCCATAATGTCTCTTCCAGCTTTGCAGTTCTAAGAGGATGATGATGATGATAAATATTAGATTTATGGCAGTACAAGAATCTATTGTTTGTGAAGAATATTTGATTGAAGCAACAGATGGAGATCCTGCATCCAGAGAACAGAAGTAATTTCTTGTTATCAATCATGATTAGAAAAGCAAATTGAAATCATTGAAACCTGATGAGAACACTGCAAATATTCATCCAGAGTAATGAAAATCTAGTCACATAGCACAGAGGAAATTCCCCTTGTTAAGTAATTTTAAGAAAGTTGGGCACATTAAGTGCCTATTTAAATAAGTGGAGCTCCATGAACAGTTCATTCTTTAGCTCTGTTGAAAACAATGTGATCTAAGGCCAACCAGTCTTCTGGTTGAATCCCTTTTTCACTTTTAGTGCTCATCTAAATGCTCTGCTGTATATATTGAGAATATATTGCTGTATATTGAAGTGAAGTGGGCCTTAGAAAGCATGGCTAACAACAAGGCCAGTGGAGGTGATGGCATTCGAGTTGAACTAGTTAAAATCTTAAAAGATGACGCTGTTAAGGTGCTACATTCAATGTGCCAGCAAGTTTGGAAAACTCAGCAGTGGCCAGAGGACTGGAAAAGATCAGTCTACATCCCAATCCCAAAGAAGGGCAGTGCCAAAGAATGCCCCAACTGCCGTACAATTGCACTCATTTCACACACTAGCAAGGTTATGCTCAAAATCCTCCAAGGGAGGCTTCAGCAGTATGTGGACTGAGAACTCCCAGAAGTACAAGCTGGATTTCAAAGGAGCAGAGGAACTAGAGACCAAATTGCTAAATGTGCTGGATTATGGAGAAAGCCAGAGTGTTCCAGAAAACATCTACTTCTGCTTCATTGACTACGCAAAAGCCTTTGACTGTGTGGACCACAGCAAACTATGGCAAGTCCTTAAAGAAATGGGAGTGCCTGACCATCTTATCTATCTCCTGAGAATCCTATATGTGGGACAGGAAGCAACAGTTAGAACTGGATATTGAACAAGTGATTGGTTCAAAATTGGGAAAGGAGTACGACAAGGCTGTATATTGTCTCCCTGATTATTTAACTTATATGCAGAATACATCATGTAAAAGACAGGAATGGAGGAATCCCAAGCCGGAATTAAGATTGCCGGAAGAAATATCAACAACCTCCGATATGCAGCTGATACCACTCTGATGGCAGAAAGTGAGGAGGAATTAAAGAACCTCTTAATGAGGGTGAAAGAGGAGAGTGCAAAAAAACGGTCTGAAGCTCAACATAAAAAAAACTAAGATCATCACCACTCGTCCCATCACCTCCTGGCAAATAGAAGGGGAAGATACAGAGGCAGTGACAGATTTTCCTTTCTTGGGCTCCATGATCACTGCAGATGGAGACAGCAGCCATGAAATTCAAAGACACCTGCTTCTTGCGAGGAAAGTGATGACAAACCTCGACAGCATCTTAAAAAGCAGAGACATCACCTTACCAACAAAAGTCTGCATAGTCAAAGCCATGGTTTTTCCTGTAGTGATATATGGAAGTGAGAGCTGGACTATAAAGAAGGCTGACCTCCAAAGAATTGATGCTTTTGAATTGTGGTGCTGGAGGAGACTCTTGAGAGTCCCCTGGATTGTAAAGAGAACAAACCTACCCATTCTGAGGGAAATCAACCCTGAGTGCTCACTGGAAAGACAGATCCTGAAACTGAGGCTCCAGTACTTTGGCCATCTCATGAGAAGAGAAGATTCCCTGGAAAAGACCCTGATGTTGAGAAAGTGTGAAGGCAGGAGGAGAAGGGGATGACAGAGGACGAGATGATTGGACAGTGTCATCGAAGCAACCGACATGAATTTGACCCAACTCCGGGAGGCAGTGGAGGACTGGAGGACCTGGTGTGCTCTGGTCCATGGGGTCATGAAGAGTCGGACACGACTAAACGACTAAACAACATATTGAGAATTAAGTCCATCTTGTCTGTTGTTATTACTGCCAGGTGATTATACATGAAAGAAATGGATGTATTACAGCAGAAGCAAAGGTGGATAATACCTTTATTGGACTGCTAAAATGTTGAAAGTGGGTGAACTTTCAAGTTCAGCAGGATCTTCCTTCAGTCTGAGTGGGAGAGGAGAAACAGAAAAAGCCAACATTCCTTTTGCCAGCTGTTGGGGGATCCAGTGTCAGGGTCACCTAATTTGTCCTATATTTCCTGGAGTACAAGTTGATACCTAAAGCTGATGCAATGTGTGTGGCATCTCCATATGGGACGATTTCTTAATTCAGATCCTGGAACAAACATCTGGTCAAAATGGATTTTGAATGTGTCTGTTTTTCTTCCCCTGCACTCTTATGCTCTGAAATGACCAGCCTGAACAGGAGTTCTGCTGAATTTGAAAACTCATTTGTTTTTAATATTTTAGTGGTTATTGTTTTTGGATTTTATTCAAGTGCCATTTTCCCCATTGGGTGTATTAGGATTGTTTCATTCTAGATGTTTGTAGACTGCTATTTCCAACTATGATTTTTAAAAAAGCCCACTATAATAATGCTTAAATATGCTGTTGTTTTTGTAAAGAGTTAGGCTCAAAACTCTGTTTTGCTATAAAAAAATCAATGAGAATCAAATCAGGAAGTATGGATGTTAGCATGGTTTGATCTAGTGTTATATGCCACTTACCTTGCCTAATATGGTAGGTGACTATCTTTAGCCCAGTTTTAGCTCTATATAGCAAGCCATTATCGTAAAGAAAAAATGTAACTGAATATTAATGAATAATAGATACAAATGAACATAGTGATGAATAATGATGCTAAACGATAAACAGTGAAATCTAGTATTGATGTATCTCTCCGTGTGTGCGTGTTGTGTGTGTTTTAAACAGCAGGGTGAAGTTGACTGCTGGCCTTTGCCTTGTCCAGAGACAGAATGTGAATTCAGCGTCCTCCCCGAGAATGAGTGTTGCCCTCATTGCGTCACTGACCCCTGTCAAGCAGACACCATTAGGAATGATATAACCAAGACTTGTCTGGATGAAACTAACGTGGTTCGCTTCACTGGGTCATCTTGGATTAAGCATGGCACTGAATGCACCCTCTGCCAATGCAAGGTAGAGAGCAGTAAGAATGAAACTGTGATCACTTTTTTTTCCAACTGGCTTTATGGGTTATAAATATTAATGTATTTAGTACAATTATTAATGTGTCTGTTTCTACACTTGGAGTATAGAAACACTGAGCATTGTTAACATCAGTATTTTCTTCCAAGGAACAGAAGCATTCAGGAATCTGGGCAATTGTTTAGGTGCAGGATTCTCACAGCCTATGCATTATGTGACCTTGACTCTTTTTTTCTTTTCTTTTTTACGCGAAATGTATCCATTGCTCCATTTTGATGGCTGTCCTTGTTGCTCTCATCTTTTTGGCATCTTTAAGAATGTTTTTAAAATCAAATTATTTCCTCCCATATGTAAGCTGCAACCTTTTATCTCCACTTGCCCCCCCCCACCAAAGAAAATAAATGCTCCATGAAGCTAAGCAAAATACATAAAACAATCTTAAAGGTTTGTGATGATCAAACACTTTTTATGTTCTGGAACAGGAAAAATGGAAATTCAGCCATTGCTTCCTTGCTTTAAAATAGAAGAAGCAGAACCCTCGTGATAATTTGGATCATTAATATTCCTCAGAGTCGAGAAAAAACATTTATCTCAATCTCAACAAGAATCATGGGTTGTGAAGAATTTACATGAATCTTACAAGCCTTAAAAATACATTAGGGAAAGACAGATTGGAATAAACTGTTGCCATTTATAAATATACATGTGAGGAAGATTGCATTTTGTATCATTCCCATTGAACTAAAACAAGTAGTAATCATTACTGCACCCTCTACCATGAATCCAGCTCATATCTAGAGAGAGAGAGAGAGAAAGTGGGCCAGATTTAGCTAAACTGAAGGCTTGGGTTTTACTTCTTAGGTTTTGCAACCTGGGTTTTACATCTGGGTTTTATATCATCCATTCAGTCCATATCTGTGCAGATTTACTTGAACATAATTCTTAAACCGTTCTGTAAGTTTGGTCCCAGGTAGTTTTATATATGACTACACATTTTACAGCACCTACCTAATAGTAAGTGCTACTGAGTAGGAATTTTGTTTGAGTATATACCTGTGTAAGACTGCATAGTCATTCTTGCAGGAAATTAAACTGGGAAAAGACTACGATCCATGTGCTTTAGTTCATTGTTTGGTCTAAAGCTGCAAATTACTCAAGTTTCCAAATCCCCTATTTGATGAGCTTAAATACTATTGTTAAACCAAAATCCACTGAGCTGATATCTTACTACTGCCCATAACAACACTACTTAATTTTTTATATAGGTTGTTTACCAAGGTCGTATTTTTGAAAGTACAAACTCACAGGGATGGCTCACTTAAGCAGGGCAGGAGTTATTTATCTTCATGCAACTCCTCTTGCTAGAATCCCTCCCTTGGAAAAGACATCTAATGTAGTAAAGTAGGCAGAAGATAGTGACACTAGGAGAAAGCTTGCTTGTCTGTGAAAACTGGAGTACTGCTATGACCAGAGATATTAATACCAACTCAGAGTTGCAGCTCTGTGATCCTCTGGTGTCTCAACATTTCATAAGTGCTGAGTCCAGTAATAGGAAATAAACACTTGCCAGTGAACTTCTCAGTTGAGTATGTCCTTATTCAGTTGTGGCAGTTGTAAACAAAACTGAAAGCACTGAGCAATGTTTCATGAATAAATAAATTAAAAATAAAATTAAGTGAGCATAAAAGCCACTGAAAAGTTGAAAAAGTCTCTGGGAACCCACACCACTAATTTTTAGTGCCTTTCTTTCTGGTGTGTGTGTGTAGCCCTTGGTTGCCAACCAAAGTGATAATTAACCTTTAGCTTCCCAGAGACAACCCACCCTAGATTTATACTCTTCACACAAATGTAAACAAACATATTATTCATTTGTTTAAATACACGTAAACACCCTTCTTGGGAGAAGGGCAGGAGCTAAAGGGGAAACACTTATGGGTAGCTGTTAGCTTGCAGAGGCAAGATTTTCTTTATGTTGGCATTAATTGATGTGTCCATGCATATCTTAGTTAGTGAAATATGAAAAGAATGGCTAGGCCAGTTTATCTGAAGAGAAGGAGCAGCTGGTCTGCCTTTTAAATACTCTAAAGCAACTTTACTCCATGAAATGGAATCTCTTCTTTATTTATTCCCTTAAATCATTCACCATGTTTCCTTTTAAAATTGTGTAAATATTCTGCATTTTAAAATGATCCACAAAGGTCATCTAAATTCAACTAATACCACTGCATACTTCATATAGCTGGTACCATAAAACAGAATGGTTAATACCTCAGACATTCTTAGAGTACATCACATGGAAGGTCAAAGCTGCAGGCTAAGCCTCTCTAGTCAAGCTACAGCAAAATAGGTTTACACAAAATCCTTTAAGAATTTCGAAAAGCCAGGCATCAGCTAAAGCTGCTTTAACCACAAACCCATTTGAAATTGCAAGTGGAAAATGAACACTGGAATTGTAGCCAGGGTTCTCTGTTGTCCTGTCATTCAAGGAGCCGAGAAGAGAAAGGAACAAATCGACTCTGTGTAACCCTTTGCAAGCCCAATTACAAAAGTAGAACTAGATTACTCTTAGGAGAGAACTCCACCAAAAGAGGCAGCCTCCTCGTGCCATCTCCTTCCCCCCTCTTTGCTACATTCAGACACAATTATCAGAGTTTTGACATCTTCTGTCTTTATCTATCAGCACCACTATCAGATAATTATGTGCATTTAGGAAATGTGTAACTTCATAATATGTAATATGGGTGAGTGGGGCCAAACATTAATCCTTATGGGCTAGGAAAGAGCATTTTAGTCTCCAACTACCTATGTTTATAACTGGCATGTAGGTGCATTTAGTCAACTGCGAAGTATTTCTGGTTGAATTTCTTAATTATTTCAATTTCCTACATAATTGCTGGTTTTTCACTGTCTACACCTGTAAGACAATTAGGATGGAAAACAGGAAAAGTAAGTTTTATCATTCTATCCTAACAATTTGTTCAACCACACCTCTTCCTCTGTTTATAAGAACAGTGTTTCTAATGGCAGGAATGCAACTTAAACTGGAGTGCATTGCTCAAGATTGGTTCAAATTCATAAACTTGGTTTTATTTCTCTAGCAAATTTTCTTCAACTTTGTTCCTTGATGAAACTCCAGGAATTATTTGTTCTCTCAGGTGGACAGTAGCTATCCTGTTTCTTGGTTTCTGAGGGCTGCAGTACAAAAAGGATCTTTTCCAAAAACTGGGCCAGACCAAAGTCTGCTTAGCTTTAGCACTGTTGCTTTATAGAATTTAGGTTGCATAACTGAGTGCTGTTGTCATGTGCTTTGAAATCACTTCTGAAGTATGGAAGCCCTAAGAGGGATATCAGGGTGCATGAGATGTTCAAGGAGTGCTTTTCAGTGTGTTTCCCTGCTGGGCAGGAATTTGGATTCAGGTCTTCTCAGTCCTAGTATGAGACTGTAACCACTGTGTTGTCATGTATTAGATCAAGCAACAAGGGCCTCATTCACATAAGGTGTGTGGCTCAGATTGATGCAAGTTGGAACTATGATTCCTTTTCCCCATAGAGCTGTGATGACTCACTCCATACCTGTTCTGATGACAGCTTCCATACCTGTTTTAATTTTTCCTTGAATGTAATCCAAGTTGATTTTTCACACTAATGCTTCTCTCCTGTCCACTTCCAATTCTCCCTTCCCTTCCATGGTCTCCTCATTGTCCCCCTTTCTCTTTGCTTTGGAAGAGATATACATAAACTTTGTTCTTCTGTGGACAGTGGAGAAGGAAGAACTTCCAGAACTTGAGAGTCATTACAGTTTTGATTGGTATCATTTTGAGTACGCAGAGAGGGGAAGTTGAGACAAAATACCCTATTCAGCATAACTTGAGAGATGTTTAATCACTGTACAGCAGATCGTTTTTTTTTCTTTGTGGGAAGAATCATAGAAGAAAAATTCAGAGCCATTAGCTTCTCTTTTTTTGCAGGGCAAAACAGCATGCCATATTGATCCTGCCAGGCATGAAGCAGACTGTAAGAGACAGCAGTGCTGGAGAGTGGTGGTTGTTGTGGGTTTTTCAGGCTCTTTGGCTGTGTTCTGAAGGTTGTTCTTCCTAATGTTTCACCAGTCTCTGTGGCCGGCATCTTCAGAGGACTGTCCAGAGCATGGACAGAGGTCCTACTTCAATCCTCTCAAGATGCCGGCTACAGAGACTGGCAAAATGTCAGGAAGAACAACCTTCAGAACACGGCCAAAGAGCCCGAAAAACCCACAGCAACCATCAGATCCCGGCCGTGAAAGCCTTTGAGAATGCAGTGCTGGAGAGGTTTTTCATTTAGCAACTTCTTGTCACTTCCTGGTGAAACTGACTGGCTTGGTCAATTTCATCTGGCCTGATCCCAGTGAGGCTTTCAGGTCATGGCAAGAAGGCAGTGTAGTGTGTGTGTGTATCTCCTCTTTCTCTTTTACTCTAAGCAGGGAAGCACCCTTCCAAAGATAACATTACAGCTGATGTCAGTTGAGTTCTATTTGTGCAACCCCCCCCAATAGGAACCAAGCTAGTTTGAGACAAAGGAACAGATAGGACTTTCGGATCTGGAAGGAACTGGGCTATAAAAAACTCTTGTTCCCAAGTAAAATGGGAGGGAAATGAGAAAGATAGGTACGTTTCTACAGTAACATTATGCAGACATATTAAACTGATCTGAATCAATCTGTTAGGGATTTCCTCTTAAACAGGAGCAAATAAAATGTATGGATCAGCTCATAGACTAAAATTTATATAGTCTTGTTTTCTGGAATGTGTAGCAATATGTACAACTCTATTATACCAAATCATGTAGACTTAAGCTAATTTAAAACCTTAATACGTTAATTGGCTTCCAGACCTGGCTATCAGTCTCTTGTGCTTTAGGTAAATGGTGTTGTGGAATCTAATTGTCTACTTTGATTAAGCTGTACACGTGACTTAATGGAAGCACTGTTGATGGTAGACCTATAAAATGCTTTCTGCATGACTCACTTGGGACAAGTGAAACAAAGCCTCCAGATGACAAGACAAAGAGATTATTGTAAGCTAGAAAGCACTGAATGTGTTTTAAAATGCTGTACTTTACTCTAGAATTATATCAGAATGGTGAGGGGGGCAGGGTACTAGTTAGAACTCTGGTCTGCATTTTGGGACAATCAAAGGGAAAGGGAGGCTTACTTATAATAATTGGTAAGCAGTAAGGAACACCCCCACACACACACTCAGAAATATCAAAGTGTATGATCACAGAATGCATTGAAGCCTTGTTGTGGTCATGCCAGGCTGCCAGCATCAGGAAGGGCATCTGTCCAGACCAGTGGTGTTCTTGGACTGCAATTCCCGGAAACCTTCACCACCAGCTGTGCTGGCCAAGGTTCCTGGAGTTGCAGTCCAAGAACAGCTGGGTTCCCCAAGGTTGTCTAGACAACAACTGCATGGCTCCACAGTGTTGGCTGAGGTAAGGGCAAGAATTCCTTTTCTCTATCTACACCAAGTAAGGGCAAGAATTCTACTCTATAATTATTTGTTTGTAAGTTCTGCCAATTATTCTGATCACCAAATTATTTCACTGGCCATTAGCATTTAATGTATGTTTGTTATCTGTCCTTCCAACATATAAAATCAATCCCTGTCCCAGCAAGCATGTACGAAAACATGTAGGCTATGTGCTGTGGTAGGGACTGCTCCCAAAGTATGTGAATCCATTGTAATGTGCACAGGGACAAGACACGTTTATAGTTGCCTTCTTTCCATGAATGTGTTTGATTGCAAGAGGATACCACCACCACGGTGGTTGATTTATAGGACTTCAAGAAGCTTGGAGGCATAAAGATTCCCATTTTTTCTTGATATTCAGAAGGGAGTGAAATCGCATTGCCAGGTTCATTTTAACTGGAAGAAAAAATATAATTGAATGCAGAATTATTGGACAGGAAACAGTGGTGTGTTCATATCTCCTGCATTTTGGCATTTCTCCAGGCAGATCTCTCTCTCTCTCTCTCTCTCTCTCTGTGTGTGTGTGTGTGTGTGCATGCGTGCGTGCTTATGCATATTTTAAACAAAGCAGCACAACATAATGTAAATTGCTATCTCTTGTTTTTCTTTTTCTTCTTTCCTCTAGAACGGACATGTCTGTTGTTCGGTGGATCCACAGTGCCTTCAGGAACTGTGAGGCTAATGACCGTGCATTGTAGGCTGTTTCTGGATATAGAATTTTCTTTTTCAAAAGACTTGTAGACCAAAAATTGTATAAAGCCAAAACTGGAGCAAGATCAGTTTTGTCCAATTAAAGTGCGGAAATGCTATGAATTGAATGAGCTGTCAGTTTCCTCAGTCTGAGTGAAATGTGTAAAACTAGGAACAAGTTCAGATGTATAAACCTGTGTTTGGATGTGAGGTTCAACTTCTGGTTCATCTTGTGTTTGACATCAATATGTAAGATATTGGACTAGAGCGAGAAAATGACGTGAGCAGAAATATGTCGGAATCCTCAAGCAAGGAAAATATTTCTTGATTTTTGCAAATACACTTCATCCCTGGACACTGAGGTTCTTTTTGTTTTGCTTTTTAAAAAAACAAACAAAAACTTTACCAATAATTGAACATACATTGGGTTTTTTTTGTTTTGGATTTTTTTTAATTGGTAGTCACTGAAAAATTTGCCAAAAATTGGAATACAAGGAAAGTATCTTCTAGATACATGGACTGGTGTCATGACATATGTACAGCTCAGAAAAATGGGTTCCAGTTATTGTAGAAATAATAATAATAATAAAGAAATAATGCACAGGCATGACTACTTAATGTTTTCTGATGGAAAAAAATCATCTATATTTCCTTGTTCAGCTGCACTTATTTCTTGATTGAATTTGTTCAGTATAAGCTCGTTCTTGTGCAAAATTTAAATAAATATTTCTCTTATCTTATATTTTTGAGTATTTGTCAGTGATGTGGGTTTCAGGATGCATCCATTCATGAACTCTACTTGTATGTTTACCCTTCATGGGATGAGCTGGCCCATCATCCTCACTAAACATTCCAATCCCAGATCTCACAGTTATTCACATGTTCGATGGGGAAGAGCTGAGTCGAATTTGGGTTATGATCATGGTTCCACGTTGGAATGAAAGTCTATAGAGTCAAAATAGTCTCTCTTCTGACCTTCCTGATACAGTGCACAGAATGGGGATGTTTAAAGGGATGTGATAGAGGAGGTGAAGCTAGTGGGGACTGGCAGAGCTACTCTTTTACAAAAGGCTCATAGACCAAGTCTTTTCCCACATCAGGATTCAATTGTAATTACATGAGTGACTATGCCCCAAAGGGGCTTTCATGGAACAAAGTTAAAAATTACCTTTTTCCTTTGTTGTATGTTTAGATAACAATCTGGATCATAACTGCCAGTGTAGGAAAGGGCCACCATATCCTCTCCACCCCAAACTTTCTGCATCAGGTTATTTGTAAACAGAGACAGCAATAAAAATGCCTTTTACTCAATCAAAACCAGAATTCCTCAGGGGAAAAAACATATAATATGATGTTTAGTAGAGCATGGGTTGCACAGTTCCCAGTTCATGCATACTATTAACGGATAGGACTATTTTCAATGCAGAGGTTCAGGAAGCATGAATTGACTGGGGCATAGTCAAAACAGTTGCATGCATCCTCATCAGACCTGTCTTGAAACAACTGCTTGGAAATGAGCCCTAGGTGCTAGATATAAATATAATTCATACAAATCTAGTTTATATGAGCGTAAATTATTGAAACCTCTCTAACACAATCATTCTATTGGTGCATGGGAGTACACCAATAATCTTGTGGTGGCAACATTCTATAAGGCAATTCTAAAAATGGGGGTGGTCAAAATAAAATTTACAACTACAATTCACACTTGCTGAAAAACAGCCCTGCCAAATGCATTGTGTTTGAGTGATTCAAAAAAGGAGTTAGCATCTGGGATTTCCCCTTGTTTTGTGTGATTTTATGAATGGCAGTCAGCACACGAGGGTATCATATAGGCCAGTGGTTCCCAAACTTCAGTAACAAAGGTATTCTTGGACTGCAACTCCCAGAAACCACAGGCAGCACAGCTGGTGGAGAAGGTTTGTAGGAATTGCAGTCCAAGAACACCTGGGTTATCCAAGGCAGGGAACCATTGCAGTAGACCATCTTGACTGCTGCCATTGGTGTTGTCAACATTCTGGCTGACTTTTGCTATGTAAAGCTTGATATACTGTTTCCTGCTGGCAACACAAGCATGAGAGTGTACAGCAGTATTGGACCATTTTCTGGCATTTTGAATTGTTGATACAGAAGCATATTATCTCAGATTCATAAAATGGAGGGTTTTGTGTTGTTTTTCAAGAACTAAATTTGAAAAAAAGTGAAACTTAGTAGTAACATTTCACATTTTGTAGAACCTATTTATGTCAGCGATGTTATGAAAGTGAAGTGAATGGAATTACATTTTAACTTACTTGGGGAAACTATGTATGATTAGCATCTCTGCTGTTTTGGTGCCTAGTTATTGTGCAGGAACATTTTGCAGAAATAGATTGATTTAGTGTAACAATATCCTTAGATACAGTATCCTTACACTTACACCCACCTATACACACACTGTTAATATGAATAAGGTTTCATAACTAACAATATGTTTAACTTTACCAAGCACAGGTAGCCTTGTGCAGGGAGTGGGTTATATTTCTTTGCATTGAGCTTTGGTGATAATAAAAAAGTCTGTTCCAGATTTGAAAATGTTTTCCATATGGCAGTTCTGAAGAAACAGCCTTCTTATTTTCAAGATTTTTCCTCCCATCTTGCTGCAAGAGAAGTATACAGAGAGCTCATCCTGTCTAGCAGGGCAAACAGGAAGCTCAATTGCACAGAAGCCATTTCCTGGGATCCATATATATAGCAAAACCTCACAAGTAGCTTAGGATCTGAGAACGTTGCTCAAGCAGAGGTGTTTCCATCAGGACATAAAAAAGAGTCAAGATGCAAAATGGTTCAATGAACCTTTTTAGTTGTTCATGTTCCCATATTTTGACCCTTTTACACACATGCTTTTTCATAATTTCCCAAAAACAAAAGCTCTTTTTTACAAGATGACATATATAGATCTTTATTTTGATTAAAACATTCCCATAAAACTATGGTGCTTTGGGTGATCCCTTGAGGTTGAATAGAAACTGTCTAGTGTGTTGGGGCTAATATGGCTAGAACACAGCTGGACTAGCTGACAATTCGAGAAGATAAACAGAGATGTAATATGGTCAGAAAAATAACATTTTGCAGTGCAGCATTCTGTAATGTAAAGGCTATGACATTTTTCAAAATGAAGTGCTCTCTTCTTGCCCTCCTATGTACACAGAGACATATGCTTTCCTGAAGTATCCGGTCTATAAGTAACACATACTCAAGGGACTGCTGTTTTATCCACAGATTCTGTCAAGCGCCAATCAGTGTTTTTAAAGCAAGAATGCTGGCTCCTCAAAAAAGGGGCTGTTTTAATACACCATTTTCCTGCCCGTTAATAACTGTCAGGGGATCTTGCTTTGCCCTGAGCTGCTCAGTGCAATGACACTTGTCGACAATGGCAGTTGTGTGTTGGCATGCAAGAGTTTTAATTTGACAGAAGGCAGTGCTGCTTAGGGATTATGCTGCAAATTTTATTGCAGGATGTGTTTAGTTAGTAATGTGAGGGGAATGAATTGCTGACATACTGTTTCTGGCAGCGAAGAGCTGTTGAAAGTTATAGGTCCCAGTGGAACTAACAAGGATCACAAGCAGTAACCACAGCTAACTCCTGGATCTGCAGAATAGGATTGTGATTTTGTTGAAGAAGCAGAGAAGCCAAATCAGATTTTAAAAGAAAGAAAAACGTTAATATGGATCCTGGGCTGCAGATAGAGAATATAAATTACAAACAAGAATGAAATGAAGAAGTCTTATTCAATTGACCAATACTGAAGGTTTTTAATTATGTGAAAGCTCCGCTAAGAGGGTCAGTTTGCCTCATAGACATTGACCCTTCCCTTATCTCGATACGACTCTGAATTTTCTGAAATCACAAGTGGGCTGAAAGAATTCTAGGCTTAAGTGTGGCAGGACATGCAAAATGAAATATTTATTGTTCGTAAACGGGTGTGTCATGGTCACACAAATAGTTAAAGTGGGGTGACTTGTATAGAAGAGAATCCCACGAAGGAAAAGAATGGGTTGGCTGAAAAACTTTGGAACATGGCTTGGATGCAACATAACATCATTGTTTCAGGCTTCCACATCCGAAGACAGAACAGCCATAGTGTGAGAAGAGAAAGTTTCTTATATGCTTCAACAAAATGATCAATGCAGACTTCAGAAATCTTACACAAACATGACAAGCACCTTGACAGTAATGGCTGTGAATAAACAGGCCTGCAGACAAATTTGTTCTGTTTTGTTGTTCTTTGTCCATGAAACACATGGGGCAGGGGGAGGCAGTGTTTCCATAATATTATATATTGTTAGCAAGCAACCAGGAATTCAGTACAATGGACAGCACCTAGAAAACCTAGGCCATTCTTCCATGTGTTGCAGTTTAAGTGATAGCTTTATGAAATGTATCAACATCCAAGCAAGGAGGGGGGGTGTCCTCTCACAATTTTGGTATGAGGCCCCATCCCTACACTGCTTGAGTCATGACACAAACCAGTTACATAAGAATGCAATCAGATACAGCTCATTTGGGGGATGCACTGTTTATGTCCCACAGATTTATTATTATGTGTAATCAAGGTATATTTACAAAGTTGAAAAAGCCTTGCATATTTGATTCAATTTTATTTTATTTTTCTACTGAAGGTGGAATATTAGAAAGGAGATCACATGAGGTCATGAAGCATTTCAAATTTTAACAGTCCTGAAAAGCAAGGCGGTGGCATATTCTCTAAACCTTTGCTGAGTTTAAGACTGTTTGTGATAGAGACTTTCCTTGCTGGATTAGGACTAAGAATAAATGTCATGTATTTTTCCAAGTCTCCAATACACCCCACTGGCCCACTGGATGTTTCTGAGCAAGCTTGGTATGGCTTATTCTTATGTCCATACATTGGTTTTTCCCCTGTAAGAATATCTGACTTTTTCAGGAAAAACTGCACAAACGAGCATCCATGCTAGTGGACATCCAGTTGCAACTGTGTCTCATGACTGCTTCTCACTTGCAGAAAGACTTCCATCACCCATGTAAATGGCAGAGCTCAGGCCTAAACACCCTTTTGAAAGGAATTTGATCCAAGAGCTAGTTCATATGTGACTTAAAATTTCTAACAAAACTCCTTCACTTTAATTCAGTACAAGTCATATTTGAAGAGGGATTCTAAGACCTCACATCACAGCCCTACTTCTGATATGAATGTGTCCTAAGATTGAAATTGGTATTGTTTTTAAAATCATCAGAAATTGCATTGCCTGCTTCTACACCAATATTTGCATCCGTAAACCTCATGAAATCAATAGACAACTACAACTGCACAGGTGTGAGTTTCATGAGCCTAAGGGGACCCGTAGGTTGAAAATTTATCTCCATAGACTAGCCCAGTGGGATAACAGCAAAGATCCTTTTGATGTGAAATCTGAAATTTGATTGCTCAGTGTGGCTAGGATAGAAAACTCCTCTTCCTCTCCACTATAATTAAAATTAACTTTACCAGAGGGAGTTCCCTTTACCAGCACCAGAAATGACATCGTTTCAGGCCATTCCAGACATATCCATTGATGACCCCCAACTACCGTACAAATGTTTTAAATATATATATTTTAAATGGTTACCAGTATATATATTTTAAATGTTCACTGTGATGTTTACCACGTGGCCCTTGCTTGTTTCCCCCAAACAAAAGGCTCACACTATGTCATCTCACTAGCAGACACCAATTGTGACGTTCTCTCTTTTCCTCACTGCCACCAGTGGATTTCCTTTATCCACAATGTAAAAGACTCTGGTCAAACACTTGACAGGTTACTGCCAACAGAACTTATTTATTGAAGTGTATCAAATTTAATCAGAATCACAGATGTTCTTTATTCAATGCATACAATCAAATCATTAGAATGTCATATATCTTGCCACATTACCAATCACCACCTGCTCTATCTTGACCATCTTATCTCTATTAGTATCAGTTCTCACTATCTCCCTGACTATCCCTCTCTCTCTCTCTGCAACTTCTATATCTCCCCTTTCATCTCTTCTGCCCAACCTTCTTATATCCACTGACTCCGCCCCTCCACTCCTCTCATAGGCTCATGCAAATGAGATCCTGAATATGAGTGACAGGAGTGACATGGGGCAATCGTCGCAGTCACCAGTATGATATATATTTTAATTGGTGGCAGAGATGACATTTTTGAGCCTGTATTGATTGATGGCTTGGATTGGGTTTATCTTTCTTCCTAAACTGGAACTCAAGTTGGCTCCCAACAAGATTGAAAAACAGGTATAGATAGAATATTATAATCTCTATAACTTTTAAAAATTATAATGTTAACACTTAATTCAGTTGAAGGTGCTTCATGGTGTAGTGGTTAGACTGCAGTACTGCAGTCCAAACTCTGCTCACAGCCTGAGTTTGATCCCAGGCTCAGATAGCTGGCTTGAGGTTTACTCAACCTTCCATCCTTCCGAAGTTGGTAAGTTCAGTACCTAGCTCACTGGGGGAGGGGGGTGGCAGCAATGTGTAGTCTGCATAA
Organism: Pogona vitticeps; assembly: GCF_051106095.1. Classification (NCBI taxonomy): domain Eukaryota; kingdom Metazoa; phylum Chordata; class Lepidosauria; order Squamata; family Agamidae; genus Pogona; species Pogona vitticeps. The sequence goes on along the minus strand of NC_135787.1, from coordinate 139,234,414 downwards.
TTGCATTGTAAACCACCTAGAAAGTGTTTTAAATGCTATGAGGTGGTAAATAAACAACATACTTTGCTTTTGCATTGCTTTAGTATCAAAACATCTAATCTAAAAAGCATTTGAAAAATACAGTGTTTAATGTACATATACCCCAAAAGGTTCTTCTGCAGCAGGTAGCCAGTTATTATTTATTTATTAAGGTAAAGGTAAAGGTTCCCCTTGACAATTTTTGTCCAGTTGTATTCGACTCTAGGGGGCGGTGCTCATCCCCGTTTCCAAGCCATAGAGCCAGCGTTTGTCTGAAGACAATCTTTCTGTGGTCACATGGCCAGTGCGACTTAGACACGGAACGCCGTTACCTTCCCACTGAGGTGGTCCTTATTTATCTACTCGCATTTACATGCTTTCGAACCACTAGGTTGGCGGGAGCTGGGACAAGCGACGGGCGCTCACTCCGTCGCGTGGATTCGATCTTACGACTACTTGGTCTTCTGACTCTGCAGCACAGGCTTCTGTGGTTTAGCCCGCAGCGCCAACACGTTTCTGTAGTGTAGTGGTTATCACATTTATTTATTATTTATTTAAAATTATTTTGCCTTGTCTTTCCCCTAAAAAGGACTCACGGCAGCATACATTATTAAAAAGACAATATTTAAAAACAGTAAATATCCAAATATTTTGAAAGAATTAAACAAATTTCATATTAGAAACACTAAATAAAATCAATACTACCAAAAGTTACCCAAATGTTCACCCGGACAAGATGGAAGGAAAACAGGGTGAGGGCCAGTCAGGTTTCCATTTAAAGGTAGTTCCACTGCCTGGGAGCAGCAACTGAAAAGGCCCTCTCTTACTTCCCCATAAAACAAGATTCTGAACGTGATAGGACTGAGAAAAAGCCCTCCACCCCTGAAGATTTCAGAGCTTGGTCAGGTTTGTGTGGGAAAACATATTCCTTCAGATTGCCTGGAACCCAAGTCAGTTGCTACAGTGTTTATCCCAAAAATAAGACAGGGTTTTATATTAATATTTGTTCCAAAAAACACATTAGGGGCGTTTTTTTTTTTTAAAGGGGATGTTTTATCTTATTTTATTTTTTCATGTAGAATAATCTACATTTGTTCAAATGCAGTCATGTCATCTTCTTCTGGTTGCTGCACAGTGGTGGAGGGCGGGGTTTCACATAACTGGGGCTTGTTTGGGGGGGTAGGGCTTCTATTACGAGCATCCTGAAAAATCATACTAGGCCTTATTTCCAGGTTAGGTCTTATTTTTGGGGAAAACAGGGTACCAATACTCCCAGTTTCTCAAAAGCACACCTGAAAGTTAAGGGCTTTGCCTGGTGGCACCTGAAAAATGTGTGTGGAATGGGGACAGTCCTGAAACAGCAGACTTTCCACCTACTAAAAAAGGCGAGTCTGCTGAAGTATGTGATGCCTCGGTTGATATCCCTGAGAGTTTAGGATTGCTGTTACGGGAATTTTTCTATTTCTATAAAATGCAAGTACTGTATAAAACTTCCATACAGCTGCAGACAGCACTCACTGTATTCTTGTAGACCATTTTAATGATTTATTTCAGCAATATAAAATTTTAATTATTACATCTCAGAATAATCCATCATATTATAGTCTGTCCATTAATTGTAGCCATTTATGATTACCATGTTCTGAAACAGTTTTTCCTTAGCAATTTTTACCATTTACACTCTACTTTAAACCATAATTCTTTTCTGATGTATCAGCGGGGCTGCATGTAATCATGAATATCATAAAAATTCCATGAGTCCCTTCATTTATAAAGATGTTCTGACTCATACTTAAAAAGAGGACACCAAGGCCAAAATAAACCCATCTGCATCAGAGAAGCGAGGATAACTATCCTCAATAAATGAATGGCATGACCACGAGAAAATAAGGATAAATGTATTCACTGTGATCATTGCACATGCATGGAAGCTGTTGGTAGGTGTAAACAGCAAAGGCTGTTTTAAAGAAAAAGAAGAAGGATAATTATTAAAGTAACTATATGTGGAGACAGAGAAATACTGCTGGAATGCTATGGCTGGCTGCATGCATGGGAAAAAGAAGGAAACAGAGCAGGAGGAATAAAGTCACCATGAGAATATAAATCTGTATGCAAGGGAAAGATACATTAAGCAAAATAAGGAGGTGATCCCTTCAAGCGCCCCAGTGGTCTCTACCATACTGCCCCCTATAGGCAAGTAGTCCTTAGTGCATGCTTGGCTACATTTGCATCAATAGTAATTGATTGATTCACACATGAAAAATGTATCTCAATTCCAAAGATCAGAAAGGTTACCATTTTGGACTACAAAGGCTCTGATCATATGCTTTGCGGCCTCTGGGAGCTTAAACCAAAAAAGTAATTTTTTTTCAAGCTTTACTTGATTGCTAGCCGATTGATGAAGAGCAGTTCAACGTATTAACCAACTGAATTTTATTTAAATGTATTGAATGGAATCTCTTCCTTCTTGCAAAAATCTTTCCAGCATTGCCATTTCCTCTGCAAGAAATATTTTTTCATGTGAAACATCCGTTTCTCCTGTGAAAGAACTTCTCTTCACTCACAAAGTTGCCCTCGATGTGTCAGTCATAAAATGATGAAAACACTTGCATGAAACAAATATGCCGTATTCGAGCTTTTTATAGGAAAATGTTTGAACAGAGCTAGAAGGAACCAAATTACTATCCAATTCATTCATTTGCTGGTGTAGCTAGTTGCCATACATATGGGAATTCCCAGAAGACCTCTGTCTACAAGTATCATCCACAAACTTAGCTTTATTATAAGTATTCACTAGCCAGTTTGGTCATAGAAGTCAGAAATCATCAGTGTATATCAATTCATTAGGAGTTTTATACATTCATATTCCAGTTTATCATTTAAAGTATTTTTTATCCTGCTCCTCAGCAGGAGAATATCTCAGAGCATGTTGTGGATAAATTGGTTGGTTTTTTTTTTAAGTTCCTACCTAGAGACTTACAGTTTAAAAGAACACAACACAAAAGGAAGAGGAGGAAAGAGGGGAAGTGTGTTTACCCCAGTTGGGATTACCAGTTGAATTCACCCTATATATTTCTTTTCTTGTTTTTTAAAAAATCTTTTTCATTTAAATTCATGGGCTTTGACTCTGCTGACAAGCAGCCCTGAGAAAAGAGAAGTACTCAGACATTAGAATGAAACTACCTTATGTCCTTACACGGTAGTAAAAATAGATCTTATTTGTATATAGCCAGCCAGCTATAGGTTACCAAATAGAGCAAATGAAAATCAGTCAGAATCCACAGATCAGGATCACCAAGACAACATACAGTGTGGTCTTTCAAATATTTTTTTGTCTAATAGCAATGGGGTAAAAATTAAAATAGGGCAGTTTTTGCAGTCACAGTCTTACCTAATCTCGTTAGTAAATAAACCAACAAATAAATACATTTCTCAAATAAGTCAATATTTATCTATTCCTTTTAGCAAATAAATAATTACTTTGGAACTGACTTACAGCAAACTTAATAGGGCTTTCAAAGTCAGACTTTTAAGGAGTGGTTTTAGCAGGTCCACACCACCAGTCCATTTCCACAGCCAAGTGAGGATTTGAACCCAGGCCTCCTGAGTCCTGGTCCATCACTCTATTCACTGCACCAGACTGGGTATCAATTATTTCATGGCATGAGAGAACCTAACTTTTCCTTAAAAATATTGACCCAGATATTTCCTTATGTGTGAATATACTGGCTGTTTAACAGAATTATGAACCAGATCCCCAGTTTTATTTTTAACACAGACTACACAGTGTCTTAGATAAAGGTCTTTGCTAAAATATGTTGGCGTGGGTCCAACTCCAAAGGTGGATGTGGCGTTTGCCTCCCCAGAAGCTTGGAGTCAGATTTGGATATATAACATTTTCAGTGATCAACTCCCAGACAGATTAACAACACACCTTTTATTCTATTTATAGATCATTAGCAGGAGAGATTGTTCCAAAATCTACAAACGACTTATTTCATGCTACAAGGTGCCGAATGACTATCGCTGTCTCCTTTGACCTAATATAAATCAGAGTAGAGAAGCAGAGATATGTCATTATTCACTTGCCTATTTCATCTCCAGAGAGATAATATTCTCTGAAAAATGTATTGTGGCAACCCAGAAGGTGTTTTTTTTTTTTAATGTACAGTAAATGCAACCCTTGCAGGGTATGAATTTGGTGCTGTTGCAATCTGAACGTACTGTTCTTATTTACAAAACCATACAGTCCTTAGCCAAGATGTGTGGGAAGATGTCAGCATTAAGTTAGTCCCTGAGAAATAGTCACCTTTTGCAACAGTAAATAAACAATCATAAATACACCAGCAGAAGAAAGAGAAATATGGATTAACTCAGGAGCAGTTCATGTTCTGAGCAAAGGTGACACCTCACTTCCAAACTGCTGGCTGGGTGTTCCCTTCTACTGGAACCAGTTTAGTTTTCCTGTTAATGCACTAAACTCCTGTAGAACACGCAGCATCTTAGAGCAATGTCTCAGGGCATTTTTCATCCAAAGAACCAAATTCAATTTTAGGCAAGTTCTCCCTGTTCTACTGATACGGAGAACCAAAGTCAAAAGGGTGAGGCTAATAGTCCCAACCTATTTCATCTTAAGGCTCTTACTGTGAAATTTGCCCCCCCCAATTATAAAAGTAACATTTCACCCATACATAAATAGGAAGGAGATGTGACTATCTAGCGAAGCCCATAGGTCTGAAAAGGGACCACAGGATGGCTGGATAAGGCCTCAGGTTTCACACTTCAGCTGGAATATCTTTCTTTTCTAACAATATGACCCAAGTTGGGCTTTTTTCGGTTTTGTTTGTTTGCTTGTTTTTGTTTTTTGCTAAAGTACAATGGGAATATTTAGGATGCTGATAACCTGGAGGCACAGAGCAGCTTCCTCATTCTGGATTGTTCAAAGGAGAATTGACAAAGACGCAGATCTTCAGTTGTTATTGGACTGAAACTTCCATCTGACCTAGCCTCCAAACCCCAAGCCGACTGATTATGGCAACTGTAGTTCAGAAACATTTGGTAGTCCACACATTTCCTACCTCAGCTGCAAATGCCTCCTTCCACCTAGATCTACCCAAATCACTCATTCTAGCCAGGAAGGGCGGCTGAGGGATCTAACGCCGAGGGAAACCCAGAAAGAAAGAACAAGAAACCAGGCCTTCTCAGCAGTGGCCTCTCACCTCTGGAATAGTCTGCCCCCAGAGATCTGTCTGTCTCCCTCGTTGGATGTTTTTTAAGAGCAAACTTAAGACCTGGGTCTTTAGGCAGGCTTTCCCTCCTGTCGTCACTTGTATATTTTTCCCATCTTGAACTATATTACTATTGTTGTTTTTAATTTTATTATATTGTTTTTATTTTATCTATTATTGTTAGCCGCCCAGAGTAGACTTCGGTCTAGATGGACAGGAAATAAATAAATAAATAAATAAATAAATAAATAAATAAACAAACAAATAAATAAATAAATAAATAAATATGCTCTGCTATATGTGGGACTAGAAGGGGCTCCGAGTAACCGAAGGCATTTTCCACTAACTTTGGCATCATTTGAACCCTTTTATGCATAAGATTGATTCTCCCACAATGTTTTTGGAATATCCAGGATTTTCCTGCAAGTGATTTGTAAAAGTTTTCTGAAATTAGAGCTGATTTAGAATGTAATAATATCTTTAAAACTTGCCTACCATACTAAATATAGTTTTCCCATTTAAACACACACAGACACACACACATATATGTGTATGTTTATTGTATTTTGAACAACCTTGTAATCAATTATCTGTTCATTCCTTACAGTCATGAGGTATGAGAGATATTTGAGCAATTTATCCAGTGCCATGTCTCTGTGAGTTTCCTTGCCTGAATGAGGATTTGAAACCAAGTCTCTTGAATCCTAGTCCATCATTCCATCCACTATACCACACTGGCTGCTCCCATTTAATATTATTGTATCATCATCCTCTTAGAACTGCAGAGCTGGAAAAGACTCTATGGATCTGTTTAATTTAATATTAATATTACAATTTATACATTTAACAATTTTTTTGTAAGCTGCCCTGGGTCCCTGCTTTATGAGAAAGGCAGCATATAAATTAAATGAGGTGAGAAGAGATGAAATAAATATTCATCACTAGACTTGCAATCAGGATGTGTAATATCATTACTCCCAACCCAATCTGTGCCAGAATAACGACATATAGCTAGGTGCCCAATCAAGTACAGTGGGGTCTTGACTTGAGAACTTAATCCGTATTGGAAGGCGGTTCTCAAGTCAAAAAGTCTGTAGGTCAAGTCTCCATTGACCTACAGTGCACTGAAAACCGATTAATCCCGTAACAGGCCGTTTTTGTTCCATTTTGGTTTTTTTCTGGTCTGTAAGTCAAATCTCAGTCTGCAAGTCAAACCTAAATTTTGCGGCCAGAGAAGTCTGTAACTCAAAAAGTCTGTAAGTCAAGCCATCTGTAAGTCAAGGGTCCACTGTATGGCACAATGACCTGGTCCACTGTGTTTCCAATTTTCCATTAACCTCCCCCAACTCTAAAGGGGTTAATGGGTTAAATGCAAATGGATATGACGAAGGGCACAATGCCTTCAGTTCTAGGGATGTGGTAGACAGGAGAATTGTAGTTCTGCCGATAGGTACCCTTCCAATGACTGGGCAAAGGCCAGGAGGCAGTGAGGTCTGCACCACCAGAGGAGAAGAAAACAACAACAACCAGAAGTCTTGTGGGGAGGAGAGAGAAAGAGAGAGAGAGATGGACATTTTAGCGAATCAAAGCCTGTGCAGGAGGAATGCGAGCATTCACCCACAGTCGCGCACAAGTTCAATCACAGTAATAAAATGTTCAGTACCTAATTACATTAGGTAAGAAAGAAAAATAAAAATGCCATTCTAGAATACAAATCTTTGCATGCAATCATGATGCAAGTCCTTCATTTGACCGTACTGCCTACACAGTACGATGTACTGTGACAACAAGAGTATATATAATGAGTGGTGACCTCAGTCTGCTTTGGTTATTAGAATGTCCTCTGTGTGTGTGTGTGTGTGTGTGTGTGTGTGTGTGTGTGTGTGTGTGTGTGAGAGAGAGAGAGAGAGAGAGAGAGAGTTGTCACTTACCATCTGTTTTGATGACAACAGCTCTGTGTTCTAAACTTCCGTTTCCTCAGTTACACTTCCTGGGTGCTTTTGCTTTAAAACTTTTTAATACCACAAATGCTAGATGGAACAGCAGGAATCCAAGGGGATGGAGTGAGAATATATATAACACATATAGTACATGGTTACAATTGGAGGATATGATAAGAGATATTTATTTCAGTGGTGAAGATGCACTTCCTGCTGACAGTTCTGTGTATTATTTAACAAATTCTCCGGATTTCAAAGCAAGCTGAGCAGCCGGTGTTGCTTCCTTGCCTGTGTGGAGGTTTCACTGCCTTCCTGATTGCGTGGTCTCTGAGAAATCAATATCTCATTTCTCATACCCACCATATGGGTAAACCAGGCAAGGCTTTCCAACAAAGCATTGTGCATTCTGACAGGGAGAAAGAACATGTTTTTCCTGTTTCCAGCTATTCCCTTTACAAGCAGCTATCGACAGCTTTGAAGGACTTTCTTCAGAGACTATCCATTATGGTGGAGCTCGAAGCTTTTTCTGCATGCTCTACAAACGTCTGTTTCCTTCAAACTGTCTTGCCAGATATAATTATAAATTTATTTAAGTGGATCATACCTTGGAATGTACTCAATAAATTACTAACCTATAAGGATGGCCCAAATCACCTCCAAGGCCAGAAAAGTTTGGCACATGGTTGCATTTCCAAACAATAGCTCATTGCCTATGAAATCCCAACTCTAGAATATTATCTTTTTTCCTTGTAGCATTTAGTCACCCCACTTGTGCTAATCTTCCCTGGAACGTGTATTTAGTAGCATAAATATTGGGCCAAGGCAATTTTGTGTACATTTGGTGCAGGAAGAATCACTCTTAATACATCTCTCTCTTTTCTCTCTGGGACAAATCCTTAGCATATTGCTTGGTAACAGAGACATGGTAACAGAAATATTCTTTTTTTTTAATGGCATCAGAAGAACAACCCTTATCTAATATAAAGGGAAGGTACTAACCTTTTTCTTCGAGTGCTCTAATATTGGAGCTTCGGAGATATACAAAAATTATATTGGTGCAAGCCCAGGATTTTGAAAGTGAGGCAAAGTGGTTTATTTCTCTGCAGTCCACCCTTAACATCCCCTTTTTATCTCTCCTTCCTGCCACCAAATCAGATGGTCCTGCCACCATAGAATGCTTCACCTCTGAAACCGCCACCAAATATCCACAACTTGTGAGATTTCACAGAAGTATTGTTTTTCCCTTTCATTTAATAACTGTGTGCCATTCTGGGTAGGGAGTACTCAGAAGTGGTTTACTCTTTCCTTTTTCTGGGCCTCTCCAGCTTGCCCAAGGCCACAAAGGCTGGCTCTACTCACAGGAAGCACAGTGGGGAATTGAACTCCCAACCACTGGCTCTCCAGTCAGATACCTAACACATTGAGCTATAAAGCCAGCTATCCTTTCCTTTAGGGACAGTAATATCCTCTAAAGCAGTGGTCCCCAACCTTGGGCCTCCAGATGTTCTTGGACTTCAGCTCCCAGAAATCCTGGCCAGCAGATGTGGTGGTGAAGGCTTCTGGGACTTGAAGTCCAAGAACATCTAGAGGCCCAAGTTTGGGGACCACTGCTCTAAAGCAGAGGCAGGCCAGGGGAGACAGGGGACACTGTTCTGTAACCAATAAAGGTATGGCCTTTCCAAACGCCACAATTCAATATGTGTCCAGTTGTTTCTTCCCCTCTTTTGCCCAACAGCAGGGTCCATTTACTGCTGGGAATATGATATTGTTGTTCCATTACTGTACTATGGAATCAATCAGTCAAGACTCTCCTGAACCGGGGTTTGAGAAATGCTGCACCAGTTCATGGGCAAGTTACAAGGTCAGGAGGTTTGCACAGTCTCTTTCTTCCCCCTACCCCAAAGGACCATCCCCAGCTGCTACGCTACCAAATTTGTGGCTGCACTGCCAAATTGCACTAGCATAAGAGCTGCAAGAAAACCTACAGTTTGCACACAAAACAGGAGTGCATGCTTTGTTTTTAAGCCAAACTCCATTTCCATGGGTGTTGGATTTCCCTTAAAAAATAATTTGCCTGCTCATTAGGCATCTTTTTAAAAACAGATATGCTGTAACAAACTTTGCCAGTCAAAGCAAACAAACAGACCAGGCTTTGGTGATATTTTGCAGTTAGTTAGTGCTGGCAGATAGGGTCACACCATTTTGATGTCTGTTCTGAAACTCAGGTGGGAGATATAGGCACCATCTGATTATCAGAAAATAAAAAACCTTCTTGCTAGCCCGATAGCTTTTTACGAAAAGTTGTAAACGGCGGCTAAGTAGAAATAAGTGATTTGTTTCAATTTTCTCCTATTCTGGCCGCGCTGCACTGGCTGCCCATTCGTTTCCGCACTGACTTCAAAGTTTTGATGCTTATGTATAAAGTCCTAAACGGTTTAGGGCCTCGATACTTGGCGGAACACCTACTGCCACCAAGTTCTACCCGTGTCACTCATGCGAGCCAGGAGGTGAGACTGAGGAGCCTAACGCCGAGGGAGGCCTGGAAGGAAAAAAACAAGAAACTGGGCCTTCTTGGTGGTGGCTCCTCGCCTCTGGAATAACCTACCTCCAAAGATTCGTGCAGCCCCCTCGCTGGGTATCTTTAAAAATCAACTAAAAACATGGATGTTTCGGCAGGCCTTCCCTCCAGTTAATCTCTGATGTTTTCCTTTCCTCTTTTCTCTTATTGTTCATCTTCCAACTTGTTGAATTTGTTTATTATATAATAATTCTTTTTGTATTTGTCTGTATATTTTAATGCTATAAGCCGCCTAGAGTGGTCGTAGTTGACCAGATAGGCGGGATATAAAATAAATAAATAAATTAGAAGTTAGAGGTACAAAATCTCAAGTTTGGACCTCAAGACTCAAATTTGGAGGCTCTTTGCAAAACAATGATTTTCCTCCAGCTGATCGGCAGTTTCAAAATGGCCGCCGGGTAAATAAAATGGCTCCCCACTGTGTTTTTGGACGGATCCCTCACAAGACAGCCACCGAAAATGGCCGCCCTGTGGAAGATCTTCGCTGGATGGTGAGTTTCCAGCCCACTGGAAATCACTGAAGGGGTTTCAATGTGTTTCAATGGGCTCTTTATTTTCGCATTACAACATTTTCATTCTACAGCGATTTCGCTGGAACGAATTAACGTTGTAATGCGAGGCACCACTGTAGTATGTCACACCAGAGTAGGCCCATTGAGTCTGGAGATTTGGTAAGTCAGCTCCTCCATAAATTCTGTTGATTCAAAGAGACCTACTCTGGGTGCAACTTCTTATGCTAATGAAAAATGTGCTGGTTTATAACAGTCATAAAAACTAAACCTTTATCTTGATAAGCACCTTAGAACTTCAGAGCTGGAAGAGACTTTATGGATCATCGAGTCCAGCCCCTGTCAAGGAGTCGCAGTGGGGAATCAAACTCTCAACCTCTGGTTCCACATCCAGATACCTAAACCACTGAGCTATCCAGCAGCTCCCCTTTTACCTTATTACATGATGTAGCTGTAACAGTGGCTCATTATAGGGAAGTTAGAACACCACACGCAAACATGCAAGGAATTGTGTTCAACAGCAAGATGCAGAGACACTGAAGACTTTGTATGGGAATGGACTTTCCTAACTAGAAACTGGAATTAAATGAGCCAGTACGAATTGTGTGTCAACTTGGTAACTAAAGAAAGAATGGGAATGTTTACAAATTCTCTCATCTGGGCTTTGATGTGATAAACAACTTACGTGAGGGATTCTGGAAGAGATTTTTTGCCTTTGACACATTCACATTTCTTTCAAAGCAACATTCTTTTTATGTTTGTGCAGCTCTTTTATCCTATTTTAATCTCAAGAGTCTCTTTTCACGACATGGGCGTGTACTATGTATGCGGAGAGAAAATGAAAAGACAGATTCAAAAATCAAACTTGCCTTGGCTTTGCCATGCAAACCTCTGTGAACATTGGAGGGCTTCACTGGAATACCCCAAAAGGAGAGCAGAGAAAGGTGCAGCTCTTAAAAACAGTGCTGTTTTGATTCAAGTCAATGTAGACACTATGATAGACACACTAACCATACCTCGAGGAAAATGGGCACTCAGGTGCATTGAACAGCACCCTCTAACTACATCCTATAGGTGACAAGCTCAGATTGGAGCACTGTGTAGAGCCAAAATAGCATAGAGGCACTGGAGGAGCGCCCTTTAGCTCATGCTTCTGGGCATATTGTGTCCAAGGAAACACCTTTTCTTGTGCCTTTAGCAGCACTGGACTTTTATTGCAATAGCTGCTGCTGCTTGCTGCTGTTGCCACAGCTTTCATGTCAGTTCCCACCCTGCCAGTCACTCAGGTTATTGGTGTCACCTCCCAGATTGTTCTCGTGCAACAGAAGTTCAATCGCCTTTCAAAATATAGCTGTATCTATCCAGCTTTCGGAAAGTGCTACTGTATCTGGTTCCAAAACAGTGGGTGGCTCAGAGCAGGGAAACTATGACTCCCATCCAAAACATGTCCACCATCAAAACTCCAGCCAAACAACTCCACAGGGACAAGAAATGCCTGGGAGTGACAAAAAATCCTAGAAGCAAATGGCACAGGCATGACAAATTCACAACATCAGTCGGGTGTCAGAAGATGGCACTCTCTCAGACTTCCTTTTCTGACCAAGCTTAATTTTTTCAGGCAGCTTTTTGTATTTCTTGTCAAAAGTTTGTGTGTTGATTATCTGCCCTTGGGCTTTGGGCTCAGCCAGGGAAACAGAAGACCTGATGGAGTCGTTGGAAGTGAAAGAATGATGTTGGCAGGAATAGCAAACCTACAGTAACAAACAAGCTATCAAACTGAGGACAGAATTCTGAGGACAGAATTAGTCCAAGCTCTCCATCTGGCCTTCAACTTTGATAAACCTTCTGCTTGTATGTTAGCAGATTTCTAAGACTTATCAGGACATTATTAGACAGATTGGCATCAAAGGAACTGTAGAAATACAAATAATTGTCCCACTATAAAAAAACAGAAAACTATAAGATCTTTTGTTTCTAATGAAAAAACCCTAAATAAAACAACATAACAATAAAATACCTCGATTAAAATAGCAACCCTATTAAAAATGTACATAGAAATGCAGTCACAAGCTCCTTCAGCATTGTCTTTCTGAGATGTTGTGTTTATTGAGGCCAAGAAATTCCTTATTAATATTGTTGATGTAATTAAAGCCAGAAGAAGAAAGGTTATGGAAATCAAATGTTACTCCAATTTTTGCCTTGATTCATTTTGGTGGGAATACTGCTCATGCTACTGGGATCCCTTCCATCTTGGTGAGTACCTTCTTGTATAGATGGGTTCTGGAGACAATAGTGTTGTGGTAAATTGTGAAGTACAGACACTTAGCAGGACTGTCTAAAAGCCAAACTCTCAATGATCATCCAAAACGCTGGCAGCTGTGTTGATCCATATCAATTCTCAGCCGTTTTCAATTCGATCAGGAAGCAGTTCTTTCTGAAATGAATGGGTCTTAATTGCCTGTTCAAAAGCAAGAAGCACCATTCAAGAGCAAGCCAAAAATTTCAGCATTACAGCTTTGATAACTCGCAACAATAAATCATTGCTGGAAACACATTTTCCCAGTTATCCTGACAATTGCTGATAAAATGTGGGGGGGCGGGAGGAGTAGCTTGAGAGAGTAGCAAGTTACTTTGTCATCCCTGCTAATAAAAATGCACCAGCCTTTTGACCCTGTGAGGTCTGGCTCCACTCCATCCTAGAAACGTAAATCTTCATTTCTTTTGTTTTCACACAAGGGAGAAAAAAAAGCAAATCCTTGCCTGGAAAAGGAGGAGACGTTTTCTCTTATTTTTCACAAAAGTTTTCCCAGTTGCAGAACAATTTATCTCAACAAACTACAGAAAATTCACACACTATGTCCCTAAACTACAATTAACTACCGCTTTGTTTCATGGACTTCCAAGAAATAAGGCACCTTGGACAGGGCTGCCCGTATATTTTCTCAATCTGTTGCAACTCCTGTGTTTGCTGAATCTGCATGCTTTGCTTAATAAAGAGAAACAAACTAGTTTTGCATTGAGATGCTTTGCACCAATTGTAAAAACCTCAGTGGAAAAAAAGTATACTTTTTATCTTGTTCTTACACACGAGATGATAAATATCAGGGAGAAACCCAGTGCATTGAGACAGATTGTTTGGTCAAGTCCACCAATGCGATTCCTTCACATTTCTACTATATGGCAGACTAAACTAAGTGTGGGCAATTTTGTTAGTCCTGATGGCCAAATTTACCCTCACAGCACCTCCTCTGCCACATCTGGGCCAGAAATGGCTGAAAATGGCAAACAATGAGGGGAGGGTACTAAATTAGAAGGGGCCATGCGGGTGTTGATTTCTGGCTTTTTAAAGCTCAAAAGCCTTACATTTCTCAAAACAAAAGCTGCTGCTTATGGTGGCTTCCAGGAATCATAGCATAATTGAGTTGGAAGGGGTCTATAAGGTCATCATGTCTACATGCCCCCCTGCTCAATGCAGGAATTCAAGTCAAAGCAGATGTGACATATGGTTGCCCAATTTTCTCTTTAATGCCTCACCGCCTTCTGAAGTACTGTATTTTTTGCACCATAAGACACACTTTTTCCCCCTCCAAAAGGGGGGTAGAAAGTCTGTGCGTCTTATGGTGCGAAGGTGGTGACTTCGCCCCCACTGGCCCCGTGGGGGGGAGCATCGCAAGGGTCTGAGGGAGCCTTCCAGGACCCTTGCGATGCTCCCCCACCCCCCACGGGGCCAGCGCAGGCGAAATCGCCAGCTTCCAGGTGGGGGGAACATTGCAAGGGTCCTGGAAGCTCACTCAGACCCTTGCGACGCTCCTCCCACCGGCAAAATCGCCAGTTTCTGGGAGTGTTTTGAGGCTTCCCAAGCCTCAAAACACTCCCAGAAGCTGGCGATTTTACCCCCCCTGGCCCCGTGGGGGGGGTGGGGGGAGGGTGGCAAGGGTCCAAGGGAGCCTCCCAGGACCCTTGCCAGGCTGCCCCCACCTCCCCACGGGGCCAGCGCAGGCGAAATCGCCAGCTCCCAGGACCTTTTGAGAGGCTGGAAAGCTTCTCAAAAGGTCCTGGAAGGTTGCTATTTCGCCCATGCTGGCCCCGTGGGGGTGGGGGTGGGAGTAGCGTGGCAAGGGTCTGGAAGGCCCCCTCAGACTCTTGCCATGCTACCCCCCCACGGGGCCAGTGCAGGCGAAATCGCCAGCTCCCAGGACCTTTGGAGAGTCTGGAAAGCTTCTCAAAAGGTCCTGGAAGGTTGCTATTTCGCCCATGCTGGCCTCGTGGGGGGGGGGTAGCATGGCAAGGGTCTGGAAGGCCCCCTCGGACCCTTGCCACGCTACCCCCACCCCCCCACGGGTCCAGGGGGGGCAAAATCGCCACCTTCTGGGGCTCTTTTGAAGCTTCCCAAGCCTTAAAAGAGCCCAGAAGGTGGCGATTTTTGCCCCCTCTGACCCCCAGGGGGGGCAGGGTGAGTCTCTAAAGGGTCCTGGAACACACTCTAGGACCCTTTGGAGGCTCACCCTGCCCCCCCCCAGGCTAGAGGGGGCAAAATTGCCACCTTCTGGGGCTCTTCTGAAGCTTTCCAAACCTCAAAAGAGCCCCAGAAGGTGGTGATTTTGCCCCCTCTGGCCTTCAGGGGGTCTGGGTGAGCCTCCAAAGGGTCCTAGGTTGTGTTCCATAAGACAGACCTCTCCATAAGGCTCACCAATTTTTAGGAGAAGAAAACAGATTTTTTTCCTGTTTTCTTCTCCTAAAAATTTGGTGCGTCTTATGGAGAGGTGCGTCTTATGGAGCGAAAAATACGGTAATTGGTTCCATTGTCATACTGGTGTAACAGTTATGAAGTTTTTCCTGATGTTCAGCCTAAATCTGAAGGAATACAGAAAGCATCTTAAAAAGAAAAAAAGAAAGGGGAGGCATGACAGCTCTGGACTGGCCTGTGACCTGGAAAAATGCTCTTGTGAAACCACATTTTATCCCCTCCTGGAGTAGGAAGTTTCAAGGCAGCACACGAGAAGTACGTCTCGGGGCTGCTATGTTAAGTTCCATTATCCTTTTCAGACCCAGCTGCCATGAATTGATTAGGCTGCTATGTGGGAAATAAAGGAGTATTCTGGTGTAATGGTACTTCCCCCCCTCTCCATCAGCATGACTCTAGCCCAGCCTGAGGGAAACTACATGAAGTCTCTACCCACTCCTTGAAAAGATGAGATTGTTGAGTAGAAGTGTAAAGAATAATGTATTAAACTGCCATTCAGCTGGAATTCAGATAACACTAAATGAAAAAAAAAACACCACACATCTCTCAACATGTCACTGGTAGTAAATCATAATTTGCCCTGCCTCCTTGGACTGGCAGAACTTCTTGTTGGCTTCAGTGCTCCTCGTATACCACAGGCTGTGTCTCCTGGTCTATTAGGCACAAACCATTTGATTGGCATGGCTCAGCATTCCACTTGTGAGCAATCAGAACCTCTTGCCACAATTCTGCCGCTCACTCCAGTTCCCTGTGGACTTGTAGTGTCACTAAAAATAGAAATCACTGCACTGACATTACGATGGGCTGTGCATACTCCTAAAAATTCCCTGTACTTGGAGTTGATGCACGGAAGCCTTTTACAAACCTGTCGTTGATGTTTTCTCTGTATCTGAGCACTCAAGCAAAAATTAATATGTACAGGATAGGGGCAGCGAACATTTAACAAAGTTTGACTCAAACATTACCATCAGTCCTTGTTAACCTCCAATATTGTAAGGACATAAGGTTATAGAGTTTCACTGAGTTGTAATGACAAATTCTAACATTAAAACTGCACCAAGCATACTGGATGTCTCCTGAAGCAGAATGAGATAAATAAATTAGATGCGAGATCAGAAGGATCAAAAAGGACTAAGGACTGGTTTGTGGAAAGAAGGACTGATGCCATGAAGGTCATGGAGCATGGCTAGACTGGCTAAGATGGAAATTTCTCAAATATTTCCCAGTATAAGGTTGTAGCAATAAACGTGGGCAATTCTACTGAAGGTAAATCAGGATCTCAGCATTTCGAGAAGTTAATGTTTTGGACAGAATCTTCCAGGATTTTGAGAGAATTCATTACCCTGCTGGCTGTAGAATTCTGGTGGCCAAGTGGATTTGCAGAATCTAGGACACAGGGGAGTTAGAACAAGTCTCCAATGCTTGCAGGATGTTCTGTTTTTCTATACCAAGTCCCAATATTCTGGGAAAATGTATTCCCAATTCCTAGTTCAAAAAAATATATTTTCCAAATCCAAGCTTTGGATCTACTAATAGTTCTTGAGTGATTAGTGCGGTTTCAGACTCCCTACAGTTTAACTATGTCAGCAACCACTACCCTCTTTCAGCACCTAGACTGCTGGGATGATTAAATCCTGGAGGAAATCAAGAATAGACCTGTGACAGTCTACGAGGTTGCACTGCGTTCCGGATGCACTGGTTCTAGTTGGTGGGTCTTGCAATTTAAGTAAGAGACAGCTGAAAAAGAAAACAAATGGCTGTACTGTAGATCACAGAAACTTGAAGGTCTGCCCACCTCTTAATGAAACGGCCACTGTGAAAATAATTGAACTCTCTCCTTCAGAATAATCCACTCCCCTTCCCTCTGCAAGAAGTGATATCAAAATATTTTGAGTTACCTGCCACAGGAAAGTAATGAATTCCTTTTTTCAAGCTGGGGAGTAGCTCGACATATATAATAGAACAAGTAGAGAAGGCATGATCAGCATATTCTAGGTTAGGTGGACTAAACTGCTGGGACAAACAAAAAATATTCCTGAACATATTCACAGTAGATTTCAGGGAAATAATCTCAGGCATTTGTGGTTCGGGTACAGTTTCCTTGTTTTAGTTTTCTGATGACCACCTCCTTTGGTTTATGTAGATACTAGAATTTTTGTTCTTCTCAGGGCTGTTTCCACCCCCCCCTTTTTTTTTTTCATTTTGAAACCTGCTCCCAAAGAGATAACAGGTGACTATGACGGTTATTTGCCTGTTGGTTTTTATTTTCTAATCTCATGTTGCCAGGATATAAGGTTTTCTTGATACCATAATAAACATCTTCCAGAAGGGATCATATATAATGGTGCTAGAATGTCACCATCATTTCTCAAAAGTAATCAGGGTTTCAAGATTCTCCAACGACAGAGTGTGATGGGACTTTTGATTCTGAGGAGAATCAAAGAACAAACAAACCTTATGCAAGGTCTGAGTATATGGAGTGTAGAAAATTAAAGATCTTTTCTGTAAACCTACTTCAATTCAGTGACAAGGCTTGATCTATATAAAAGCCTCAAAGGTTTAATCTAGAACAAAACACGAACTGTTAGTCTCTTTAAGTCCTTTAATTATGCAATAATCACATGCAACACACACAATGACTCACATGCACAGGCACGCACAGTTCCCTGAGCAAATTGTTACTATTAATATTAGAAAACAAAATTTAATTGGTAGCAAGTTGTTTCAGCTTATTAGCTGAAATTATTTATATTAGCTGAGCTCCTATTTCCTATATGCAGCACTATAGAGAGAGAAAGAGAGAGAGAGAGAGAGAGAGAGAGAGAGGACAGTAATGTTGCCCAGGTGTCAAAGATACTCCTGATATTTGGGAAAACATCAGTTCCGGTCAGTCCATGAGTCATCCATGGCTAAGATGTTGAGAAGCAAAGGTACAAGAGTACCTTTCTTGGGGAGCATTTCTGTATCTCCAACCTACTGATTCTTTTTGGTGGCATTTTCTGAGTAGAAACTTATAGTGGGCTATCAGCAGGGAATAATCACCAAAAACAGAGAGGCATGCAGAGAAGGAAAGTTTTACAGGACTTAGTCATGTTTCACTTCCACATAGACTCATACGAATTCGTAAATACATTTAAAATGCTTGCCTCTTTCTGGTAACTCTGGGAACCTGGAAACAAAGTTGATTGGAAGTTATCTGTCCTTTCAGAGGATAAGAGACATATGCATGTGAAGCTGTCCTAACTGGCAACATCGCTGCAATTAAGATGTAATAAATCTTGCCAGCAGTCTAATTATCTGAAATAGCTTTATGTCTTCCCAGTGTAGGAAGGTATGAAGTATGGACCTGCATTAAACAACATTTATTCAGTTTCTTGGTACCGTTCTGATAACATCCAAGACAGGATGTTCTTTACTTGCATACTTGAAGATCCAAGATACTATCACTGCAAACTGGTCCCTCAAGAATGCAGATCACAATTAAGCCAATGCCAGCTTCTGGACAGCTCAGTGGTTTTGGTATCTGACTGAAGAGCCAGAGGTTGAGAGTCCCAATCCCCACTAGAAAGAAGAGTCAGCCTGTGTAGCCTTGAGCAAGCTGCAAAGTCCCAGTTATGTGGAGTTTGGGCTTATGTGGAAAGGCTACCCAGATACAGCTGTTCACTCGTTTTCAAACAGTTATGATTCTAGCACACTCCTGTCATGCATGTAGTTCCACAGGCCTTCTTAGCAACTACACTGGACATCTGTATTTTATAAAGCATGTGGTCTTGCAGTAGTCACCATCAAATGAGAGTACAGAGGATGTTTGGCCAGTTCAGTTTGATTGTGGTAGGTATGAAAGAGATTTTAAGTTACACTGAGAGCTATTGGGCAAACTTTTCACATATGTTTCTTCTGCTTCACTATTTTTTTTAACTATTGTATCAGAACTCAGAAACATTCCTAAAAACAACACTATTAATTCAGAAAAATATTTATCCTTGGCCAACATCCTACTGCTTAATGTAAGCCACATTAGAATAGGCCCAATGAATGAATGAGAATTTGTTGAATCTGCTCCGTAAGTTCCATTGATTAAAATTGGACTACTCTAGTTGCAATTGACTAAGATGCAATTAGAGTAGGCCCATTTGAATTAATGGAACTTAAGTTGGAATTGACTTACCAAATTCCCATCTATTCAATGGGCCTACTCTAGTGAGATTTATTATACTAAGCAAAAGGATTTTGTAAATATGTTAAATTAGTGCATTAATCTAAATTTATTTATTTATTTATTCATTCATTCATTTATTTACCTCAAAAACTAAAGATTTTTTTAAAAGGCCAAATTGGCCCTAAACATAATAGCCAGAAACACTGTTGTCTAACTACACTGTTGCAACTTGAAATTATGTCCACAGTAATTGCAATCACACTGAAGTGGAAATGCTATTCATGAAGCACCTCCATCAGTGCATTGCACAATCAGTTGCCAAAGAAACCATGTGACCAACTTTAGAATGGACCTGGGCAGTTCATCTTCCTCAAGCAGAACGCCCAACCCATTTATAGTGATGTAACTTTACATTATGCCTTGACAAACAGTATTCTGGCCAATGTTTCCGAAATAATGAGTAACCATTACCGGTTGCACCAAAAATCATTACATGTAGATGTTAACATTAAAATGGAAAATGTCTTTGGTCCTCCTTATCACAAGATGGAAAGGATTATAGATAACATTGTTGCCCGTGACACTTCCAAACTCTGAGTCACACATGATCTTTATTCACTGCATAATCTTCTTTCAGTAAGTGAAGCTGGGCACATCTTTCCAGGATGTGTCAATATGTAAAACCAAAACAATGAAACAATGAAGATCAGACAAGCAAGCAAACACAAGAGCCATGCCATAAAGCACCCTAGAGCTAATACATAGTAACCCCGGGAAAGTTCTTGCATCTAGAAACTTCCTAGTTCTGTAACATGGCCTTATAAAGTAACTTTTGATGCTGATTTTAATAAATGATCACATGGCTCCATTTTAAAGTGTCACATTTCCCAAAGATTTCATATCCATGTAAGTTTCAGGAAAGCATGAAACAGGTGAACTTCATAATGTCTGCCTATTTACTACATGACGTCTTGTTTTCTAAGTAAGCAAATAAATTTGCTACAATCCAAAGTTACAGACTCAGTGATCATCACCCAAAATACAAGTTACAGTATAACATGGTGACTACACTATAGTAAGGTATGCAATGTCTGAAACCCAATGATAAGACACAACTGTAAGTGTTGAACCAATGGGGATTTGATGAGTCAACTGCTCTGTAACTTCCATTGATCCAATGGGCTTTCTGTAGTTACAATTTCCTACTGATTTCAGCTAATATATAAATGTTGCAGTATGGATAAATTTTATGTTACAAAATATACTAAGCAACCTCCAACTACAGAACAATTGCTGAAATAGACTTTTGCTGGAAGGTGAAAGTATCTATTGTCATTCAAACATATTAGAACATCTATAGGTGTAAAATGTTTCTGGAATATGAATAGTGGTGGGCATTTTCTGTCAGGTCTTTGTGCTTCTGGTGTTGATCACATAATTCTTGCAGCCATTTTGGGCTCTTTGAGACAGAACATTTACTTTCCAAAATATACCTGAATAGTCACCAAAGTTATCATTCCCCCCCCCCCCCCCCGCTGTCCAGTCAACCCAAGACTTTCTTGGCTAGACAGAAGAGAACAGAATCAGCTTCCATGACTTCATTAGCCTTGGTTTGGCCCTTCCTGAAGACATGATTTATTTTGTTTTTGTTTGTTCCTAATGGGTCAGAATTACATATTTTCACTTGGCCTTAAATATTTTTTAAAAAACCAGATGTCCTTCTTCCCTTCCCTTCCTTGCTCCCATTCCTTGCCTGAGAACCCAAGCAGTCAACTCACACCCATCTCTCAGCATTTGTCACTGGTTGCCCTGTCAGGATGCTTGGTCAGCAGAGACATCTCCCTGGTTTGTGGGAGGGTCAACTAAAGAAGTTGAAGCTACAGCTAATGCTGCTGGTTAAATACCCTTAAGTACTTTAAAATTCATAGTTTTCTGAGATTTCAAACTTTGTGCTTTGTTGCTGTCCATGGTAAGAAGCAATCTGTTTTAAGAGCAGTAGTAGATGGGAGGTTTGGATGTTAATCTTGTTATGTCCCACAATGGTTTGCATTGCTATCAAGCAAGAGAAAGGAGAATGGAAATTTTCAGTCATCTGGAAGACCTCTTAATCAGGTTTCAGTTGGCTTCAGAAGACAAAAATTAATACTGGATTGTGGTCTTCTGGTTTAAGCATATTCCCTTAAACTGTAGATTTATAAATATGTTGACATATGCCATTACACAGAGTGCAGTCATAAATATTGTGAACTAGTACAATATCAAAACACCCTCCTTTTTATTAACAAGAATTAATTATGGACTGAAAACGGATTACCAATTTCTGGAAAGTTGCTACGGGGACCCTTCCTTATTATGGATTCATCCACTCCAAGTACTTCAAGCTCATTAAGTTAATGGCTGTTACTAGTGTGCCTAGTTCAACAACAAAGGCAACTCTTTCATGAATAATTCCAACCACTGACTGACTTGGGTGATTGATTACAGAGGTTATGAATTGATGAGATAAATGACTTCTTCAGGATGCAAATACAAGACCAGGCAATAAACACACATTGGTGCATATCAGTGCAGAACAATAATTGCAATTAACTTCAGTGTCACTGGCAATTTACCTGATACACATTTCAGGTGAACTGTCAGTCTGCTGCCAGCTGTACTGTGAAATTTAACCCTAAAATGCAGTCTTAAAGAGGGACCAACAAAATATAAACAGAAATCCCAATCTGATCACATGTGAGCATAATGAAAATTGTACGCTTGATGTATCTCTGAAGAAGATAGCTTCACCCATCTGTTGGCTTCTTGCCTTGCCTTGGCCTGCATTGCCAGCTGCCTTTCTTACCTGCCTCCTTTGCCCATGCTGGGCACTGCCACTTCAGTCACAGCCAATAGCTCCCTTCAGGATAATGATCACAGTAAACATGCATGAGGAACTGATCATGGGCAAGGCTGTTTCTTCCTTATACTCAGCTGCCTCTGTCACCTGTCTTCTTAACCTACTGGATCATAACATTCCAGCAACTGTACCAAAACCAAGGCCTACTTCTGCTTCCTCCTGCCCACCTGCTGAGAACATCTAATACTTTCTGCTACTTAACATGGCAACCTTGCTTGTGCAGAAGCAC
Organism: Pogona vitticeps; assembly: GCF_051106095.1. Classification (NCBI taxonomy): domain Eukaryota; kingdom Metazoa; phylum Chordata; class Lepidosauria; order Squamata; family Agamidae; genus Pogona; species Pogona vitticeps. The sequence goes on along the minus strand of NC_135787.1, from coordinate 139,212,113 downwards.
CATGGTAGGCTGGAAATGGTCCTGAGTGGTCCTGATCCGACCAGATAGGTGGGATATTAATTAATTAATTAATTAAAAAATAAATAAATAAATAAATAAATAAATAAATAAATAAATAAATAAATAAATAAATAAATAAATAAGATTTATATATACTTTGAGGTGTTGGCTTGCCTCAGAGTCTAGTTTCCTTCTCCTCTTCTTCCACTTCCACTTGCTTCCTCACTCTGTCAGCTGCCATCCAGCCCCCACCGCTGTCTTCCCTCACTGTCCTGAGGAGAAAGGTCACCTTTGGCTAACCACATGCCATGTTCCCATTCAGATTCCAAGCGAGTGGCTATCTGACAAGAAAAGTTTCTTTCTCCACCAGATAGATGTCCCAATGCCTTTGATCACCTATTTCTGCAACTTCCAGCTCTCGCCCTCCTGCCTCTGGCCATGTAGGTAGCCCAATACATTCCATGATTTTCTCATTTCTGCCACCCAAATTCCATGTTGCCTTTCCTGGCTCCCACCTTAAATAAAGTGAGACCACAACTATTCTTTCATAAAGGACCGAAGTCACTTTGCAGCAACTTTGGTCATTTCACATGATGTGCAGCGTGTTATTACTTCTTGCCTCATGTGATAGGCTTTGGAATGATAGACAGAGGATAACAATTAGACAGCTAATATACATCAGATGAGGCAGTGCAAGAATTCAAGAAAGAGATGGCCATTTAGCCAATGATGTTGTGGCCTACTATTTTAAAAATCCTTAAAATAGTTCTCAGACATCTAGCCTCTGTACCCATCCCTCCTAATATATATTGTGGAAGGGGACTTCTATATTTCTGAAACTTTAGAGGCATGTCATGCAGGCCATCTTTATACTATGTGTCACTGTCAAAATAATTCTTTGTAAGAAATATAGTGGGATAAGCCGAAGTGGGAAACACTACTTTTTAAGGGGGGCAACTGACCTTGCACAAAAATCACTACCCCTGTTCATCTGAAACTTGACAGCCTTGATTTCTTCAGAACAGAAAACACTGCATGTAAATTCCTTCAAAGTCTGCCCAGATTTTTTTTAAAAATATAGTTACTGGTGGTCCAAGTAACCATAATAATAATTGTGTGCCGTTGAATCAGTTCTGACTTATGGTGGCCCTTTTCAGGGTTCCCTAGGTAGAAAGCACGAAGAAACGTTATCATCCCCTTCTTTAGGGGCACCTTGGGACATGTGGCTTGTCCAAGGCTCAGAGACAGGTGCTGTTCTCAGGAGGCACAGTGGGAATGGAATTCCCAACCTCTTCCTAACTCACTGAGCTACCCAGCCAGTCCAAATAACTATAGGAGCACAGATATCCAAGAGAAAACAGGCATCCTCACCACTCTTGGTTTTTTTTCAAAGTGACCCACCTGTAAATTTTATTGGGCGTAGATAGCTTCCAGCTTCAGCCACTCCCTCCTCCTTTGAAGAAATAGTTTGTTCTTAATTGTTCTCCTTTATTTGCAGAGGAAACCAGGCCACCGATGGTGCCTCTGTCTTCGCCTTCAGCATCCTTGCATCCATAGCACCCTCTGCGGAGAGAGGGGAGGGCTATTATACTCTAGTCCAGGTTTTGTCCTGAAATGACTTTTGAGAAAAATAAATGTAAGTTTTTCTTTTTCCTTTGCCATGTGCATCCCAAGTGATTATTCCTAATTCATAGTGGTAAGCTCATCTTACTAGCCTGCTGCACTCTGCAAATATAAATACCGTCAATTCCTGCAGTCTTAGGGGCCATGAGAATATAAACAGTAAAGTACATCTGATACATATTATGTGGCTAAATCATGGCCTCATCAGGTTGCCACTTCCCTTGAGAATGAAACTCACACATATGCAGGGGATGTGTGTGTTTTTAAAGTATTTAAATCGGTGAGAACAGGACTTTGGAAATAATAACATACTGCAGTGTGTGTGTTTTTAAAAATAGCCAGAATAATAGGCACTCAAAAAACAACAACAACCCTAATCTACACGAGGCTCATTTCTCTCTCTGCAAAGTGGCAGAAGCTAAGGGCAGATGGAAGCCTACTCTTTTCAGAGTGCAATGTTTACAGCATGGAGATGCTGCCCGCAGGCCATCTGTTGTCTAACCTTCATCTACATGACTTTGGGGGTGGAGTGGGGGGGTAAAACTCCTTTTCAAAACGCCAGGAAAGCAACTGTTTTGTACATTTCCTACACATCTGAGGTGGCAGGGAAAAGCAACACCACCACATTGTGTTCAGCAACCACACCAGCGATGAGCTGATTGTTCTCATTCATATACGACTCAGTCCCATCCCTGTGCTGATGTCATGGCAACTCGCAATGCTCAGCTTTTCCCAAAGCATTGTAACCCTTCGTTGCAGGCAGCAGCATCAAAGGGAGCCAAAGAGCCCAAGTTCTTTTCAAGATTCTGAAAAATCAAAAGGTGGTGGTGATGTGAATATGGGCTCCATTTCCCCTCTTCTCACTGCACTCTCCAAAGATAGCTGGGTGTGCTTGCCGGGACTGACATGATCTCTAGGGAGTCCCAAAATTGGTCATGGCGTGGATTACATGATCTTTTGAAATCACTTCCATCTATCAAGGTTTTCTATATGAGGCAGCGAGAAATTGTCCCCAAGGACTTTGCATCACACAAAAGGTACTAGTCTTGTCTTTATTTATGACAGGGACTTTTGTTTTACAGTAATTGATTTCAGTTTAGCAACTGGCATCTGGTGCACATACACCTGTAATTAAGCAGTGGGCCTTTAATGAGGAGAACCTAGCTTATAACTATGTCCTCCACCTTCCACTTACATAATTATCACACTAGGCCACAGATTGATACTAGCTAGGAAAAAAATGAGCATGTTTTCTTGGCAGGGCCAGCAAAAGGATTTTATCCTCATCCTGTGAAAATGTGTTGTAACTAAATCCTTCCACCCTGAAAGTATAACTATAATAATAATGTAAATAAATAACAGTTTTTCGCCCTTTCAGGACCTCTGAAATCTGCTACCTGAGATCACTGCCTCACTCTGCCTAACGGTAGGGCTAGCCCTCTTTTGTTTTGCTGTCTGAGGCAAAGAACAAGAAGGCACCTCTCCCATTTCATGCACAAATGGCAACCAGATCAGAAGTTGAATCTTCCTTCAACATTAATGACTGGGGGAGTGTCCTCTACCACACCTGAAGGCAGCAGGTTATCTTGGGAGGCACAAGGAAGGATTGCTGCTCCCCAGGATCTTGCTGCTGCCTTCCAGCATTGGCTACCTGAGCTAACACCTCACTCTGTTCAACTGTAGGGCTACCTCTGCCCTAGGTTTTCCCAGTTAGAGTTCTCTGGTCCTAGAAGAGCCTCGGTATACTGGTGTCAGCTGGGGAGAAAAAGGATAATAATAACAATCTTTGCAATCAGTAAGATCTGTGTTTGGAGAGTGCCAATTCACCTGTGAGAGTAATTTTGGTGTCTTTTAAGATGTAGCTGTTTTGTCATCAAAGGCTTTAAAATAAAACAATTACAAGGAGAAAAAATCAGGTTCCTCTCAAGAGGAAAGGAAGCATCAGAGTAAAAAGATGAGTAAGAAGATGAAACAGAGGTCGAATGTCATCTGCAGAGAAGCAATTCTGATGCCAAGTAACCTCATGAAGTGGAGCCAACTGTGGAGGGAGTCTGCAGGAATCTGATAAGACACCTTTCATTTCCTGCCCCCCTCACAGCACATTATTGAAGGAACAGAGGGGGAACCTCAGCGTCTGTGCTTTTGAAAAAGCTTTGTGGGAAGAGACCTCTTTTGGATCTACTTCTCCTGTACAGATGCTGTGGCCATCAGACAGTCTAGCCTGAGGACAAAGACTGTGAAGAGTACAGGAAGTTGTGTCCTTGTGTTGATCCCAGGGAATTAAAAATGAAAAACAGCTAACATAAAATAATAATCTTAGTATTAAAATTAGTATCTAAACAGTACATTCTCTCTCTCTCTCTCTCTCTCTCTCTCTCTCTCTCTCTCTCTCTCTCTCTCTCTCTCTCTCTCTCACACACACACACACACACACACACACACACACACACACACACACACACACACACACTATTTGGGCACCATATAATCTGCCAACTCATTTGAAGGGACCATAGGGCAAAATGGAAACAGAAAATGGTGAATTACATAGATGACAATGTGGGTTACACTGAAAAGGCAATGAAGCTCTCTTTAGGTGTGCTTCAGACATATAGAGGCAACATGCAATGAAAGAGTACTAGCCCTGCTGTCTCTGTTATCATGTTAATCAGAGAAACAGAAACATCTACATTCCTGACTTGTTTTTGCAGCCTGCATTTTGAAACTCACTGTTATGAAACAAACCTGGCACAGACTTCTGCTATGACTTCTGGAAATATGTGCTTTTTTCCTGCACTATCGACATTATCTTGGTGCCTACTTTTAAGACGATTAGTATAGGTCAAACGTTAGCTTTTCTCTTATGTAAGGGCCACATGGTTTGTTTGCTTGTTTTTTCTGGACTCTGGGGGATACCCTGATAGCACCCGCCATGAAGCACCATCTAGATGCCAACATGAGCACTTAACATCAACATGGATGCTTAACATCAGCCAAGCAGGACTACAGATAACATTTATTTCCAAATAGCTACAGTTGGCTTTATCATTCTAGTGGGTGGAGTAAATTTTATTCACCATTCTCTAATAGGAGGATTTGCCACTTTCCCCCAGCCAATAGGAACCTTGAGTTTCAAAAGAAGGCAATGGGAGAGGGAAAATGGTGAATACCTGGAAGCCCTTTATTTGATGAATTGGGAGAGAAACCCCTGACTTGTATTTGCAGCTTGCATTTGGGAACTCACTTTTAAGAAACAGAATCTGCCGCGGCTTTGGGAACTTTTAATGTTCTTTTCTGCATTATCAACACTTTCTTGGTGCACAGTCTGGTGAAGACCAGTATAGGCTGAGAGCTAGCAACTTTATTTTTTAGTTTTTTTAAATGGTCTAATAAAGATATTACCAGCCCTTGCTGTTGTATTGTTGTATAAGGACCACATGGCTTTGTTTGTTTCTTTTATCTGAAGAAGGGGAGTCTGGCATATCCAGGTGGCAGGTAAACCTACTGTGAACTAAAACCTACAGCATGTTTGGCTCTCATGTTCTAAACATATCTGAACAGAGCTCTGTAATAGGACAAGGACAGCATCACTGTGGCTGTTGGTTAGACCCTTTACTAGGATCATAGGGACTCATACTCATGTTGCACCAGGTGACTGTAACCAGTCACTGTAGTTTTCTTTAACCTATCTGTCAGGGTTGTTATAAAGATAGAGTGAGGATGTATGATCTCCTTGATGGAATTCTATGGAAGAAAAGTCTTTCTTTGTTCATGGACAAATTAATTGCAGTACAATTAATAAGTATGTCAGATAATTTTCACAGGCAATATGAAAAGCCTTTGAGGGCAGCTAATATCCAGCCTTCCCCAGCACTTGTCGAGTGGCACAGAGTATGCTGACATAGGTGTGATGGTGCTTGTTCTTCTTTGCACTCACAAAGGATTGTGTTGATGTAAAAACCTCATTTTCTTAGGCTCTCTTTGATTACAGTTTCTATCAGTCCTAGGTGGAACAGCAAAAAGGTGAAGGAAGGTGGGGATTGCAGTTTAACAGCACCTGAAGGGCCACATATTCTCCATCCCTGTAATAAGGATTATGTGTTTTCCTTGTGATGGGCATGTGTACACTTTTAAAGTCATTACGGGAGAGTTTCACAGGATGATACTTTTTCAACAAAGGATTCCACCATGTCTCAAGCCAATGATTTTCAGAGGGCAGAATGGAATGTTTGCTTTTCTGAACAGTAGGAAAAAAGATCTCAGAAAGCAGGATTGTAGCCTAGTCTTGGACACGTTCACTTTCTGTGTAGAAGAATTTTGCTAGTAAATGGCAGCAGTGACTGGAATCCTGTTAAATAACTATGTGGGTGTAAACGATGATGATGATGTCATCAGGCTGCAATGTTACTCTTTAATTTAATTTAATTTGAGGTTTCCAATTCCCTCCCTTCAGGTTTTGAGGCTCCTTGGGGATCCCTTTTGCCCTTGGAAAACCTCAGGATGGGGAGGAGAAGGGATGGAAGCCTTTAATATCAGAAGATTACTTCTGGATTGCTGGCAGCAAACAAGATTCCAGTGGTAATAAGATCCAGTAACTATTTTCCAATATTAAAGCTCCTCCCATGCCAAGGCTCCCCAAAACTTCCCTGGGTAAAAAGAGAACCCCAGGGAGCATCAGAACCTGAAGGAGGGGTAGGAAGCTTTAAACTTAAGGAGAACATCACCAGCCGAGGATGATAGCAGTCATAATGCTAGTGGAGTGGTGCCAGCCAGATTTCAGGCAGTGAATCATACAGACTGCTACCTGCTACCAGCTCAGTCACTGAGGTTTCACCACATCAGAGAGGATTAGCAACCCAGGTACTAGATGTAGATAGTGGCACCTTTAACAGCAGCCAAAATCTAACCTTCAGTCTCACTAGGCTGCCATTACTACTGTCCACCCTGTTAGCTGGTTAACACTGTGTTGCTACTGGCCATGGTAATAAAAATGGAGACTGCCTTGGAAATCACCTCTTCTATTCTCTCTCTCTCTCTCTCCTTCATTAAGGGCCTGAGAGAAGTCCTCCATGGTCTCTCACCACTGGCTAAACCCACAAGAGATAATGGGAAGCCAAGAGCATCTGCAGGATGGCAGCATGCCCACTCCATTATTAAATGAATCTTTAAACAGATGAGTTCCTCAGATGCAACGATTGTTGCCCGAGACATTCTGCCTGTGGTTATTTGTCTATAAGAAAATATAGTTTTCCTGATTATTACAACCCTGGACAAACAGTAAAGCCAACACAGTTATCAAAAGTTTTGCAGACTGTCATACATCTCTGCCAGCTCTTTGGAGTCTGTAGGTCAATTGTCTTGAAATCTTGATCCAAGCAACCAATGTACATGTTTTCTTATAGGCAAATAACCACAGGCAAAGCTTCTCAGACAATGATAACTCATCTGTTTTAAGATTCATTTAACACAGGAGTGAGCATGCTGCAATCCTGCACTGAAAACGCAGACAGAAAAATATCTTGGGAATGGTTCAGGTATCACAGTTGCCAGCACGTTCCAGGACTCCTCTTTTTCAAACAAAAGATTCTTTCTGACAGTTAATTTGCAAACTCCTGGAAAACCAGGATTATGAGATGTTCTGATTACTACTTGACTTTTATGCACTCTTCTTGTGGTGGTTTTGAAGGTATTAGCTTGATGTAAGGTCATGGAATTTATTCCAACTGTGGGACTGTTGTTTAACAATCATCGCCTTGGGGTCATGTAATCTTGTGGGCAGGAAGACCCTAGTCGGTCTTTAATTTTCTCTTTATGCTTTCTTCAAATTAATGATCCACACACACACTAATAGAAGGGAGAAGACTGCAAAAGGATTTTGATATTTTTGGGTTAAATAGGGAAGAGAAAAGAGTAGCAAAAACCAGGCAGCCACATGGCTCTTTCTTTCTCTAAACAGAAGAATTTCAGAAGGAAGACAAGCATGATCATCAACTATGCAGCAAATGCAAAATCTCTGTGCTCTAAGAAGCTCTTAAACAGTGGGCATCCACTATCAAGAGTAAATTCATTTTCTACAGCTTGAACAAGTTTCCACTTACCAAACACTAATGAGGGCTACAATTTCTAAAGGATAAAAATTCACTGTGATCAAAAGTTTCTCTTGATAAAATATTAAATATTCTGTAGGCAAAGTGGGATGATGTTGATACTACTGTGATCATGATGTCTCTCTGTGTGCATGTTTTCCTCTCTTCTTTTCAGATCCAGTAATATTTATGACTCTGACAGCCTAATGCCCAGACCTTCTGGGCCGGCAAAGAAGTTCTTAGAACTCAGCATATCTGTCACAACACTGTTGCACCATCTACAATTCTTGACATTCCACCAGTGTTGCAAAGATGTTATGGCAGAATTTCAAGCCTGTACACTGCAGCAAATGTGCATGACTAGGATATTAATGCACATAGGAAGTGGTATAAATATATGTTAACAAAGATCAGCTCTGCCTGTACGCTTACCAGTTGCTGAATGTTTAATAAATGTAGTTCTCTCAAGAGAAGTAATAAATGCACAGTTCAAATATGCATGTTTAATTTGAACTGCAGTCAGTTTTAAAAAGCAGGCATAACAACCCAAAATGAACAAATGGCCATGATCTAACCAAAGAAAAGTATCCGTTTTCTTGTGTCTTTTACTTCCTGAGCAGTCATGCATTGCAATTATGTGACATATATCCCGTGTTGTGCATTCTGACATGTTTTTGAATTACCGTAACATTTCCCCAAATGTGATGCGATATGACCAGCTACACTTTGGTACCAGAATATTTCCCTCTGGGTTGTTTATGTCTCCGGGGGCCCGTCCCCCTCCTTTTAAAATAAATTGTGTTACATCAATGGTTTGGCAACATCTCCTTGATGGGCAAGAGTTTCTCTGCTATGTTTGTACCTCTTGCAACAGAGGAATTCATAGTGAGGCTTTGTTTTCATTGCAACTCTACCACGAGGTCCCCAAGAGGAAAACATGAAAGGGCTCAGGGGGAGGTGCACCACCTGGTGGAAGGACTCACAAATAACTGAAGCGCAGAGGTCAATGGCATACCTTTTCCAATGCATCAACACCCCACTAGCTAAAATTAAAATAAAATAAAATAAAATAAAATAAAATAAATAATTAATAATAATTAACTATAACAATTAATAATGCAGGCAAATGACATCATTGGTAGAAGCAACACAAGGCAGCGTGCCAGAAAAAGTATGGGTACAGCCATGCACACTGAATGCCACTGTAAAATTGTTGTGTGATCAATCCTGTAACAAAAAAAGTAAAAGCCTCACAGCAGGTCGGGTTTGATGCGGAGATAGCACAGAGGCACACCAAAAGGTTCACTAATGGCCTTGCACCATCAGACCACAAAATAAATAAACAAATAAAGTGAAACCAATGAGGAAGAACTGGGAAACTTTTCACTGGTGTGACCATGGCCTCAGAAATATAACATTGTTATAAGAGTATACACACCTACCAGTTCAGACATCTAAAGTGTTTGTGAGGTACAAACATTCTTTTGGAAAAATATATGAATTCCAAGGTCAGAAGGCAGAAGAGAAAATAAAAGGAATCACTTCTTGATTTAATTTATTGATGTCATTTCTTACTAGTCAACACAGTGTTAATTTCTGCAAGTAACAAAACACCACAGTATCTGCTATTCTATTTCATGCATTTTCCCCCCTGCACCACAACAAGTTGTCAGAGCCCATTCTCTCTGTGGCACTGTGCAGGTCTCATGTTAATATATGTTAAGCCATATTTACATCAGCATTTACAAAAAACATCAGATGGCAGACTTCATTACTCTTGAGTGCATTCCTAATGTTGGCTCTTTGGCATTCCATAGGCTTCAGCCGAAGGGCTGGCTGTTCCACCAACACTGCATTTTAACCTTTGCTCTTAAAAAGATGAAGGGCACGATTTTAATCAGGTCTCAATTTAGCTCTAATTATAAAAAAAACATAATTAGGAATTATCGCCTAATTGCAATTACTTGAGGAGGAAGTCTCATGTTCCTAAGCAGTGACCCATGCTACATTATCATTCTGGTATTATGGATTTGTATTTGCATTGGGAAGATGGCCAGCAAAATTAAAAGGTAATTAACATGCTTCTTTGAAGTCCAGTTGTCAAAGTCATTGACACTGTAGATCAGTAAATTAGAATCAAACTATCACTACCATTGCATATTAGAAACCTTTAACCAAAACAGTGACCATTAATTTTATTTGTGTGTTGATGGCACATCCAGCCAGCCAGAGAAGTTCTAAACCAGGGGCAGACAATGTACGATGTACCTGATACATCTTTGTTTCCCCCTTCCCCTAAAAGAGATTATGTTGCTGTTTGAAGACCATCATCCAGTTCCCAGAAAGGATGAATAATAAGGATCTGAAATAATATTTACCATATTCAGCTTGTAGAGAACACATTTGTGTGTTCATGCCACATCCATCAGTCAATAATGTCTAAATCATGTTATTTAAAAGACATTTCTCCTTTCAAAATAGATGAAAACGACAGTGTTCTACCTCTTCTACAAGTTAGACCATCTAATGTTTCAAGGCACCACCAAAGTAGATTTTTTAAATACCTGCAAGTAGTCTGATACACTATTGCAATTTTTAGAAGCAAATCTATAAAGAAATGTTTCATATAATACAATAGGCACAAGTCTTTATAATAAATAGAAAACAAATTCATACAAAACAAAAGCACGTTGAGCACCGTTGGGGTAGGGTTGTCTCTCTTTCTTGTTCTAAAGACTATGTAAACTGCCACTTACAAAAAAAATGAACAGTGAACTCTCTCTATAATTTCATGTTTCAGTCCTTTGAAGAGGAACATTATTAAGTTAAAGGAGTATCCTTCTGTACAGCAGGCTCCCTTACTGGTTGCAACGGACTTGGCTGCTCATGTAGATGAGCATGAAGATTTTCAGATGTTAGGAGGGAAGAATTAAAGACGATCTCACTTAAATCTGACTTGATGGATATCAAGTGTGGGTCATCGTAGCTCAAAGGCTCTTCCGTTAAAACTTGTGTGTTCTCTCGTGTCATTGCCACATCAGACGGTGACTTCCTTTTCATTCGTGTGTACGATCTGTCAAGGTTCTCCATGCCTTGATCAGTTTTCTGAAATCGTCCGAAGAACCAGATAAAGAAACCAAACAAAGCAAAAGCCAGTAGAGATGGAATGAAGGCCAAGCATTTGACATCTAGGCTTGCACCAATGTATCGGCTGTGCAGGAACATATCTCCTTCAGCGTAGGTCCTGTTGGTCAAAGGGTTAGTGTTGTTCGACCTCCATTCCCAAGACAATTTGGTTCTGTTGAGATCCTTTAAACTTTCTGAGTCTTCCACAGTGTAGATTTTTTGCCCAGGACCAATATACTGACCATATTCATCAGGTTTGTAAAACATTTGATTCTTCCACATGTTCAGATCCAAGATTAACACAAGAAATATGATGCCATAGTTAAACCATTTGCCTGTAGCAGAAAGAAAAGCAATAAAGAAACATTATTATTAGATAAGTCATGTTTACAAAGACAGGAACTGAAACAGTACAGAAAAAGTCACTTAAAAATAATAATAAGAGAGCCCTTTCAATTAATTTGCACAATGAAGTTTTAATTGAATTCTTAGAGTCAGATTTGTAACTGAATAAGTTTTACTATTTCAGAATGATGTCTAGCCTTGTAATAAGTCATTTGGGAATATAAGTCACTAGCACAATCACTGAATTCATGCAGCCATTTATAGGTGACCTGTGGGTTAAAAGCACAAGGAAATAAAGTGTAGATCAATATGCTGAAAGAGCAGCCTTTTAAGAATTTTAAAAATAGTTACACAAAAATACTTCCCCAAAAGGAAAAACCACACCAAAAGGGCTGTCCTATAAGTTACACATCATCTAATCGTAAGTTGCTACTAATCATGCATTCATGTAGAATTAGTACTGTGGTGAAAATGAGCTTTCATGGAACTTGGATCAAGGAAGGTAGGAGGCTACCAAGCAGCAGACAACAGATGTGCAAATATTGTTGTCAAGGATCCAGTCGCACATGCTACACGGCTGATGAATTGTATTCCTCATTCTTGACTCAGCTGATATGCTTTGGACATTTAACTGTTGACATCTATTTATCTCTTTCTTCATCTTTCCCTTTTACTATTCCAAGTGATGTTATCTACTTTCCTCCATATCTTCTTCTCCAGTGTCATGTTCCCTTAATCCTAATATGAATTGAACACACTCTTAGACTACATGGGCTAGAGTTGGCATTTATGCAAATACTGTTAAATAAATGGTTTATGCCAGCATTCATTTAAGGTCTACTCAATAGACCTAACAATTGGGTTTTGCCCAATATGTTCCATAAGGGGTCAGTCTGTTGTAACAGATGGAGTGTTGGACAGTCAAGAGACCTGGATTTAAATCCAAGTCAGTCATAAAACTCTCTAGGGAGTAGGCTGGCAATGGTCAACTGCTTCTTGATCATCTCATATATGTCAAAACCCTGTGAAGGTCATTGTAAGTCAAAAGTGACTTGATGATACCTAACAACAAGGTTTACTTTTTACAAACTGCTGAATACAAGGGACCACATGATCACTTCTTTTTGTTAAAGTGTTCCTAAGTGAATCCACTCAGGTTTTGGTGCCTAGGTTTTGGATGACCAGGTAGAGGTACCTAAGTGTCTAAGTCCTCCCTAATGTCATGCCAGCACACTCTGTAAAGTAGCTGCAGTTAGCCACAGCAACTCCACTTGCATGTGGATAAAAATCCAGAAGGGTCTTGGTCTAAAAAAATAGTAGGTGTGTCTAGGTGGCACAGATATATCAGAGAGAATATTTAATTAATTGGTTTAATCTACTAATATTTGCCACATTCCAAGTGCCAAATTCCATTAACATGACAACTTATTAAGATCTTGATTAGTGTAATGCTTACTCATGCCTTTAATAGTTTTAGTTGATCTGTAACGAGCAGTGACAAGAAGGAAAAATTTTGAGCAATGGCCAGGAGAAGCAGAAATGTTGATTCTACATGAGAGGGAAGGAATGGGATGCACTTGTGTGGTAGTGCATGAAAATGTCCAGCATATTTTCAGAAGCACTTAAAATGATTTTCTTTACATTAAGAATGCTCCATCTTTGATTTACCACGTGATCTAGTAGTCACTTGTTGCTTTATTACATTATTGCACTGGATCAGTGCCCTCTAACTGGGATAAAGACACTTAAACTTGAGTCTTCTAAAATCTTAACTATTCAAGATTTTCTGACTTAAATCAGCACAATGCCACTTTAATTGTCATGACTTTATCTTAGGAAATCCTGAAGTAAGGGCTCTCAACACAGATAATTAAAATTATATACAGTGACCCTCAGTCACTCTTCTCAGGTTACCATGAAAATTGTGAATTAAGGAAGTTCATTAGTGCTCTCCTGCAGAGAATTCTAATTACCTTGCCAAAGTAAAAATCCCATAATTCCCTAGCATAAAGGCATGACAGTTGAAGTGGGATCAAAATGATATAACTGTATACACCATGTAATAGTCAGCATCTACAGAAGGCAACAAAAGTAAATTCCAAGTTCCTCATTTGATGCAGAACATGTCTATTATTCAATTTCAGGGCTGAATATTCCATGGTGGTGTATATTCTGGTGCAAAAATCTTTGAGAGCTATATACAGTCTCTAGGCCTTCCATTCCCTCACCCTAAAATTAAGAAAAAGGCTCAAATGGAGGGGCTGTTCTTGTTTTGTCTGACTTTCTAGAAGCATGTGCTCAAAACGCCGCTCTTCTGTTTTCTCCCTCATCTCAGCTACCCTGACTGCAAAAAGCATCAAATGTTCCCATACCACCAGAAAGCATTTTCCAACATGTTTGCAAATATGCAATCCTGTACACAGATGAACAAAACAGGAAGCCTTCTGAGATTTCTGTAACAATCGCTCTGCTTGGATTACTTTGTTTTTACCTTTGACCTTTCTATTTTTGCCTGCAGGGTCCTGGGGGCACCTCTGTGTCTAGAGTGCTCCAGACACGCATCTTCTGCTTTAGCGGACGCTGTCAGCCTCTCAATTCAAATGACAAGTACCAGTGAGATACTTTTCAGGGCCTGAGAGAGAAATTACTTACATCACTGGATACCTGAATCAGTGCAGTTTATTCTGTTGTTGTCATGTACCATCAAATGCTTCTGACTTATAGGGACCATATGAATTAACTACCTCATGAAGTATGTATTATTAGCAGCCCTGCTTAGAACTTGCAAAAAGGAGAAGGCCTTCTCTGTTGCTGCTCCCAGACTTTGGAACTCCCTCTGACAGGAAGCCAGGTTTTCTCTTCAGGCAAACTTTCCCTCAGTGGTGTTTTTAATGGACTCTTATGCCTTATTGCTTTTTTAAAACCACTTTTAGTGTGGTATTTGCTTGATTCTTTTTGGTACTTGTATACTTACTGTTTTTAACTTTAGGCAGCCAGTTACTAAAGGAAAACTTGACAGAAGAGAAAGGGCTTCACCTGCTTGCAGAAGGACAGCAAAGTACAGTAAAAGCTAAGCTATCTTAGAAGATTCCCTGGAAAAGAACCCTGATGTTGGGAAAGTGTGAGGGCAAGAGGAGAAGGGGACGACAGAAAACGAGATGGTTGGACAGTGTCATCGAAGCTACCAACATGAATTTGACCCAGCTTCGGGAGGCAGTGGAAGACAGGAGGGCCTGGCATGCTCTGGTCCATGGGGTCATGTGAAGAGTTGGACATGACCAAATGACTAAACAACAACAAAGCTATCTTAACTCAAGATTGCCCATTTTTGTATGACTCCCAATAGCCAGAGTCCTGTTGTTGATTTACATTGATGTGTCTTATTGCATAAATCATTGTAAACAATTACTGCTAATAAGTTGCCATGTGCATTTCCAGTCATGTGTAAGTCATGAACTAGACTTTGCACACAGCTAGGAATGTGAGCTTATCGATTAGTGGCAATTTACCACAACAATCTACAAGATTATGGTTATGCCACTGTAAATCCACAGCAGGATTCTAGCCAATGTTTCTTGGTATTATTGTTTTTCCAGTAAGCCTTGTATTCCCATGATATGCCCATAATATTGTTTTTCTCCTCACTTTTGTTTTTTGCTTCTAGTGAGCATCAAGATTGATTTGATTTAAAATCCAATTATTTCTCTCTCTCTCTCTCTCTCAATCTCTTTTGTGGCCCATGGTGTTCAAAAAGCTATTCTCCAATAGCATATTTTGAATGAATTGATTTTTCCCCATCTGCTTTTTTTTTATTGTCCAGCTCTTATTTTTGGACAGTAATCAGGAGTGACATTATACGGATGATCTTGTCTTGGTTTCCAGTGACATGTTACTACACATAAGGATATTTTCTAATTCCTCCATAGATGCCATTCAAAGACTCATTCTTTTGATTTCTTAATTGCAGCTTCCATTTTGATTTATGATTGAACCAGGGTGTGGAAAGTCCTTAATAATTTTGATTCTTCTTTGTCAACATTAAAGTAGTATAGTTTTTTAACAAACATTATTTTCATCTTCTTAACATACAACAGTAATTCTACTTTTGTACTTTTTTCTTAACCTTCATCAATAGTCATTGAAAGTCTTTTTTATTTTCTGAAAGTGATATGGTGATTAGGGGATTTTCATATTTATACAAAAGGAAAAAAGCACATGAAACGATTTTTTAAATTTTTGTGTTCTTTAGTTGTTTTGTAAAATGGAAGCTCTGAAGCAGAAATAATTTACATTTACAAAAGGATACACTAAAGTTTTGTGTATTTTTTTGGGTTTTCCTCTTTCATTCAAGCTTTCTTTCTCCCTTTGTATGTTAGATCATCTGATAATTTATTTATCCAATAAGGTCACAATAGCTATTGCAAAGACATGGTGATGTGACCAACAAGGACTCAGTAGCCAATGAGAAGATCAGTAGGAGGGCGAATGTTGAGTCTGTAGAAGGGCCAGGGTCCAAGTTAGGAGTGCCCTTTTTGATTTACAGCTCCTTGGGCAGGGGAATCATTGTTTGCTGCCGAGCACTTAGTGCCCTCCATCTTGCTTTTACTGCCTACTTGCATCTCCATCTTGGATCCTCTCCTTCTTTGTTCTTTTTCCTTGATTTTTTATGGGACCCCTCCCCTCCCAATGTTTTGGCCGAATTATTTAAGACACTAGCTTGGAGCAAAGGAGGTTCTAGCCAGGACAATACGAAAAGAAAAATCATGGATGTGGGGCTTGGGAGTAGTTGTTATTTCAGGCCAAAAGGTGCCTGAGTGGTGCCTGTGACCACTTGAAGAGTATGTGACCTAGTTAACATAAAAATAAGTAGAAAGGTCAGCACCTCCTGGGAAGGGAAATCACAAACAGCACCTATGCAACGTCTCTATGGTATTTCACATCACTTCTTTGTGTTATGTGGTGGGAGAACTTGTTCACCTTTCATGTGATGCTTGATTTGCTATACATTTGATCTCACCAGCTGGGAAAGAAGAAAATCACACACAGAAATAAAACATATACAACAAGGTATTGTAGCCCTTTTTGAATATTTATTTCAATGTGATCTTAGAATCAGACGCATTATGTCTGAAGAAATGAACTTTAATCTGCAAAAGATCATACTGAAAAAATGTTATGTTTAAAGGTACCACAATATGTTTATCTGCATTTGTTTTGCTTGTCCCCCCCCAGACCAACTAAGAGGGCTACTTCTCTGAAATCCGCACACTTAAAATAAAACAGAGTTCTGTCAAAAGGAACAGTGAAAAAAAAGTATACAGAGCAAAGAAAGGAAATATTGGGGGGGGGGCTTTATACCTTCTACAATTCCTCATTTATTCCATAAATGTTAGATTAAATACATTCATTCTAGCTCAGCTATAATCTATGTAACATACATAAGAGAAAATCTGTTAGATCCAGCAAGAGTTTCTTCTGAATAAACAACTATAGGATCAAACAGCACACAATTTTTCTGATGCTTAACAACGGATAATTCTATGGTTTTGTAACAGGTGAATGCCGTACTTTGCTTGCTAAAAGAGAATGAAGTGACTTCTCACTGAAACGCTGTTGTCACAGAATGCTGTTATATATTTACATTCAAACCACCGGACTTACAAAGGTCTGGTGCTGTTGGATAATAAATAGATTTTAAAGAATCTAGGTTAGCTCCTAAATGTATTTTAACAAGGAAACAGTTGGAGAGGGGATAACTAAACTTACTTTTAAGTCCTACAAATCTCCCTTGGTACCATGGAAACTAGGCTACACTGTGTATTTACATAAACTGCTGCCTAGGAAAGAAAGCACACACTCTGCAATGAGCCATCTGTCAAGGGAAATCCAGATGAGTTAAGCAGATGCAAAAACGCAAGTTCCTTCTATGTACACAGATAAAAGCAAGAATGGAAACGGCACACAAAAAATATTTAACATGGACTAAAACACACATTTGGTACTCTGCTATACCAAGGAATTTAAAAAGAAGAAGTCAGCAATGTATTTCAAGCTCAGGAGATGTTCCCAAAGATAAAGTCATAATGGTGGATATGGCGCAACTGGCATAATTGCTGTCATAAAACAGACCAACTAAGCAATGGACAATCATGCGTTGTTACTTTGCACTGGGTGTAACCTGGATCAGAGTCCAGAAACATTTAATTTATCCTAATTCAAAGCTTCCTATTCCCCACCTCCCAATGTTAGGTTCCTATTGCGTTGGGGAAGCCTCTAAAGGTAAAAAACCTTAACTAGTTTGCTTTTGCTATGAAGTATAAAAGAGCTAAAAGTAACAATTCAAGGTGGGGAGGAGAATAAAACTAGAGGCAACAGCTAATAGAATAATAGAATATAACTTTTATTGAAGAGGTCTTCAGACTGTTTCAAATACACCATACACAATATACTAGGGGCAACAACTAATGGTCTGAACATGAGTCAGGAAAAATTGCAGAAAGTATACAACATTTTCCACTTTTTTCTCTGAAAATGTTGATATTTGGGGGGGACCAAATGAAGTTCTTGAGTGTTCATGAGAGCTTCTGAGTGACCTGCTTCCAAACCAAAGACTTGCCAGATGTTCACTTCCCTATGGAAGACATACAGAACACATAGGAAGACACACCCCAGTTTGTATCCAGGTCTGTAAATCAACTCTGCACCTCAGATGACTTCTTTCAGGACACCTTGCAAAGCTCTAAAGACCCAACCAACTTATTGTCATGTCAACACTGAGTCCCTGGTTCAGGATCTGGAAACAATGCACAGCTATTTCTTCCAAATAAATAGAAGATCATTCAGGAGCAACAGCTACCAATCTCTTCATGGAATGTCTTTTAAAAGACTGTTGGGTTTGGTCTTTGAATGGCTGTTGTTCTGGGAGAGAAGGCATGAAGTTAAAAAAACACACACACAACAACAACAACCCTGTTGTTATGTGCTGCCAAGTTGCCTCTGACTTATGGTGACCCTATGAATGAGAAATCTCCAAAATGTCCTGTCCAAAACACCTGTGCTCAGTTCTTGCAAACTCAAGACTGTGGCTTTCTTTAGAGAGTCATTGTATTTGGTCTTCCTTTTCTCCTACCTTCAACCTTTCCCAGCCTTTTTGAGTTTTCTAGAGAATCCTGCCTTCTCATGATGTGCCCAGAATAGAACAGCCTCTGTTTCAACATTTTTGCCTCGAGAGATACTTCAGGCTTGATTTGCTCTAGTATCCACATGCTCATCTTCTGCTAATCCAAGGTATCAGCACCATATGTTAAAGAAATCATTTTTCCCCTGTCAGTTTTTTTCCTGTCTAGTTTTCACACCCATAAATGGTGATTAGAAATATGAGAGTATGTATGATCTTGGTCTTCATCTCCAGTGACACACCCTTACGCTTGATCATCTTTTCTAATTCCTTCATTGCTGCCCTTCCTAGTCAGTCTTCTTCTGATTCTTGGCTGCAATCTTCATTTGGATTGATGATGGAACCAAGGTATACAAAATCTCTATTTCAATTTCTTCATTGCAAGTGCTAAAGTTGTGTCGTTCTTATGTAGTCATGAATTTTGTCTTCTTAACATTCAAAATGCAGTCCTGCTGTGGTACCTGATTTTTCATGTTCCATAAAAGTTGTCTCAAGTCACTGCTGCCTTCTGCCAGTAAGATGGTGTCATCTGAATTTTTAAATTATTGATGCTTCTTCAACCAATTTTCACTCCTCCTTCACCTGCATCTAGTCTTTCTGTATGAAATGTTCTGCATACAGATTGAACAGAAAAAGGGATAAAATGCACCCATGTCTGACACCTGTGCCTATAGGAAACCATTCTGTCTGTCTCTATTCTGTCCTAATAGAGGTCAGGACAATCAAGTGCTGAGGCACTCCCATTTCTTTCAAAACATCCCATAGTTTCCCATGATTCACAGTTGACGGCTACTGATCTTCTGAAATTCTTCTAAAATGAACCCATAAGGCTACACTGTATGTTTCATTAATGGATGCTGCAGTTTTGACAAAAGCAATGGTCAGGCAGGTTTGGGTAGTCCTGGGGATATGGCTCAAAAAAGTAACTTTTGCAACATCTGGATAAAACAAAAATCAGTGACAAAGATCTACAACATAATAGGAACTGCTGATAGACTGTGTTGTTGTCATTTATTCAGCATATTTTCCTGGTTTTTTGGATTCCCTCTCTCTGTCTCCTTGATATAAACTCTAAAAATCATTGTGCCTGCAATTAACAGTTTATAAATTTCCAAAGTTTAGGGACAAAGCTCAAAACCAAGCATTGATTTAAGAACAGATGGACCCAGGAAAGCCCACCCAAAGGGAATTTCTCATGCTGACTTGATGCCCTTTACGATTCTCCTAAAAATGGCACAGCGCTGAGATACAGCAGGCTTTTGCAATTCCCGTGATGTGACATGCATTCAAATAGGCTGATTTATGTAGCAAATCTAATAAATAGAACTTATTAATTCTGAGCTGGAGATGGGGGGGGGGGAGATCCACATTCTCTATTCATGTGTTTGTTCCCCTATTAAATTATCTCCTTCACCAAAAGAAATAATTTAAAAAAAAAACTCCATCAATTTGCTCTGGAGAAAGAAAATGCAGGTTATGAACAGCGGCCAATCATAGACAGTCTGCTTTGAAGAGGCCTGTGTAATGAAAATAAAGAACTATGCATTCGGACTGCCATAATAATTTATCTCACTGCCCACTGTATTTCCTTCATGGCCAAATTATCCGCACTGCCATGGCGCTTCCTACCTCATTTAGAGTGCTACGTTGACCATAAAAAGTTTTAATATATCGTTGCTGTTTTAATTAGTAACACTTTTAAACAGTGCAATTTACACTGTTGATTTCCAGGCTTACATTGCCATATGTTACTTTTTACATGTTAAGAGGGTATATATAACACACACACCCCAATCATTCAGCCAGTACATAAAGGAGAACTAATTTCATACAGGCTACCTATGTCCTTTCATGCTAGCATACCAGTCATACCTTACAAACATCTGAATGTACTGCACCTAGGAGAAGGAACTTAATTGGAAGAACACAGAGTTCTAACTCCTGTCCTCTGAAGGTGCCACCCACAGAGACTGGCAAAACGTTTGGAAGAAAAGCCTCCAGAACAGGGCCAAGCCTGAAAAACTTACAACAACCATTAATCGGGAGGCTTTGAAGTTTACCTAAACTTAACTTCATCTGATCTTCCTGTTCTTGCCCCTATACTATCCAGGAGCTTTCTTCTGAGGAGGAAGCTTGGGTGGAGCTACGACTTCTAATTTAGGCTTTCCTCCCAAGTCCATCACATTCAGTAGAACTCCATGAATGGAGAATTATGGTTTCTTCAAGCAAGAAAATCCAAAATAAAAAAACCCCACAACCCATCTCTTGTCCCATGCCCCCACCCAGGGAGAAACCTTGGGACAACTGTATTGATCAGCTACACATTTCTCTGTGTTTAAGCCTTTTAAAGCTCAAGTTCTTTCCACCACAAATATAAATAAACTTGAGTCTTCAAGTAGTCTTAAAAATAGATCTAAACAAATTCCCCACCCACCCAACCCCCCTGTACCAAATCCAGTAGGCACACAGCATGAAGAGGACTCTATTATACAGAACTGCTGCATAACTGTTAAAGATCAAGAGCTTCTTGGAAATGGAGAAGCAGCAACATTCAGGACTACGATGGTTGAATGAAATGAGATGTATAAAGAAATTTAAAAACAGATGACATCTTCTAAGGTTTCTACAGTTTTGAGATTTTGACTGACAGTTTTCAAGATTTAAAACCATAATGGTGTGCAAGGTTTTGAGAGCACATGTCTCGGGGTGTTACTAAAGTTTATGGGTCCTTTTAAGGAGAAAGCCAGGGTAAAAATATTGTAAATAAATAAATTTATGAAGGAAGGTGGGAGACTCTATAGTGCCTTGGGATATAATTGAGGAGGGAGGTTCTAGGGACTTTCAAATTGAGATTATCAAGTGATATGATGGTGTTAGATTTCATCTAGTGCAGTCAATAGGATCCAGAACCTGGAAAGGTAGAAATATAATTCTAGGAATTATAAAACCCTGAGAATAAACCCAGAGCTACTCAGTTCAAGCTCACAAGCTTCTCAGTGCAAAATAGACAGCTGTTTGGTAGCATTTTTATTATCAAGGCTGCTTTAAGATCCTGGATTAGTTTTCAAGTCTTTTAACTTTCAGAGCTTTCTGAGTTCCTCCTAATCATACATAATGGTTATAGCAAGATTATTAATTTGCTAAACAATGATTAGTTACATAAGTTATTCCTGTAAGAAACAAATGGGAGAACTGAACTGAAATGACACTTATTCAATTTTTGCCATTTTTTCCAATAATTTCATTTGTCTCTCATAGGATTGGGACCTGTTGAGAACCAAGTGACTATCTGAATTCCAAAACAAGCTTCCAAGTGTTACTACTGGGAGCTGAATTTGTCCTTTCCTATGGTAGATTGAGTGGGAGCACAGGCTTCCCCTTAGCTACTATCTAACATGAAAAATGAGCATATTAATTGCACTGGCACAATTAATGTCCAGTTTTTCCAAACCCCAAAGACTCTGAAATTCGAAACAGTGCTTAACATTAAGAACTGTTTTTTCAATCCTGTTATTTGCAGGATATCTTTCTCTCTCCTCTTGAATGTCAGGAAAAATTGCATTTTTTATTCTGCTTCTAGAAGCACTATATATTTCAGGCAGTCTTTGATGATAAAAAATGGGAGGTTCAGGAGGAGATGGGAGACTGGTTTGAATGCAAAACACACTGGCTGAAATCCTGTTTCTTAGCATAGTAAGATGCACTTGAGTATGACCATTTGAATCAATGGGCATTTGGTGAATCAAATCCTCTGTAAATTCCATTGAGTCAACTAGGTCTACTCTAGATAGTAAAGTAACTCTCAGCTAGAGTAGGCCCATTTGAATCAATGAAGCTTGAGGAGGAATTAACTCACTAAATCTCCACTGATTCAATGGGTTACTCTAGTATAATTTAATATGCTAAGCAGCAGGACCGCAGCCACTACATCTTTCTTAATGGGTGCTGAATCCCAAGTGAAAATAGACATCCAACCTCTGGCATGAGAAGGATAAGATACAATTATATATCTCTGAAGAAATTGTATAATGCAGTGGTTGATTTCTGGATTGTAGTAGTTCAGAATAACGTTTATTTTATTTTACAAAGATTTATCATGCAGAAGCGGTAACCAATGAATGTTAAATAATAATAATAACAGTGTGCTGTCAAGTCAGTTCTAACTTAAGGGTTTTTCTAGTTACAGAGTAGCCAGAAATTCCTTTTTCTGGGGGCACCCTACGACTGTGAAGCTTGCCGAACACTACATAGGCTGGCTCTTCTGGGATGCACAGTGGGGAATCAAACTCTCACCTTCTGGCCCTGCAGCCAGATGTCTATTGTTACGTACCTGTTATATGTATGTGATACTCCTCCTTAAAAATCCTTTTGAAATAAGGCAACTTAAACTGAAAGTGTGCAGCAGGCAAGCCGGGAAGATTTACATCAACATCACCCATGAAATGTGGAAATTCCCAGTCCTGATGAGAAATAACAGAAAATAAAATGACAGAAAATTATTTGTCATCTAAAACATTTAAACTATTTAAAATAAAATAAATATTTAAAATATTTAGCTATCATATTGCTCATTTGTGGAAAGTGGTTTGAAAACTAAAGTTCTGATTTCTCAATCTGCGTATTTGTTTTTTTAGATATGGGTGATTTCTGCTGGGGATCACTGTGTATAGAAGATCTATTTCCCTCCTTATGGAAACATCAGAAGTTAGAACTAGGCACCTTCTAGAAATATCCAAACTGAAGACAGTGTCTATCTTTTTCTAACAAACATATATACAGATAAATATCTGGTGGAATTCTCTGGCGGGTAGAGATAATAATAATGATGCCAGTGTGGATTACCTTTTCCAACATGTCAGTCCACTACTGCACCCCTGTACTACCATTTGCAAAACTGGAAAATCCAGCAGAAGAAATCTACTAGTTCACTGTTTTCTGTTGCTAGTGGTATATTTAGTCCCAAGTTGCTTACTTCTGTATTACATGTTTAGTCCTCCTTCAGAAACTCTGCGGTGGCACTCAAAACAGCAAGAAAACCGACAAAGATTACTGCCTATATGTTTACTTAATCAAAAGCCAACCAGAATTCTGGGAGGTACCTGCATAGCCAGAGATTATTTCTCCCACAAGCCCAGTATTGCCTAACTTGACTGTCGACAGTTCTCCAAGGTCTTTCAAGCAGAGGACTTTTCCACCACTGATACCTCACCTTTTTTCTTTCCATTTTTCAAGGGAGAGGCAAAGGATTGAACCTGGAGCCTTCTTTGTGTTATGCCTGTCCTCCCCTATTGAGCCATGGACACTCAGAACCATGCAGATTTTTGAGAAGCAAAAGAGGAGCTGTGAAGGTGACCACCACCACTGGAAGTTCTTCAGCTGAGTTCTAAAGGGGCTCTTTGGCTGAGACAGTAAACTTAATGAAGGACACAGAAATAAATTATCTCATTTTCTACCCTTGTAGCTCCTGAAAAGTTTCTCCAGAAGTTCTGGAAGTCCTCCTTAAGAACGTAAGAAGTGTAGCAAACTGTTTAGGAAGGGGAGAATCCAACAAAATTGGCTTCTAACTCTAAAATATGTTTCCTTAAGGAAATTCACAGGATGAAAATTTCCCACCCTCTGCTCTATCCAGCAAGACCGATATCCTATCTGGCATGATTCAAGAGGGCCCTTCCACTTTTTAGAGAGACTTTTGAGGGGTCACAAGCTGCCACACAGGGAGTAAATGGAACACTCTTCTGGTAAATTTCCTGTGTTGGGATCTAAATCCTACATTCTTTCCTTCCAGTCTCTCAGTCCTACTCTCTGGTTTGACAACCTGAAAGAGATGGGAAGCAGTGATAATTGCATGGATATTAATTGGGAGTCCAAAGAACAGGATCACCCAAGGGAAATCTAGTAAGTACTAATCCAATTCTTAAAATATGTATTTTAAATTTATCCAGCACAAGCCATTTCACCACTTCAGCAACTAGTGAAATTGCAGGATTTCTTTTCTTCTTTGATCAGTGACCCGAGAGCAACTCTGAGTGTACCATAGATTATTAACATCCAAGGCTTTCTCTCCAGTAGATGGTACAGAATTAACGCCGTTGGTTTGCATCAATTGTTATAAAAAGGGAGGGGGAGAAATTAGGCCCCTGCTGAGCTTCATTACAAACTATAATCAGAAATTGATTCTTTTCATTTCCAGTAATAGTCCTTGCTGCCACAATTAAACTGTCAGTTCATGGTCAGATAATTTAACAAGTAAGCACCTGGCCACAGAACTGATGCACACGCAGAACCTGCTGGAGGCAAAAAGAGATTCATTGTCAGCACAGAGGAACAAGTAGTTGTAAGATTGAATCCCTCTGTATCCCTTTCTATGCAAATGAGAACACTGATATCCATGAGGATCCAAGCAATTCACAGAACTACCCAAGAGTAGAGTTGGAAGAGGTCACAAGGGCTATACACTCCAACCCTTTGCCAATGCGAGAAATCCACATTCAAAACATCCCTGAGAGATGGCGTGAGGATGACGAGAGTAGCACGTCTAGAGCAGTGGTTATTAACCTTGGTTTCCCAGATGTTCTTAGACTACAGCTCCCAGAAATCCTGACCAGCACAGATAGTGGTGAAGGCTTCTGGGAGATTTAGTTCAAGAACATCTGGCAATCCAAGGTTAGGGAAGAAGGAAGAGAGAGTGAAAAATTGATGCCAGAGAGGAAGTAAGAAAACAGGTTGGCCTTCCGACTTTGGGCTTAGTTGGCTTCGGTTCTGCATGCAGCCCCAAGTAAAGGGCCTCAAAGAAATCTAGCTCTCAGCCAGCAGAATAATTTCCTATATGTGACTTACACAAATGATGCATGTGGAAATTTAAGGAGCAAGAAGTTTAATCTGCAAAAAATTAAGCTGCAAGAGGTTTCATTGCACAAAGTATATTAATAAGAAGGTCACTGTAGGCTGTCTTGTGAATGAGTGGGTCATCAGTAGACATTGTGACCAAAGAACTCCATCATCTTGTTTCAAGTAGTGCTTCCTTCAGATAATAGCTCTGGTGCAGCCTTTCCTCTGTTCTGGACCTCTGAGCTGGGAAACAAGAGACTGAACAAGGACTCCGCTTATGAATAAGCAAAGTCCTTCCTAGTGAGCAGACGGAGACCCTTCAGCAAATCTGTCAGACGGAAAAGGCTTTGTTTCAGGTCTCTCAGTCAGTGGATTCAATGCTCCCCTGAAGCCTGATCAGACATTACACAGAACATTGCACGGAACTCAAGTTCCATTTGTTGTTCTCCTATCATGGGAGCTTGGTAAGGAGGAGCTGGTCATGTCCTGACCTTTTCTACACTTGTATCAATTCACTGTGGTAAAACATTTCATGGATGAAGTGCTACACATTCTATGCAAGGTGGTGGTGGTGGTGGGGAGAACATCCCAAAGGGCCCTTTCTGTGCAATACAGGGAGGTAGGGTGGTAATAAGTGATGTAAGGATAGGAAAGGTTAACGCTCTCTGGTCAACCAAGCTGTGTTTCAATCACTGTGAACCTGAGAGCCTCCCTAAATAGAATGCTGATTCTGTATCTAAAATCAGTGTAGCCTTATGAGGGAAACCCCATCTTTTTATTTTAACTCAAAATTACCTTAATCTGCATTTGGCAAATCATCTGGATTTTGTTTTAAAACTGGACCATTGGGGGATAATGTAGCTCAGTTAGCATGTCTAATGCCCTAGGCAGCAATCCTGTGGCCAGCGGCTTGCTCAATAGCTGGTGCTACAGTCGCACAAGATGACAGCTGTATGCCTGCCTAGGCACGAGTAGACATGGTCTAGAGGGGCGGGGTATTAAATAAATAAATAAATAAATAAATAAATAAATAAATAAATAAATAAATAAATAAATAAATAAATAAATAAATAAATAAATAAATAAATAAATAAATAAATAAATAAATAAATAAATAAATAAATAGGCACAACCATCATCTCAGAAGACCACAGTAGCCACTATGCCGGTTGCACCTCCATACACAAGGAAATACTGAGCAGGATATTAACCTGCAAGATTTGCTTTTCCTGGTAGGATAATGGCATAAGAGGAGAAAACATATTTTTTGTCTTCAGCTTTACCTGCCCCTGTCCACAATCCATCCAAGGTTATCTCTTTTCTTACTTTCAAATACCCCTCCCTACTTTTTTCAGACTCTCAAGAGCTAAAACTCATCTGAGAAAGACAGTTTGTAAGAAAAAAGCAGCAGGGTCACAAAATGGAGAAGGCAAAGGCATGAGGGACACTCTCTTCCTTTCTCTTATCACTTCTTCACCTCCCAGTCCCTCTGCCTACAGCTTCTGCTGAGGAAAAAGAGCTGGTGCAGAGAATTACAACTGTTGTAGGAAAGCTCTAGTATTGTCTTCACTCTGTGGAAGGGTGTGTGGAGAGTGGAGACAATTAATGATTTTTGGAGTGCCTGCCAAGATACTTTAAAATAGAAATTTAGCAGAGTTGATCAAAAGTGAAGAAAAAACTGATCATAAATTGTCTTCATTTTTTAAAAGAAGAACAGGAATTCAGAAAGCCACTATGGCAAGCCTTGTTTTTATCAGCTGTTCAATATGGTACTATCTCTGTCCTGCTTGGAAAGAAGAGGAATGGCAAGCAATCATGATTAAAAAAATACAGCTCTAGCACCAAAAAGCCTCCTGTCATACCCCAAACATCAAAATTGCCAGCAAACCAATCACGATACATAGGGTAATAAAGCTATATCACACACAGAGGTGTCAAAAATCCAACCCTAATTTAGTACAGATATGCATCATATAAGACGCAGAGAAATATACCACAATCAATAATTCTGAATTTTTGTCACTCCACACAAGTGCACGTGCACACTCATGCACACACCCACATCAGCGTCAGAAATAATTTTCACCCTCATTCAGAGCTCTGCTTGCAGATTACAACACTCACAAAATAGGTACCTTAACTCAATTTATTCAGGCAGGTTTGAAGTCCAGTAGCCATCCCTTTATAATTGATACATGGTTCCCCACCTCCTTTCGTTTTCACTCTGGTATAACTATTCATATATAAAGGTTAATCACAGTATGTGAGCATCATGTAGTCTGGAATATTTCGGTGGGTAATCATGTAGACTTTTGTTGAGCAGGGGGACCATTTTCTAAGTTAGCGAGAGCATGCTGTGCAATGCATGCGGTTGTATTAGTTACCGGACAATGAATTCTTAAACTAAATTGCACATAAGTTACTGTAATTGCAAAAATAAATGCACACAGTCATGCCAACAGTCCATACTTGTCCCTTTTATGCACTGGAAGCGCTTGTTGGAATCAGCTACTAATAAAAGTATCCTGTTGGTTAATTCCTAAAAGACAACAGGAGCTACCATACCAAGCATGATGGCTATACCATTAGGCAGAGGCAGGTGGCAGGCTCAAGCTGCAGTTTTGGGATACCATGAAAAGACAGGAAACCATTAAGCTATTCATTTAGTTACTGTATTTTTACTACCAGGAATGGGGGGATTTCCTCCAAACCCCATGTCAAAAAAAATTGGCCTGAATTTGGGTAATATGCATCTTGGTTTGAGTAACTACCGTGTTTCCCCAAAAATAAGAAAGGTCTTATATTAATTTTTGCTCCCCCCAAAAAAGCATTAGGTCTTATTTTCAGGGGATGTTTTATTTTACAGTCATGTCATCTTCTGGTTGCTGCACAATGCGGCAGAAGGGTGGAGGGCGGGGTTTCACTTAACTGGGGCTTATTTTTGAAGTTTGCTGTTCGAAACAGTAACATGTTACCTGTCCAGCCCAGGCTATAGATCACAATCAAGAAATAAAAGTTTGCTCTGCTCAGTAATGATCTCCACTGAGATCAATGGGTTTTCTCCTGGGTATGTATGTACAGGAGTGCATCCTCACCGAACAGCCTGGAAGTAAATCTGGCATTGTTCCCACACTTGTTCTTAGGTATCCCCAGACATCATATTTCTCATACACTTCTGTAAGGCCAAAATATATATGATTTTAATCATACAGTACTCTTCCTGAGTGCAGGATTATTTTCAAACACTGGTAGTGCAGCAGTCCCAAATCAGATTGGGACAACAGGACAGAAGTTAGGGTGCTCTTTATCCAGGTCAATCTCCTGTTTCATAACTCTCTAATCTGCATTGCAAAAAGTCACATTTGATTTAATGCGTTACCAGTAATGACCAATTATTTGCCCAAAATTGGCAAAATTCACCACCACAACAACAACAACATCCCGCTCTAGAATCCATCCCAATCTGCCCTGATCCCAAAGATCTAATGCAGTTCATATTTCTGTGACAAGCCCCACATCCAAATTCAGGCCTAGGTTGCAAACAGACTGGCACTCCCAGAACCTATTTTACAGTGTATCCTTCAAGCAAGGGAGTCCCTCTCTTCTGGTGTATTGGAAAGGGACCACAGGGTGAGGAAAAATGGTTGTCTGAGTGAAGAAGCAAACATCATACTTATATACATATGGAAGCCCTGGCTGTTTTTGTTTTGTATTGTTTTAAAGAAATGCCATCTTGGAGCTGAAGCCTCGAAGGTGTCAATTAATGCATGATCAGAAATGCATGGTTGAGAAAGGGTAAACAGGGAATGTACATCCATTGAACAGCCATATTCTGCTCAACGTTTCGGACCGATTTTCTGTAAATAAACTTGTCTGGGCTTCCTTATGCATGTGTATGCATCAGTGAGGGAGGTGAGGAAAAACATCCTTTTAAAATTGTTACCAATGAAGCAGGTTATCCTGATTAGAGTAGTAAACAATACTGTTTAAAATTTGTGCAGCACTTTCAAAGGACTAAAGTACTTCATATTTACTATCCTGTTTTAATCTTTTAACACCCAACATAGTGTTGAGATCTTGATATGAATATGTATTAAATATAAATGTTGTATAGTTGAAAGTAAAATGACTGATCTTACCTGAGTCAATGTACTGATTATATTTCAGGTGTAGTTACCAAGGTTTGGCACTTAATGTGGTACAGCTGTGGTAGATGATGAAACTTTGTGTAACTGAAAAATGAAGTACCGTATTTTCCTGTGTATAAAACCACACTTTTCCCTAAAACAATTAGGAGAAAAATTGAGGGTCGTTTTATACACTGAAGGAGGCGGAGGCAAAGGAGCACTTGCATGCGGTCGGGCACCTCTTGCTGCCGCTGCTGCTCATTGTCTCCTCCAGTGCTGGTGCCAGGTCTCACCTCCAGTTCACGTCGCTGCCTTGTCCCCTCCAGAGGCAAAGGCAGCAGCAGCAGGAGGCAGAGGCAATGGGGCACTCGCGCGCGCTCAGGCGGCTCTTGCTGCTGTCTGTTGATTGCTGCCGCCGCATCACTTCCTCCATTGCTTCCTTTGGGCAGGGGAAAAGGCGGCAGTGGCATAAGCTGGAGGTGAGCCCCGGCAGTCGCAATGGAGGAGGTGATCGGGCGGCGGAGGCAGCAGCAGCAGGAGATGGAGGAGCAATTGCCTTTCTCAACAATTCTCAACTGTTCCTCCACCTCCGGCAAGGGTCAAAATTAGGGGGTTGTCTTATACATTGGGGGGCATATACACAGAAAAATACAGTAATGTATTTTCTGATTGGTCCCAGAACTGTACATCGGTTATGTGTAAAAGGGACATTTTATCTGCTGTATGTCAGATCACTTTTTTCCTTTGCTATGTCTTGTATCATGTCATGTTATGCTGCTAGATGAATGTCTATTCTCTCTGTAGATGCGTAAATAGACTGATATTTTACTCTCTCAGTGTCATAGTGTCTATGCAAACTGATATCTCCACACTCTGCTAATGTTCTGAGAATACACGTTTAACCAAAAGTCTCAACAAATAGTGCCTGCACGAATGGGGCAGTATACAAATCTCAGAAATCAATCAATCAGTCTTGGCCAGCCCAGCTAGTGGTGAAGGTTTCTGAGAATTTTAATCCAAGAACTTCTGGGGATCCAAAGTTGGGAACCACTGATTTAAACCACTGGTTCTTAACCTTGGGTTACTCAGGAGTTTTGGACTGCAACTCCCAGAAGCCTTCACCACCAGCTGTGCTGGCTGGGGTTTCTGGGAGTTGCAGTTCAAAAGCATCCAAGTAACAAAGGTTAAGAACCACTGATTTAAACCATCTTCTCTTAATTCCCAAAGAGGCCGCAGCAGTGGCCAGTGTACTAAACACTGGATCTGCCTAGCCAAATATACAAAAGTAGTGGCCAATGATGCAGTGAGGGAATTTTATGCCAGGATAGGTGGAGTGTGGCTCTCCAAATGGCATTGGACTGGAAGTCCTCATTTCTGGCTAGATAGACAGGCACTGATAGGGGCTGCTGCCCAGTGACTTTTGGAAAACCAGCTTCTACCATCTGTGCTTTAGATTAGGGGTCTCCAAACTATGGCCTGAGGGCCACCTTCGTCCCACCTTGCCTTTTTATCTGGCCTGGCAAACACTGCAGGCTCAGGTCCACAGGCATGTGCGTATGTGCACGCATTCCTTCAGCCCTCGAAAATGTGTAAAATATATGATGTGGCCCTCATGCTGAAAAGTTTGGAGACTCCTGCTTTAGATCCTAGACTTAGTGGCCTTTGAGGGTTATATTCAAATACTTATTGTTTCCTAATCGTGAACCCAATTAATACTCTATGCTCCTCTGCTTCTTTCAGGTTTTGAATTGTGGGTTTTCAAGTCTGTAGGAATGAAAGTTTGTTTCTGCTGCCATGCCACTAAAGAAATAGGTGCTGTTTTTCTGTAGAAGAGCAGTACATGTCTGAACAGTAAAAGTAACAAACATGATAATAGGTAACAGTCTACATACTGGCTGGCTAGTCCTATGTGTATTTAAAAAAAAAAGCTCCAAAAGGAGCTTTCCACATTCTGCAACAGATGCCAGCTTTGCTGGACCAGGTACTGATATATTTAGCCTGCTTGTTCCCATCTTCAGTATATACCACATGCTGGCCAGGAATTATCCCATGCACAGAGCAGGATGGCAATGAAATCTTCTGTCAATGGGCTTCAGTTAGCAATGGGACATACGTATCTTCCACTATATCAGAAGACATGGAGTGGAAGAGACCAATCACATGGTACATTCAGCTATGCTCTCCAACACTCTGCACTCCCGCAATCCAGCACCTGCCACCCTGTCTAAAGATAGGGCCGTTCCTTTCCAAGGTGCAGCCCTTGCTGTAGGTAACAACCTAGGAGCTTAATCCATTCCCTGTTGCTTCTGTTCACATTTAAAGTAAAAGGGTGAGGCAGTGTGGGGATTTGTACACAAAATGGCTCTTTCTTTTCATGAGGACTAGGCAGCTGAGATGAAATACACAATTTCCTGTCTTGCCATATGGGCACCATGAGAAACATGTCCAGGGCTGTGCACATCTGCCATGTGATTTGTGATTCCATGCAGTCACCAGAGAAAATCCAAGAACCCAAACAACCCATTTGCCTCCTACTCCTCCGCTTCACCCATCGCTTTGTAACTAGGGCTCCATTAACTGTTTCTTCCTAGTGCATTTGAAGTCCGCTCAGCTATTCAGAACATTCCCTGAAGAAAATCTTTTGCCATCTTGCTGTTTTATGCACGTTTCACACAATGAAAAACTGAGCTGAACAGAGCATTTGTTCCCTGAGACTAATTTCATATCCTCTGACCCCGTCCCCCGCTCCCGTCTTCACCTCCAGACTCAAATCAGAGAGCATTTGCCAGGCAATTCTGTCAGTTAGTGGACAAAATGTTTGCAGTTAATTCTGGAGTCAGAAAAGCCAATGAGATGTAATGCTATATTATATCACACCTGGGAAATAACTCTGGCCCATCGTGTCCATTACGCTTTCCCATAAGTCACCAGCAATGGCAACATATGTTTTGTTTTTCCTTGAGTATTTTCTTGCAGGAAAAAAAATCAATTACTTTAGCAGGTCATGTTATTATGGATGCTGGGAATTTTTCTGTGGATATCATGCAATTATTTGTTGCCATGACTTCTCTTAAAAGAAAGGTTTTTGTGAGAGAAATAAATTCATGAAAGATGATGCTATTCAAGCATTCTAACAGTCCCATTCAGTACTTTTCACATTTAATTTTTCTTGGAACACACAATCTACAATCTCTCCCTCAGTCACAGCCTTATTTCAGCATTCTAAAGCCAATTCATGGGTTGCCATAAGTCGAGGGCGAGTTGATAGCCCACAACAACAACAACAACAACAACAACAACAACAACAAAAGCTTAGTAATATAAGTTACTCCCCCTCCCTCTCTTTGTGGCTTATACAGTGGTGCCTCGCTTAACGAGTGCACCGTATAGCGATGTTTCCGTATAGCGATCCCTTTTTCGGGATCGCTATATGGAAACATACCCGATCTTCGCAATGGGGAAAACCCGCATTGCGAAGATCGGGTATTGTGGCGGCCATTTTGGAGCCGCCGAACAGCTGATCGGCGGTTCCAAAATGGCCGCTGGAAGCCCGGAAATGGCTGCCGGCAGCCGTTTTCGCGCCCTGCCCTCGCTTAGCGAAGGCGCGAAAATGGCTGCCGGGACCTGGAATCCTCGCTGAACGGGTAAGTAACAAAGGTATTGGAACACATTAAACGAAGTTTAATGCGTTTCAATACGTTTCCCCTACCCACTTAGCGATGATTCCGTATAGCGAGGGTTAATCCGGAACGGATTAACCTCGCTATACGGGGCACCACTGTATATCCACAAAATTTTGCATAATGCTTCATGCAGCTGATAAAACGGGCTAACACAAACCAATATGGCAACCCTCTAAGAAATTCTAAGATTGGTATATGAGACTATAAAAAAGGAAGCAAAGGTTGTATTGGGGGGTGGGGGTGGAGGAGACAGTTACACTTCCACACTTATTGAAAAACAGCTGACAATTGCTTTTTGTTCAGGTGAGAAGTGGTTAACTGATGAAAAATAAGTCAACTTCTGGGATTTTCCCTTGTATGTTGTCACTTTGTGAATGGTAGTGAGCAGAAGAGGGTATCCTGTAGATCAGTGATCCCCAACGTTTTTGACACCATGGACCAGTTGGGGGGATGGGGTCCTGTGCAGGGGGGGCAGGCACCCCTGTGCTCACGTGAAAGGGCAGTTCACGCTCGCGCAGGTGAAGGGGTGGGGTGCTCATGCAGTGCGCACACACACTTATGTGCATGCATGAAGGGATGGTGTGGGTGGGCATGTGGGGGGAGTGTGTTTGGGGGAGTGGGAGATCTGTCTCTGTGGCCTGGTCTGGCCAAGGCAATGGACTGGCACCGGGCCGCGGACCGGAGGCTGGGGACCATGGCTGCAGACGATCCTGACTGCTGCCATTGGTGTTGTCAAAATTCAGGCTGCCTTTTGCTATGTAAAGCTTGGCATTCTTTTTCCTGCTGGCAATGCGGGCATGATATTATGCAGCAATATTGCGCCATTTCCTGGCTTTTTGAATCATAGGTATAAAAGCACAATATCCCACATTCATAAACTTTTCTCTTCAGGCAGGCTGTTCCTTAATGACTGGTCGTCTGAGAAGGGTTTTAAATGGACTGTTGTGCTCTGTTATTTTAAATGTGTTTTAATACTGATCTTAGTTACCATTTTGATATAATACTTGTTTAGTTATCTTTAAAAATTTGTATACTTATTGTTTTAGCTTCTAAATACTGTTTCAAGGATGTAAGCCAGCTTGGCTCCTTTTGGGGAGAAAGGTGACATTTGTTGTTTTTGTTTAGTTGTTAAGTCGTGACTGACTCTCCGTGACCCCACTGACCAGAGCATGCCAGGCCCTCCTGTCTTCCACTGCCTCCTGGAGTTGGGTCAAATTCATGTTGGTAGCTTCGGTGACACTGTCCAAGGGTCTCATCCTCTGTCGTATCCTTCTCCTCTTGCCTTCACAATTTCCCAGCATCAGGGTCTTTTCCAGGGAGTCTTATCTCCTCATGAGATGGCCAAAGTATTGGAGCCTCAGCATCAGGATCTGTCCTTCCAGTGAGCACTCGGGGTTGATTTCCTTCAAAATGATTAGGTTTGTTCTCTTTGTAGTCCAGGGGACTCGCAAGAGTCTCCTCCAGCACCACAATTCAAAAGCATCAATTCTTTGGAGGTCAGCCTTCTTTATGGTCCAGCTCTCACTTCCATGAGAGCTGGACCATAAAGGTGACATAGAAATATTTTAAATAAATAAATCATAAATAACCCAGAGGTTTTCTTTTTGAAGAACTGAACAGTCCTAGCAGTTCCATAGTACTTCATCTATTAGGGCCCCCACCTTAAAGAATCCTGGTTTTTGAGGTTTGATTAGCCATTTCTACTTCAGAGGAAAGCATCACAGCTCCACAGCAGAGCATGATCATTTTTAGGGATGTGCACTGTCTTAGAAAATAGAAGAGTCTCTCTTTAGGTGCTGCTTACTTGGCTGTCTCAAACATGACTCCTGGTGTCTCCCTGCTCTGGCTTAGGCTCTGCAAATGGAGAAAACAATGATGGAAATGAAAAGGCTAAGCAGTACTGTTTGCACGCTTGAGACAACTGAGTGTGCAGTACCTGAACAGGGCTTATATACCCGATGGTTCCACAGAATGAAGTCATGGTAGTTAAACTGGTATCAATCTGGTATATCTGTGTAGAGTAGAGGCATTCTTGGGATCTTTACCACCAACTGGAGACCGTGATCGTGTGGAATTCCCAATGGCAGAGATTTTGTGTCCTGTGAAATGCCCTTACACTCCCACTTCAGACCTTTTATTGAAGATGTTTGAGGCTTTTGGGGTGGGGGGCATGTTTCCCCCTCTCCCTTTCATGTGTTGACAGCTATAATGTATGAACAAGGATGAGCAAGCGTCCTGCACATTAAAGCATATACATGAGGACTCCCCCTTCAGAACGTCCTCTTTAACCCAAGGCCTGTGTTGAAGACATGGAAATGATATGTGGCTCACAGGCATGGCATTTCTCTTCCCTCCATGTGCTCTAGAAATTAGTAGAAGCATTGTAACACATGCAAGTCTACTCAAGGGCATCCGTGTTTTAAATTTTCATCACTTAAAACTGTCACAGAACAACGAAACCTTGACTACTACAATTCTATGCCCAGAGAATTCTATCTAGGACTTACCTTTCAGAAAATATGCATTAGATGATGCTTTTAAAGGGCATTTACACAACTCCTCTCCTTTCTTCCACGGTAAATGATATAAGACAATTTTTTTCTTTTTCTCTTTTCTCCCCATTCCCCACCCCTACATCCTCTGTCCACTCTGGGTTTATATGATTAGTTGGTGCCACCTGTTTTTAGGGTTACTGTTGTTTTTAATGTTTTTATCTTTATTTTTCTATGTTCTCTATGATATGTGTTGTAACTGCCTGGAATAGTGCCTTCAGCACTAATGGGAGCACGATACAAAACAACCAACCAAAGAAAAGCAAAACAAGGAAACAAAAAAATAATAATATAAAAATAAGACAATAATCTTATTCTGTAAACCACCTTGGGTCCCAGTTCTGGAAGAAACATAGCCTATTACATTGATTAATTAATTAAATAATGCACTTACAACTAAATAATAGATATGAATACAACTGGATTAGTAACAACACAGGGAAAATTGACACAGCATCAAATGTTCTGCCTCTATCTTCCACTATAAACCATCACGTATTTTCACTTACACAGAACACCTATGGAAAATAGCATATAACCTTTTATTAAGTGTAAAATATGGGTCTGAAGCTAATTTTTGTTCTATGATCAAAAAAACTTTGCCATCAAACCCATGAATCAACAGCCTGGCAATATATTAAATGTTTGATCTAAACAAAAAAACAAAAAGAAAGAAAAGAAAGAAAAGAAAAGAAATTGGCTTGTGTGTGAAAAGGTTATAAAAGAAATTTTCTCACTGAGATATGGTAAAAAGATCATACTTGTCATGATCTACAAAAGATGTACCTCGGAGCAAAAGCTTCTGAAAAATCCAGTTGAAAATCGCTATGTATTTGGATGTCATAAAAGACACTTCTAAGATTATGCCTTTTTTCTTTCCTTCTTTTTATTTATTTATTCCTTTCTCTCCTTATGTTTCTAATTAATTTTAAGAATATTTAAAGATTGATTAATTAGCAATGCCATCCTTGGCTACTCATTATCACTACTATGATGATACAGCAAAATGCCTTTACTTACATCAGAGTTCAGAGTGTGGGCCCATCTGAAAATGATAGAACACAATTCCCATCCCACTGTAGCCCTGCCTATGTGGGCCAGAGCTGATGGGGTTTGTAGTCCAAGAACACTGGACTGCAGCTCCCACCTCTTCCTCTCTGATTAGGGCACATGTTATCCATTGACCTTTCCTAACAGTATTTTGAATTGCAGTGTGGTGATTTCATTTCACAGACTTCAATGAGAAACAATAAGGAATGAATATACGTTCATCAATTTTTGCCCCATTTTTGGTTGTAGTAGAATATGACTGAGGAAGTTTTCCTACACTCTTTTCCACAGAATATTACTGTTCAAATCTTACTTAGTAATCTTGCTACAAACCACATCTATATCCAGTCCAGGTATGTTGTGTATCCTAATTAGGATGAGATTATGCCCTTGGTAATACACCTCTCATATGTATCCCACCTAGGTCTTTCAGGTGGTTAGATTTCTTATACTGTCCACAATACATGCCCTTCCTGGATCAGAGGAAAGTATAAGGCACATAGCATGATTTGACCTCACAGTATTATACTAATCTAGAGTAGAGTTGGAATATTGCTCTCTAGATCACCTGCTCCCATTGATTTAGGATATTTCACTACTCTGGGACACACGAATAAGAAATGTCCAAGCTCTATATGATTTCTCATCTCCAGTCCTAAAACATGGTAAGAAAGACTTATTTTCTTTGTCAAGGTTTCAGTAATTTGTAGACAATGTTCCTGTAGCAATTTGTGAAAATCTCCTTCTTTCCCTCCAAGAAGCAAGACTCTCTTTTTCACATATAGAAAGTATGAAAAGACCAGATGATTAAAAAGATGCAAATAACCAATTTGGTGCTTCTGATTCTTATCCTAGTCCACACAAGAAGGCAGTAGTAATTATACCTTTCCATAATTTCTGTAAAGAGCCACAGTTTGCAGAAGATAGGCTATTTGAACAAACATTGTTAACCAAGAACGTTACCAAAAATGGCGCATTGCTCCTCTCCCTGATCTCAACAGACCTTTTGTAGTCCAATCCATCCCATACCCCAAACAGCCAGTCTGGGAAGGCCCCATAGTGTCTGTTTTCACCTATTGTCATTCAAAGAACCGACTGACAGAAATTCTCCAGGACAGATCTGTTTAGCTCCTGGAGTGCTGATCCAGTCAAATTTATGAAAGGATTGGGCTAAGAGAAGCAACTAATGCCAGGAAGATTCCCTTAGTGAAGATACAATAATTCAATGCCAACAGGCCAGTTATGTCTTATGATGGCCCTTTCTGAGTTTTCTAGGTATAGAGTACTCAGAAGGGGGTTTACCATTCCCTTATGCTGGGGTCTCTCTCAGTCTGTGCAGCTTGCCCAAGGCTACAAAGGCTGGCTGTACTCCTGCGAACCACAGTGGGAAATCAAACTCCTGACCTCTGACATTGCAGCCAGGTACCCAACTCACTGAGCAATCCAGCCAGCTCTAATAAAGATATCAGTGTGAAGAGTTCATTTAAGGTTAGAATTCACAGAATATGGTATTTTGGGTCCAAATTATTCTCTAAACAGAATGAGAGCCAGGAGTGTAACATACTCCTTGAATTCAGACAGTATAAGTACAGTCTCTGGCATCTTCAGGTAGGGCTGGGAAAGGCTTCTGTCTTGAATATGGGAGAATTACATTGCCAGTCAACGTGAACAGTGCATTAATAGATGGTCAAACTTATTAATGGTCGAACACAATTTAATGCAGCTTCCTCTGTTCCATTACGTTCAATAATTAGCAAATGCTTTTCCTGACTCGTCAAATGTGATATGCTACATAAACTAGTTTGAAAATTCATATGAATTGTTGTTGATTCAAAACTGATTTCTCATCTGTGGGGGAAAAACGTAAAGTACTGTACAGCAGCCAGAGTTAACACAAGATCTTTTTGATTGTGACAGACAGCAGTATGATCCACTATCCAGTTAAGGTTCCCCGTGAATTCAGCTGTAATGTTCATAGAATACCGGAGTGCTTATTGGTATAGAGCAACAGAACTGCTTCTATTTTCGGATTGTCATTGGAGACCTAATTATGGCAGGCTATCATGACGAGCACCTGACCTTCCAAATTTATTACTGCAACACTGAAAAGAGACCCAACCTGAGAAAATTAGATGAGATGTTGGGCAGAACAAATGGTCAGAGGTCAAGCTCACACTTCCTTTCTCCCATCCCAACCTCCACGTCCAACTTCTTCAATAGATCTGCTTAGGGTAACTAAGTAATCCTATGAGAAGCATCCTCTTGAATTGCAATGGCATCCTCAGAATGCCATTGGAAGTCTACATGGGCAGAGCAGCAACTGATGCCTCCTCCTCCTCCTCCTCCTCCTTTGGTATCCTAATTAGCCCCTAGTTTCACCAATACACAGGCTGCTCTGGAAAGATAAGGAAGTCTCACTCAGCTAACCCAAAGAAATTATGCAACACTGTCAGATGGGATGAAACACTTTACTTAAAGGGAAGTGATATAGTGGCTGTATCTCAGATCAGCAGCCTGGTCCCCCATAACCTCTAGACCTAATGCAAGCCGAGTTGGCAATATGGAAATGTATAGCCAGAATAAACACTGCTTGGCTGATTCAAACAAAATAGATTACTACAGCCAGTACAAGGAGGCATCTATACGTCCATCACAGGAGCCTCT
Organism: Pogona vitticeps; assembly: GCF_051106095.1. NCBI lineage: Eukaryota > Metazoa > Chordata > Lepidosauria > Squamata > Agamidae > Pogona > Pogona vitticeps. Next base: position 139,172,852 of record NC_135787.1, on the reverse strand, counting down.
GAAATATCTGCCATAAGGGATACTTTCCAATTTATTGTGCGTCATTTATGCAACACTTTGTCACAAGAGCAATAAGGGCACAGCAGTCCTCCTCCGTAATGCAGGGCCTACCAGTTTTATTGTTTTGAGCAATAACAGCAAGCCTCATAAAACTAACACGCTGCCTCGGTTATTACACTGTACCTCTTGCACAGGTATTGCATTGCTCATTCATAGCAATTCAGGGAAATGAAATAAGCTCCTATTACTGAAAGCATGGAAAGCTTATTTCCCAAATAAAAACAAACAGACCATTCTTCTCCCTTTTTATTTCCAAACAAAATGTCTCAGGCAGAGCCAGGATATATACTGCGCACATAAATCAGCCCTTTAACCAGTGAACAGAATCATAAAACCAAAATACAGAGATTCAAATGGGAGTATAAAAACAAAAAGAGAGAGGAAGCAAGAATAAATCTGCTCTACATTATCCCCTATGCCCCCCATGTAAAAAGCTTCCTTCCTGAGTGCACGAGGAAAGAAATGCAATTTCAGTTCTTTTTCTACCACAGCAATATATCCCTCTTTGCCAAATATATACAGAGACCAAAAAAAAAGGGGGGGGGAATTTCATCCTAACCAGGTTTTGAATATTTAGAAATCATTCAAGAAGACTTGTGGTGGGAAGTGGAAGAAAAACCACACCAAACCTAGTCCAATCGAATTCTAATTGCACCAGCTCTTTTGACAAGCAAGACTATTTGGTGTATGTATCAAAAGATCTTCTCATCAAAATTCTCCCATGGGGGGGAGGCACAGAACAAATGCCTCTTGGGTATGGAAGGTGGCAATCGGCGTTTAGTGCTTTCGAATGAATGGAGGCCTCTGCCAGTCATATGAGAAGCTATTTTTAGCGCTCCCTTGTTCTCAAAAGCAAGGGCTGTGGTATAATTTTAGAAAATGACGTGAGCGAGATGATGGGCAAACCTTCAGAGGGCTTTGTAATTTGGTTTTGATAAGAATCCATTATTTAAATGCACTCCTGGAAGCAAGGGCAAGCGTTCTGAGGGATGCATTCGTGTGCTCTCTCCTTTCCAGAGTCTAGAATTAACTCATTACAAATAATGATTTGCTTGACATTAATTCCTTTTCCTTGCCACTTAATAAGAGATGGACTTCACTCTGTGGCCATATAACTATAATGTTTAAATGGCTTTTTATAGTCATGGGGATGTGCCCTCCCTAACTGGTGGAGCAGGAACATCACTTGGTTCCAGTGCCAGCTCATGCCCACACCCTGCTGCCTTGTGCTCTGCTGCTCTGCTGAAGAGAGCATCGTGGTAGACCCGAGAAGTGGGTTTGCCCCATGCACAAGTCTCTCGTGGCATTCGGGTGTACTGTTTAACAAACGTTTGCTAGTTACTTTTGAGAAACAGGGAAGAGTTACTTTGAAAAACTTGCATCTGAAGAAGAAAACTGCAGGCTACAAAAGTGTAGAACAAATAAAACTGTTTAGTCTGTTGCATGCCACAAGACAGTTTATAGTATCCCCCCCCCCAAAAAAAAACCCCACCTTTTAACTGTAATGGCAATTGATTGCATTTGGGGAACTTGGGATAATTGCGTGTGTAACTAAATGCTTTTTAAAAGTAATATTCCAGGCTCTACTCCCTCATCTTCTTCTAGATCCTTTGTTACTTGTGCTGCCTGGGCTTAGAAAAGTGTAATGGACTACAATACCCAGAAGCTTCTCACACCCACGGAGTGGGGATAACGAACTTCTTGAGCCTTAAACTCTGGCTTGATCTTATATTCACAGACCAGATCCATCATGGAGAAGAGAACTGAAAGTACCCAGCTCTTACTAGTTAGATAAGAAAAGGGAACTGTCCATTCATACTGGTGCTGGATGGAAAAGTTCTGAACCAAGAATCCTGGATAGATAATGCACACAGTGTTTCCCTCTCTCCTTCAGATCCATATGTACAGTATGGTTGAGCCTTGGCAGCAGCACTAACACAGCTATAGAACATAGTAAAGCCAAGCAAAGTGTGCTGGTTATATTTATTTTTACAAGACCTTTTAGCCACACCACTACCAATGCTCTCTATACCACCACATAGTGCTTAAAGCTCTCTCTCTCAGTAGTTTACAATTTAATCATGCAGGCTGCACATTGCCTCCTCTCCCCATGAGCTGGGTAGTCAGCATACCAACCTCTGAAGGGTGAAAGGTTGAGTCAACCTTGAGCTGGCTACCTGAGTCCAGAATCGAATTCCAGTCGTGAGCGGAGTCTTGACTGAAGAACTGCAGTGTAACCATTGCAACTTGAGGGTCCACTCATAGAAAAGGAGTCCTTGCACAGAGATACAGGGGCACTGATTCTGAAAAGCCAACAGCTCTAAGTGGCATGCTTCCATGCCAAGACAGGTGATGTACACTGTTATTTCAGCTTGTATACTGCCCCATAGTGCATGCTCTCTCTGGGCAGTTCACAACACGTTGAATCACATATATAGAATAATACAAAATACAATACAACAAGTAGGATAAAACAAAAAAAAACTTCTCATTAGCTAATAACTGTCTTTAAATATAATCAAACAAATTAAACAGGTTTGAACATCTCAGGTAGCCAGTTTTAAACAGTACTACTTTTACTAATTTCTTAAAAAACTGAAAGGAAAGGTGCCTGGCAAACCACTGTTGGAAGTTTGTTGGAAAGGGAAGCGACTACAACAGAAAACACTCAGTTCCTGGTGTTAACTCTTTTGGCCTCTTTCAATGTCACAATTTTTAACATCATGGACTGCAAGGAATGGGTGGGATGAACAGCTGTTTTGTGTGAGGGACATTCCACAAATATCAAGGTCCTGAACCATTAAGGGCTTTATAGGTGAATCATCATCATTGTCTTAGAACTTCAGAGCTGGAAGGACCCTACAGAATGATCATCACGTCCAGCCCTTGTCAAGGAGTCACAGTGCAGAACTGAACTCAAGCAGCACCTTGAGTTGGGCACAGAAATTAACAAGAAATCAATGAAGATGTGCCAAAATTGGAAATGTGTGTTCATACTCGCTGGTACCTGTGATCAGTCTGGCTGCTGCATTTCAGACTTGCTGAAGTTTCCATATTAACTTCAAGGGCTGCCCTATATAGAGGGTGTTACAACAGTATATTTTACAGATTATCCACAAATGATCCACTGTTGTTAACCATTTCTTCTCCAGGTAGGGGCACAGCCAAGCAATCAACCAAAGTTGATGAAAAGCACTCTTGGCCACAGCAGATATTTGCACCTCCAGAGAGAGAGAGCTGAGTCCAAGAGTACATTCAAGCTACAAACCTGAGCCTTCAGAGGGAATGTAACCCCATCAAGGTCAGGTAAATATCTTTCTAACCGACCTGATGACCCTCCCAACAGTAGGATCTCCATCTAATCTGGATTCACTTGCAGTCTGAGCCACAGACGTTTCATGTTGGGCATTAAGCCTAGAACTACAAGTCCTGGAGTTCCTCAGTTCATTATGGTATTTTCTGTACACCTGAGGTCAGTGAGGCAACCAAATGATCACAAGAGATAAAGAGAGCCAAAACAAGCAGAGAGACAGCTTCTAGTATGAATGGAAGGGAAATATTCCTTTATCTCAAAATGTTGAGATGCAACACCACCACCACTCCCTTTGATCTATGGCAGCAACACATTCTGTCACTAAATTTTCAGGCCCCAAGAGAATTTCTGCTGCTAAACGTACAAGGCGCCAAAGACATGTGAATAAATAAACCTTTTCTAATTTACAAGTTCATAAGCCTATCAGAGATTTATGCAAGTAGCAGTTCTTTCTGTTCAGAATCAGAATTCTGGATATTTACAGAGTGGTGCCAAGTTTCCTAAAATCATCATTTCATATTAGCATCTAGACTTCACGGAATGCATTCTTCTACTAGAATAAATGTATTTGTTTGTGTGATTTATCTACATCTCACTTCTATTCTAAGGAGTTCAACATGGCAGACAGGGCTCCCTTCCCCCCACTTTATCCTCACAGCAACCCTGCAAAGTCGGTTAAGCTGAGAGATGTGAACACAGATCTTCTGAGTCGTAGTCCATTGTTCTAACCACTATACTACACTTCATTACACTACATAACATTACACTACTTTCTCAGAAATTTCATCCTTACAAATATGCCCTGGGCCACTTCCTGATTGAGTAAGTTGCCACCTCATCCACTAGTGTGTAGAGTCTACACCATAGTGCAAATTTTAAATTCACATATTCTTCAATTAACACAAAACCTTTGGGTTTAGTTGTGTATCAAGTTAAAGGCATTCCATATTCAGGCAAGCTCCAACATGCTGGGAAGTTGAAGCTCCCTATGCACTGTGGATATGGCATGGCATCCTATTGGCTGGTTACTTCTTGCCAGAACATTGAAAAAATGTGTTACAAGTAATTATATCATTTGTAGCATTACTTTTTGTAGTAAGAAGGTAATAAGGGTGTTCCTTTTGTGAACAACAGCCGGCAATGTGTAATATTTACACATTATTATTTTTTTCTTGCTACTTTGGGGGCCAAAATCCTTTCAGTGCATTTTGAGAGGCCAAGTTTAGGTCATTTTCTTACTTTTTTTAGATGGCACATTAAGAAAAGAACTAAAACACTTAACAATTAACAAAGTACTACTCAATTTTGTAGCATTGAAACTAACTTTTCTAAACTCTGGTTCCATTTTCACCAATATCTTACTGGATTGCTGTTAGTGGTAGTTTGGTGGACCGAAATCTCAGATTTGTCTAGCCACAGGATAGACACATGATGTCTTGTCAACCTAAGTTGTCATGCAACTCAAGCCATCATGCAACTGGCAACCAATAACCTCCATACCTGAGTTACCATATCCTTCAACAAAGCTAGGTAAAGGTTCCCCTTGACATTTAGTCTGACCATGTCTGACTCTAGGGCATGGTGCTCATCCCCGTTTCCAAGCCATAGAGCCAGCATTTGTCCAAAGACAGTTTCTGTGGTCATGTGGCCAGCGCGCCTAGACACGGAACACTGTTACCTTCCCACTGAGGTGGTATCTACTCACATTTTTCATGCTTTTGAACTGCTAGGTTGGGAGGAGCTAGGACAAGCGAAGGGAGCTCACTCTGGATTTTACAACTGCTGATCTTCTGACCTTGCAACACAGAGGCTTCTGCGGTTTAACCCACAGTGCCACCATGTCCCTGTTTAATCCTAGCTATCCATCCATTTACTTCTCTCTGCAAGTGTGTGCCTGGCTATGAGTACACAGAGATGCTTTAACTCATTTACAAACCCAGAGTATTTAGAATTGGTAACCAAGCATTAAAATGTCTGGGAAAGAAGGGATAACTCCTTTGAAACATCTGGGCAGATGATAAATCAGCTGTCTCACTACAAGAACAATTCACCAAGTTGGAATAATGAATAGGCCCTTCCATCTGTTGGTTCCCTAGTGGATACTTTATGCCAAATACTATGATTACTCAATGTGAACAATTTATAAAAAGTCAATCACTGTGTGCGTCATCGATTTTACACAGTTTATGTTGACATGTGCCTATTTCTTACATACTGACACAAGGCCTGAGGTATAACCTTTCTTTCAAGGCTGAAGAGGAAATATTGGTTTTTGAAGTTGTTTGTTATTCTGAACTATCTATATTACCAAGGCCAAGAAAATGTGACTTTCTGAATAGACAATAAAATGCAACTTCTTTTTAACACGTGTGTGTGTGTGTGTGTGTGTGTGTGTGTGTGTGTGTGTGTGTTTGTTTTCCAAATATGTCCAATTCTGGTCAGTGCTGGTGAGCCAGATCAAGACTTAATCAGAGCTGACTCACTAAAATAAATGGCATGTTAGATGTGTGTAACTTAAATCCCAGTTTTCTGTGGGCCTGTTCTACTGTACACAAAAGTGTAGATCTTATTTTAATGACTACATCAATTGAACAGTTGATTGCGGTTGGGGAGCATGTGCACTTCAAGATGTTGTTAGACTCCAGTTCTCATCAGGCACTGCTGACCTGATCACTGGTGACAGCTGATGGATCTTGCAGCCCACGGGCCAGTTCCTCATCACTGATCTCATGCTAATCTAATCTAATCATAAGGACTAGAGATGGTAATGAATCAGAAAAATGGTGATTTGTGATTTGTCAAGGTGGAATGAATTTATGTTTTATTCCCAATGTGTTGATTCATTTTTGCCTTTTAAACCCTATAAAATGCCCCCCAGCACCTAGACACACCAAAAATATAGGGCAGCTTCTGCTTCCTCTCATCTACAAGCCCTGCAAGGTTGGTGTAGATTGGGTTTTGGGTGTCTGAGTTATACACCCATAAAGAGCCCTCCACAGGAAAATTTTCCCCAAGCACCTAGAGATACCAAAATCTCAGGGAGATTCTTTACAATCCATCCGGGTTGGATAAAGACTGGGTTTCAGATATCTGAGTTATACGCCCATAAAGAGGGTCCCCCCAGGAAAGTTCTCTTTAGCAGCTGACTTGGGGAAATCTTCACCAAACTTGGAGGAATTATAGAGGAAAGTCAGGACAAGCTTCTCTGTGATTTTGGTCTCTCTAGGTATCTGGGGAAAACTTTCCTGGGGGAGCCTCTCTTTGTGGATATAATTCAGACATCCAAAACCAAATCTTCATCAAACTTGGAGGGACTGTAGAGGACAGTCAGAGGACACTCCTCTGCAAATTTGGTGTCTCTAGGTTCCTGGGGGCACTTTATATCCCAATGAATCAAAAATCACTAAAGAAATGTTGCTTTGTATTCATCATTCATCAGGGGCATTGATTCATAGGAATATGGATCAACAAATTTGTGATTTTTAAAAATGAATTTGGTGATTTATTTTTTAATTCACCCCATCGCTAGTAAGGGCCCATATTTTATTGCATTTTACCACTTATCATCTAGACTTGTTATTATATACTGCCAAGTTGAGTTCTCATTACAGTGAGGATAATGGGTGGTATGTGAGCTGTTCAAGGAGTGGCAGAGCAGGGATTTGACCCCACTCTGACATATTATACTCTACATCACCCTCGTTTCATTTTTTATGCAGCAATGTGACTTGGCCCAGGCCACCCTTCCATGACAGCACCAGACAAGGCTTTTCTTCAGAGTTATTTTTGTCGGTCAACTCAAATGTAACACTCAAGGCAGTTAACAAACCTAAATTGCTCTCAGTGGGAACCAGAGAGTTTATGTTGTCCTGATCAAAAATTTCCTCTCAGAGGGAGCCCTTATGGTTATGGGTCATGGTGGAGTCTCATCCCAGCTACAGTTTCTAGTTCCCCTCGCATGTAGGCAAGGCAAGGAGACAACAGGGATGCTGGATACACACCTGCACTTCCCCTTGCACCAAGGTAGCCCACAGCCTTTCTTCGGTTACACCGGGGTAAACCTTGTTCAGTTACACAGGGGTAAGTGTAACCAAGCTTCTGGCACTCTTCCTGAGTTGTGTGTCTAAAGTCCACCTTAACCAGAGCAGACTCAGATAAGTGGCACACTGTGGGAGGAACATGTGAAGGGGAGGACTTAGTTGGCAGACTTACACTACCCCATGGGGCAGGATAGTGGTTCCTGGATGTTTCTGCAGGTGATAGCCTCAGCAGCGCCTTGCCAAGTGCTTCTCCTCCTGATGCCTTGCTTCATCCCTCTGTACCCGAACTGCTGCCTCCGAGGGAACCAGAAACATCTCCTACCATTCTGTGTTGGGATCCCACAAACGTCCATGCATAGGGTTTGGCACAGTGGTTCCTCCTCCAGAGTCAGGGCTTCCCAGTTCTGCACATCCTTGTAAGTCTTGTATGTTTTGCTCCCCTCACTCTTCTCCTGATCCTCCTTAAAATCCCAAGCCTCCAGACTTAGCTGGGACTCTTCTAACATCTCGCCCCAATCCATAGGTTTCCTGCATGTGGGAAAATGACAGCCTGCTCCCAAGGAGGTAGGAAGCCCACTTGCCCCAGCAATAGTACCAGGGCTAAGCTCACAAGGAGACAGAAATTTAGGCAGGCTTTGGAAGGGAACTGGATTTGAGAACCCTTAGGGTGCCTTCTAATTCTACAACTGTATGATTCTTTGGTGATTTTTTTTCTTAATCCTCAGCAGCAATCTTAGCTTGCCAAGGCCCTTGCTCTACACAAATTTAAAAAGCAGACAATTTATGTTCTCTCTTGTAAATTCTGAACAGATTCAGAATCCTATCTTGACTACTATTGACTTTACTTCCAAATCTGAAACTATGGGTTACATTGGAATGTAAATATCCACTGGATCACAAAATTCCGCAGAATCTGCAGTGTTTTTCTTGGCTCAAACATTCTTCCAAAAGGTGTATAAAAAGAGCTTTTTTGATAAACTTATTTAGAAATGTGCAATTGGCATGGAAAATAAACTGCAAAGACATATTTTAAAAGAAAATCTGTTTTAAAACATGTATAGAAATTGGAAATTTAGGGACATATCTTAGAGACAAAACCATCATCATCATCTTAGAATTGCAGAACTGAAAGGGATCCTATGGATCACTGAGTCCAGCCCCTGTCAAGGAGGCACGGTGAGGAATTGATACTTTCATTAGATAAGGGGATGAAAACTGGAAAAAGACTGGGAAAAGATCTATCAATCCCTATGTGCACCTTTCTCTCAAAGAAGCTTAAAAGTAGAAGCTCTGCATATGAGAGATTCTGAGATTCTGAAGATAAAAGAGTCTCTTCCATCCAAGACCAACATGTTCCACTAGCATCTTGATTTTAAAAGGTCTAGACTGCACATCTACACATACCTTCCACTAGGAGTGAACTCTGCTGAAATAGGGCTAAATTATATCATTAGAATCTGGAACTCTTTTGTGGCTGAGCAATCAGACTTGAAAACAAAGACTGGCTTATCTCCTGATGACCAGATACAACATTTTTGTTGTTGTTGTTGTTTAGTCACGTCCAAATCTTTGTGACCCCGTGAACCAGAGCACGCCAGGCCCTCTTGTCTTCCACTGCCTCCTGAATTTGGATCAAATTCATGTTGGTTGCTTCGATGACACTGTCTAACCATCTCATCCTCTGTCGTCCCCTTCTCCTCTTGCCTTCACACTTTCCTGACATCAAGGTCTTTTCCAGGGAGTCTTCTCTTCTCATGAGAGGGCCAAAGTACTGGAGCCTCAGCTTCAGGATCTCTCCTTCCAGTGAGCACTCAGGGTTGATTTCCTGCAAAATGGATAGGTTTGTTCTCTTGGCAGTCCAGGGGACTCTCAAGAGTCTCCTCCAGCACCACAATTCAAAGCATCAATTCTTCAGCAGTGAGATTTCTTTATGGTCCAGCTCTCACTTCCATACATCACACACAGCTTTGACTATGTGTAGTTTTGTTGGCAAGGTGATGTCTCTGCTTTTTAAGATGATGTCTAGGTTTGTCATCACTTTCCTCTCAAGAAGCAGGCTTCTTTTAATTTCGTGGCTGCTGTCACCATCTGCAGTGATCATGGAGCCCAAGATATGTCACTGCCTCCATATCTTCCCCTTCTATTTGCCAGGAAGTGATGGGACCAGTGGCCATGATCTTAGTTTTTTTTGATGTTGAGCTTCAGACCGTTTTTTGCACTCTCCTCTTTCACCCTCATTACAAGGTTCTTTAATTCCTCCTCACTTTCTGCCATCACAATGGTATCATCTGCATATCTGAGGTTGTTGATATTTCTTCCAGCAATCTTAATTCCGGTTTGGGATTCCTCCAGTCCAGGCTTCCGCATGATGTATTCTGCATAAAAGTTAAATAAGCCAGGGGACAATATACAACCTTGTCTTACTTCTTTCCCAATTTTGAACCAATCACTTGTTCCATATCCAGTTCTAACTGTTGCTTTCTGTCCCACATATAGGTTTCTCAGGAGATAGATAAGGTGGTCAGGCACTCCCATTTCTTTAAGGACTTGCCATAGTTTGCTGTGGTCCACACAGTCAAAGGCTTTTGCATAGTCAATGAAGAAGAAGTAGATGTTTTTCTGGAACTCTCTGGCTTTCTCCATAATCCAGCGCATGTTAGCAATTTGGTCTCTAGTTCCTCTGCCACTTCAGAATCCAGCTTGTACTTCTGGGAGTTCTCGGTCCACATACTGCTGAAGCCTATCTTGTAAGATTTTGAGCATAACCTTGCTAGTGTGTGAAATGAGTGCAATTGTAGGGTAGTTAGAGCATTCTTTGGCACTGCCCTTCTTTGGGATTGGGATGTAGACAGATCGTTTCCAGTCCTCTGGCCACTGTTGAGTGGCCAGAGGACTGGAAACACATACACACACACAATGTATGGAATACTGAGGGATGCAAAGGCAGTAAAGTGAAACACTGAAAGCAGCAGCCTAACTCTAACACAAGAATCAGCCAAGACAGTGGCTTGTTTTCATCAACATATCCTTGGTCTATCAGGACTGTTCTTGCTTGTGGTCCAACTCAACCATTCATTTACCACAGGGATCCAGTGCTTGCCTTCTTAGGGCTAAATTACATGCTTCCAGTTACCCATTATTAGAACACGTTAAGTGCTGAGAACATTTTGTAGTCAAGGGGCAGAAGCTTCTCACGCATCCTATAGTTTGCAAATTGGATCATTTTATGTTGTATCTCCCCTTCATGGATTGCTGCCTTGTCGTGACAAATGGGCTTGAGTATCTCAGAGAAGCTATGGGCTATGCCGTGCAGGGACACCCAAGACAGACAGTTCATGGTGGAGAGTTCTGACTAAATGCAATCCACCTGGAGTACCAATTGGCAAGCCACTCCAGTATCGTTGCCAAGAATACCCCATGATCAGAAACAAAAGGCTAAAAGATATGATGCTGGAAGATGGCCCCCTCAGGTCAGCAGGCATCCAACATGCTACTGAGGAAGAGTGGAGGACAAGTACAAGTAGCTCCAGAATTAATGAAGTGGTTGGGTCAAAGCCGAAAGGACGCTCAGCTGTGGATGTGCCTGGAAGTGAAAGGAAAGTCCAATGCTGCAAAGAAAAATACTGCATAGGGACCTGGAATGTAAGATCTATGAACCTTGGTAAGCTGGATGTGGTCAAACAGGAGATGGCAAGAATAAACATTGACATCCTGGGCGTCAGTGAGCTAAAATGGACAGGAATGGGCGAATTCAATTCAAATGATTATCATATCTACTCTTGTGGGCAAGAATCCCATAGAAGGAATGGAGTAGCCCTCATAGTCACTATTCCATACATTGTTTGTGTGTGTGTGTGTGTGTGTGTGTGTGTGTGTGTGTGTGTCTGTATACTATCAACAAAACAAAATTATATTAGCAGTGTTCTCACTGCAAAGCAGAGCAGAAGCCGGAGGCGTACTGTTCCTTGAATAAGATGCCAAATTCATGCAGGAATCTTTCAACACCTTTCTTCTCATATAAATGCACTCAGGGTTACTGTTTCTGAAATAAGCAACAACGACTTTGCTGCTTCTCCCACTGAAGGTAATGTCAAAACGCCTCCTGCTTACAACAACCTTAATCAGCTGCCAGAATTTAGTCTAATTTTCTGGGAGTGATGCATTAGCTATTCTTTACACATCCCCTTTTACCTAATTAAGCTAGAATGGAAGGGAGCTACTCAGTCTCCAACTGTAATTATATATCATTTTCATAATATCTTTTTTGATACAAGATCACTTTGATTTTTTTTTTTCTGACAATTGATAACTATTTCATGTCTTGTACTTGACAGCACCTGAGGCCAAAGAGTTCGAATCTACGTGACTGGTACAAAAGCAAAAAATCCAAAATAAGGTGGATTTTATTCCTTTAATAAAAACATTGAGATGTTGTTTTCTCACTGTTACCATTGACTACTAGACAATGACAGCAAATGAGAACTTTCAGGATTAATCCACTTCAGACCTTAAATCTGTAGAGAAAGCCAGGAGAGCAAGATCTCACCTCTCCTCCATCCCTCCACTGCTGTTACAGATATGTGATTCCTAACCTTGGGTCCTCATATTACATATCCCACCATGCTTGACATTAGCTATACTGGTTAGGGGATAATAAGAGCTGTAGTCCAAGGGACCGAAGCTGGGAAGCATTGTTACAGAGTGGTTGTTGTGGGATTTTGGGCTGTTTGGCTGTGTTCTTAAGGTTATTCTTCCTAAAGTTTCGCCAGTTTCTGTGGCTGGCATCTTCAGAGGATAGGAGTAGCACTCTGTGCTCTGGTGCAGTATTTGTAGCTGTGGGATCAGCTTTTGTCCTTTTCAGGAGATGAGTGATTATTGTGATCAGTGTGTTTTTGTTGTGGGTGTATTGTTGTGATAAGGAGGAGAGATTATCTGTCACTGTGATTGATGGGTGTTGTTAGCTGGTCTTTTGTGTGTAGTGATAACCAGTCCTTGTGGCTGAGTAGAGTTTGTTGACATTTTGCAGGCTGTATTTTTCAATGCTGGGAGCCAAGCTTTGTGGAGCTTTAAACTTTCTCTTTTTTGTTGAAGCTCTGCTGGTGTTTGTGGATGTCAATGGCTTCCCTGTGCAGTCTAACATAGTGATTGCTGGTGTTGTCCACTAACTCTGTATTTTGAAATAGAATTTCATGTCCAGCTTGCTTTAGGTCATATTCAGGTACTGCCGATTTTCCCGGTTGTTTTAGTCTGCAGTGTCTCTCATGTTCTTTGATTCTGGTGTGGATGCTTAATTTTGTGGTACCAATATATACCTGGCCACAACTGCAAGGTATCCTGTAAACTCCTGCAGTGGTGAGGGGGTCCCTTCTGTCCTTTGCTGACCATAACATTTGTTGTATTTTTGTGGTGGGCTTGAATACTGTTTGTAGGTTGCGTTTTTTCAAATGTTTCCCGCATGGTATACAGAATCAAAGAACATGAGAGACACTGCAGACTAAAACAACTGAAAAAAATTGGCAGTAGCTGAACATGACCTAAAACAAGCTGGACATGAAATTCTATTTCAAAAATAGTGAAAAACTGGACAACACCAACAATCACTACGTTAGACTGTACAGGGAAGCCATTGAAATCCACAAATACCCGCAGAGCTTCAACAAAAAAGAAGAAAGTTTAAAGCTCCACAAAGCTTGGCTCCCAGCACTGAAAAATATAGCCTGCAAAAGGTCAACGAACTCTACCCAGCTGCAAGGACCGGTGATCACTACAGACAAAAGACCAGCTAACAACACCCATCAATCACAGTGACAGATAATCTCTCCTCCTTATCACTACAATACACCCACAACAAAAACACACTGATCACCATAATCACCCATCTCCTGAAAAGGACAAAAGCTGATCCCACAACTATAAATACTCAACTCCCAGACAAACTACACCAGAGCACAGAGTGCTACTCCTGTCCTCTGAAGATGCCGGCCACAGAGACTGGCGAAATGTTAGGAAGAACAACCTTCAGAACATGGCCAAAGAGCCCCAAAACCCCACAACAACCATTAGATCCCGGCTGTGAATGCCTTCGCGAATTCATTGTTACAGATTCTTTGAAGATGACTGTTTCTATACTCTGCACTCTTCACATGCTCTCAGGAACTGTGTTGGCTAAAGAAATTCTGCATAAGGGGAGGGCTAGGGAGCTATCATAGTGATATGACAGTTTCTGTCTCTTTGCAGAGGCTAGAATATTGTCCCAGGTACTGTGGCTCTCTAAAAAATCAAGGCTTTTACGCATGCCTGCTTACCAAACATTAATTCACGGCCACACAAACCTCACTCTCTAATGTAACAACACAACACTAACCAGTGAGCACACACTGACTGGCAATATGGAGATTTCCAAATGTGTTTTGATCTTGATCTGTGGGATACCAGAAACCCTCCTGCCTGAAGACTCCATCCTTGTTTACATTTCACTCTTTTAAAACCATTTGAAATGTAATTTTAAAAATTACAAAAGCCTTGGGAATTCAGGTTTGTGTGTTTGAATTTTAAAAAACACACTGTCCTTGCATTCCCAGGGTATATCCTCAATGGAACACTGGAAAAGATTTAAGCATCCCTCGAAAAAGAAGGAAAGTATGCTATTTGACTGTTGTAGTAGGTAAACAAAAGGGAGTGTGTGTGTGGGGGGGAGAGATAATTTCCTTACCTCAATATAGAGTAGAGGGACAAAATTACCATTAATGGCACCAAATAAAGTATTATTATAACAGATGCTAACATACCTACCATACTCATTATTGCAAGACACCTAGTGATTAAGCATGCATATCCCTTTTGTTATGCAAACACAGCAGCAGGTTTATGGTACAGTTGCAAGGCAATAAAAATAAGTATGCCTTTCAACTAATATACTCTTCAGTAGCCATCAAACTTTCCAAGGAAGCACAAACAACTGCCATTTAATTGGCTATGCGGGAAAGAAACAATCAGACACACAACATTGCTCATATTTTCTCCTGCTGTTTCTGTATACAGTAAAGTGAACAGAAGCTTACTAGTAGCTTATTCTCCTTCACTGTATAATATGCTACTGGTTATATGTATTGGTGCATCCGAGTAAGATTATTGTCAGCAATGTCCATAAGACCCCAAGCTCCCCAGGAAAGCCTTCAATGTGCATTGAGAATAAGAGTTTGCATACAATTAGCTCTAAGATAAGGTTCAGAATATGGGGATAAATAGAACCACCTGACAGGGCAGTGCAGAAGATGAACGGAACAGTATAGTTTAGCAAGACAAAGAGAAGCTTAATGATCATTATACCCCACCTCCCTTTTTTAACAATATGTTTTAAGTGTCTTAAGATCCAAGCTACACATTAGGTGAAATTTTGTCTCTCAGATCCCGCCCCCCCCCCCCCCCGGAACTATACTATTTCACACTGCAGGTGAAGAACTGCTGATGTGACTGTATTCTTCAATACAAATCTCCTTGTGGCAGAAAAAATAGCAAGAGGTTAGGTGAGTTTCTGTGTTACAGGTCTCTGCATGACTACATTTACAAATATGGTGTACTAGATTTTAAAAAAAAGAGTGCAGTTTTCTGGCTCATATCAACTATTTCCTAACACTTGGTTCTGTAAAGAAAAGGAAAATAACACTTTTTTAAAAGTTCAAAACCACAGAAATTTTAAAATTCAGCCCACTATATTGCCATATGTCCCAATATACATGGTTTTGTACTAAATTCTAGTACTATTCAATTGGTTTATAGTTGGAAAAGCTTGAATTCCTTACTACAACAAGTGCTGCTTGGATTTTGGAAGACCAAATCTTCTAATGCTTACATAGCTCATACAGAACTAAATATTTTGTAGCAGGTTGGTAGAAATAAATAGAATGAAGAGACCCTGCTGGTAAGGAATGGACAACAGCAGGCAAGGGTTATTTCGACTTCCTGTGGGTATGAAGCTGGTCATGGCCACTGTACACAAGAGAATGTTGGCCATCAGACATCTTCTTTAGTTGTGATATTGTTGTTGATATTACGGTTGTGATTACACTTTTGAGAGCATTCCATACCTCCAGCAATTGTAATTTTGGAATCATCATTAAGAGCAATGCAATTTAGAGCATGCCATGGTAATCTAGACATGATCAGACTGTGGAGAGCTACCTTCAGAAAGTAATTAGTTCAGTTATAGTTCCAAAGTTCAGAAACATATTTAGTTACCATGAAACGTACAGTTTTAAAAGTTAGCCTCCGCTTTCCTATTTTTATTATGTACAGTTGTGTTCAAAATTATTCAGCCCCCAATGCTGTAAAGGGGTTTAGGGACTATAGTGTACATTTGGAATTGTATTCAGAATGAAATCCTACAAGGACGTTTTAAAGAACCAAATGCAACTAAAATAACATCAATTGTTTATGTAATACAGTAGTAAATGTTTCTTTTGTGGTTTCTTCATTGCCACAATTATTCAACCCCTTAAAGACTACCACTCTGAAGAAGAGAGGTTCATTCAGGTGTTTTCGAACAGGTATTGAAAACACCTGTGGATGTCACCGAGCACCAATCAAGCATAATAAGCACCAATTAGGCAGCTTTAAAAGGACTGTGATACTCAGCTCCTTCTAGACATTTACTGGTGTGGTTACAAACATGGTGAAGTCAAGAGAATGGTCCAGGAAGACAAGAGAAGAGGTGATTTGTCTTCACAGGAAGGGCAATGGCTATAAGAAGATTGCAAAGAAGTTAAACATACCAAGAGACACCATAGGAAGCATCATTCACAAATTCAAGGCAAAGGGCACTGTTGAAATGCTACCTGGTCGTGGAAGAAAGAAGATGCTGACTTCGACTGCTGTGCGCTGCCTGAAGCGTAGAGTGGTGAAAAGTCCCCGTGTGACTGCTGAGGAACTGAAAAAAGATTTGTCAGATGTGGGTATAGAAGTTTCAGCTCAGACAATAAGGCACACACTGCGTAATGAAGGTCTCCATGACAGAACCCCCAGGCGCACTCCCTTGCTGTCTCCCAAGAATAAGAAGAGTCAACTGCAGTATGCCAAAAGTCATGTGGGCAAATCACAAAAGTTGTGGGATAGTGTTCTGTGGACTGATGAAACAAAATTAGAACTGTTTGGGCCCATGGATCAACGCTATGTTTGGAGGAGGAAGAACAAGGCATATGACGAAAAGAACACCTTGCCTACTGTGAAGCATGGCGGAGGGTCAATAATGCTTTGGGGCTGTTTTGCTTCTGCAAGTACAGGGAAGCTTCAGCGTGTACAAGGTACCATGAATTCTCTTCAGTACCAGGAGATATTGGATGAAAATGTGATGCAGTCAGTCACACACCTGAGGCTTGGGAGACGTTGGACCTTTCAACAGGACAATGATCCCAAGCATACCTCCAAGTCCACTAGAGCATGGTTGCAGAGGAAAGGCTGGAACATTTTGGAGTGGCCATCGCAATCACCAGACTTAAATCCGATTGAGAACCTCTGGTGGGACTTAAAGAAAGCAGTTGCAGTGCGCAAGCCTAAGAATTTGACTGAACTGGAGGCTTTTGCCCATGAAGAATGGGCGAAGATACCCGTAGATCGCTGCAAGACACTTGTGTCAAGCTATGCTTCATGTTTAAAAGCTGTTATAACTGTAAAAGGATGTTGTACTAAGTACTAAGATTGAATGTCACTTGGGGGTTGAATAAAAACTAATAATGATGTGAGCACAGAAAAGACATTTGTGGTTATTTCATTATAAACTTAAGGTTATATTTCTCTGACCTACAAGTGCCTCTTTCATGTAAATGTAAGCAAGATGACTGAATGATCAAAATCAATGTCAAAATGGCCAAAACATTCAATTTCAGTGGGGGCTGAATAATTTTGAACACAACTGTAGTACAGTATGAGGCACAGCACAAGCTAGCACTTGAGTCATTTGATATTTATCCACCACCATTTAATGAGGCCATCTTCTTGTAAGTATAAAATAAATAAAGGATAGGAACAGCACCAAAGGAGTGAAGTTTTCCCTTATAAGTGATCAAGTTACAATTATAGACTAGAATAGGTAAAGGTTCCCCTTGACATTTTAGTCAGTCATGTCCGACTCTAGGGGGCGGTGTTCATCCCCGTTTCCAAGCCATAGAGCCAGTGCTTGTCCAAAGACAGCTTCCGTTGTCACGTGGTCAGTGCAGCTATACACAGAACACTGTTTACTTTCCCACTGAGGTGGTACCTATTTATCTACTTGCATTTGCATGCTTTCGAACTGCTAGGTTGGCACGGAGTTGGGACAAAGCAACAGGAGCTCACTCCGTCGCGTGGATTTGATCTTATGACTGCTGGCCTTCTGACCCTGCAGCACACAAAGGCTTCTGCGGTTTAGACCGCAGCGCCACCACGTCCCTAGACTGGAATAGTTATGCCTTTGTTACTGGGGGAAAAGTAAATTCTTCACAAATAATTAGTTGTTTGTACTTCATGATTTTCGAGGGTTAGAAGCACAGCAGATTATACTGAAGGTTCTGAACAATGACAGATGTAGTAAGAAAAATTTATGAAACAACACACAGTAGTTGCTACCCTTTGTTTAAAAAGTAACATTTAGTCTAGATGTTTAGGCAAAGATGCTAAGGTGCAAGAAATCCAAGGACATTCTGGGATGAATTAAGACATTTCCGGCACTGAGGATGATAATTCTGAGACCCAGTATTGTAACACATGCAACAATAGGGAAATGGGAAATAAGAAAGGCAGTGCCACATAAATATCCTAGAACAATGAAGTCAATCAGAGAAAGATTACAGCAGATGGATATTCTCTGCTGAGACTAATCACATTTACTGGCATAACTATTACTGCTTTGAGAAAATGAGGGAAATCAAGAGACTTTTGCTATTTCTGAGTTCAATAGCTGTAGCTTTTTATTATTTTGACAAGGGCATTTTAGCCTTCAGAATATTTGCCTCCCCAGACTATAAATAATGTAATACTATAGCAGGACTGCCTGGTGATATAAGGCTAAAAAAGCAGTAAATCGCTGCAGTGCTTTGCCAATAGCGGAAAAGGGAAGCAAGTCCCTCTCCTTACCAGTAGATATGTAATGATGGTAGCTGAGGCAAAGGCTGGCTCATAACAGTGCATCTGGCTTGTAAATATTTTGGAGTGTCCAGAATGTCCTGATGACGTCATTCACCTCTGCCGGAAGCAGTATGGTTGTGTCCTGTCCCTGGTTGCATTCAATAGATGTCCCCCCTGGCAAGGCTGGCCCAAGTTATTTTGTTGCCAGAAGCAAAGGATAAAACATTGCGTTCCTCTGAAATGAGCAGCACTGTTGTCTGCTCCCTCTCTCTGGATCAGCATGTCACAGCCTTCAGAAAGCTGTGAACGGGGGTTCAAAAATGGAAGAAGCAGACAGAGTCAGTCAGAGTCTGAGAAAGTATCAGAGAGCAAATTGTGTGAGAGAGAGACAGAATATGGAGCAAGGGAGAGGATATTTAGTTTTGCTAGAGTGAGTGTGTAGTGTGGTGCAATTTACTTTAGAAGAAGCCTGCTGAGACAGAGTTCAGGGAGAGAATAAAGATACAAGTTAAGAAACTGAATGCTTTCAGATTAGTACGCCTTGTTGTTATATTCCAGCCTTGTAAATAAACCATTCTGTTTCCTGTCAAGTTATTGCTTGTATTAATGTGGATGGATAAACACGCAGAATCCAGTTCTACACCTTTA
Source organism: Pogona vitticeps (assembly GCF_051106095.1). NCBI lineage: Eukaryota > Metazoa > Chordata > Lepidosauria > Squamata > Agamidae > Pogona > Pogona vitticeps. The sequence continues at coordinate 139,153,694 of NC_135787.1, read as the reverse complement.
AAGCTCAGAATCCTACCCTTTCATGGGGTTCCTTTATTCACCTTAGCAGCCCATGGTAGTTCTGAGAGAATACATAAGTGGGGTCATAGGAACTCAAACAACTAAATGTAGCTGCCAAATATGTGTTTGGTTGCACATACGTCCTTTCCCTATTTCAGATACAAAAGCCAGCCAGACTGTTCCAAGCTTAGCTTTATTTTGACACTGCTGATGGAACATTGGCTACTACTATGAGAGGTTTGTTTATGGGCTAGTTCAAGAGGTGCAAGACAGACCCTATGGCAAACCCAGTTCTCTTTCCTATCAAAGGGCAGAGTATTTGGGGTGAATGGCCAGATGAGCTTCTATGCCCCTGCTCCAACATCTGCCACCCAAAGAACTTGGCTCTCTTTGCTCCAGTACAGTATAGGACTGGCTCTGCTGCTTGTAACTTATTTGAGATCCTTGCCTCATTCCATCTGTACCCTGTAAGGCTCATCACTCTGCTGCTACATCTGCAGGCTACATTTCAGTGTTTAGGTCAGACATGCATAATCTCATGGGAGGGAGGGAGGGAGGGAGGGAGGGAGGAAAGAAAGAAAGAAAGAAAGAGAGCAGCATAGTTTGCCAGACTATTAAATAACTACAAAGGTGGTTTAAGGGGGGAAAACATGTTACCATCAACCTTTACCCCCATTAAAAGAGCTCTTGGTCAATGTTTGGGCAATTTATTCATTCATCCCTTCCCCGCAGGGTATGATAATTTCTAAAGGGTTCAAGAAAGCTAATTCATTTTTTCCTCTGCAACATGGATTCCCATTTCCTTTCCCACTTGTGCTTCCTTGTGCTGATCATCCTATATAATTATCCCTGGAATTTTTGGGGAGATGGCCTGCAACCAGTTGGAAATAATTTGCTTGTTTCTCTAGCCCACAAGTACTAACCCTTTGGATCTTGTTCTCTCAAGGGAGGATCAGCAACTGTTAAAGTTCAGAGTAAACTAGGCTCCTGACCAGTTGCCAACCTGAAGGGCAGAAGAGGTGCAAGGCTGACTCTTCCAGGAGGCATAGTGAGGCAATTGGCTCAGGTGGCAGGTACTAGCTGGCAGTCAACAGTAAGCTGTTGGGGAAAATAATGGTACATCAGTTATAATTCCTTATAGGAGCCTAAGGAGCTACCCTGGGCTCCTATAAGCTAGTTAAGTGCCTGTAAGGGTGGTGGAGACCATTGTCCCACCTGTGTTGATAACACTAGTGTTCAATAAACCTTCAGTTACCAGTATAATCAGCTTTTGCCCTTGGAAAGGGAGGTACATCATTGTGTTCTTCACCTGTAGCATTAAAATGGCTTGCACTGGCTCAAAGAGGTGTGTGAAGAAATTAGTGAGATCTCTGTCAACAGAGCTTGCTGGCCATCTGGTTTCAGGCATGGGCCAGAAATATCTAGCCATGGCTCTCCACTGTTTCTTTAAAGAAGCCCACTCACAACCTTTGTAGTTCACCAGAGACATGTGAAAACACAATTGTCCTTTTACTGTATTTAACTATTGTAAAAGCTGAAACTAAAAGGGTATATTGTTGAACAACTGGCTAACCTTTTCCAAAAGCTTGCTTGCATTCAAACTTATTGACAACAGGAAGCATAAATACAGTTGTACTCTGAACATTTCATTTCTTTATTTATAATCATTGAAGGCCAATTCACATGACCTTTGGATGCTTATTATGTTATTCTTCAAAACTGCTCAGTCAATATCTTTTGCCTCAAAGTTCCATCGTCTCTTTATTGGAAACTTGGGAAATTTGCTACATTGTAAGTTTTCTCAGTGTGGAAATGTCACATCTCCAAAACATTTGCTCTGAAGTTGTGTTCTGGCATGTGATCCAGGGGCAAAAAAACATTTAAGGCAATATTAGGCAGCATCAAATCAAAAGATGAATGGTATATTATCTGCTTCAATCATATCTCATCTGGATTGCTGTGTCTGGTTCTGGGCTGAAGTTTTAGAAAGAGATTGAGAAGCCGGAACTTATCTAGCGGAGGGCAACCAAGCTGGAAAGAAAGCCCTATGAAGAACAGTTGAAAGTACTATCAGCTTGTAGAAGATAAGATAAGATAGCTGTTTTAAAACATCTAAGGGCCGGTTAGGTGGCACAAGGAGCGGCCTTCTTTTCTGCTGCTTGAGAGGATAAGATTGGATTTTAACTCCAATAAGTAAGATTCTGAGTAAATATTACAAAGAAAATTTCTGTCGGTGAGATATGTTTGACAGTGGAAGGAATTACCTCAGAAGATTTGTCTACCTTAAGTCTTTCTAGAGACTGATTGAGTCTAAAGACTGGCTATTTGTCAAGGATGATTTAGCTGGGGATTTTCTGCTTTAGCTGGGATTTGGACTAAATCATTGCTTAGGTACTCTACAATTCCAACCCTAAAATGCTATGATTGTATGTTGCAATCAGCTACTGGATCACTTATATTCTGAAAACAACATGACTGTGAAGTAGTCAAGCCTACATTCTACTTACAAGGAACTCTTTGGAAATACAAGCAGTTGCTATTGCAGTAACTCTCCTATGCCTCATAATCATGATGCGGAATAGGGACATGTAAGAATTTTCATTTCAGTTTGTTTTTAAGATGGACTTATGTATAATTTCTTCACATACAGGATGGGAAGAACTTGAGATTTAGGAAGAAGCAAGAGAAGGAGAAGGGGAAGGAGAAGAGGAAGATTGTGGGAGAAATCAGAACTTTCATGCCTTTTCAGCAGAATGTTTGAGTGTTTTAATGCTTGGAAGTCTGTATTTTAATCCTGTTCAGGCATGTTTGTGATGCTGAATTAGAGCCTTTTTTCTTTCACAAACTTCTCATTTTTGTAGCAGGTATGACACAATGTTCTCTAGGCTAGGAATAGCTGCACCTACTGGATTTGGCTAGTGTAAACATGGAGGGATTTTGCTTCACTTTCTTTTTGAAGACTTGATCACCATTTGCAAAATATCTTCATATTCAGGATGCAAAGAAGGCCAGATTCTGAAGGTGGTAGAAAGTGAAACTGACAGATTGCCTTGTCTTTTGTGCAGAAGGCTAGAACTCTCCTAGCTCTTTGCAGAAAGATAAGAGACATAGGGAAAAGAAGCACCTTCAAATGTATTCCAGATGATAAGTGGTTCAGTTTCTCATGACTTTAGATACTTCAAGGAAGCCTGGTTCCAGGAGTAGCACTTGAGCTACAAGTAATAAAGCAATATGGAAGAGACATTTCTGACTTATGTGTCTGAGCATTGTTGTCCTGTCTGCAATACACCCCTGTTTGTCCATTTATAAAATGGGCTCCATTCAGAAAGGACATCATTTGCATTTTTTGTTGCAGATTTGGAAATGTCTCACTCCAAATGCAGTTGAATGCAGAGTGCCTTTCTAGTACGATTGTTCTGAAGTCTTAAAGAATAATGAATTATTTCCCTAGAAGATAACTCCAGTTATACCTCCAACTGATCTGCTATTACAGTAAGGTCAGACATGTCACAGAGCCTGATTAATGGAAGTGACTTACAGAAACTATTCAGAGTTAAGATCCAATTACAATACAGGTCATAAATCCCTGTACTTCTCTGAAGACAGAATTGCATATAGTATTAATTTGTGCTCAGAACCCACTAATGTTATATTGCTCACTCTTTCATATAATCGTCTGTTCGGATGGTAGAAACAGGATACTGCTTTTCATTTTGCACCATATTACTTTAATGATATAATCTCTGCCAATAAGTAGGAAACACAAGACTTGCAGAAAGGTATTGATTAATTGGATCATAGCGATCACTTCCTGAATGGAAGAAATAGCTTTTCTCAAGCTACATTTACTCTGTTTTAATATCCTCAAGACATGTAAGTTACACATCCATGCAAAGCTACTGCAAAAGCGCTAACATACCACCTGTTTACTGTTGCTCTCTGAATGATGAATGAAGAAGAATAAGGTGCACACAGACTTGACAGATGCCACTAATCATACGAAGCCTTTAAAAGAAGGTCAAGGTGTATATGAAAGCCAGTGGCAAGTAAGACCTGGAAGAGACACATCTGATTGATATGAGGTCAACAATTAACCTTGTTTCCCTGGACCAGTTAATTACATCCAGATGCAAACAGTCAGATAAGTTTGATAAGGTGGGTCAAATAAACTAATGCATGTCAAGCAGTGAATGCAGATGGTAATAGCCCAAAGGGTAAATGCTAAACCAATGAATGGATGGAGGAGTCTAGTATTTGTAAGACAGAGCAACAGATGCAGAGATATCTCAAAAACCTGTTTCATCAAAGAGCTGACAAGAGTATTTCATTATTTTGTTTTAATTTGCTTTGCTTTGTTATTATGGCTACTTATGGGGACTAATCCTTGCACCTAACACAACTGTTTTCTTAAGGCATTAGGTAGCCAGCCATGTTCTTTGAAACTGGTTATCAATCAACTGAGCTTACCCAAGGTTGAAGACTAACTTTAGATTACAAAATCTAGAGTTGTTCATAATAAATTTGCAGACTATGTAGGCTGGAAATCTCTGTTCTTGGACTATAGTTCTAATCTGGAAGTTACAGTCCAAAAACTCAGATCTGTACTTCTCTACTGATTGCCATGTGGAGGCTGTGCTGCATTTTGCCTTGCACAAACTGTTTGTGGACAGTCATTTGGATCAGTGTCCTGTACTCTATCAGAAGATGTTGCCATTTCCTAGAGAAAACAGTTTAAATTTTGGAGGTAAAGGCTTCATGAGGTCTTTTTTTCATTGTTCCTCAGCCCTCTCCCCATTTCCTCACATCTCTATGCCTCCCATGTTTGCCACAAGAGGAAACACAAAAAATTAGGTGGCAGTTTTCTAGAGCTATAAATCCTTGCTTGCCTATCCCTTGTAGGCCAGGATAAGGAATGAAAATGGTATTCTTGTGACTGAGGATGGAGAGGAATTTCCTGCACCTTTCAACAGAACTGTTGCTTCAGCAAATTGCCCTCTTATGCCAATGTTTATGCAAATTTAGCTTTTTTGTGCAAGCCTGGGCAATTCATGCAATTACACTCATCAGATGAACTGCCCAAAACTATGCTGCCTGGTGCTTTATTTATAAATCTGACACACTTTTTTTGGGGGGGGGGAGAATCTTTACAATTAGCCAGTCCATTTGTACTTGCTATGTACGTATGCATGTGCATGCTTTGATTCTCAAAGGAAAAAGACACTAGAAATGTTTACAAAATTACAGAGACCTTGAAGTAGAGGAGCTATTCTTGTTACCTCGCTCTCAGCTGAAGGCAAGGACTCTAGGGAGTCTTTAGAATTCATTGATACATGTCTCATGACCTTAATCAGTGAAAATGAAGAATTCAGTGAGTGTTCTTTTCATCCAGATATCATGTTCACCACCCATAAAATTCTAAGATTCCCTGGAAATAAGTTTCACAAATATAAATGTTATCACACAGCTTGGACCTAATACATCCAGTCTGGGAGAAATCAACAACAAAATATAGTAAATTTTTGTGTGCCTGTTCCATGTCTTTTGTCTTAATGTATGGGAATAGTTGATAATAAAAGTTTGAAGAGAAATTGTGTCATTGATTTACACACGGGGCCTCAGCCCCTTTATTTACTTCTAAATAACACGGGCACTGCTTGTAAATAAAGGGGCTGAGGTCTCATGTGTAAATCAATGACACAATTTCTCGTCAAGCTTCCATAGGTGTTTGCTACTATTTGCACTTTTAAAGGCTTGGAACCAATCCCCTGCTGATATGGGGATTCTACCACATTTGCAAGATGCCCTACAAGAATTGGGCACCAATAATGAACAAAGCAATGAATTGCTTTTGTGGTAAGAATGAACAAGAACAATGGCAAGTGCTTAGAGCAACAATACAACAGTTCCTTTCTAAAAGGAACACTCCAAACCTATGTGACTTCCAATGGACCAGATTGCCACCCACAGAGGTGCCTCTATCCCCTTTCTTTTGCCCTCAACCTGCCTTTGGAAGTATGGCCTTTGAGTTGCTGGAAACTCTGAAACAATGGCATTCAGTCCTGTTGAAATCATTCATTCCAAGTCTATTCCATGCAGCACAGCCTCAAAAAAAGACAGATAATAATAGCAGGAAGAGAAAGTTCAGACCTTTCCCTCTGCTGATATGCTCCTGATGAACATTGCTGCACCCAGCAGAAATGTTGGCCCTGGGTAGGAACGTGCCCTTGTAGATTCTTAGCTTTGACAAGATTCTTTCTCAGCGTTGTCTTTTTCACTGCTGTTCATTTTTTATCACCATGACTGCCCTTTTTACATTTTTTCATATATAGGTTAAACAGGTGGAGATGGGTGCAGAAGAATCTGTCCATGGAACCCCCGCACCTCCATGTTGTATGCAATCACATCTCATCCCACGATCCAATCTGTGTGCATCTGGTTAGGGGGCAGGGGCAGCAAAGCATGTGGCATTGGGGAGCATTGTGTTGACATCTTGCTTGCTCCATCATTCATCTCAATGTGTGGTGTCCATGTGTAAAAAGATCTGAAGAAATGTAATAACTCTTTGCCATCTGATCCTTTATTTTTCTTTCTATTATTTGCCAATGATCCTTTTTTGAAGTGAGCAGAATAATCAACACAAAAGCAAATTCTCTCAGTAACCATAAGTAAGATGCTATGAGATGTTCAGATTATTAGCTATATTACTCCAACAATCCCTCCTGACTTTTTGACAGTCAGCTTGACCAGTCAATAGGGTTTCTGAATACACTGATCATAAATGTTTATTTGTTGCTTCATGCAATCTGCATGAAGCAGAAGAAATGAATGGGGTACTTTAAAAAAACTTGTTTTTTAAAAAAAACCTTTTTTAAAGCTGTATTTTTTTAAAAAAAAATTTAAACTAAATTTCTTTTTCTTAAATTGGCTTCATCCTTTGATCAATAATTCTGTAAAGTAAGACAGAGAGAAGGCAATAAAAACAGAGGTACAGATACAAAAGTATGCCAAAGCTCCTTCACAAACCATGTACCTTCAATCACTTAGCATCACAGGAGCACTTTGGAAAGCATAGTGGCTACTACTGTTCCATTAGCCCAAGGCATAGGAAGTATGTCGGCAGACCACTGCCACATGAGGCTCTTGACGACTACCACCATGACTATCACTTGTCATTGGCATCCCCAGGCCTGGTAGCTTCCCACTGAGCCACTCCCACCAGCCTAGACATGAAGGGGCTACTGACTGACTTACTGGTAACTGACCAATGCAATTCCACTTATATGGCTGCAAAGTTTACATATAGCTTCCCCCTCCCATGAAGTGATAGTAAGTATATAATTCTATCATTACTAGTAGTAGTAGTAGCAGCAGTAGTTATTTAGCATACTAAGATATAAGACATCTTTTTGGAGGCAAAAATTAAAGTATTCAAAAACTGAAAGCCAAATCAATAAAAACAATTAGAAAAATACACGTCTCCCCAAACTAACAGATCATGGTGATAATCAGCTGGTATAATTCCAATATTAATTTCAATATATAAAAAGGATCTAGTAATAGCTATATATGACCACCAATATCAGAGCCAAAATGCCCTGAAAACCTGTTTGCTGGAGGAAACAAATGGAAGGATAGCCCTGATCTTTTGCCAGGTATAACCACTAGTTAGCTCCTGTGGTAACAAAATTTGTTGTTGTTTAGTCATTTAGTCGTGTCCGACTCTTTGTGACCCCATGGACCAGAGCACGCCAGGCCCTCCTGTCTTCCACTGACTCCCAGAGTTGGGTCAAATTCATGTTGGTAGCTTTGATGACACTGTCCAACCATCTTGTCCTCAGTCATCCCCTCCTCCTCTTGCCTTCATACTTTCCTAACATCAGGGTCTTTTCTAGGGAGTCTTCTCTTCTTATGAGATGGCCAAAGTATTGGAGCCTCAACTCCACGATCTCTCCTTCCAGTGAGCACTCCGTGTTGATTTCCTTCAGAATGGATAGATTTGTTCTCCTTGCAGTCCAGGGGACTCTCAAGAGCCTCCTCCAGCTCCACAATTCAAAAGCATCAATTCTTCGGCAGTCTGCCCTCTTTATGGTCCAGCTCTCACTTCCATACATCACAACTGGAAAAACCATAGTTTTGACTATGCTGACTTTGGTTGGCAAGGTGATGTCTCTGCTTTTTAAGATGCTATCTAGGTTTGTCATCGCTTTCCTCCCAAGAAGCAGGTGTCTTTTAATTTCGGGGTGGCTGTCACCATTTGCAGTCATCATGGAGCCCAAGAAAGCAAAATTTGTCACTGCCTCCATATCTTCCCCTCCTATTTGCCAGGAGGTGATGGGACCAGTGGCCATGATCTTAGAAAAGGCTTTGGAACAGATCCAACAGAATTGAATTTGAATTTCAAATCCAACAGAGTTCTTGGTGTGTGTATATTTGTGCATGTGTGGACAATGCATATACAGCTCGCCATCTCTCTGGCTTTCAAAAGCTACTAAACTTTCTTTTATGTACTCCTTTGCCTCATGGAACATGTTGCATTAAAATGTTAAGGCTATTCTACCATTGCCCTGCCAGTTTCATTTAGAGTTGAAAAATGACATATTGAGCACTGCTATGGAAAAACAAGCAAACCTAACAATTTCTAATAAGGAAATCTTCATGGTGCACTCGTCTATCTTCAGTACTGAGTGGCTTTCACACCCACCATTATTTTTCTTTTACTAAAATTCAATACACAAAAGAACAAAACTTAATATGGAGGAAATAACATAAAAACTATCCTATATTCACAAAGTGAGTAACCTAGTACCATGAACTAGAGCTTATGCAGGTGTTCCACAAGCAAAGCTAGCAAAGCTTCAGAATAAATTATAACTTTTATATGTGATTAATTCATTTTCACAGTAAGAAGTAAAACTCCATTTCATAACTCTTTTGCAGTGTGATTAGAACTTTTTACCTCTTCTTGTCATTATGGAGCATGACCTCTCATAAAAGTGTAGGAGGAATATCATATGGTTCATGTAAAAAACAAATAATTACTTAAGGAACTTTTGTGAAATAGTTATTAGGAAATAATTATTTATAACATTGTAACTGCAATAGTAACTAACTTGTCTGGAAAGACCTTGGAATGATAACTGAAAACTTTCTTCATGTATTTTCCAAGGTTGGCTAATCTCTGTTTCCTAAAAAAGATCATTTATTTGTTATCCGTAACTTAGCATCAGCCCAAATCAAACCGATTCTACTGCAATGGCAATTCACTGGTGCCAAAGCCACCTTGTAAATAAGTTGAGTCATCTTAGTTGTGCATCCTCAATAAACATATCTAAGTAAATAAGCACTCTGCTTTGCAAACATCATTCAAAAATGCAATTAAATATAAGACTTACTCTGCACAGTGCAAAGAATAATAATAAAAAATCACATATATATACCTGAAAAGTATCAAGGCCAAGGATTTTCAAATGAAGTTTCCCTCTTAGCTTAAAATGTTCAAGGTCATTTTGTGGTGACTTCATCTTTCATAGTCAAAAAGAATGATTTAGTAATAATGGAGGAAGCGGACAATAGCATCCTGTGTCTCCAGTATAATGATATTCAGTGCTACATAGGATAATGCATGGGCTATTCTTATTCATGCTTCTCCCTGCAGCCTCATGGGAGTGGATTCATTTATCAGAAATTTCCTTGTATATCATTAAACACATTGTGAAAGTGGAAGTTTTTTTTTAAAGAAAAAGGAGATTACAGCACAAAGTTTCAGAAATGAAGCTCATGTCTTTACAGTTTTCCTCATTCATCCCAAGTTTGGGTGGTAAATGTTTTATTGTCAGATTTCTACCTGTTTTAACAACAACACTTTACATCACTTTTTGTGTTGTCATTGGGCTAGAGGGGGGAGAACAGGAAATCATCAGAGTTGAAACTGATAGAAAAGCCACAAAATTTGACCTCTTCATCCAGGGATGGCCAGCTGTGGCCACGCATATATTTTAGACTTACAATTTCTCATTGGCCCCATTGGCACTGGCAATGGTGAAGTGTGGGAAACTTCTGCGTAAAGGTTGTAGCTGCATTCTGTTCCAGTGACGTGCACACACTCCTGGCAGGAAGTGGAAGCTGCCAGTGGGCGGGGTAACTCCTCATTCTGCCCTTTCGCTTAGAGGTGGAGCATTAGATCAAAGAGTTTCCTCAGCCAATCCTGGTTATGATTATCCTAACATATTATGTAATCATACTAAATTAATAAAAAGAGTTCTCAGGGCATTGCCTTGAGGCTCTGCTGGCTCAGACATCTGCTAGTCGACTCCTTTGTTCTTTCCAAGGCTAATTGCTTTCCTTTGTTCCTGATCACCCACAGTGAAGGACTATGGAAGCTGCATCTGAAGGACTATGGTTGCCCTCCTTTAAACTATCCATACAGTTGTGTTCCCCACCCCCCAATCAATCTGCTAGGAATGGACCACACTGCACCACAACTGGTAAGTATCTATAGTTGGAGAAGGAGGGATTGTGCATGTTCTGCCATAACAGAAGGAATGGACAAGAGGCAGTTTTCTAAACAATGTTGATGGCTATAAGAAATGGTCCTAGGTTTAATGAGATGAATTGCAAATACAATGACTTGCATGTATGAACATGAATAAAGGATGATGATGACAAAATTGGTGTCTCATCCCTTTATTCAAAGTTTTGGTAGTCTAGATGTTGCTATACTAACATTCCCATGATCCTTTAAAACAGGTATATTGTCTAGGAAGGCCAGAAGCTGTAGTCTAATAGAAAGTGGGGAGTTGCAAGTTGCCCAAGCTTCCTTTATTCTCTTCTGCATGCAAATACAAGATGTTTGCAAGAGAATCACTTCTTTGACTCCTCTCTTCTTTGACAGGATATCAGAAATGACTTTATTCCAGGCAGAATATTTGTCCAGCTTGTTCAGAACTGTTGAATCCTTCTCCAGCTGCAGTCTCTCCAGGTTCTCACACAAATATCTACCAAAGGTGTCATTCATCCTTGTTTTTGGTTTAGGTACAAAAACCACATGGCTTTTTTCTATTGGTCATATTTTAGAAACAAAGACTCTATAATTCCTTTCCTGTAAACTCTATACTAGAAGGTGGTGTTATGACCAATTGCAAAAGAAAAGTTAGTCCAATATTGTGTCATTATTTTTCCCTCCAAATATTAATTCCCCATGAAGGACATTCCCATTTTTCAGTCTTATTTTCACGGACATTTAGAACTTGTTTTGATTTTTTTAAAATTTCTGATAATAATTAAAGGTGGCTGTGGATGTTCCTTTGTTTTTGTTTTTATTTCTATTACTCATCTCATTATCACTGTGTAGGTTCCCTAGCAGCCCATGCTTCCTGACTTTAAAAAGCACTGTGGAAGGACTAACTTCATGACATTTACCCCTGGGAAGCTGTGGGGGCTGCCAGTTGCAACAGAGATGAATATACAATGAAAGACAAGATGTGCCTGCTCTCCCCTGAGCTAAAATTTTATTAAGAATCCCAAACAAAACCCATGAGAATTTCTGTGAAATTTCTCCTCCCTTGAAATTCTTCCGGAAGGAAACTTTTTTTCCCCATTGCATTGAACTACAAAGATTGACATTCACATGTGATAAATTTTCAGTACAAATTGCCAACACCTTTACAAATAATGGCAACAACAACAGAAAGGTTACCATGGAAAAATTAAAAAAAAAAAAAACACAGGGGGAGCAATTCCAACCTAGTCTAAAGGTAGCCAGTGATCTAAAAAAAGAACATGAGAACAACAACTACAAAAAACTCTTATTGTTATAACAAGACATTCTTATTTTGCCTACCAGAACATAACATTTTCTATTTTCTAAAAAAGATATTCAAGTTGTAGCTGAAATGCCACATGAAGAACTCTTTGGCCTATCTTAATTTGCATGTAGGGCATCCATTTTGTTAATGAAGTACCAAAAGAGCAAAGACTAGTTGGTGAACAAAGAATTATCTCCTTAGAAACAGTGGTTGGTGAGGAGAAATCTGACACATCAGTTAGGGTGATAATATGTTACTGTAAAGGTAGAGAGAAAGGCAGCCTACAGAGAATGGCTGTCACTCTGTGGTGTGTGGTAACCACATATTGTACATTTTAAATGCTGCGAAGCTTGCTTCATTATGTTACCTCAGCTTTACAATGGAGCCTCTTCATTACAAAATGACTTACCCTTAAGTTATTTATTTCTCCTTTCCCCCCTCTCTGTGCCATGTGGGCAAACAACAACCTCCATCTGACAAGTCGCCAGACAGTTACCTGGCAAAATAAAGCTGAGAAAATCAGAAAGGGTTCTTTAAAAACGAAAAAGCTTTCAAAAGGCCACTTGGCTTTTGAAACAGTTTCCCCGAGAACACTGATGTAATGTAAGACTATTAATAGAGATTGCAAAACAAACATTTAATTTGACTTCTGAAAGTCTTGGCTGAACAGCACATGCCAGAGTGGAAATCTAGCAAGAGAAAAGCCACTTCAGCACTCCGGGAGAAATATTGGGACAAAGTACCTGCATGACAATAAGAAGGTCAAACACTAAGATGAAGGAAGCCAGAAAAGCTCTTGAAACCTCATCGCTTGGCAGAAATCCACGATTCAGCTTGTCCCAGCTGATCCAGTCAGTTGTGATGACAAGAACAACCACCGAGGTCAAAGTAAACAGAACAGTCCTGGAAAAGGGAAAGCAGAAAAGAGGTCATGGAATTACGCACTGGGTGGTGGGGAAAGTTGAGAGATTCTTGGTTGCTTTCATTTATCTCAAGTGTTTCATGCTATCAAGTTGGAACTGATTCATGGCTTTCCAGATAAGTGAGATATTTAAGGAGTGGTTTTACCACTACTGTCTCCCTTCAGTGAGTTTTCATGGCTGAGTAGGGATTTGAACCCAGGTTTGCCCAAGTCCTAGTTCATCACTCTATCTGTCATACCACACTGGTGTAATCACTGTATATTACATTGGGTATCATTTTCTTATACATCCTTTTAAAGCTGGATGAGAAATATGTAGTCCTCCAGAGGTTATCAGACTACAGTTCCTGGCACAAACTAGCATAAGCAAAGACTATGGAAAAGTTACTCTTCTTAACTACAACAGCCAGAATCTCCCAGTGTATTTTTTTGAGCTCAGACATAGTCAGTACCGAGTAGGTTTGCCAGATCTCAAGACACTAGCTAAAGTCTCTGGATGAACAATAATGCAAATGAGAAATTCAGTTTGTTGAAAACAAGGAACACACTAATGACACTTAATGTATGGAGAAAAATACCCAGACTCACTGCAAAAAATAAAGCCATTAAATCTCAACCGTGTATGTATATCCAGGCCTGTGTGTGAAATCAGGTTTTGTAGAGAAGGACAAAACTGGCAAGTAGCTGGAACAATAATCAAAGCTTGGGACAGTGGGCTTAAACATTAATTCATTAGCATTAAACATTAGAAACTGGAATATTCATATGTTGTTGTTAATATTAAGAAGGCTCACATTTTATTTGTCCTGTGCAAAGTAAGTAGGCCATTATCAAGCAAGCCGACTTATGCTGCCAGCTGGCCACCGTGTTCAACGGCTGCCTCAAGTCAAGAAAAAAGATGCACACTCACTCATATGCTTGGTTGTTTGATGGACAGCAAGCGACAACGGGAAAAACACCCCCCAATTGCCCTTTTGTACATCATTGTCCCAAAAGAATCTTGACCAAAATGTTTAATTCATTGCATCAGCAGCACCAACTCATTACTCAAACCATTCGTTATGAAATAAACTGTCAGATTTACAGGACTTCTTCACTCTTGACCCCAGGGGGGTCTTCCATTTTGTGCTCTTGTTGTCGTTTTAAAATTGCTGTCCCCATCTGGCACTTTTCCCCCCAAGTAGATTACAAATCCCACAATCCACCTGTCAGAAAGGACAAGTAGAGTTTAACACATTTGAGACCCAGTGTTAGAGGAAAAATGCACACCTGTTCACTACCAACAATGCCAGCTTTACAGAGAGGTGAAGAACCAATAACTCTTCTCTCAGTTTCACATAGACCTCTATAGAACACTACTACCTCAGAAGCCACTGCAGAAAGTAGAATGAATGAGCTTTCACAAAAATATTTTCCCCCTACACCCTGTCCGGTGCAACTGTTCAGATCACAGCACTCAATTATTAACACACAGATCCCTCCATATGAAAGTCACATAATCAAAAATTATTGCCTTGGGGATGGGGAGGTACAGCCCTATTAGCCTGTTTTAGCAAAACCAGCAGAAAGTCTTGGCCTCTCTGTTATTTGGCCTGAGTTTTTATGGGCACAGTCCACTTACTCTAATGCATGGAGAACAATATTCAAGTTACAGGCATCACATTTATCTTTATGGAGTGGAATATAAGCCTGTGGCTTGAATATTGTGCATCTGAAGAAATTGTCTTAAAGTTCCACAACTTTTTCAGATGCAAGGAACACAATATTCAAGCCACCGGCTTATATTCCACCTCATAAGGATAAATGTGATGTCTGCAACTTGAATGTTGTGCTCCATGCATTAAAGTAAGTGTCTGTGCCCATAAAAAGTCAGGTCAAATAACATGTGCTACTCTTAAAGGTGCTATAAGACTCTTTCTTGTATTGGTTTCCAGTCTATGTGGACAATCTGGTTTCAGAAATTTAACATTTAAAACAATTTGAAACTGGGGGTGATTTGCACAGACCCCTCCCTAAGCCAAGCTTTCTCGGCAGAATAGCTTTGAGTGTGAATGGATCCAGCAATATGCTATTTGTTTCCTCTAGTCTGAGCAGCAGCAATGGCTACAGAGGTCAGAATAGCTAATAACTGTTGCAACTGTAGCTCCCTATGAGAGAGAGGTTGGCAGAAATGCCTCCAGCAGGCCATCTAAACCTGGGTTAGGGTCCCAGGAGAACAACATGCTTGCCTTGCTGGGGGAGACAGTGCTTCAAAGCCTCACAGCTAAGGACTGTGCAATGCAAATAAAGGCAAGGTCAGAACCACCACTAGAGGAGATGCCTGCCATTTCATTGGAGCCCTCGGAATCTGCAACACAAATGGAGACCATACCCACCAATGCAGGGGATAGAGAGCCATGACTCACACCAGGGCGGCTGGCAGAAGAGTGCCCTTGGGAGGAGGATCCAACCTCAAGAGGATGCTGGGGACTGGCTGCTATGTAAGTCATGCTGGTAGAGGTGGGAGGGCAGATGGAGCCAAAGGGAGTTACAGTAGAGTCTCCAAACAAAAAAAAAAATTGAGGAGGGAAAGGAGGAAGAGCAAGGACATTGCAAAGGAACTGGGGGAGATGAATTAAGTTGAGGAGGCAGATACTGAGACCCCAGTCCCTCCCCAGGACTGGGACCATGTAATCAATAAGGATCCTTGGATGGGGGAGTTAGTGAAGTTACAGGTCCCAAAAGGTGATGGATCTAAATGTTAGTATCTTTACTTGACCCATCACCCTAATTTACTCGGGGGGGAGGAGGGAAGAAACAACCCAAACCACTCCAGAGACCCAAGGAGGAGATGCAACTGCGGCACTGGGGATGGAACTGCAGTGGGAGATGGAGGGATTTGTGGGCCAAGGAACAGGGCCCCTGTAGCATTGTGAGCCTTGCCCTCATGGTGGTGATACTGGTCCTCACTTCTCCGGGCTTCAAAATTCAGAGGCTAGTGCTGACTACCACTGAGATGAACTGTGGGCTCAAATCCCCTGGGGCTGTCAACTGGTACCATCCCTAACAAACAGCTCTTTTGTTGACTGGAGTGGAAAAGGTGACTGCAGTGAGGAAGATGGTAAATGGGATTAACCCTCCCTCCCTATTGTGCCAATGTATAAGTATATGGTTTCATATTGTGGACATGTGTGGTGTATGCTTTCAGAGCTGCAGCCAGCTATCTGTCCTCCAGCAGTGAGATTTTTCCATTACAGAACCTTAAGAGGCAGCACCTCTTGTGTGTTTTAAATGCCAGCTGAAGAAACACTTAATTGCACAAGCGCCACACACCCTCACTGAGTTTCATACTATATGCTGTTCTAAGATATTGATGTCTTTTGTCATTTTATTTGTTCTATGCCACTTAGATCTTATTTTATAACAAGCCATCAATCAATCAATCAACCAATCAATCAATGAAATAAAAATATGCACACCTTGCTCTGGCTCAGACCACTTGGGACTCTGACTTCATCCATTTCTGGAATGGCAACTTCCCCTCCAGTAGCTTCCCATTAAGATCATGCAGCTTAAACTACTAATATAAGTCTAAAGGCTTAAAAAAACTACAACCAAAAACAAAACTCTCACAATAATACTATCTCTATAATATTAATGAATTGTAAACATACTCATTAAAACACAACTACTTAACAAATGGAACCCGAGATTATTTGAAAAGCATAATTTAGTCAATTCATATCACTTTTGCTACATAGCCATTAACTTGCATGCTCTGGGCTGTCTCTGCATATTAACTGTGCATCTCTTTTCTACATACACTTCAGAAATGGTTCAGACAGAAGAAGGCAAAACAATAATTCTGGATGTCAATGCACATGTGTTATTACAGGGAAGATAAATGTGTGGGCATATGCATAAACAGAAAGCAAGCAAGTCAATATTTGCTCTGGTTTCCAGTTGCAGCTCCTGCATTTGTTCAAGGCATTTTCCTCTTCATTTAT
Source organism: Pogona vitticeps (assembly GCF_051106095.1). NCBI lineage: Eukaryota > Metazoa > Chordata > Lepidosauria > Squamata > Agamidae > Pogona > Pogona vitticeps. Next base: position 139,136,982 of record NC_135787.1, on the reverse strand, counting down.
TTCTTTCAGGGTTTTTTTTAGGGGGATTGGAAGGCACAGCACTAAAAATGCTTTCTTTAGTATATGTACAGACAATCAGTACTTCATGTGCTGAATAATCAGTAGGCCTATGAATCAAGGCAAATGCAAACACAGATGAAGACTAAACAATGTGAATAGCAATACAGTCAGCAATAAACAGTGGTTCTTAAACTTGAGTCGCTGGATACTGCTGGGCATCAGGTACCAGAATCCTTCACCGGTGGCCATGGTGACCGGGGTTTCTGGGAACTAATCATGTCTGGAGATAAAAGTTGGCAAACCGTTAGACTAGACTAGTGGTTGCCAACCTTGGATACCCAGATGTTCTTGGGCTAAAACTCCCATAAACCTTCACCACTAGGCGACACAAGGATGGGAACCACTGAACTAGATGATATTTTTCTTCTGTGCTCAGCAATCAAATGGAAATGAAACCGGGACAATGTAAAAGTTTAACATGCTACCATCTTGGGCCCAGCTAGAACATATGTTTTGTACAGTATGTCACAGAAGTGAGTATAGCCCCTCACATTTCATAGATATTTTAGTATATTTTTTCAGGTGACAACACTGAGGAAATGACACTTGGCTACAATGTAAAACAGTGAGTATACAGTTTGTATAATAGTGTAAATGTGCTGTCCTCTCAGAATAACACAACATACAGACATTATTGTCTAAACCACTGGCAACATTAATGGCTGTGTGTTGCATTCTTTTGAGGGGACAACTCATTTACATTGTTATACAAGCTATATACTCACTGCTTTACATTGTAGCCATGTCATTTCCTCAGTGTTGTCACATGAAAAGATATACTAAAATATTTATGGAATGTGAGGGGGTGTACTCACTTCTGTGATATACGGCATGTACAAGATATCAGCTCCAACCTTTGACACCTTCTAATGGGGTCATTGCTGTGTGGACTCATGGGACTGAAACACTGCAACCCTTTGAACAGATGATGCTATCTAACATCTCCTTCCCCACCCTAAACTTTCCATTCCTTGGAGTTTCACTGCAATATTCACAAAAGATGAGAAATGAAATAATTTTCCAAGCAATAGGCAATTGTGATTAAAATCAAGGTGGCTTAATACCTTTCATTGGATCATTAAAAGGTCACAAATATGGTAGGCCCTTGAGTTCTCCAGAACTCGTAGAAGGTGCAAAATCTGGGTACTGAAGAAAAAAGTAAAAATATGAAACATTGGACTATAGGCCATGCACAATATTTGGGACTAACCTGATGTCAAATGGGTAATTATGACCCATTGACTTTACCACGGCAGAGATGAAAACAGACAGCACTAAAATCCCCAGCTGGGCAACATGTAATGAGAGAATGTGAAAACTTTTGTGGTCTACTTTTCATATGATTACAGTACATGGTACAAAAAGAGGGGGAAAAAGCTCAGAAAAAATCAGGTCAGGAGATTGTTGCTAACAAGACTGCCTTCGAGTCAGATTCTCAAGATGGAGATTAGAATGAATGAGGACTGAAGTGAATGATACAATTACCAGGTTATTAAAAGAAAAACATCTGTAAGACCAAGAGTGAGCAACCTCTGCTCCCTACAGGGCAGTCAGAGAACGTCTGAGCTGGGAAATGTGTTATAATTTTTTATTATTATTATTTTAATAGGGAAAGTGAGCAGCAGTAGTGCATTTGGGCTCCTGGAGGCCACATGTTGCCCAGCCCTAAGAGGTAAAAGACTTTATTCTCACACAAGCTTGCCTCAATTCCCTTTTGGTAAATTAGTCTTCTTTTCTTTTATAATTGGTCATTAGGTAATAAGAATGGATTCAATGACAAAACTGTTTTCTCAGATACAGGCTTTGGAAGATCTGCATGTCTAGAGGGAAAATGTTGTAAGAGGTTGAAATACATATTTAGCTTAGCATGTGAGCTGACCTGAGTTACTTGTTTGGTACTATGGGTATCAGATTACACGTAACATTCCGACAATGATGAAGTGACTAAGAGTCTGTTCTGGAAACAAAAAACAGGTAAGCTATAACCCAAATGTGTCTCTTATTTGGTCAACATGCACAGGTAGATGGGAAACTGTCAGGATATTATGACCCACAATAGAGAATTTCCTCTTAGTACACGAACCAACGTTTACTAATTAGGCATCCATCTTAAAACAGGTGTGCAGTCACAGAGTCAGCACATGAAGCTGATACAATTCATGAAATGTGTATTGGGCATGATGTAATGTCTGGGAGAAGATATCAGGTGATGTGCCCAGTGATTGGCTGATCAAACTATATAAGTGCTGCACACTATGGTGCTGTGTGGCGTGTTGTGTTGGAGAGCTGCTGCACGAAGTGCTGTCCATTTATTTACTGTAAGCCTATTATTTAGTCACAGTTCCATTGTACATAGTCTATAAATACACTACTGGTGAAGGAATCTACCGTCTCTGTGAATCTCTTTGCTGTCAACCTGGAAGACTAATTTGTTTCAGAACCATTTCCCACACTCTCCCAGGAACGACTGATCCAAAATTATTCACAAATTATTTTTGTGCTATATCTTTTAAAACTTATGTACCTTATGAAAGAATACTTCCCCCTAGGTTATTTATTTATTTATTTTTACTCCACCTTTCTCCAAAAAGGACCCAAGAAGCTCATGTAATGAAAAACACAATACAGTAGGGTCTCTACTTAAGAACGTCCCTACTTAAGAACAATCCAACTTAAGAACAGCTCCATTTGCTAAATTTTGCTTCTACTTGAGAACAGAAATCCAAGTTAAGAACAGGAAAAAAAACCTTTCCTGCTCTTTTTTTAACCTTAGGTCATCTTAGGTTAAAAAAAATTCTCCCCCTAGTGGTAGAGTCCGTATTAACCAGCTTTGCATTAGTTCCTATGGGAACTAATGCTTCAATGTACGAACGCACCTCTACATAACAAAAAAACAGCCAGAACGGATTAATTGGTTTTCAGTCCATTCCTATGGGAAATTTTGCTTCAACTTAAGAACATTTCAACTTAAGAACACCATTCCAAAACCGATTAAGTTCTTAAGTAGAGGTTCCACTGTAGTTTCTATGGACGGAAAAGAGCAGATACGAATTAAATGGTTTTCAATGCATTCCTATGGGAAATGCAGATTCAACATGAGAACTTTTCAACTTGAGAACCGCCTTCCAATACGGATTAAGTTCTTAAGTAGAGACCCCACTGTATTAAAAGCTAAAAACAGTAAATTATTCAAATATTAAGGAAGAATTCATAACATTACATTAAAAAGTGAGGTAAAAGCATTTAAAAAACAGATTTAGAAGCAAAAAATTTTTATAAATCATCCTGTTTATTGTTTCCTATATAGCCAGTCACTAAGGGAAAGTCTGCCTGAAGAGAAAGGTCTTTGCCTGCTTGCAGAAGGACAGCAAAGATGAGGCCAGCCTAGCTTCCCATAGGAGGAAGTTCCAGAGTTGGGGAGCAGTGACAAAGGCCCTAACCTGTGTACCCACCAAGCCCACCTATGAGGGTGGTGGGACTGAGAGAAAGACCCTCCTCATGATCGTAATAACGGGCAGGTTCATAGAGAGAGAGGCAGTCCTTTGGACAGCTTTGACACAAGTCATTTAGAGCTTGATAGGTTAGAATCAGAACTTTGATTTATGCCTGGAAACAGACCAGCAGCCAATAGAGTTGTTATAACAGGGTGGGGGTGGTTATGTGATCTCTATATCCAGCCACAGTCAGCAATCTGGCTGCAGCATTTTGGACTTGCTGGAGTTTCTGAGCCCTTTCCAAAAGCTGTAGAATGTGTTACAGTAATTCAGCCAGGATGTAATTAAGGCAGGTGTCACCGTGGACAGGTCAGATCTCTCCCGGAATGAGCATAACTGGTGCACTAGTTTTAACTGTGCAAAGGCACTCCTGACAATGAAGCCTGGGCATCTAGGCCTACACAAAGTTAAACAAGGTGTTACTTATTGAGACACATTTCTGCTGTACCCAGAAAGTTGGGGAGTTTTATGAGCAATTGCATTTAGGGGTGGCAGTGTACGCCAATCCCTTTCTGAGACCAAAACTTGCATCCTACACCACATACAGAAAAAAAAGCCCTAGTGCATGTCTCTTACTATTTTCTAGTTCTTAGAAATACAAATTATCCAGGAAATACATAAATACATGCCACAATGTAGATGGAATATTAAGTGAACCTTTTGTTTATACCTTTAACAGTGCCATGAAGATACTTCATTCAATACATAAAAACATTATCGTGTCGATGTGGTCTCAATGTTATGTGAGATTGTGCATTTGAGACATGGAACTACTCATACATTATTGAGGTATATGTATTATTGATGGCTGCTATATTCATAGGGTGAGAGAATAAATATGTGATCAAGGTTGCCTGCTATATTTGCACAACCCCGCCAATAGTTTTTCTAGAATAATACCTTGCAACAAGGTATGATTTAAGGATATCCCTGTGACTTAATCATAGGTGAAATTAAACAACTGCAGGCTAGCAAAACAGTTATCCAAACCAGAATAACTAAATAGGACACAACCAGGATTCACTGGAATCTCTAAAACAAACAAAACGGGTGAAGCATTCATCTCCTGCTGTGAACAAAATTCAACTGTTTGTCTTATGAAGCCACAAAGCACTCAGTGATGCTCTGAGCCTCAATTTATCCTTCTGTGAAAGGACAAAACAAAATGGCCGCATTCCATCAAACTTGAGAAAATGGATGACGTAGGAATAATACAAATGTTTAATCAGAGCTGCACCAAGACCTTTACAGCAGGCAGATACCACCACGATCTCCAGCCAGCAATGAATTTTATCTAGTTTTAATGATGTCTTCAAATCGAGCAACAAGATGAAAGCCACAGTTTGGTAAGTTTCTCTCTCTTAGTATGGCACTTTATTTTTGTTTTAAGCCATAGGCATCAAATGCTGGCTGCACTTTTTTTCTAGCCAAAATAAAACTTTAAAAAATGTGAGCTTACCCTCTGAGTACAACTGCTAAAAAGAGAAAAAGAAAATGGTGGAAAAGAAGAAATCAAATGAACAGAAGTTGTCACGTAGAACCAATGAGGAATGCAGTATATTTATAGAATAATCCTTTGTTGTACAAGGGCTTTCTCAATCTGGGCAGCTACAAGAGGCAGTACAAATGAGTCAGGGGGACAATGGGCTGTATTATGCAGCGGGATGTTTTCTAACGGGATAATGCTTTTTTTTTGTTTGTTAAGTGGACCAGTGGAATCATGGGATGCCCATGAAAATGGAATATGACTTTTTAACATCTCTTTTTATTAAGTGGCATGAAAGATTTTTCTGTTGCATGAACATCCCACAGCAAACATGGCCTTGGACTGTAAAGTTTAGGGGATAAACGAACAGTTTCCAAACTCATCTTGGCCAATGAATCAAAGTTAATTTACCAATTACATATAATTCATAACTTGCTGAAAGCATACGGAATGCACTGGGGAAATATAACATATTTTCAGATACTGTTTTATATTTTCTTTCTACTAAGACAGTTAAAACAGAGTTTGACAGCTGGGCATCCTGGATATTCAGAGATATGTTTTCCAAGCATATTTTTTTTTAAAAAATGCATTTTCCCATCCAGAATAGTAATTGTGTTAGATGAGCAATTATGCAGCACAGAATCGCCACACATAACACTGGGCCATAACTGTCTGTGCCTGGATGCCAACATATTTTATTTATCTCCCAGTTCCTTTACACATTTTTCCCCACTTCCATTTAGTGACTTTTTATATATTAGCTCAGATGCATATGAACTTCTCTTCTGGTTAGCTTCTTTTTCAATTAAAGGAGCCAAAATAGTCGCATCCCTTTGCACACATAGACTAGCTCCCTGTGTGGAAACAAAAAGAGAACCCCACAGATGCATCTTAGTACTCATTCATTTTTGGACCATGGTGGTAGCTTGGTAGTTGGACCACCAATTGCACAACACAAGCTGCAGCATATTTACTCAGATGTCCATCCCTATGAAATCAGAAGGACTTACTCAATGGCACATGGGCTGCTTGCTGGTGATGGAGCCAATAGTATTTAAAATAATATAACCTCCCTCTGGTGACATCTACAATTTTACTAAAAGAACACAGCTCAGGAGCAACCACATCTTCATGTTTCTGGCTGACACTGGATGTACAGAATTGATGACTGGCTGGCTGTCAGGATATGTATGAGGCCACCCCCTCCCACCCCTGGAGCAATGTTTCAGATGGAGGCATAAATTGAAAAAAAGCTTCATTTCGACTCCAACCCTCACAATTCCTCAGACAGCAAGAGTGGGTGGGAGTAGGGTTTTGGAACTGTAGTCCCAACAAGGAAGTTTTTCAAGCTGTGATTTCTGCTAGACAGGGGAAACAGTTTTTCAGTTGCCCTAATCCTCTTGGATATTGATGTGCATGAATGTGGAACTGCAGAAATGATCATGGTTAATTACAGCTAATGGACAAGATTGTGTGCGCATGTTGGGCATGTGCTAGAGGCACAACTGGAAACACAACTAGACACAAGAGAGGCAAGCAAATGGCACCTCATCAATTAGTCACAACAATTTCCACAATTTAGTTTGCACACATATAAATATCCATTAGCTTCTGGTCCATATTTTGAATTATTAAAATCAAGCAATAAAATAAATGGAACTGAAAAATATGTCAGACTCCTGAGGGATAAAGATGAAACTAAAATTCTGCCTTGATGAATGCTGAATTTAGAGTTAGGTGTACATCGTAAGAGTGAAAGCGGAGAGAAATGAAGCTTATCTAGAAATGGCCCAAAACATTTAGCTGCCTGAGGCAAAACTCAAGATATTGTCCCCTTTGAATTCAACATACTGTACAGAAGATGGCCAGATTTAGCAACAGAATCTTCAGATCAAGCAACATGACATCTTTGATCATATTTTTTTTTTTGTAGAAGTGCCCCACAAAGTGGTGAAAGGTGTCAGTCACAGTGCATGATATTCATCAGTCATGTATCTTGCATTTAGCATGGTATGTTTTGTAACTGGCCATGGAAAAGTAAATATCCCAGGCTTAATTTATCTGATTGTTGAAGTGTGCATCTTGGGGGAAACTGTGTTATATACATATATATGTGTGTGAGAGAGAAGCAAAATAGGTTAATGTAATAAAACATGCATTCCTCTTAGCACCTACACTAACTTGCATCCTTCATCAACCCCAATGGCAACTGTATCTGTGGCTTGTACACTTCTGTACTCCAACACACTGCCTCCACTCCATGCCTCTAAATATCTAACGCTTGAGCTTGAGCTGGCATCTTCAGCAAAGCATGACCAACCCTATCTAGTAGTAGAATTGTCCTGCTTTCGAACCAGAAAACATTGTAGCATCTTCAGTACATGGTCTGGAAAGTACTTTCATATAAAAGCATTAAACATGAAAAATTGTTCGGATGAAACACACTGCTTGGCAGGGTTTCCTGCACAAGGGACATTTTCTTCTGTAGCAGCTACTTGGGCTTAAACCAGGGGTAAGGAACAGGTGGATTCAAGATATTTTTGGGCTACAGTTCTCATACCATTTGTCACACTTACTAGGTCTAAAGAAAACCGTCCTCATGCCATCCACTTCACAGACACCAGTTATTTTTCTGTAAAGCTTTCACACATGCAATGCATCCACTGAGACTTTTAACTTCACCCATTTCCGCTCTGCCAAACTAAGAAGAATGTATGATACAGAATTAAGAAAAGTGACTTGGCTGAAATCCCATTCACATAAATGGGACTTTAGTGCATAGAAAACGTCAAAAATTCAATGATTTTCTTGAGCTAGATTGCTCCTGAGGTCGGTAAAATCAAACATGGATCTTTGGGTCCCTTTTAGCTCTACAGTTAGAAGACTTAATGATTTTATAAGCAGAGATATCTTTGATTGCAAACATTACTTCTAGACAAAAGAGAGAGAAACCCATATCTGTATAACTCCTTTAGTCCTTATACTCTGTCATAACTCAAGTTTTCAATAAATCTAAACATGTGGAACTCAAATAACTATATGCTGCTTGCATATTTATGGCTGATCAGAGAGAGAGGCAAATGGCACAATTTGCCCTGGGCTCCCTAAAAGTAAGGCTGCCCATCCTTAGCAATTATGTCTACCATGGTTCCCTCTCCCAATTCTGCCATATTTTTCATGTGAGCTTCCTTTGGGGAGAAAGTAGCAGGGTCCCCAATATCAAATTTGTCCTGGGATCATAAAACCGTTTGGACCGTCCACCTCTGTTCACCCTCGTCTCAGGATTCTGCCCTCTGTTGTTTGCTCCATGTTGGGCTGAACCTCGTTGGACAGCTGCCTTTTGTAAAGTGTTACCCAACCAGCTGGATTACAGTTGGGTGGAAAAATTAAAGTTGGATGGCAATTAAAAAAAAAAACAGTTTAAACCACAGTATCATTCAACATTAAAGAAAATTAAAAGTGAAGATGTTATGATGGAGAAAGTCCCTCATGATAATACAGCCGAATAAAGAGAAATGAAAATAGATGCCTCATATTTCAATTCGAAATCTGTACGCCATGTTCATGTACAGAATTTACATCTCATTTATTTATTTCTCTTCCATCCCAAGCCTCCCAGGGGATAGGGATAAGAAAGAAAAAAAAACTGCAGTCCAGCTAATGACCCATGATTTATGTGACAGATTCCATTTTCCAACGTTCATGCCATTAATTCATAGTAGATAGTCAAACTCACTTATAGAAGGATTTACTCATGGCTTGTCTTCTATAAACACTTACATGCACAACAAATCCATTTTTTATTTTCATGTTTTTGTTACTCAGACTTTGGCCCTAATGACATTACAATGAATCTTTCGAGTCTCCTACACAGTTACTGAAATTAAAGTGTGTTTATCATTAAGACTCCAAACTTTTTTTTTTAAAGAAAGGAACAAGTAATGAGGCATAAAATAAAATAACAAATTTCCATCACCAAGTATTATTAAATATCAAGTGGTACATCATTTGAGTTTAAAATTATAAGAAAGCAGAACACAGCACTCTGGGGTGGGTGTACACGCATACGCGCATGCGCACACAACTCAAAATGCCAAATGTGACTTGATTTTATTTTCATTAATATTCATAGAAACATCTAAATTTATATTTATGTTAATATTCTGAGGGAAAAACATTTTAACTACACATAGAGTAGTAGATTTACGGGGGGGGGGGGGGGATAAATCAGGTTAGGTTAAAAAATTACACTGTGAAATACCAGATCGTGGAGAACATCATGTTTTAGATAGGCACACTTGCCTTTGCATTCCTATCAACTACACTATTAATATACCAAAACGAAAAAATGTTATCAGTTACAAACACCAGTTCATTTAAATTAAACTCATCAGCCTTAAGCTTTAAGTTGCAAACAACCCCATCCTCTGTCCATGACCTAGTAGTGAAACAGGTTGTGAGAGTTCCTGGTCTTGCTTGTGAAAAACATTTTCCGTCTTTACCTATCAGACGCGGCAGGACAGCAGGGGCTTCACTTGAGTTACGGCCTTCCTGAGAACTCTTTTTTTTTCTTGTTCAACTGCCAAAATGAAATATAATTACCAAACTTGGGCAGAAAGCAATTTGAAAAAATTACTCGGAGAGAGGGAGAGCAAATAAAATTATTCCAATTTTAATTTAACTGGCTACGTATACGGATGGCACTTAAACACATAAAACAGACTGCTGCAAGCTATGGACAATACTCCCAGGATTCCCTTGAGCCATCCTATGTATGTGTTGTATCTGGGGGGGAAGTCAATTTCTTTCTAATCAGAGCCATTCAAAGGGATGTGAAGAATGCCTCTTTTGTTGAGCATCAATTGATGGTGTCAATGGAACAAACTTCTAATTTTCACAGCTGTTTGCTTCCACGTAGCGGCTCCCTGCGTTTTGTTTTTAAAAGAACATACAGTGTGCCTATACAATTCTGCTCTCCCCCATCCCACCCATCCACCTTTCATTTCCTTTAGATAAAAAAAAACAACAACCACCAGACTGAACACTGTCAAGCAAGCTGCCTAACTTTGTTTCACCTTAATTATACCTGGAGAGCCTGGAGCTGTTGTTTCTCTGACAATCTCACTAGGACAATATTTTACCTTTGTTGGCTTAGATTGGACATTCCAGGGAGCAGCTAAAAAGCAAGGGAATGGAATTACAAAACTGTAGAGCTGGAAAAGATCCCCATAGGTCAATGAGTCCAACTCCCGATGAAGCAGAAAATCTACAGCTAAAGCATTCCTGAACAGGCCATTTAATCTCTGTTTCAAAACCTCTAGTGAAGGAGTCTACCACCGACCAAAGCAATGTGTCCCATAATCAAACAGCTCTTCCTGTCAAAATGTTTTTACTAAAGTTTCTTATAATTTGGATTTAGATCCTATCCTCTGGAGCTAACAAGTTTGCACCTTCTTACATGTGACAGCCCTTCAAATATTTGAAGACAGCAATATTGCCTCTCACTGTACTCTTCCCTACTCTAAACATACCAAGTTTGGTTTCCAGACTGTTAACTATCCTGGTTGCCCTCCTCTGGGCATGTTCCAACTTCTCAATATAATCATTAAACTGGGCACCCAGAAATGGACATGGCATTCCAAGATGAGGTCTGACTAAAGCAGAACAGAGAGACACCATTACTTCCCTTGATCTGGACACTGTACTTCTGTTGACACAATCTAACATCGCATTAGCTTCCTTTGCCCAGTCATACTGCTGACTTGAGTTTAGCTTGTGGCCTACTAAGACCCAAGTCCTTTCCCTGTGTATTACTACTGCCAAGCGAGCTGTCATTTATTTTCTATCTCTGCCTTGAAGTTGTCTATCAAGTGTTAGCAGCTGAACAGCAGACAGTTCAGTTTTCCATTCTGTGGTGAGATACAGTATATGATATTTCTATTTCTTTTACAGTAATGAATTCAAATTGCATCAAGTGAGCATACACATCTTTTACACAGATCTGTATTATATTTAATCCTCTTTTTTCTGGCAATGTATCTTTTGGAGGGGGCAATGCATAGCTGGCCTCCCTACTGTAAATGTTTGGTCCTCCAGATGATTTTGACTCCTAAGAGCCTGAGCCAGAATGGCCAATGATAAGGGATTCTGGAAGCCAATGGTCCCCATCCAAGGTACAATCAACACTGACCTGGGCTCATTTCCTAGGTTTCTGTAGCTAAAGAACTGAGTGAAATAAATCAGGTAAAATTAGGAGCATGATTTTTTAAAAATGCCATAGGAATTTCTGTACAGCACTCTGTGCTATTTGACATCACAAACAGCTCCATGTGACAACCCATTCCTTTATGTATGCCCCAAACTTGCCAGACCATTCCTGGGATTTTGTTCCTACATGTCTAAGAATATTAAGAAAACATAATTAAGTTGAAAGCATTTTGCCTTGATACATTTGTGGCAGCAGCCCAGGTGGCCTCTAAGGTCACATCTCAAAAGTTAGATACAAGTCCAATGTGCTCAGCTTCATAAAAGTTCCATTCCTACTGCCAGTAACTGTCTCCAATGAACTGACAGCACAGATGTCCCATTATGCTTAATGTGGTTCCAAGGACAGTTTAATTTAAAATCTGGATTATGGTATCTTTTGCACATCTAGTGCAGTACAGTTTGTTGGCAACAGCCAAGATATTAGGGTTCTTTTGCTCTATTGGGCACATCTTCTGCTACATGGCTGGGATTTCAGTGCTTTCCATAACAGCAGACATGAACACAAAATATTAAATACTGACTATTGAACTGAGACTTTTTATGATGGAACTTTCTTTTTCTTCTTTTCAAAACTTTGGAGAAATTGGAATTTCCTGGAGTAAATGTTTTTTGTGACTTGGCCTTTAATGGTCTAAATTGGCTCTCAGAAAACATGTGTAACAATTAAGAGAAATTTTATTTTCTGTATTTCACCTAAGTATAACATTTCCTACAGGAAATACAAGTAAAATATTTCCCATTTGCTCCTTATTTTTGAACTTACACCTTACCCCATGTCCTTCAAAGAGAAGATGAAGAACGACTAAGTCATGGAGTTTGGGGGAGTGGGGACTGATCCTGAGAACTTTGTGATGGCTCAATAGATTGCTACACATGACCATCAAACTGTGTGGTGGCTACTTTAGTAACAGAAGCGAGTGTTATAGGACACAACTATGTGCACTCCACATACAGTTTTAATTAGAGATGGGGACGAAGCAAAACAAATGGCGATTCATTTTGATTCGTGATTCATAAGGTTAATGACTCAATGAATGTGAATATACGAATATTCTTTGACGAATTGACAAATTGATTTGTTGATTCATCTTCAGTTTAAATGGCTATAGAAGTGGCCCCTAAGTACCTAGAGACACCTAATTTGCTGGACCCTTTCCTCAGACACTCTTCTACAATCCTGAAAGTTTGGTGAACATTGAATAATGGGCTCCTGAGTTATATAGTCACAAAAAGGACACCCCCGGGAAAGCTCCCCCCAGGCACTTAGAGAATTCAGAATCACAACAGAGCTTCCTATGTCTTTCCCCAACATGCCTGCCAACTTTGGTGAAGTTTGGATATCAGACATATGTGTTATTCACCCACAAATTGGGTCCCCCCAGGAGAGTTTACCACATAGCACAGAAGTCCATGGTATTGAGGGAGTTATTTTTGGCCCCAGCAGAATGAGAGATCTTTGGTACTGAGAGGCACGCATGAGGCATTGAGTTTGTCTTTAGCAACAATACAAAAAAAGACCCCCAAACCCCACCATTCTGCCTATTGGCCACTGATTAGCTGATCGGATGCCAATAGGCAGCCATGCACACCCCACAGCCAGCCACCCCACAACCTACCCACACACTCCTTTCCTTTCCCTACCTTAGCCCCCACTTGCTCCACTGACACCGCCTTACCTTAATCGCTGCTGCCAAGGTTTCCTTCTGGCCTCTCAGCCATGCATGTAGAAAGGGCGACTGGCTGCCTTTCGCAAAGATGGCAGCTGCAGCTTCCCTACCCTAAATGAAGCTGCAGCTGCCATCTTTGCAAAGGGCAGCCTGGATTCCCTTAAGGCAGGCTAAGGGAATCTAGGCTGCCCTTTCCAAAGATGGGAGCTGCAGCTTCCTTACACTGAATGAGGCTGCAGCTGCCATCTTTGCAAAGGGCAGCCAGTCTCCCTTTTTACATGCATGGCTGAGAGGCCAGAAAGAAACCCTGGCAGCAGTGATTAAGGTTAATGGGTTGTCAATGGGGGTGGGGTGGGGTGGGGTAGGCTGGGCTAAGGTAGGGAAAGGAAGAGGGTGTGGGGGTAGGCTGTTGGGGTGGCTGGCTGTGGGAGGGGGATGGCTGCCTATCTGCCACCTATCAGCTGATCGGCAGCCGGTAAGCAGAATGGTGCTGGGTTTTTTTAATAGGGAGGGGGTGCCGGTGGGGGAGGGCTAAGGTAGGGAGAGGAAGGGGGTGGGAAGGTATGCTGCGGGGTTTGGTGGCTGTGGGTGGTGGTGGCTGCCTATCCCCCACTGTTCAGCTGATCGGCAGCTGGTAAGCAGAATGTTTTTGGTTTTAATACGAAGGATGAATAAAAATCGATAAATATTTGTCCCTTCGTATTCATGGGGATCTCTGGAACCCATGAATATGAACGGATGAATAGTTAACAAATTAGCTATTTTCGTCAAAAAAAGCCGATCCATTTTTATATTCATCCCTATCTCTAGTTCTAATTCCTTTAAGAGGATGGTGAAAACTTACAATTTGACAGCAACCTTTGTGGGTATACAGGCAAATTTTTGCCCCTACATCCATCATAGCTGAGCCAGAGCAAGAAATGGTCTCAAATGCCCAAAATGTAGAGGAGTCAAAGCCAGTAGTAAGTGGACATTCATTTCTCTTTTTAATTTTTTTTTTACACTGGGGTGGGATGGGGACTGCAACTATCCATTGCAAATATCACCCTTCCTAGAAGCATCCAGAAGCAGAAAATGTACTGAGGACCTAGGTTATCGCCACATATGAGTTGTCAGGTTAACCCAGAAATGGGGAGAACTGAATTTTGGGATGGAGGAATGCTGTGAGCTTCGAAAGTAAATGGGGGGGGGGAATACTTTGCCCATCCTTGTTTTTAAAAATGGCTGACTTTCAAGGATGATGGAGGATGCTATTCCATCACTGAAGGCAACCTTTTGGATTTGGAATAGGTATGGGTGGCCACTGTCTTTTCATTCTCCTCAGGCTGCAGAATGTGTTGGGGTGGCCCTGAAAATACAGCGAGGAAAGCTTTTTTTCAAAGGGAGAGGGCCATGTACATTGTCTTCTTCCAATGAGGACACACACCATAAACCCATGGACTGGCTATGCTGGCAAATTTTTGACTTTCAGTCTACACAGCAGAGCAACTAAATTGTCATCCATAATATTTGGGACTGAAATGTGGAGGCAGAACAGCGTTTGCAAAATTGGACTCAGAAGGCTCAATTACACTGGTGGGCTCCATCCCACATCTTAATTGAGGGTGTTATCAGCATGCTAGCTGGCATAAATACTCTCACCCAACATAGACATAACTGTGCTCAGAACAATATACAGGAGAGAAGGGACTGAATCCTGTAGCAACAGTAGAACTTTACCTCTACTGCAGCATTGGTAGCATGTGGGTTTTGCTTTAATAACAGCCTAAAACTGAGTTTTCAAACATGCTTTGCTTTGCTTTAATGTTTACTTTAGATAAATTGCCTTTGCTTCATTGTGCCATGATCAGCCACTGGTACATGTCATTACTAGAGCTGAAACTGTCATTCTGCTAATGGCATCACTAAAATAACACATTAGGATGATATTTTTTCATGGGGAGTGTGTGGGATATCCATACATCTCCCAGAAGGAATTACTGTACATTATCAGCAAGCAATCCAGCAATCTTCTTAAACTACTGATTTTGCTGAGTTGTAGTAAGTCTAATTATTGGGAAATCCTATTACTTGAGGTGTATGAAACAACAACAAAGGAACCAGTTGCTGAAAAGAGAGATTTCTAAGCAGCCGAGATTCTTACCAATTGTTGTCTTGTGGACTTGTGAGCAGGATATTGTAAGCAAGAAGTGGACAGGAAAGGATGTTAAGGAAGGGAGAATAACATGCGACTTCTAATAAAGGAAGAAGTCTGTGGGCGCGTTCCCTTAGTAACATTGGGAACTATTATTTGATACTGATGATGTGCCAGAACTACAGCGTTCTAAACCAAAATCTATTTAAAGTATCTTTAACATGTGAAATGAAAGACACTGAAAAGGTACGGCTGACCTTCAGTACAATAGCAGCCCCATTGTATGCTCAGCAAAGAAGAGCAATTATCTAGAAATATGTTCCCAGAAGTTCTGAGGCATTCATTTCATCTCTGTGGGCTTCTACTGGAGCCTCTGGACTAGACGGGAGACTTTGGGAATCATAAAAGTAATCTGAAAATCAGAAACAATCCTGTACAGAGGACTCGGGGATACAGTATCTGCACATACCTGATGTCTGGTCAGCCTAAAAATAAGGAAGAAATGGTGGCGGCCAGCAGGACTCCTTTCCAGCATAAGACCAGTATAGTAGAAAATAAATGGGCTCTTAGCTTATCTGTCTTTGTATCATCTGCACTGACTATCAACAACATCTGGAGGGCCACACATTACTGTCCACCCATTTTAACTTGTGGCCATCCAGGGGAACGAATGAGTAGACATCTGTATGTAAAGCATGTGCTCTATACCAGTGCTCCCCAACCTTGGGCCTCCAGATGTTCTTGGACTACAACTCCCAGAAACCTTCACCACCACCTCTGCTGGCCAGGATTTTTGGGAGTTGAAGTCCAAGAACATCTGGAGGCCCAAGGTTGGGGGCCACTGCTCTATACTACTGAGGCATCATCACTTATGCGGTGGGAAGAATGAGATGTTCTAGACATTCTTGGGTTACTCTCCCATCTACCCTGGCCAGGCATAGCCAAGGGCAAGGAATGCAAGGAGTGTAGAATGAACAGTTACACTGATTCTAATGGATGAAGACAGGTCTCCCAGGAAAGAAGGGGCACCTTTCACAATCTAGTTCTCTCTCTTCAACCATTTTGGCTGCCTGAAGCTCAGCCCATGACCAGGATTAATAAACCCTTCTTTCACATTTAGCTGGCTGGATAGCTCACTGGTTTAGGAATCTGGCTGCAGAGCCAGAGGCTGAAAGTTTGATTCTCCACTGTGCATCCTGCGAGAAAAGTCAGCCTGTGTGGCCTTGGGTAAGCTGCACAGTCCCCAGAGCACCTGCAGAAGAAGGGAATGGCAAACTACTTCTGCATATTCTCTACCTCAAAAACCCTGAAAAAGGTCGCCATACGTCAGAATTGACTTGACAGCACATGGTATTCTTATCCTGCTTATTTCAAATTTGGCTAAAAAGCTAGCTAAATTCTAGACAGAAATTTGACCTATTTGGAATAGATCAGTTCACTGGCTGTGCTGACTGGAGGCTATGGTTACAAATATTTGCAGAAATTAGCATCACCTAAGCTCTTGATATTTGACAACTTTTGCAGTCCAGCTTCCAAGCCAAAGTCAAATTAGATGTTTCCCTCACCTTATCTTTAAGTCTGATGATTTTACTCATGGATCAGTTGCAAAAACAAGAACCACACAACCTTGAAGCAACTAACTGCAACTTCACCAAACAGACAAGGCTTAATTCAATTCTTGTTTGCAGGAGAAAAGCAAGAAAACAAATGCATCTGCATTTCTGATTGTCTCACATATGGTAGCAGAGCACTGTGCATGTCTGCGCAAACGTCCTACTGAGTTTAATGAGACTTACTCTGATGGAAGTGCATAATAAGGGACAGGGATCCTTAGCCTCTGGTGCTGAATCCAGCCTTCTTGAGGTCCCACTCTGAGCCACATCTCCTTCCCATCAATATATGCTAGATTCCTAAATTGTGTATGGTCTTTGTGCCCATTCTAAAAAATTGAAAGGCCTGTTGTAAGACTTCATTACTATCTTGCCACTGGGACATATCTCCCCTCCAGAAAATGGTCTCTGAAATCGAATTCAATCCTTCAGCTGAAAGAGCCCCCCACCCCTGAGATAGGACAGCAGCCTGCTAACGTTTAATGTACTCATGAATAAAGGTTTTCATTTCCAGAATGTCAAACTATGCTTTCCCTGCTTCAGGATCTATTTCTGTTTCTTGAAATGGCGATTAAAAATAATAGCGGCTGCTATATTAGTCAGTCAGAATTTAGATAAGCGATACAGCAGGCCCTCCAAAATGTTTTTAGACCATCGAAGAGTTGCTCAGAGAAAAATAGTGAATAAATTTAAAGCCCAAAATATGAGCCTCAGGCTGATGTGTTTGAACTTCACTGCAAACATTATTCATGCATATTTAATCGTTCCATTGAGACTTGGATTCTTTTGGAGAAGTTCCAGGCATTATTTCCATTCCATTAGGAAGCCTGTAGCCTGCACAATCCTTAATCCAAAATGATTGATTCCATAAATGTCTTACCACTTACTGACCTGAACACTAATTGAAGTTGTGTATTGATTAAAACAAAGTGTATTGTTTTCAGAAGCCAGCCAAAATATGTTGTAATCTCTGGAATGGCTTTGTGGCAGATGATAAAAGTGGCATTTCTAATGTGCATATACATACATTTTCTTTCCATGGAAGTGTGTCTCAAGATATAACTGCTAAAATTAAATGAAGGACAGCAAAACAACTCCAAAAACCCTTTGATAAATAAAGCTGAAAGAGAAAGGCACTCTGAAACAGACCTAAACCTTCACTAAAACATTAATAGCATGTTTGGGATTCTTCCATCTATACTTGAATCTTATAAAAGGTTTTGTTTGGGAAAATGTTGTACATTCTGCACATTAGAAAATGAAACTAAAAAAAACTACAGTACTCTAAATTCACCAGTGAAACATAGTCAGAAAAACATGGAAACCACTATTGATGGGTGGTTTAAATATAGAGGACTATATAAAACATTAATCCCTACTAAATAAAATTCATTGAAATGAACATAACTTTCATTTCTATTGATTTCAATGGGTTTCTTCTAGTTGTGGTTAATATTAGAGATGGGGACAAATATAAAAACGGATCGGCTTTTTGACGAAAATAGCCAATTCATTAAATATTTGTCAATCTGTATTCGTCAAATTTTAAGTCTCGACAAATACATCGATGAATCTTTTCCTGTATGTATAAATTTTAAAAATAGAAAAAACATTCTGCCTATTGGCCTCTGGTCAGCTAATTGGCGAGCCGATAAGCAGCCACCCACACCTACAGCTACCAACTCCCACTGCCTATCCCACCCATTCTTCTCCCTACCTTAGCCCCACCCCACCCCGCTGACACCCCCTTACTGTAATCGCTGCTGCCACTGCCGAGGTCTCCATCTGGTCTCTGCAGCCACGGTGTGTAAAAAGAAAGACTGGCTGCCCTTTGCAAACATGGTGGCTGCGGTTTCATTTAGGGCAGGGAAGCTGCAGCTGCTTGATGGCACGCAATTATCATTTTATCATAATTATCATTCTGTTATAACAAAGATAAAATTTCCCTTCATATAGGTGTCTGAAGAAAATGACTACTATGCCAACTTAGATCCAATGTTGTTTGGGCTTCAGCCTCACAAATTGAGTAGCCCAAGCTAACTGAAAATGACTGATATGTAAATGACAGTAATAATAATTGTGTATAGTCAATTCATATTCACGATTACCCTTTGCAGGGTATTATAGGTATACTCAAAAGCCACCCTTTCCATCTAGTAGCAAAACTATTTTTATTAAAAAAAAATGCTACATGGGTCAAAACATAGTAAACCCCAACATTCATTAGCAGACACTTTTTTATGTGAACAAGTTTTAAAAACATGGGGAGTATGAGGATGCTGAGGGGACAAGAATGTTGTGAGGATACATTTGGTTCACTCAGGTCTGGATGAGGCAGGTATTGATGACATGAGTGGTAGACTTCCCCAAGACTTGTCTGCTGTGGAAAATGGGTTGTTGGCCTAGCAATGGATTCCCATCCAAGAGATCCAAGATGGAGTCCCATTCAAGAGTGGCTATTCATATTTCAAAACAGCTGTTTTCCCTCTTGCCTCCAGCAACCTTCCCTCTCCCTCAGACTTCAGAGAAGAGGAAGAAATTTGTTTAATCAATCAAAGATTCTCTCTTCTCTTGATAGTTTTGGCCTAGTGCCTCTTCCCAAATGGTTTGAGACTTAATTTTGTTCTGTCTAGGATTTCTAATGCATTTTCTGCTATGATGTTTTGGACACGTAAATCAACACCACTGGTAGTGTAATCTCTCTTTTCCTTAATATTCTGTGTACATAAGGGTAAAATTATCCCACTGATTATCAGTATTATACTGGATTGCAGATATATTCCTGACTAAATATGGCAACCTGGCGCAATTTAATACTATACACTCTAACCACCCCACCTTGGTTTTGGGGTTTATAGATTCAGGACACAAATTAAATCTTTCCCATTTGTATATATGTCTCATTTTGTATATGATTTTTGCTATGAAACCTTTTATGTATATGATTGTCTATGCATGCACATAATGATGTTTCCTACCAGTTCTTGCACACAAAGGAGTGATGGCTTCTGTAGCACCATCTGCCTTGCTGTAGGAAAGCCATCATCTGGAGCAAAGGGATTAGGTTAGTGGAGGAAGAAAAAGAATATGTTTGCCAGTAGTCAGATGGTTCGGAAGAGTAGTCCCTCTACAGCCAGGCCAGAAGAGCTCCATCCTTTTGGAACTATGAAAAATAAATCTCTAAAAACCCTACATGAAATATTGGTAGAAGCCTTTCAAAGCCAGGGATAATCCCACACACATACTGCAGCAATGCTATGGGTGGGCTGAAGTCAGGAGTTCTTTTAAAAAGGGCTTTCAAAACAAAACTGAAAGATTCATATAAACAGTCCTTCACGATAATCAGAAAATAACCACCATTCTGTACACATAACTGTCAAAGGCATGGGAAAACATGCAGAGTCACCTGCAAAATGTGGTTGTTTGACTAAAACACACAAGGCAGGGAGGAAGGGAGTGACTGAGAACATTTAATGATGCAAGGAGAGACAGAGAGAGAGAGAGTAGTGTCCCTAATTTTAGGGTGAGGTGTCCTCGTCCAAGAAGTTGAGCTTGTAATTAGACATTGGTTTTACCTCTAGCCGCCTAGAATGGACGAGTCGCCCAGATAGGCGGGGTATAAATCAAATAAACAACAACAACAACAACACACTGTCTGCCTCAGTACACACGCAAATGAAACCAGAGCCTACCATCCCAAGAGCAAAACAAAGCAAAGTGATTTGCAAAATGTAGAGCTGAGAAAATTTTATGCTAGGACAACTAGATATCTTTAATAACTGATTTAGAAACGCCATTTCTCAGTCCATTGCTGAGCATCTTGTGTAGTTTGAAAGCGTAGCACAATAACAACAGATACCAAGGATTAAAGGCCCCAGAAAAATTACAAGTCCCTTGCCTGGTACAAAAAAAGATTACACAAGAGGTTCTAGGTAATAATAAAACCAGAGCTTAACAAGCTATACAGAGAAATGATACACAGACTAGTCATGTGTTGAGATTCTCTCTTATGAGAATTTTGGCCATTATCTTTCAATTCCTTTTGGAAAAAAAAAATTCATATGAGCAGAGATTTCAGCAAATTATCAGGAAAACGGAATTCAGATTTCTTATTGATTTATTTTCCACATCTATATCCTGCCTTTCTCCTAATGCATGGAACAAGATGCTCCCCCTACGTATGATGCAGCTGTATCTCATTGGGCCATGATGTACATTACAAGTGGCTGCCTTTCCAGCATCCCACACTTTAGTTGAAGCCACAGGGAAACCATTATAAGATAAGAAAAAATAAGAAATTCTAAATTGTCCTGTTGAAAGAGGTGGAAAATGAACCCACTTCATGGGAAAATAAAACTACTGGAAAGCCAAATTATGGAACAGCACTAGCTTCACCTGGAATTTCACACAACCTGGAATTTCACACAACACAGCTTTCCTCCATACCTGTTAAAGGGCTTATACGACAGGAAAGGACACATTGCTAGCACAATGTCATCACAACAAGTTTCAATCAGTACTCTAGCTTCTGATCCGTGGTCAAGGGTAGCCCCACATTCAACACGTTGTAGTGATTTCAATAGGAGGTGACCAAAAAAGCCAGCAGTCTCTATCCAAGTAGAATCACAGCTAGGAGGACACAGAAGACATTTTTTGCTTTCAATGATAGAGAAGGTTCTATACTCCTGGAATGAAAACTTTACCATTTGGGGTAGTGCAGCCCCTTTCAGAGCTGGTGTAACTCACCAGAGCTGGTTTAGAGGGTTGAAGTGCCTTGCTGGAAAGTCAGGAATTTCAATCCCCCTTGTGCCTTCCATGAGACTGACCAGCTGAGACTGCCTGCAGCTAACGTGTGGCTGACACTGTTACATACCTCCTCCCTCTGCAACCATGAAAAAGCAACACAGTCCCAGAGTGCCATCAGAAGAAGAGGGTGATATATCACTTCTGAATGTTTCATATCCGGAAAAACATGGGAGAGCTGCCATCATCCAGAAATGATCTGACAGCACACAAATATTCACTCCTTCCATAACATCTTAACAAGCATCCTCTTGAGCAGACAAGCCACCTACTAATGATAGTCTTGAAATTATTGGTTCCAGATAACTAATGGCCAAGCAGTGATGAAACATTCCTGCTGCTTAACCCAGCAGTTTCATATAGCTATTATAAAGAATGTAACCTTGTGGAATCCCGATGCATAAATGCCATGAGCTTGAGTTGAAATCCTTCAGCAACAAGTATTTATTTATTTACAACACCCATTAGATCCCGGCCGTGAAAGCCTTCGCGAATTTATTTATTTATTTATTTATCCTGCTTTCTCCTCCAAAAGGACCCAAGATGGCAGCAGCTGAAGAACCCAATGAGCAGCAGCATTACGTGGCTATCTACCCATGATTCCGACAACCATTCCAGAAGGATATTGATTAATTTCATTAATTTATATACTGTCCCATTAGTGCAGTGCACTGTTCTATCATGGCTAACAGTATCAAAAGCCATTGAGGCCATATTGCTGAATAACTTTTGTTGGTTGATGATTAACAAGGTTGCATGTATTACTTAGCAGACCTTGGAAATTAGTTTTAAAACAGATTTCTTCCCATTACTTCTTACAGTGTTTAAAAAGAAAGCCATTGCTATTAATCAATCAATCAATCAATCAGACCTTTATTGGCATAGACAAGACAACGTATAAAAGGAAAGTTAAAAGAGGAGTACAGTTTGCTGGTCTTTGTTACACAGGATTGTAACATAGTGTAGAAAGGATGCTACACTCGCAGATACATCCTGTAAAGAGTCACTCAACATAAAATAAACTTTGTCGGCTTCAGAGAGGCCTGATTTGTTTTTTAAAATTGGTTCTAAAAGTTGGATACGAGGGGCAGTATACTTGGGACACCCTAATAGGATATGGGAAATTGAATCGATACAGTTTTGTTTGCATGAACAAAGCCTATCTGCGTGGGGGGTCCTTAAAAATCTGCCCGTCAGGACTGCAGATGGCATCACATTAAACCGGGCCAATGAGAACGCCCTCCGGTGCTGGGGGTTACTTAGTGCAGAGAGGTATGAAGCTATATGTCCAAATTTGCAAGGAAGAGACAATTTCACTGGTGAACAAGTCTTGTTAGCCGCATTGTAAAGGTTTTGTTGCTCAATGTCCAGGACTCTTCGTTTAATTATTTGAAACGTTTCAGAGGCAGACAGCATATAGAAGGAGTCCAAGCATAGACCCAAAGCACTAATTTTTTTCTCGATGATGGCAAGCCAGTTGGAGGAGGACGAATCTTGAAGTAGTTGAAAAATGAGACTATTTGGATCAGGGTCGTTATGAAGTCTCAGCCAGTATTTGAAGGTAATCAACCAGGCTCTAGATTCGATTGAAGTCTGTCCGGTTTCTAGGCAGAGAGCAGCGTATGGGACGCAATTAGGCAGCCCTAATATTTTGTTACATTGCCATTAATCACTGTAATATTGAAAAAAGTAACTTGCAATGGTAAGGAAGTGGAGTTGTCTACAAAAGCTCACATTAAAATATAGCAGTTAGTCTTTAAGGTGCTAGAACATTTTTGTCATCTTTATTTTATGTGTTTGTGTGTTTTTCCTGTTAGACTAACTATACTTCTAAACTATTACTATATATATATATATTTACTTTTCTATTACATTCTATTACCTAAAAAAAAAACTTCCGAAGATTGGTAAGAGAATGGCATAAGCTTGAAAAATTAAGCTTATCCAGAAATGCCTTAGAATGCTCATTAAAAGTAACCTTTGAAAGTAACTAGAAAACTATCTTCATTACTGCTAAATATAATGCAAAATTGGTTACATTTTAATGTAATGTTTGACACTAGCAAAAACTAGTTACATGGTTTCTTTGTAATCCATCACTTCCAAGCCTTGCATTCTGGCTGCTTGCAAACACTGACTCGTCTAATGTTTTTGTAGCTCCTAAATTTAGCAGCCAACAGACGAAGAGCAATGCATATGCTTTGTGGACAGCAATCCACTTCATTAGATGAGGATTATGACTGATATCCAACAATTTCCACCCAGCAAGATAGGATGCCAATAGTGAACCAGATTTCCCCTCCACTGCAGCCTTTTGTCTTTGGTGTGAGCCATCAAGATGCTTGATAAGGACTCTATGATTTGTTGTTGCATCCTTTTTTAATTTAAAAATTAAGTAAAACAAACAACAACAAGCTCACATTACAAAACAATATACCATGTAGAACAAAATAAAACAAAATATAGCAATCAACAATTAACAAATAAACAGTATATTTTAAATGTAATATTTGTAGCAAATCTGATTACATAAAATAAAACTTAGTGCACACCCCTGCAGTCTTCTGTCATTGATATGTGCCACCAAGATGCCTCCAATTTATGGTGATCCTATAATTTCTTCTTATTATTGTTGTATTGTGTCAAGTTGCCTCTGACCTATAGTGACTCTATGAATAAGTTATCTTCAGAATGTCCTATCATCTATTGCCCTGATCAGCTCTTGCAAAATGGAGGCCCTATGAACTACTTAACTCCAGAAAGTCATGTCATTAACAGCCCCGCTCACATCTTGCATATTAAAGGCTGCGACTTCCTTTATCAAGTCAGCCCTTCTCACATTTAAACTTCCTCCCCACCCTGCATCACACTTTTCCTAGCATAATCACCTTGCCCACTGTTAGCATCTGGTCTCCCCATGATATACCCAGCATCGATTCTGTTTCAACACTCTGGCTACTGCAGCCTGCTGTTCACCGTCACGTTTATTCAACGAGGAACATGGTGGTGGGTAAAGGGTGACAACAGGAAGGAGATGCATTCACACTTTGTTGGTTTTACTCTTTACTGGAAGGAAGACTCATGGAAATCTGTTGGGCGGGCCCATACAGGACTTCACTGTTAGCTATGCAAAACAAATTACATGCAAAACAAGATAGGATACCATACAGAAGGCATGTTGATGCTGAAGCAGTGGTCCCCAACCTTGGGCCTCCAGATGTTCTTGAACTACAACTCCCAGAAACCTTCACCACCACCTCTGCTGGCCAGGATTTCTGGGAATTGAAGTCCAAGAACATCTGGAGGCCCAAGGTTGGGGACCACTGTGCTGAAGGATGGGAATTTGTCTTCAGAAGCCATGTAAAAACAGCCACTAAGCAGTATCATTAGATTTGACCCAGTAACCCCTCACCAACGGTTCTAATATTTTTCTAAAAAGTACAATCAGAGGCATCTCACGGGTGCCTCAGATTTGATTTATTTCAGGTGAATCCACAATAATTAAAACGAGTAGTTCAGTTCAAGCCATTTAAAGGGAAACCAGTTCCATTAAACAAGAGAGATAGAAAAACACAGCAAAAAAAAAAAGCTGTTTCTTAAAAACTGCAGAGGGAGGAGGGGAGATGTGCTTTGGAGGTCAACCAATTAGAAGCATTTCAAGGAGAAAGTGTAATCAACAGCAGGAGGGGGAGAGAGTAGTGGAAAGCTTTTGTAATAGCCTCAGTCTTAGCTATATTTTTTGGAGGAAGCTAATGCTGAGGGAACAACTAATGCAATTTAAAATCTATGCCAGCGCCATTTT
Source organism: Pogona vitticeps (assembly GCF_051106095.1). Taxonomy (NCBI): domain Eukaryota; kingdom Metazoa; phylum Chordata; class Lepidosauria; order Squamata; family Agamidae; genus Pogona; species Pogona vitticeps. Next base: position 139,111,656 of record NC_135787.1, on the reverse strand, counting down.
AATGCAGACTTCTGGCAACCCCTCATTCCCTCTCTGATTGGCTTTGTAGTTAATGCAATCAAATATATGTTATGAAGTGACAGAAAGTGTGAATGCTGACAGGCAATGGAAATGCTGGAATGCTCTCAAAAATATTTGCTTTATTCAGATGTAAGATGTTTTTTTTTCAGCCCCCTTTACTAAGTTGGTCTGTTGAAGCTCATGAGGATTTGCCTATTAACAAGAGGAAGCAGCTTATATTTATTTCATGGGGAGTGGTAACTCTAAATCAAGGCGACAATAAGAGTCATGGTCCATCGTGATTCAAGCTCAGCCAATTCATAAGAGATGGATGCAAATGGACCAGGTGATACTTGCTAGCTATTGAAAACACCACCATATTCGACTCTTCACTTACCATTGAGTACGTTAGAACACAGAGACTGCATAATTTTCTTCAACACAATACCATCACAAGCACAAAGTACCTCACTTCTATACACGTCAAAGATTTACAGCCTATTTGTAGTTCTAATAATTTCATGACAGCCATTCAAATACGTCATCTTTGTGCTACAGAATTTGAAAGCAAAGGGGGCAGGATGTGAGGAGCAAAGGAAGAGAAAATGTATTTATTAGACAACGAGACCCATACAGCAGTTGTTAACATACTGCGATGTACTGACATTTTAATCTCTCTGAGGCTCAATCCATTTCTTTCCCTATTTGCACAATTGTGGGTAGACAACATATAATTACACACAGCAAAAACATGAGCATGCTGTTCTTATTATTTCATCTCTGTTACAAAGGAAAATTGAATGCCTTGATATTGTTCAGCTGTCTGAAGATTCTCCAAGTGCAAAAAAAAGCTATATTGATTTTTACAATAAAATACTTTTTAAAGAAGTCTCAGGCAAGGACTCACTGAGCTGTCTTTTGTTACATGATGTACATATATTGAACGTAGACAGGTTTGATAAAGTTGACATTAAGTGCAAGAATCAGACCAATGGATTTGCAGGACTGGCATTGTGAGGCTGAACTTTCCTTTTTCTCAGTGCCGCTGCACTGTAGATTAGAAGCAAGCATATAAACAAAGAGTAACCCTGGGTGGGAGGGCAAAGCAGAGAACAACAGCCCAGCTGCTCTTATTCTTCCAGTAATATTAGTTCTTATTTTTGCAAGCTAAGAGCCACATTTAAGGGGTCCTTCCTGCACCTACTGTGCTTCCCCGAAAATAAGACAGGGTCTTACAGTAATTTTTGCTCCAAAAATGAATTAGGGCTTATTTACTTTTTTTTCATGTACAACAATCTGCATTTATTCAAATACAGTCATGTCATCATCTTCTGGTTGCTGCACAGTGGTGGAGAGTGGGGTTTCAATTAAATGGGGCTTATTTTGGGGGTAGGGCTTATATTACAAGCATCCTGAAAAACCATACTAGGGCTTATTTTCAGGTTAGGTCTTATTTTCAGGGAAACAGGGTATTATTTATCCAGGCCAAGAAAGCAAATGGATAGTCGTAAACACCATGAAATTGTACAAGTCAATAACATTCACATATTATCAATAAATGCACACACCACTTTTAGAGCGACATGTCACCATCAATTAGGGCAATCCTATTTTAGGCAGGCTGAAGCGATCACAGCAGATATAGAGGGCTGAGGAGCAGATAGAGCTGTGTTGGTACCCCAGCCAGTTTCCTGTAAGTGAGCTTGCTGCCCTGAGGTTCTCTGAAAGACTTAAGCTATGAATCTGGTTAGCTTTGCACATGGAATGCAGGAAGATACAATCTTGTCTGCCTTAGGCAGCAAAAGGTCTTGGGCTGGTCGTAGGTAGAGTCTTCAGCATGTCAGGAACTAGAATGTTGTAACTGTTGAAATACATGGCTTGTCCAAATTGTTACTGGCTAATGGCTTCAATAACTGTAGTAAAATCCCAAGATGGAGGTTGCAAATTTGTAAAAACAACTAGAGGTGTGTTAGTATATATAAAAAAGGAAGTCCATGGTGGGTGGAAGTTTCTTTAGGATGAAAAGGCATATTCTCAAACAATTCATCTAAGAAAGAACAGAGAGCAGGGAGAAATCTGAAGAAGCCAGGGTGGCTGCATAAAGAGCTTATAGATGAGTTAAGTTTTTGAAGGGTGATTATAAGCAATTGAAAAAGAGGCAAATCACGAAAGAAGAATCCAAGTGAGTAGCCAATATGTGTTAATGGAAGGTTAGAAAGACTAAAGCCAACAATGAGTTCAAACAAGCAAGAGAGTTTGAAAGTTTCAAGACCCAGCATATGTTTCTCAAAAACAAATCATGCCAGACTAATATTATTTCCTATTTTATATAGTATAGCAAGCTTGCTTGGTTGATGGGATTGCTGTGTGCCCAAGCTGATCAAACATGGACTAGACACTGCTACTGGCAGATGAATTTATAGCTGGTTGAGTACCCAAAGAATGTTCACCAATGGCTCCTAGTTATTCTGGTGAGAAATGACAAGGGGGGTAGGTACCAAAAGTTCTGTTTTAGGCCCTATATTGTTCAATATTTTTTATAAATGGATGAGGGTATGCACAGGATGCTCATCAAATTCACAGATGGCACCAAACTTGGAGGGGAGCTAGACAGAATCAGAATTCAATAGGACTTTGATAGACTGGAGAACAGAGCCAAAAGACACAATGTGATTTTAAAAAAGGAAAGACATAAAACAGTAGTTTTGCTCATTTTAAATGTGCTACAAGACACTATTATACTACATTTTAACACTGTTAGGTTTTCCCACTTCCTTTCCTTTCTGCTTACTAGAACACGTAGGTTGATGCTCCTGAATTCTTGGCAGCCAGTTCACAAATAATGTCACTATATGAGATGTGCTGCCTAAGACATTTGTATTTCATTGCCCACAGTTAAAAATAAAGACACTTACATTGCCCTTTACATGTTTAAAATCCCAATTGGACTAATTCTTCCTGGTTGAAAAATTTCTTAAACATGAACAAAAGCAATGTTCAGATTTTTGTGACAAATTATTACAAGGTAAAAGTACACTTACAAAACTCACACTGGAAAAAAACAAAACAGCAACTAACACAGTTGAAGGAAGGTAGAACATAAATTACCAAATGATCCTTGCTTTCCCTCTTGGGTAGACTTAAAAAGATAACACCAAGCTATGTAAAACAGTAACAACTCTGCTAATTACTGCACTGCTGGCCAAAAATGGAGAATAAAACCTTCCCCACAATCAGATCATGCACAAAAGAGGAATCTTTGGCATGAAATGTTAATGCACAAAATGTATTATGAAAAAAAAACTTCATGAAAAATAGCAAAAGAAAACATAGTCTTTGGAATGTGGTAAGAAACCTAATTTTGGAATGAAAATTCTAATTATCAGAATGTGAAGAGATATGTCATTTGACTTTATGAAAATTCTTATTACCAATTAGTTCTAGAGGACTGGGATACTGAACATAATTAATGATCACCCCAACATACGGGCTGTTTAAAATTATGGGTTCATTTCAATAAATATGTACGTCTGTCTTTGTTATTTCTGACTCCCTTTTTTTCTGGTTTTGTACTTTATAGATTCTAGAACTGACACCAAAAAAAGATGTTCTTGTCATTATAGGGGACTGGAATGCTAAAGTAAGGAGTCAAGAGATAAAAGGAAAAACAGGGAAGTTTGGCCTTGGAGTTCAAAATGAAGCAGGGCAAAGGCTAATAGAGTTTTGTCAAGAGAAAAAACTGGTCATCACAAACACTCTTTTCCAACAACACAATAGGCGACTCTACACATGGACATCACCAGATGGGCAATACCGAAAGCAGATTGATTATATTCTATGCAGCCAAAGATGGAGAAGCTCATACAGTCAGCAAAAACAAGACCTGGAGCTGATTGTGGCTCTGATCATCAGCTTCTTATAGCAAAACTCAAGCTCAAGGTATAATCTGACTAGCCCAGTAGTTTTTCCTACTTTCTTCCTACTTTCTTCACTCCCGCTCTGTATTCATTATGAATCCCTTATGAATACAGAGAGGGAGTGAAGAACAGATTTAAGGAACTAGATTTGGTGGACAGAATGCCTGAAGAACTAGGGATGGAGGCTCGTAATGTTGTACAGAAGGTAGCAACAAAAACCATCCCAAAGAAAAGGAAATGCAAAAAAGCAAAGTGCTGTCCAACTCGGCCTTACAAATAGCAGAGAAGGGAAACAAAATCCAAGGGAGATAGGGAAAGCTACAGAAAATTGAATACAGTCTTCCAAAGAATAAAGGAAAGACAAAAGGGCCTTCATAAATGCACAGTGTAAAGATATATAGGAAAATAATAGAAAGGGAAAAACCAGAGATCTGTTCAAGAAAATTGGTGCTATTAAAGGAACATTTCATGCAAAGATGGATGTGATAAAGGACAAAAACGGTAGGGACCTAAAAGAAGCAGAAGACATCAAGAAGAGGTGGCAAGAATACACAGAAGAATTATAGCACAAAGATCTGGATGTCCCAGACAACCCAGATAGTGTGGTTGCTGACCTAGAGCCTGACATCCTGGAGAGTGAAGTCAAGTGGGCCTTA